>NC_090924.1:657076564-657701564 GCF_040938575.1 Ambystoma mexicanum
ATCAAGCATTTTAGGATGGCTCTATACCATCCCCAGGCTAATGGGCTGGTGAAGAGGAAAGATAGAGTTAACAAGGGTGGGATACAGTTGGCGATGAAAGTGGGCAAGCCTTGGAGAAGTGTGGTTCACCAGTTGGTGTGGAGCTACGGCACCACACCCCACTTAGTGACAGGTGTGTCACCCTTTGTGTTGCTTAAGGGAAGGTATCCAGAAACCAGTCTGTGCCCCGCGTGGATAGTCATAGTCAATGCTGTCAATCAATGTAGATCACAGAAAGATAATGCCTGGCGTAAGTGTTGCCCAGAAACGCTATAAAGAGGACTATTTATTAATGTTGGTGAGTGTAAAGTCCCAAGCTGAAAAGTTTTCTATTACCAGAAGAGTATCTACTTTGAGAGGGAGTGTTGTGATCTTGGATGGTGGTGAAGTGTGGTCCCAGAAGGACGCTGCAAAATGTTGTGGTGTTGAAAGAGAGGGCATTGGTATTGGAGGGGAGACAGAAGGACACAAAGCTTGTCCCAGGCAGAGTGGTAGGGTGCAGGTGGCCCCTATGAAGCAAAAGGATTATGTAGCTGGGTGAGTGCAGTATGTAACATTTTTCTTTCTTGTGTGAACTGCTTGGTGTGTCATGACTCCTCTGTGGTCAACCTGCATATATATAACAGTGTTTTTTTCTCCGAGCTCTGTTCTGTGTATTGTTTAACACTGTTGCCATTGTTTTATTTTGTCTTTCATGTGTTTGTGGAGGGGTATATGTAGAATGTAGAAGCTTGGGGGTGGGGAGGTTCTCATGAGAGGACGAGTTCAGGTGATTGTTGGCATAAGAGAAGGGAGCGGTGTACAGGAGGTCCCAGTAAATAAATCAAGTTAACATACCTCATAGTAGCGTCCTTCTTCTGCTGGCAGGTGCACCACTGTTGTCCTCCCCCCTGCCAGACTCATAGGACCCAGACTTGCCTTCTGTCTTGCCGGTTCTATGTTCATTCATCCCTAGTATTTTATTTTGGAAACTCCTTTGCAAAAAATCCTCAATTTGTTACCCTATTATTTATTCCCTATACCCCACATCACCCTACCCCTTATATGCCCTCCCCCCTCCATATTTTTCAATAATTTTTTCGGCAAACAATGTTCGACAAAAAGTGCTGCGAAAAAGAAACGGCGATGGATGAATGTCGTACCGTCTTGCCATGCCTGGGTCACATGTCTCACTGGGTCCGGAGAGCTTTGGGTATGCACCCTGTAGTTTTGGCTGCTGACAACACAGAATGGACAAGTGTTCCATTGATAGGACGTCCCGATTCCCTTTCTCAATGTCCTGCTCTAAAGACCTTTCTGTCCTACCTCCTCCCTCCTTCTCCTTCTCAACTCCCTGCCTAGGTAGAGCCCACTCCACCTCCCCTCCTAGCTTTTCCTCTCCTCCACTGGATGCTTCTGGCGTGTCACCCTTCCGTATTTTGTCCCATTTTCAATTTTTTGATTCTCACTCTTGCTTAATTCTGTTTTTAGGTTTTTCTGTTCGCCACCTTTTAGCTCTTGCTGTTTGTCCTCTCTTTGGTTCCTAGTCTTACTTGATTCTATTTTAGCATTTTTGGTAATGTCCAACTTCCACATCTATTTCCCCTCATTCAGTGACCCTCTCTTCCTGCTCTGTTCTGCCTTCTTGGCTCTCCCCAGCCATCATCCAGTTGTTTCCCTCTGATTCCATGTACTCCTCTCCCCAGATGTATTCTTTCCTTCGTTTTCAGACCTCTCTGCTCCAGCTTTTCTTCTTTACCTATTTTACTCACTCATCTCAACCTCCAGCACTGTTCTGCCCATTCCTCTTTCTTCACCTTCTGCTTGTTCTCCTTGCTTCTCTCACTGCCTTCAACACGCTCTGCTTTTTGCCCTCTCTTTCCCATTGTCCTTGCCTCGCACTCCTAACTGTGCTTCCTCCACCACCCACCCTTGCTTAACTTGTACTAGCTGTTTATGCTCACACTTATCTCTTGTGTCCACGAAGATCTGATATTAATTGACAATTGTGTGTAGTACGCACCACGCAGGCACTGGTGGCAACGATGCAAACTTGATTCCTTTGTATTTTGTATTGTACGTTTGCAATGGTGATTTGCCCAGTCAGTGGCTGTGAAGATCTTCAGAGTGAGCTGTCAAAAGAGATAACCTCCATCCTAATTTCCATAACACACTGGACACTGTCGCCGATACGACTTTCCTCCATGACATGCTGGGGGTTGGCACAGTGTCTCACTACTCCTGCATGCAAACCTTCAGGAAGTCATCTGCCATCCAATGGGAGGATCCTGCAGTCCTCCTAAAATGGATCCAGTGACGAATTTTGGTTATCTGTAAACAGCCAGATTCCATAGCTATTGAATTCCTCACAGGTCCTGCTTTTAGAAGTTGGATGTTTGATACCACATACTGCTGGTAACTGCTTCGGGCAGTTGAAGGGACAAGGGGCATGATAGCTCCTAAACAATCGAGCAAACAACAGTGTTTTGGACAGGTAGGGTATTTTTCCTCGTTGGTAGGTGAGGGGCTTCAAGGAGAGGGATATTCTGGTATGGCGAACAAACACTCCTGGGTGCTATTAATGCCACAAGCAAATCAGTAGATTGATTTTAGTTGTGAAGACTACATGTTTGGGGAATCTTGATGATGGAAAGGGGTGACCTTGGGGGTGTTCTGGCCTCCCCTCCCTTAGGTACTTATTGCTTGAATCCTTAGCTAGTGGACTGTTCCCTGTCCATCTGGTTTTGGAGTTTACCTTTCCTTCTTCCTTGACTCCCTTCCTTATCGGGGTCCCCATCTCTTTGATCTCTGGGTAATTTAGGCAACAGGACACGGTCCCTATTTCCTAGGCTGCTTATAGGCTCAGGAACCTGGGGGACTCGCCATTTTCCTCTTTCAGGCCCTAAATCACTTAACAGGTGGTGACACCCAGCTGTCATAGTGCTTCAAGCCCAATAGGCCAGCCCAAACCATGTGAGGGTCTCACACCACCTTGATAGCTGCACTCAGAATGGGCATGTTATTGTGGGGGAAGGGCAGAAGAGCAGCATATGGACGTGCTAAGGCTGGGTAACTATAGGACGCAGTCAGGGGGATTGGCATTGCCAGAGCAACAAATGAAAAAATAAACATTCAAAAACATCGCCCACACGCATAATATGCTAATACATGATTGTCCCTGAGACATGGCCACTACTGCACTATACATTAAAATAACAGGAGATAATTCAACAATAGGAAGCCCAAGCTCGCTAAATCCAGTGAGGGTCAACAGTACTGAAATGTGACTGCAACGGCTGAAGACAGATCTTTTAAAGTAGCTCGCGACCACCGTTCCTGACTGTAGTGCATTGTACTTGACTGAAGCAAACCAAGATTAGAACTACCAGAAAGCAATGTATTGAGAGAGGGAAGACCAGGACTGGGACATGCCACAGTGATTATCCAGGCGCTCAGGCCGCCTTGATACGGCTCTCTTTGCATGGAATGGAAGGGGGTAGACAGGCGGCAGCTAGCCACACTCAAGACGAGGGTTTAAGGAGCATCACCAGAGCAACAAATCAAATAAAGTGAAGCAAAGAGCATTGGTGGATATGATGCAGCAGGGGAAAACTTTTTAAAAGGACATGGATAAACACTAGCTAAATACTCCCTATTGCTTCAAATGTGCAATACTGTTTTTTTGTGCTTGAGTTTAGTGAACCATAAAATAAAGGCACACCCCCAGTTACATTATTAACATGACATGCATATGATGACAAGAAAATAAACAATAGGAGAAGTCTCTGTAAAAAAAGTTATGACCACTCTGACATTATGTTTAGGCTTACCGCTACCTCAAAATATACATCGCATTAATTCACCAGAGAGGAATGTACTTGGCAAACCTTTTGAGTTCCAAGTCATGATGACCTTCTACTTACTATACGGTGCCATACAAACATTGGCCCTTCGAGATCAAGAGCCACAAGGCATCTTAATTAATTATGAGTTTGGCAATATTACCATCAGTAATACCACCAAACCTATTTGCTGTTACGCTTGAGGTAATTACTAGGTGCCGGGCAAGGGCTGCATCATTCCAGGTCATGCAAATCTTTCCATTGCTCCACATTTTGGAGTCCGTAGGGTCTGGTAATTAGCACAGGTGGTAATTGTAACATGCAGTAATTACTGCACACTCGACTGCTTTTTTAGGGAGGTAATCTCCTTCCCACAAAAGCAGTTGAAAAGAAAGGACCAGATGTTTTAGCACTATCCCCAAACTCTCAATGAGGCCCACTGTTTGATTGATTTTTTTAAACAGATTGGCTGAATTATACAAAATAAAAAAATAGAACATTGTTTGCATTTGTTTTTTCATAACTAAACAGTGGCGGCCGCTTTCCTAGGGCGGGGGGGCACCGCCCCCCCTCCCCAGGGCCCCCACCGAGGCATAATTAATTTGGCCCCCACCGAGGCATAATTAATTTAAAGTTATAACAGTGATTGAACTAATGCGCTGCAGCAAATAAAATCCGATTCCCAATAAAAATGAAATACCATTCGTGACTCGTGACGAGGCTCAGTCAGCTGTGAGCTGTGCTCTGACCGTCTTCAGGGCCGGCTGCAACAGCGGGGCGCGTCCCGCTTTATGCAGCTTTTTCCTATAGTAAAGTGCGTGGAGCTCGTAGCTCCACGCACTTTACGTAAACACACTTAAACTAGGATGCTGGCGAGGCGCTTGAGTTCTGGCCCCGCCAGTAATAATATATGCGCAAACAGCGCAAGATTCCACTAATCAGAGTCAGACTGTATGTAGTGCTTGGTGCGTAAGTACAGAAATGTCATTGGCTGTTTCACAGCCAATGACATTTGAGTGTGGGAGTCGCCACATTGTGTGTTTCACTTCTCTCGTCGTCCCTATCCTGAGCGGTACCAGTCCAGAGTAGACCAGTCACCAGTGTGTAGAACTTAGTAGGTAAGTGTAATGTGTATGTAAACTGACGTGACACAGATTTCGAGTCGATTTATAAAACAATGCTGCATATTAACCACTGTCTGATGGCCCCTGTGCAATGGGGGAGGCAGATCTCGAGACAGCTGGGACGGGTGGGCCTATGATCGATGCCCCCCAGGAACACTGCATGACGGGAAGCGAGGTCTTGAATGTCAACAAACAGGAGCGGGAGCCGCAGGTTATCAGTTCGGGTGACCATAACGTGGCGGCAACGCGACAGCGCATGGCCACTTTAAGGTCGTGTGATCTGTAAACAGTAGAGTAAGATAAGTCTCACCACTGGACGTGATATTAATGTTTGTGGCGTACATGCCTCATCTTTTCCTCCTTGCGGTGTGGGTTGGGAAGCGTGATATGATCAGTAGGCAGGGTCGCCACAATGGACAATTAATGTTAAGCGACTTTTTAAAGTGCCATGGGAATGTTTACAAGCCATTTTGAAAAGCCAAAGAGAAGACTTCGCAAAGGAACACTTTCGTAAAAACGGCTCAATAAAACCTTGACTGATAATGTCTGACAGTTGCATATATTTAAAAAAAAGAAAGCTCTGCAGGTTAATACATCTGCTTAGAGTCGGCTGTAGAAATAAGTATGCATTCTGCAGGTTAAAGAGTCCATCGCCGCATTTTAGCAACCTTCTGAGTGAGATGAATGCCACGTGATTTCAAGTACTAGGAAGCTTCGAGACTGACAGTAGACACTGTGTGAAAGGGTAAGGGGCCAGGCCAACACTATGCATGTTTCTCACACACATTGTTTCAACTTCTCGTCCCCATTCGCAGTCAAAGACCATTGCTACCTGTTGTTCACCTGTCATGCGTGACGTCATGACCCAGTCCTGGAATTTTAGCCAACAGCAGGTTGCCTGTTAATGCGTTTATGCCCATGTAAATGGCACAGAAAACAGGACTACAAGTCCCAGAATGCAACCGGCTTGTATCTATAACACCACCACTGGCCTAGGCCACACATGTCGAGGGGGCGTTTGGCAGCACCATAAATTGCGCCTGTGGCCTACCTGGAACTTATTTGTGCGGCTTGTGGTTGGCCATGCACGCCTCCTTCTCCTCCTCTTCCTGCGTGCTGGGTTTGCACAGCAGCGGGTGGAGCTCCGCACAGGCCAGCAGTTTCAGCGGCTTCCAGAGATCCCCCCTGTCCGGACTGTCCCCCGGTCTGAACCCGCAAGAGAGCAGCCAGTAGGGCAAGTACCCAGCCAATGTCCATGGTGCGGCGAATGCCGCAGGGCTCGTTCGGCCCCTGAGGGCATACTAAACTTTCATTCCCCCAGCAGGAACTGGAATGCATTGCAGGGCCTAGTAGTTGCACCGTCCGTGCCGCGTGGCTACTAGTACTAGTCCCTGCTGCATGAATGCAGCAGGGACTAGTAGCCTGCACGATCAGCATTCAGCTCAGCTGTGGCTCTCTCATTGCTAGCCTAGCACGAGACGAGACCTCAGCCGACTGGTCTGGGCTGGCTCTGGTCAGGATTCGGCATAGGCGCTCTGGGTCTGGATTCCAGGCCTAGGGCATTCATAACCTATAGGCTGATACTAGAACATGGATAGTGTGGCATTCTTGAAGACAGCAATACACAAATATTTTGTTGTTGTGCAGGTTCGATTTTTCCTCTTCTCTTTAGCGATGTAGCAGGAAAGAGCTGGCTTGTAAGAAATGCACCATAAAGTGGAAAATAAGTATCTTTTGATATTGTGCATGGGTGAATCCAGTATGTAAGGTACATCACCCGTTTTTGAAGCAGACGCAACTTTTATTTCTTTGAAAGGCTTCAGTATTGAAATTGGGGAGGTGATGACCGCATTGGAGCATCCACCGAGTTCAGGTTTTGTTGATTCTGGTAACTGCAAAGCCATGTTCATTTCAAGATGTCGAGCATTAGTATGTAAAACCTAATGCTTTTTTATGTCATATTTCAGTGGGTTTGGACAGTAAATTGCACATTTTGGAGGCCAATTTTCAAATAGTTTCTTTGGGGGAGAACCCCCCCAGGCCCCACTTGTGTGGTGTGGTACCAAATTACCCCGAGGAAAATTACGCCCCACCAGCTTTCAAACTCACCAGCCGCCACTGTAACTAAAGGGTTTTATGAATGGAACAGTTCACTCCTATCCTCTGTTTTCCGGCTTTCTACAATTTTGGGTACCTGTAACGCTCACCTGGTATCCACTGGGACGCCACTCAGCCTGTTCTGACCTCTTACGACCTCAAACCCTTCCCTGGAGCCTACTCGACTGGAGACTGGGCCTGAAACACAGGATTGGTAGAGTTTAACTTCCTATTGTCTCTGTGTGCTTGAACCCCTTCTTCCCTGGGGTCCAAACCTTTCCTTTGATCCACAGCTCACCTTATTTTCTTGGAAAGTGTGCTCTCCGTCCTGTTTTCAGCGCAGGGGCGCGTTGATTGATGCGGGCTCGTTGCTGCCTAGTTACTTCACTGGCAAGAGTCCGACAGGTAAGTATAATGAGTCTTTTGAACAGTTCTCTAACTTCGTTCCTTTCCTTCCTTAGATGATGGCCGGCGTCCGGGGATGGCGACGTGCTGCTGAGATGAGTAGCGCTGAAGGTGAGTGTCTTTTCCCTCTTGCAGATGGATGAGAAGTTCCAGAGACAGAGCAGCTGGGATTCAGGTAAGCGTTTTGAAGCTCGTACAGTCTTTAAAAATAAGCGAAGATTTGCTGAATGCTTACTAATGCCTTTTTTCTGTTCTTTTCCCTTTTCCTTAGGAAGCGGCGTGCCGGGATGGGAATGACACCGTGAAGATGCCCGCAGAACAGAAGGAGCGATGAATGATGGGCAGAAGCGCCGCAAGGTAAGGCTGTTCCTATTGGTGTTCTTGCAGGAGCTGAGCGCAGAAGAAACATGCAGGCCTACTGGAGACCGATCCGAACACGATGAGTGTCACGCTGCAGGTGCAGAAAACACAAAGCATGTTTCTCAGCCTGGGTTGGCTTACATAGTCTCTGGGTATCCCAGGTGTCTCTCAGGGAACCAAAATATGTGGGGGCATCCATCTTGTCCCCATCAATGCACTACAAGTCCAATCCCCAATGTTATCCTATAAGAGTGAGTGAGTCTGGTGCCACAAGCGCCAAGTCTGACTCCAAGTGGGTCTTTGGAGGGATGGAGAAGCCCTTGAGGGCCATGTAGGTGATCGTGGCCTGGCTCCAGCCTGACATCTTGGAGGGCTGGGGACATGAGGGGCTGGAATCATGACAGTACCTGGATTCTGATTGAAACTGGTTCTTCGGATTCTTGTGATGACTTCGGGCACACTGGACTTCAGGTTTCCGGATGGAATTTCTTGCTTTTCTCAGGATTTTTTCTACTCTTTATCGGTTTCTTCTTGACCTGGTTCCTGGATGTAGATTTTGGGTTCATTGGCACACTGGACTTCAGGTTTCCGATTGTATTTCTTCATCTATCTTGGGATTTGTACTACTTTTTTATGGTTTTGGTCATGGCTTAGTTCCTTTGATGTTGATTTGGGGGTTTTCAGCACACTGGACTTCAGATTTTCGTTTGGATTTCTTCACTTGCATTGCGTTTTTTAAAAAATATTTTATGGTTTTCCTTATAACTCGGTTTCTGGATGTGGATTTTTTTTTATGTGTTCAGGATTCTCCCTTGGATTAAATTGTATTTGCGTTTCAATGGCGCTTGGATATATTTGCCTTTGGGACCCTTTTGGGTAAGTCTTTTTTTACACTTTTTTAATAGTTCACATTTAATGCTATGCCATGTAAATATGGCATTTCCTCTATTTTGGCGAAATTATGAATGCATTCTTTTATACGTGTTTGCGAATCTCTGCATTTCTTCCTTTACACTCCTCTTTTTTTCTCTTGCTATTTACTGTGGGATTTGCATTTCCTGGATTGTTCCCTCTTCAGATGCTTCATAAAATTCCATAGTATAGGGTTTCATTATGTCAGTGTTTGCATTTCGTTATATGGACACTTTACAATGGTGCCAATGCATTTAGTTATTTGAGTTTTCGGTAATTGATTTTGGTTATAATTGCTTTTCGATATTTATTTTTCGTTATAAAGACATGAATCATGCAATAGCACTCTAGTCCCCTGGCAGCCACTTTAGGGAGGCCAAAAAAGCAGTGGCGCCTCGTCCTTAATGAGTATCTGTTCACTCATTTTGGAGGAACCATAAATGATATTGGCAGCCTCACCTAGTGTCCCCCCACCTTTACCCTCCACCCCTTTTCCTCTCTCCTCACCTACTCAATGGTGCTCTCTGTTTCTCATATTTTTTCAAACTGCTTCTCTATCGACTACATGTCTGGTAGGAAGAAGTTCAAAAAGGATATCCTGGTCTCCAACCCAGGCCTCCCTATTGCTGATCCCTATACCAGTGCTTCCTCCAGACAGATCCTCACCAGCATCCTCTTTGTCGTTCCCTCGCCAGACCTATGGACTCTTCATATGGTCTCTGTGCTCTTTCCTTTCTCTTCTTCTCCCATTAATGGTGGTACCCAGTGGGAGGCTCTCCTGGCCCCTTTCACTTCTCTAAGGTCATCATTAATGTTTACCTGAATGGCACCGTCTTGGTCCAAGGTCCTCGGGGCCAACATTCTTCTCTTTGATAGATGCTTCCCGCGCCTCATCAATTTCCCTTCTTCTCATGCTGTCCCTTCTCGCTCTTTTTCGGCTTCCTTGCCCCCCCTGCCTCCTCCTTTGCTACCTTGCCCTCTCCTCCTTCCTCTTCTGGCCCCCCTTGGGCGCCTTCTACACCTCTGCAGGGTGTACCTCTGATTTGTACCCCTCCCCAGAAGTCTTTCAAGGTTTTCAACCTTCTCCATATTGCCACTCTCAACTCTTGCTCGGCTGTCAAACACTCCTGACATCTGCCGCCTCCTGGGAGAACTTGATCTCAATGTCCTCGGTCTCACTCTCCTCCCTGTTTACAAGATCCTCTCCGCGCCCAGATCCAACAGTTCTGGAGGGGGTGTAGCCTTGATCTTCCCAGAGTGGATTTTTGCCTCTGTCATTCCTATGCAGGCCTACTCCTCTTTCGAATTTCTTGTCTGCAGGCTCTCTCTCTCTCCTGGCCACTCTGTTACCGTGGCTACCATCTATCGGCCACCTGGTCAGATCATCTCCTTCCTCTCTGAGAGGGCAGACCTCTCCTCCTCTGTCCTGGACTCGACCACTCAACTCCTCCTTCTTGGAGACTTTAACATCCACATGGGTGCTTCATGTCCCTCCTCTGGACTCTTTCGCAACCTCTGCAACTCTCTCTCTCTTTCCATTCTCTCCTCTGGCACGACTCACTCTGCAGGGCATACTCTGGATGTTCTGATCTCCCTAGACCTCCCCCTTTCTATCCACCTCACCACTTCTCTCTCCTGGAGTGATCACTTTCTCCTTTCCTCTCATCTCTCCCTCTCTACCCCTCAGGCCAAGCCAACTCCAGCACTGCCATCTACCTTCTCGATCATCTGACCCATGAAGCGTGTGTCAGAACTCTCTTTCTCCGTCCACCTCCTCCTCTGGCTGACTCACATCCTGACACAGCCCTTTCCATGCTCCACTCTTCTATCTCTGATAAGCTTGATGTTCTTGCCCCTGTCATGAGCATCTTCCAAGTGCAACTCCTGGTGTGACTCTGACCTCGTCACCCTTAAACGCAAGTGCAGGGTGGCTGAGAGGAAATGGCTAGCTTCGTGTGCATCCTCTGACAAACTGGCTTGTCGCCTGTTCCAAAGGCAATACCGGCCCTCTGTCCGCACTAAGTAGAGAACCCATATCCAAGCACATGTCTCTGTGGCATCTCGGCTGAACTCTTTAAAATCTGCAAGGAGCTGGCCAATCCTGCTGCAGTCACTACCTCTCCTGTCTCCGCTGAGAACCCAGGACATCCTGTCCACCCTCTTGTCCAATCCTGCTCCTCCCTCTACTCTCTCCTCTAACTCTGCCCCCCCTGTGGCCCCCTCTCCTCCCTCTTTCTCTTCCTTTCCTTTGTTCTCCCCGATGAGGTTTCTAGACAAGTCTGATCTATGAAAGTCTCGTCAAAAGAGGTTCTTCCCTGTTCTTCCAAAACCATCAAGGACCACATTGACACCCTTGCTCCTGCCCTGACTATCTTCTGCAACCACTCCTTCACCACTGGAGCCTTCCCTTCCCCCTGAAGCACTCTCTTGTGCACCCTCATCTCAAGAAACCCTCAGCCGACCCCTCCTGCCCAGAAAACTATCACCCAGTCTCCATCACTCCTTTCCTGGGCAAACTCCTGGAAAAATTGGCCATCTCCCAGCTTAATCTTCACACTGAATCTGTTGGTTGTCTCCATGACCATCAGTCTGGCTTCAGAGCAGCCAGAAGCATGGAAACTGCTCTCCTGAACATCTGTGAAGACCTGCTCTCTAACCTTGATTCTTATCTCCCATCTGTCCTCATCTTACTCAATTTCTTTTCTGCCTTTGACATGGTCAACCATGCCATCCTGCTCACTTGTCTCCTTGATAACCTGGGTATCACTGATCAGGCCTTGGCTTGGCTGACCTCGTTCCTCTCTGAATGACCCTCCCAGGTCCAACTTGGGTCCTTCCTTTCCTCTATCTCACTCTCTACCTGTGGTGTTCCCCAGGGGTCTAACCTCTCTCCCTGGTTGTTCAACCAATACCTGCCACCTCTCGCCAACCGCATAGCCCCTCTCTGCTCCAATTTTCAGTGCTATGCGGATGACACTCAGGTCATTTTCAGGCTTCCCTGTGCCACCTCTTCTCCTTCTTTCATCTCTGTCCATCTATCTGCTATTCAGGATGTTGTGCCACCAACAATCTCTGCCTTAAGGCCAGTAAGATGGAGATTCTCCTCATCGGCACACCTGCACACTCCTTTCCTGTCACTCTCTGGCTGGCCTCCCTTGGCCCTCTTCCTGCTCCCACCTGTGAGGCTAAGAACCTAGGGGTCTTGTTCAACTCCACACGTTCCTTTTCTCCTGAACTCTCTGATGTCTCTAAGAAGTCAAACTACCAATTGCACCTCCTCAGAGGTATTCTTCCTTTCCTCCCCTTCCCCCAGATGCTCACTGTCTCTAGAGCTCTAGTTCTCTCTAGGCCGGACTACTGCAACAGCCTCTTTGTAAATCTGCCTGCTTCTACTCTCTGCCCCCTGCAACACATCCAGAACAGTACTGCCTCAAGTCCAGGGATCTCTGCATTGGCTCCCAGTGACTTCAATGATTAAGTTCAGGACCATCTGCATTGTCCACAAGGCTTTCTGGGGCCTGGGCCCTCAATATCACCAACTCTCTCTTTGCAAATACCTTCCTACTCAAGCTCTTTGGTCCTCCACCTCCAACTCTCTCAGGGTCAGTCGCCTCTCCAAGCAACAAGGTGGTGGTAGATCTCTTTCTTCGGCTGGGGCCTCCCTCTGGAACAGCCTCCCTGCCTCTCTGAAACTTGAGGAGAACCATCTCTGGTTCCGGAAGGACCTCAAGACCCTCTTCTTTGCTTCTGCCTTCTCTCTTCCTCTCCCCTGCTGATTTCCTGTCTGATACGGCACTGGTCACCTGGCTACCCTCTGATTTTGGGCCCAGGTCTCTGGCCACCAAGTTGCTCACCCGCACTGTCTCCTGGCAACCCTTGCACTTGGGTCTGTATCTGTAATCCTACAGTCCTACCACTTCTTCAATCTATAAGG
The DNA here is from genome assembly GCF_040938575.1 of Ambystoma mexicanum. Taxonomy (NCBI): domain Eukaryota; kingdom Metazoa; phylum Chordata; class Amphibia; order Caudata; family Ambystomatidae; genus Ambystoma; species Ambystoma mexicanum. The sequence continues at coordinate 657,089,257 of NC_090924.1, forward strand.
CTATATTGTATTCAGAAGAATCAGATATCCATGTTAAAAGTCACTCCTAATGAAAGTTCCAGTTAAGAAACTGAAGTTGCTGTAAAGCTTTCTGCTCGACAAGTCACGGCAGTATACAACATGTGAATGGTCCGTCATTAGACAGTCTTCATCTGGATTTTCAAATGGTGGTTCCTTATCAGAAGGGGTCTGCAAACGTTGGCTCTGTAGACATTTTGGATTACAACTCTCAGGAGCTGCAGGTTGCAGACCTCTGCTTCGAGTAAGGCTAGCAGGAGGAGCCACGACTAGTGTCCATGAAAGGTGCCATGTCATGATTACAACGATGATGAAAAGGAGTGTGGGAGCCCCTCTACTGAGAACGAACATCGGCGAAATACCCTGCTCTATGGAATTTCTTCCACTCAGGAGTGTCTACAACCATGTTTTAGCTCACTGAACCCTTCACAGAGGAGGAATATCCATTTGCAGATCAGTCTTTATCCCATTCACAAGGGCAGTCCAGCTCGGAAATGCTAGGCAAATCTTCTCTGAACAAGAGTATCATCAGCAACCCCAGACACGTGCTTCGATCTGTTGGGCTTCCTCAGAGAGGCGAATCTGAGCCTCTGTAAGGCACAGTGAGCACAGTGAGCAAATCACAGTGTACAAGAGGTCCATGTCTGGATTACCCTTGGTTACTTAGGGTGAAACCCCAACTTTTACAAAATTGTAAAAAGGAGTATGGGAGCCCCTCTACTTAGAACGATGCCCGGCTGCCAGTTTGTCTTAGTAAAGTAACATTAACGTTTGTAAAATGTGTTCCAAATTCGTCTGAGAGACATATATACCTGCTACCTCAATCTGGGCAGTTTGGTATGTTACTAGACCTCTGAGTGATCTATTTAAACATGCTGTGGGACTGAGCTCTGTTTTAAGGATGCTTCCAGACTCTCTAGGCTCTTCTTGACAAGTGATAATATAATAATCGCAGGAATTAATACACTTGATACACCACAACATTGATGCTGTTTGGTAAACATGCCCCAAAGCTCCAATCACAAGGAAATATGAATGTGCCATATATGTATGTGGTTGTCTGTATTCTTGAGAGCGGCCTGCCCGGCATTGTTAAAGCCATGCATAAAATAATACTTCCCTAAAAGATTATGACAATGATCTCACATGGAGATAGAATTATCAGCTTTCCTGCTCATTTGCATTGCACTCTGATCTAGAGTCAAATTTCAGCACTAGTTGCTGCTGTGACCTTTGTGGCTTGTTAACTGAAAATGCCTATTGTACTCTTGCACTTGCAGTGTGACTTTTTTTTATTGTTATTCATTATTAGTACAATACAGCTATTGAAAAGCTTTTTTTTACAAACCATGCTACCAACAGACAATTCGATCTTTAAAAACATAAACATATCAATTATGGTCAGATTTAAGAAATTAGATCCAAAATACATCAGTTTAGCAAATTAAAAATGGATTCCATCTTTCCTCACATTTTATTGGAATGATATATCAAACCCACAGCATTGCCATCAAAGTAGCCAGTCCATAATTGACAGTAATCAGGGTGGCAAGAGTCCATACCACAAGCCAATAGTGCAGTCCTTTGTAAATTACTCAATGCCTCTCATTCTAACATCAGATGTTTAAAAATGTCAAGATCTACTCCCCCACGTAGTGTACAGCATTGCAGATTCCTGGGAATTCCAGCACGCCCTCCCACCACTTCCCGGGAGGTGACAATATTGAACTTAATGCGTAGGTATTTGGAGAGGATCCATTTACTAGGATAAGTAGACAAATAGCGACCAATGGTAAAACCGCAGTTATATATTCTCAAGCCAAAACTTTAGTAGATAAATCTACTAAAGATTGCTCAAAATCCATATTATAAATCAATCTTTTGTGGGGAAAAAGTGAGTTTGGGAGACGAGAATTCTAAAGAAGTGATCACAAACCGCACGACCCAAGTAATTATTTCTCACTGTTACTTATGTATATACATGTGCTGACACCCAAGATGTCAGCCTGTATTAATGACCCATTTAGTTGTAAGAATGTGTAGATGCTTGTATCACTTTCAAGTATAGATTGAGTTCGTTAATCAAGATCATATGATGTACGGAGATCAACTGAAACTCAAGAAAAACATACACAATAGGTATTGAGACCGGTAAGTTAAGTAAGGATTTTAAACATCCACTTTCCATTGTGACCACTCTAGATGTGTGGTTTAAAGCCCATATCTCGGCACCATAGAGAATCACAGGCCGACTTTTGGATTTGTAAATGAGTAGCCCTGTGATTTTGCTTTACAAATACATTTTTCTTGTAAATGTTGGCACATTTGTCTGCCTTCACTCCATAGTATCATCTCGGGAGCATAGCTCAGGGGCAACACGCTCGACTTGGAAGCAAGACAACACAGGAAACACAGGTTAGATCCCCGGGTCCACGCTTAGAAACCTCTGGGTTTTAAGCGCATTATAAATAACCAATTATAATAATTATCAACCCTTCCCAGTTCAGGTTTTACTTCCATTTATGTGTCAGTCAAAACAAATGTTGCAATTTTACATTAATGGTCATAGTTATACACAACTGGGAGTGAGTCACCCTATTGCCTGAAAAGGTCCCTGAATCAAAATTAAATAAGATTTTTCAGTGAAAAAACATATATCTAAAAAATGCATGTTAAGATAAACTAGGCCCGGCTCCAGGAATTTTCATCTGGGTGGGCCAGGTTTGTGATCAGGGGGGCCCAAATTCCATTGGGTGTGGGTCTAGGAGTAACCTAAACAAAGTGCTGCTGTTGATCCAGATTTCCCAGATCGATGATCCAGTCTGCCCAGATCTGGAAAAAATGTGCACCTCTCTATAAAAACAGTACAGAGCAAAGGAGAAGCAAGGAAAATTGTTTTGCATCATCTATCGACCTATCTTCCCTTCGTATCTGCCCTCCACTTTCTATTATATCCGATCCTTCTTCAACCTTCATCCCCAGATACCTTCTTACAGCTCCCCTAACTATCATTCCCATTTACCTCCACTCCCACCTACTCCCAGCAACCCCTCAGCATGCCTTTCTGTGCCTGGCTGGGGAGAATCAAGGGTGATGCTTTCTGCTCTTCCTGTGAGAGGGCTGAACATTGAACCCCCTAGTCGTTTTACCATCTCAGAGGATGCTCACCCAACAATGTCTCCCTGAACACTGTGGCTACTTCCAGCAGTTCCTGAAGGAGGTGCTTGTGGTCCCTCGATCTTGTTGTGAAAGATGGACCGCCCTCCAGAATACTGAAGCAAGGAATCAGAGATATTGTTTCTTACAAAATTGCATTTTAAACACAACATTTTATTTTTTGTTGCATTTGTGCAGCAGATTTTAATTGAGTTAGGAGTGTGTGAGGAGGGAAATTAACCTATCCAACCTCCCTAGGCATTTTAGGGTAAGACAAGCCCCATTGGGAGACCTCTAATAGCCCAGGGTTGAGGGGGGCGGCCTAAGGGTCCCCACACAATATACTCAATATAGACATTTAAACATAGTGCGTGCATATAAGCAGGCACCATTATGGAGCTATGCCAGAAGCATATGGCCTTGTGGGATATATTGACCCACTCAGATGTGCTTTACCACATCACTTTGCTGCAGTGGTGCAAGAAACAGAAAAATGGCTGCGCTAATTCCTGAGCGCGCCAGGATCTCAAAATTGCGTTTTTACAACCACCAAAGAAAATGGCTGCATCACCCTGCCACACACATTTCAAGCGGGGAGGAACAGAGTACACACCGCAGGAGTGTGCCAGTGTGCTCTGCAATGTTTAACATGGAATTAAGTGAAATAGGCAACATTGCCTTGCTGAAAACCCCCAAAATTCCCTTTAATTTGACACCTTTTTCAACCTTTAAAAATGCTGTTTTGAGGCTAAATCCATCCATGTACTATGAAATTGCTGTGATTGAAAAGGCCCAGCCATGCCCAAGAGAAGTCATTGTGCATTAGCAAAGCCATATCTAGTTCCTGAATGACAGGCCCAGTCATCTTACCTTGGAAAGAAATCAACCAGGGGCTTTGTTTTCAGTTTACAAAGGAAACCCGTCTATTTGCTTTGCAAAAGTATCTAAAAATCAGCTGTTCAGACAAAGACTCTAAAAAGCTGAGCCAAGTCTGTTTAAATGTATCCATGCTGCAGAACAACTCCAGCATTCAAGAGAATACCCATAGCTGCATGGCAGTGTGTGAATATGCTGGAGATGCAAATCGAATTTGGAAGAAAGAAATGTTAGCAGTTTGTTAAACATGTGGTGAAATGGGCTTTGCTGACTGAAGAAAAATTGCCAATTTCAAAGTAAATTGTTGAGTGAAGGCCTGCTTACTTAGCAATGTAAAGGGATTGTGTGGCTGGTGATAATAGATGCATAGGCTATTTTTATTACACAGGTTTGTTAAATCAAGACTCAAAATCAGGAAATAAAGACTTTTAAATCAAGTGGGCTGAACTGGCAAGCTCTAAAAAAAACCTGGTCTTCCAGTTGTTCAAGTTCCAGCCCTGTAACTTCCTTTAGGAAGTGAGGCACACCATAAACTTCCAGGACACCAAAAGTGTTAATTGCCAGCTTGAAAAACTTTGTATGGGACAGGACAATGGGAATTCACAAGCTCATCAGATATTTCTCTGTGCTCCAGGCTGGGCCAATAGCAGTCTTGGGACAGTCACCAAGTGTTAAGGGCAATACAACCTTCAATTAAGAGATAGGCCTCCCATCCTGCTTGGAAGAAACTGCGAGTTGGTGTCAGCTGGGAAGAAAAAAATGACAGAAAATGACTCCCATTTGTCTTAAGACTATTTTATAAAGAACTTTAAAAAGACATATTTCAGCTGCCAAAATTGGTAAAAATGTGGAATTTTCACAGTGTAAAAGTGGAATTGTGGGCTGTGTTTGAGAACTTGGTAGAATGCCGTGACACACTCTGGACAGAAATGGTGATATATGATATATTACCAGAAAAGCATCCATGTTGCAAATATCAAATTCTGTACATACATCACTGGGGACAATTCGCATATATGTATAAAATTGTGGAATTTTAGGCCAAATCTTTAATGTGTAAAATTAGCAAAATGTGTCAGAAAGGCGAAACAAGGTCCAACAGACTTAAGGATTGGACGGATCTGTGCAGCTCAAAATATGTAACCTGTGTATCTGATTTACTAAGAGGTTGCAACTGCATAAATATCTGTTTTTGGCAAGATTGGATTTTTTAAATGTGTGAGTTTCTAGATACAGAAAATAATCACCTTATAAACATGACATCCTTTCCCTGAAATCCAATCAGTGAAGAGCTAGGCGGAGACTTCCACCCTTGCCCAATCCTCTTATTAGAAGTGGGCGTAGTGAATCCTACGTAATGATGTCATCTGGCATTATAAATAAGGGCCCGTGACTAGACTCAAGACTGATTCCTGATTTGCTACGCCGGCGTCCTGATCCTGTCTGTTCCTGTCTTAATCTTACATTTATTAATGTAGACTCAACATCCCAACCACAAGGCCAAACCTTGCTGATCTTGTTTCGGCTAGGCCTAAATCTAAAATAATCCCCATAACCAAGGGAAACGCTGTGGTGTTTTGGGAAGCATCCTGAACTAACCTGGCTTGCCTCTCAGTGCATGCTGCTGCCATCCTGCCCTCCTGATGCCCTATTTTATCCAGTAACCAGAAATGCTACCCAGTATCCAGTCCATGCCCGTTGATTTTGTCCGGCTGTCCTGTGTTAGACCAGATCCGTGTGGTGATCCAGAGTGCTGACTGTCCAAAATCCAAATTAAAAGTGGACTGTGAGTATCAATAGAAACCATAGACCCATTGCATAACTTGCCTTGCTTTGTCCTATCCCAATCTCTAAACCATCCTATCCTTACCTTAATCATTTGTAATATTGTCAGAATTATTATTGCAACCCTGTCATTGATTTACATTGCCAGCGCTATCTATTTAGTAGTTTTTGGTCTTGTAAATCCTAAACTATCAATCCTATTTCGAGTGATCGGACTGATTCCGCCAGGGCGGGCGCTGAGAAACTAGGGTTGAACTCATGAATCAACCCTGGAGCTTGCTGTGTCCCTCTTTGGTATTCTAGCCTGAATTATCTAGTATAGAGTAAAACTGTTTTTGTCCAAACTGAATTTCTTTTCTGTTTTCACCACCCGATTTATTTTAAAAATGCCCTAATTCTACATTGCACATCTCCCCCAGTTTAATAGCTAGAGACTTCATTTCACTTCCAGATCGTACCTAAGACCTACAGCTGCACCCCAATCAAAAGAATTTCACCCATTTTTATCAAAAACCGCCTCGTTAATTTCAGGCGGGAATGAAAAATTTTGCAAAGTTTTACATATGTTATTTTTACTATCAATTCTTTTAAACCTTTCATTCAATGTCGATATGTGTATGCTTTTGCTCAATCTCTTGCTTGTGACTGCTTGACTTTCCAGTGTCACTCCCGTAGAGATTTGTACTTATTTAAGGAGTTTTGCACACATTCACTGTTTTACTCAGCCATTTCCGAGTGTCATTTAAACATTGCAAGGGTTTCAGATCTGTTTTTCTCTCTTGTTTGGGGAGGGAAGGTTGGATTCGAATTGTGTTTCTTATTCCTCATTCCTGATTACCTGCTGCTTCCATATATCTATTTAGAATTGATTATTTGTGGGCTGAGGAATATTGCAGGGGGAAATCCTAACTTGAGTGCTATCTTTCCAAAAATTCAAAAGTGTCTCTGTTCGCTGGTGTTTTTTTTTAGCTGTGTTGCTAAAGGCTTAAATTAAGTGCATTGTCTACATTCCTATTGTATTATCATCACATTGGTGATTACTGCCCCATATTAAAAAGTGTATGATTTCTTACAATTTTAAATAAATGAACAAATATTGCCTTTACCAACCAGCCTGGTTCGTGGTCCATCGTGACCCGGGGAATTTCAAAAAGGGGTGTGATATGAGTGGTGTATCTCTCAAATATTGAATCAATATATATAACAAAATAAGCATTTCAGTGGTGCGCTGCATACTAGGCTAAGACCAGAGTGTATCGCCTGGTTGAAATACTTAACAGATTTGGGGGCTCAGCCGGGATTTTGAGTTGGTTACAACCCGTGACAGTCTAGCACAGCAGACTAATCTGCAGAGTAGTAATACTTTGTGTGGTGTGAATACTGTGTTACACTGTCCAAGCGCCCCCAAAACAAATACTCTAAGCAACAGGCCGGTCTATAAAAGTAAAATCAAATCAACCCCGAAATAATTAACAAAGAAAGAACATTGCCAAGATGGCTCTTCCAGTAGAAATCAGTATGGCTAGGGAACACCCCCTGCACAAGCTCTTTGTCAGGGGTGAATGGCCAGAACATGATGAAAATGTCTGGCTGCAGGAAATCACACAACAGGTCACTGCCATGAACCTGGATACATCGCAGGACAATGGCCTAGTACACCAAGCTCTGAATGAATTATACATGGCCCCAAAAATTAAAGAGGAGCAAATCAACATTGACAGAATTGCAAGCCTACCTATATCTCCACATGGAAGTGACACGGGAAAAGCATGTTGAAAGCACAGTTCTGGCACAGAATCAAAGTGAATTATTAGATAAAATCCAGACTGATCTAGACTCAGCAGAGCAAAGGCTACAGAAGAGCCAAGAATGGGAGGCAGAATCTAGAGTTTATGTCACCAAATTAAAAGAGGATTTGCCTTGCCAACAGCAGGATAATGCAGAGCAAGACACCCAAGTACAGGCACTGAAAGAGGAGTTAAAGGAAAGGGTTGACTCTCTGCAACAGAGCCAACAGAAGGTGGCGCAACAATTAAATTATAAAAGAGCCTGCGCAGAACAGATAGTTACCCTACAAAATCAGATAGAAACCTTGAAAGAGTAAAATAATACATTAATTGTAAAATACCTCCACTCTCAAGAGGAACTTGATCAGGAGCGCCAGAAATCCAACACTATCAAAAAACAAAGAGATGACCTGGCGGAGCAGAGGGGCACCCTAAATCAAGAGAAAGACCCTCTAGGCCAGGAAATAAGCAAGTTGCAAACCGAGTTACAGGAAAGTAAGTTGGCCCTCCAGGAGCTAAAGCAACTAAGAACAGCGCATGGGAAGCTACTAGAGTACACCAGTCGGGTAGAAGGTGCTCTGAAAGAGAACTCCCAAGCCAAAGACCCACAAACCCAGGAGATGAATCACTTGCAACAGAGAATATCCCAGTACTCCCAAAACGTGCAGGAAGCACAGAGGGATAATGAGGCGAAGATTGATGGACTCCACCAACAAATAGCATTGCAAGAGCGAATCATTAAGACCAGTAAGGCCTTGATAGATGAACAAAAGGCTCAGATTTTTGCTTATCACCAGGAAATAGGGGCTGAAAAAGAAAAGCTAGCCAGATTAGAGAAAGAGTGTGCTAGACTAATCCCTGAACAGGTATAGAGGGACAGGGCAACCCCTGATCATAACATAAGGACCTCTGTACTCAGGGACTCAAACCCCTTCAATACCATGAACACTGCCAGCTTAATGTCTACTGGCTCATATGAACCAGGGGCCATGGGGATGGCAGAATTCAACAGGGTTGGTAAGATGGGACTGACAGTTCAGCGCCCCCCAGAAATTGATGGACGGGCGTCCCTGTACAGATACCCAAATGTGAGGGCTGATATCTCCGGTAAGGAAGACTCCTATCAGGGGAGGGTCAGGGAATTAGATCCACTAATATACTGACTTCCAAGTGACCAGTTTGTGAAATTTGGTGGGGACCTCAAAGAAATAAAGCCCAAAAAGAGTATCCTGAAGACCTCTACCCAGTTAGGGCAGTGGGGGTATACTCCACCAATCCTGGGAGCAGGGAAGAATCAGAAGAGCACCCAAGTGATAGGGAAACTAGGCCCCAACATTCTGCAAGCCCTTCTCAAGCTTGCAGAATCAGGGAGTGCCTAGAGGATCAAGAAGCCACCTCCAGTAGCAGCGCCTCTGAGTCTGAGGATGACTGGACTCAAGTGACTAAAACAAAGAAGACAAACAAACTTAAGAGAGCTATGAAAAAAAGATCCCATTAGGCAGATCACTGCCATTAGAAGTGTTATAACTCTATATCATAAAAATGCAAAGTATTCCATCTGGCAACACTTAGAGCTGTATGAGCAAATTATGGACACTTTTCATATAAAGGACAGCCAGAATTGCATAGAAGATGTAAAATGGACATTCTCCCCTGAATACTCCAGTTTCTTTGCGGGTTTGGAGGACCAGAACCACTGAAGATGGTCCACCTACAGGGCGGCCATCTTAAAACATTTCTCTGCTCACAGAAACCCCCAAGAGGCCCGCAAAGCGGCCTATAATCTGCAGTGCAGTGCAGAATTGGTGCAGGAGCGCTCAAACGCGCCTTTGCACAGACCACCAGGAGGGTGCGAACAGATAGTCAGGAGTTCATCACCACCTTCTTTCATGCACTCCCAAAATATATAATAACCCAGCTGGTGAGGGAGTTTCACGAGAAAAGATCACTGGACTGGGTCATAGAACAGGCGACCCGCATTTATGAGGTACAAAAACCAGCGGATAATAAAAATCCAAACAAAAAGCCTAAACCAGCCAACACCCCTGCTGCTGCTAAGGTGGCGGAGGTGAAGGTTGCCCTCATTTTAGATCTGGAGATGGGGGGGGTTCTAAAAAATACCTGTACCAAATCCACCCAATCAAAGACCCAGAAGGCCCTCGGCCCAATCCCAGACAGGGTGGTTGTCAGGGAGGTAATCCCACAAATGGGACCTCTAACTCCCCTGATTACATAACCTCCTGATACAAGGGTAAAAGACCCATCCTGGGGTATGTATGGACTCCCCCAGCCCAAGGGGGGGATCCAACCAGGTAGGTACCACCCCAGGAAATTTCCCTCCTAACTTTCCCCAGGAAGGCAGTAATCCACCAAATGTCGGGTTGTGTTTCTTTCCCCGGTAACCATAAAACCCCAACCTGCAGGACAACCCCCCTTTCTTTTCCTGCTTTCAGGAGCCCAGACAACCCTATTTGGGAGAGGGGAGGCCAAGGGTGGAGGGTTACCAAAATTCTCCAAACCCAGGGTACTATGGGAGAAGGGATAATTACCCTTACTGTGACTCAACCAGAGTTGACCAGAGACCTGGTACCAGCCAGAATTGGTGTTCTAACTGGAGCGCCAGGTCCAGAATCTGTCCCAGGATCTGGGTCACATGTTGAGGGCTCAACAGAAACCTCAGATGAACATGGCGGCTCAGAACCCCACAAACCAAGGGTCTGATACTCTAGAACAGTGATCCCCAACGTGTAGCTCGGGAGCAACATGTTGCTCGCAGCACCCTAAAATGTTGCTCAGCAATAGCTCTGGGCCACGGAGTGGAGGCCAAGAAGGTGGAGGCACTGCACGAATGAGACTGCAATGGCAATGTAGCCTGTGTCAGGACTGTGCAGGAAAACTAGCCAAACAGCCTCCTCTGGAAGACAGACCTGACATGCCATTAGTTTTCGAAGCATCAGCAGCATGGTCTAAGGTGTAAAGTGGGATGGGTAGGTTTAAAGTGCACAAAGAGCCTGGATGAGGATGATTGAGATGATTCTTAAGCCATCACAAGAGACAAGCCCCATAACGACCACGCTTGTGCGGTTGTTATGGGGCTAAATAAATATAAATACATATAAGTAACAGTCTATTGTTGCCCCCACACTGGTTGGTCAATGTTATGTTATCTTGCATTTGTATGGTGCCTCCTGCCATAGGCCTGTCAGTGAGGCAAATGCGGAGTATGATGGATCCTTCAGTAATGGTAGGGAGGAGAAGATACATAGTTGTGATGAGGGTGAGGGATGTGAGCAGGCAATGGCAATGTGAATAGATTTACTTAGCAAAGCAGTGATTGAGGCATACATGAGGCCCAGAAATAGGCCATCCCAGTGCAGACCATAAAACTGCTGCTCTAATTAGCATTACAAATCCCCCTCAATGAATCTGCACTTTTATGGCCAGTCCCACTCTATGGTTGATGCGCTACTAAGTTGCATGACACCAGTAGGTGAGCTGCTGGCTGGAAAAGGTACGCAATCTGGTCAGCAACAGTTGAAATCAACCAAGCATTCCAATTGTGCATTTAAGTAGCTTTCAAAGGGGCTATTTACATAACGTGCTTAATTCAAATACATTTGCCACTTAATGTCCTAAAGATGTCTTATGGGAGAACTCCAAGCACTATGTAATGTTAAATGTGGCCATGTTTGTGAACAGTTTCACTGGCCTCAAGTCTCTACAAATGTCCGGCTTGCCATTACATTTCATAAATATTCTGTGAAAACACCAATTTAGGGTCAAATTAAGTTAATGGCCATTGTATATTGCCTGTTCCTGAATTACACTTGGTCTTTATTACTGTTAGTTCCTGCACATTAACATAGCCTCTTAGCAGTATTAAGTTTCTTTAAGGTATAACTTGTGTTGAAATTGTTTTCCTACCAACAGAACGCTGATGTGTTCCATCGAAGCACAGACGTTGCTCACCGCTCCATTTGATAAACGCATGTTGCTCCTTGTCTACAAAAGGTTGGGGACCCCTGCTCTAGAACAATGACGGGGAGAGCACCCCGACAACACACCAGTTCCAGAGGAGGGGGCACGGGATGAAGGGAGGTGTAAAGCCCTCTATAGGAAGCTTCCTTCCTCACTCGTGGAAAACCCCTGGACACCTAGGAACTGGAACAAAAATCTCCTGCCCCCGAAAGTCTGCAACCCAGGGAACAGAGGGTGGGTAGGTGAAATAAAGAACCCAAAAGGCCCATTTTGTGGTGGAAATTAGTGTCCTCCAATTTAAAGAGGAAGAATCCTTAGAGGATTCTGGGGAAAAGATCTTCTCCTTCAGGGACGGGGGAACTCCTCCCAAAGAAAAATGGGTCCCAAGAGATCCGAATGAAGACTGGGTGAATGTGGGGACTGAGTCAGAATCGCCCATCATTGAACCCCAGAATGAGCATCAAGGAAACCAAACCGTCCAAACCAATTCTGGTGACTGCCTCCAAAAAAGGGGCGGCGGCCCAGAATCAGAAAAAGGGGAGCCCACAACTCCCTAAATATCCAAGTGCCAAATATTTCTTGCAGATCCCCAAAGCTCCCACACATAATCATGCCCAAACTACCCCTGTGTCGGAGTCGAAAATAAGGAAATTGACCAACCAACTTGACCAAAATGCACATTATCTATGCCCCCTTGAGGAGAAGGACAGAAGATTTTATGCCCCGGTCCAAGTACAAGGGCAGTGTACATTTTCGGCACTGGTGGACACTGGATCCCAAGCCACTCTTCTGACAAAGAGGTCCTTTGAGCAGCTAAATTCAGGAAGGGGGAGAGATACCAGATCCCTCTCACCCTTCTACCTGGACAACTCCAGAACTTCGACGGGAAGGAAATTCCTGTTGAGGGGTTTGCAGAGCTGGAAATTAAAATAGGCCGACACAAGATGAAGCACCCGGTCATAGTCTTGGCTACAGAGGGAACCCCATGTCTATTAGGGAATTACATCCTCCGTAGGTTGTCTCCCCTAATAGACTGTGTGAATAAGGTACTCTGGACCCAGACTCACAGGCCAATCAAATTAAAACAGAGTGTCAGCCATGTCAGTCTAAATGGCACATGCCACATGGTTGAACAAAAACCAGATCAAATTAAGTTTTATCTTCAGAATAATGAAATGCCTGATGTTACAATAATTGCTGTGGGACCACTAACTGGGGATGGGAACTCCTCTCCATTTCTGAAAATCAACCTTCCTTCCAGTCTCAAGTGGCATTCCACACTGGAAGGAAATACTTAGACATTTTTTACCAATCCACCATCTGAAAATCCCAATTCTATAGCCAAAATTGATAACCAACCAGCACCAAGTGTAGCCGGCATTCAGAAGAAGGGCGAACAACTCTTCTTCCTGATTCAGTTAAATGACGGGAAGGAGTCTGTCCTCGCCCGAGTTTACTTGAATAGCGAAGAAAGCTTCATCAGCGAAGTATTATTTAAGAAACTCCCAAAAGACCAGACCCTGCCTGCTGTTGAGTCAGTGGGCCTCATTCTGAGATTAGAGGTAGTCATGGCGCTATTTGCGCCATGACTGCCTCCAATAACGGGTCCGGCAACGGTATGGTTCAATGGGAATTTACCGGTGTAGTCCGACCTTTGCGGGGCCGGTAAGTCCCCATTGAAAAAGCCATTCCCCATTCCCATTTGAGCCCCCATAGGGCTCAATGGGAATGGGGAAGGGGCTAATAACGGTACCGCAAATTGCGGTACCGTTATTGGCTCTGAATTCCCTTAACGGGTCCCGTCCATGGTGTTAAAGGAGTGACCCGCTAAGGGAACTCGTAGTAGGGCGGTAAGGGGATACCGGCACCGGTCACCTTACCAGTGCCGGTATCTCTTACCGCCCCACTCGGAATGAGGCCCAGTGTATCAATGAGTATGGGGCCTGGAAATTCCCCGTTCCAAACATCTTCTGCTTAGCAGTTGTATGATAAAAATTTCAAGAGGTGACAAAAGCATAGAACACAATTGTTGTGTCATGCGGGGTGTTCCTTCCGCCTTTTACATGGGCAGTAACATTCTCAAACAACTCGAGATTAATTTGGATCCCAGTTATTGCCAAGCCCGGTCCCAACTGGAGAGTAAATTTCAGGGCCCTGGCAGTCCTAAAGAAAGCTTCCGGTCAGCCCCAGTGCTAGGGTAGGAAATTGAACTTCAGAAATGGAGGAGAGGTCACCACCCTAGGCCTCACTTACAGAATCTACATCCCCAAGGGCAAATGGACAGAAGAGAAGTGGGTCCACATCAATCAGCTAAAGAGTTGCCACGCCAGGCACACTTTGTGACAAATAGATGAGCCAACTGAAAACCCAATGGGGGATGCATCTGAAACATAGGAATATTTCAATTGTCATGGAATGCATGCGTATCCCCCTGCTGTCACCCCAAATGGGGGCAGTTAGTGGGAAAATTCTAATAACCTGTTTGTGCTTCATTTCTAGATTTGCACTGATTGCACCGTCATTGCCAAGGAGGACCTCCTCGGGGACCTGGAAGGAGAAACCCAAGGAAATCCAGGGCGCACCAGAAAAGAAAGACACGAGAGAAGGCTGGGGGTATCGTTCTACGTTCCAACCAGAGGCAGCAAGGGAAGAAGGACTCATACCTGACTGAACCTGCTTTCCACAACTGGAAGTCCAGAAGAAGTCGGGGGGGGGGGGATATGTGGGATATATTGACCCACTCAGATGTGCTTTACCACATCACTTTGCTGCATTGGTGCAAGAAACAGCAAAATGTCTGTGCTAATTCCTGTGTGCGCCAGGATCTCAAAATTGCATTTTTACAACCACCAAAGAAAATGGCTGCATCACCCTGCCACACACATTTCAGGTGGGGATGAACAGAGTACACACTGCAGGAGTGTGCTAGTGTACTCTGCAACATTTAACATGGAATTAAGTGAAATAGACAATATTGCCTTGTTGAAAACCCCCAAAATTCCCTTTAAAATGACACCTTTTTCAATCTTTAAAGATGATGTTTTGAGGCTAAATCCATCCATGTACCATGAAACTGCTGTGATTGAAAAGGCCTGGCCATGCCCACGAGAAGTCATTGTGCATTAGCAAAACCATGTCTAGTTCCTGAATGACAGGCCCAGTCATCTTAGCTTGGAAAGAAATCAACCAGGGGCTTTGTTTTCAGTTTACATGGGAAACACGTCTATTTGCTTTGAAAAAATATCTAAAAATCAGCTGTTCAGAGAAAGACTCTAAATAGCTGAGCCATGCCTGAGTAAATGTATCCATGCTGCAGAATAACTCCAGCATTCAAGAGAATAACCATAGCTGCATGGCAGCGTGTGAATCTGCTGGAGATGAAAATCGAATTTAGAAGAAAGGAATGTTAGCAGTTTTTAAACACGTGGTAAAATGGGCTTTGCTGACTGAAGAAAAATGACCTATTTCAAATTAAACTGTTGAGTGAAGGCTGCTTACTTAGCAATGTAAAGGGATTATGTGGCTGGTGATAATACATGCATAGGCTATTTTTTTACACAGGTTTGTTAAATCAACTGGGCTGAGTTGGCAAGCTCTAAAAATACCTGGTCTTCTAGTTGTTCAAGTTCCAGCCTTGTAACTTCATTTAGGAAGTGAGGCACACCATAAACCTCCAGGACACCAAAAGGTCTAATTGCCAGCTTGAAAAACTTTGTATGGGACAGGACAATGGCCATTCACAAGCTCATCAGACATTCGTCTGTGCTCCAGGCTGGGACAATAGCAGTCTTGGGACACTCACCTGTCAAGTGTTAAGGGCAATAAAACCATCAATTAAGCGAGAGGCCGCCCATCCTGCTTGGAATAATCTGCCAGTTGGTGTCAGCTGGGAAGAAAGAAATGACAGACTTTGACACCCATTTGTCTTAAGATTATTTTATAAAGAACTTTAAAATGTCTTATATCTCAGCTCCCAAAACTGGTAAAAATGTGGAATTTTCAAAGCGTAAAAAGGGAATTGTGGAGTGTGTTTCAAAACTTGGTAGAATGTTGTGACACACTCTGGACAGAAATGGTGATATATGTTGTGTTACCAGAAAAGCATCCATGTTGCAAATGTCCAATTTTGTACATAAATCCCTGCGGACAATTTGCATCTGTGTATAACATTGTGGAATTTTAGGCCACATCTTTAATGTGCAAATTACCAAAATGTGCCAGAAAGGCGAAACAAGGTCCCACAGACTTGAGGATTGGACTGATCTGTGCAGCACAAAATATGTAACCTGTGTATCTGATTTACTAAGAGGTTGCAACTGCATAAATATCTGTTTTTGGCAAAATAAGATTTTCAGTAAAGTAAATGTGGGAGTTTGTAAATACAGTAAATAATCACCTCATAAACATGACATCCTTTTCCTGAAATCCAATCAGCGAAGATAGGTGGAGATTTCTACCCTTGCCCAATCCTGTTATTAGAGACGGGCGTAGTGAATCCTACGTAATGATGTCATCTGGCATTATAAATAAGGGCCCAAGACTGATTCCTGATTTACTACGCCGGCGTCCTGTTCCTGTCTGTTCCTGTCTTCATCTTACATTTATTAATGTAGACTCCAGATCCCAACCTTAAGGCCAAACCTTGCTGATCTTGCTTTGGCTAGGCCTAAATCTGAAATAATCCCCATAATCAAGGGAAACGCTGTGGTGTTTTGGGAAGCATCCTGAACTAACCTGGCTTGCCACTCAGTGCATGCTGCTGCCATCTTGCTCTCCTGATGCCCTATCTTATCCAGTAACCAGAAGCGCTACCTGGTATCCAGTCCATGCCCGCCGATTTTGTCTGGCTGTTCTGTGTTAGACCAGATCCGTGTGGTGATCCAGAGCGCTGACTGTCCAAAATCCAAATTAAAAGTGGACTGTGAGTATCAATAGGAACCATAGAACCATAGCATAACTTGTCTTGCCTTGTCCTATCCAAATCTCTAAACCATCCTATCCTTATCTTAATCATTTTTAACATTGTCAGAATTATTATTGCAACCCTGTCATTGATGTATATTGCCAGCGCTATCTTTTTAGTATTTTTTTGTCTTGTAAATCCTAAGCTATCAATCCTATTTCCAAACTGTATTTATTTTCTGTTTTCACTATCCGATTTATCTAAAAATGCCCTTATTCTACATTGCATATCTCCCTCAGTTTAATAGCTAGAGACTTCATTTCACTTCCAGAGTGTACTTACGACCTATAGCTACACCCCATCCGAAAAGCACTCCAAATCAGTTCCAAAGTTTTACACGTTATTTTTACTATCAATTGTTTTAAACCTTCCATTCAATTTTGAAGTGTATGCTTTTGCTCAATCTATTGCCTATGACTGCTTGTAACTTTCCAGTGTTGCTCCCGTAGAGATTTGTACTTATTTAAGGAGTTTCGCACACATTCACTGTTTTACTCAGCCATTTCTGAGTGTCATTTAAACATTACAAGGGTTTCATATCTGTTTTTCTCTCTTGTTTGGGGAGGGAAGGTTGGATTCAAATTTTGATTCTTATTCCACATTTCTGATGACCTGCTGCTTCCTTATATCTATTTAGAATTGATTATTTGTGGGTTGAGGAATATTGCAGGGGGAAATGCTAACTTGAGCGCTATATTTCCCAAAATTCAAAAGTGCCTCTATTCTCTGATGTTTTTTTATCTGTGTTGCTAAAGGTTTAATTTAAGTGCATTGCCTACATTTCTATTGTATTATCATCACATTGGTGATTGCTGCCCCATATTAAAAAGTGTATGATTTCTTTGAATTTTAAATAAATAAATATTGCCTTTACCAACCAGCCTGGTTCCTGGTTCTTCGTGACCCGGGGTATTTGAAAAAGGCGTGTGATATGAGTGGTGTACATCTCAAATATTGAATCCATACATATAACAAAATAAGCATTTCAGTGGTGCGCTGCATACTAGGCTGAGACCAGGGTGTATCGACTGATTGAAATACTTAACAGCATGCATGGACATAAAGTACTCAGTTTATTAGACACAGGCCACAAACCTGATGAGGAATCTAAATAGGCCCAAGAGCTGATGAGAAGAGGCTGACACCTCTATCACAAACAGGCCAAAGCAGGCCTCCAACCCCCCATCCAGCCAACCACAAGTTATGGCCTATGCCCCTGTCCCAGTCCTAAGACCCGCAAATTCCAAGATACCAGTTGATCCTAGACCACCGACCATAAAACCAAGCAACCATGAAAGATCTAAGAACACAGTCATCTCACCTTTTCTTCATAGGGACGCGATTTGTAATCCAAGGTACAGGGAGGGATACATTATAGTTCAAAAGCAAGGGTGGAAGCCTTGGAAGCCCAGAGATGTGATCAAGATGAGTGAAATGTGTGTGCATGTGGTTTAGTGTGACCTCGAGCCTCCCCCAGGGCTAGTCTTTCGAGCCTGCCAGGTGCACTTTATAATGATGGAGTAGCACTATTTTTCAAATGCAGCTAATTGCTCCTTTGGTCTTGGTGGCCTGGAGACGATGAGCTGAGTAGACACCAGGTGATAGAATACAGATGGACTGGGCTGAGACCAATGGCCTGTCATCCCCTATGGAACAGGCCACCCCTGTGTAGGTTTGTACCAACCAGCCTCACAGATATTTACCTTATATAGCAATTTCACTGCTGACGATGTTCCCCCTTTCAAGCTTCTGTTTGTACCATTTTTCCTCAGAACATTCCTGGGCAGCAGAATTCTTTGCTGACACACCTATTCTTGTATAATTAACACTTGTTATATTTGCAAGAATCTCTTGGCCCTTTTTTCCCTAGCGGGTTATATTTTGTCTGGTGTGAGCATTTAGGGGCATGCCTTCAAGTGCGAGCGAGTGCTAGCATGTAGGAGAGAGTGCCAGGAGAAGGGCTACTGGTTCAGGGGGGAAGATGAGCAGGTTGAGGGGTTTTCAGCCACCTGGTATCACTCCCGGGCTGGGGTGGCAGGCAGGAGAGGGCTGTTCTCCCCTACCATCTCCCTGTACTGCATTGGCTGGTACTTACTGTTCACATGCTTGTTATAATATGCAACTGTCCATGATGCCTTTTGTTTGTGTGTTTACTTTGATTTGCTATTGAATGATACAATTTTGTTCAATAACTGTGCCCTGATATTTTCAAAGAAAGATGTGTGTGTGTGTGTATGTGTGTTCTTGGCGGGTCCTAATGCCTGCGCTGCTCATCTATTAAACAATGAGCGAGGCTTTTTGGAATAGCTTATAATGCAAACTGTATCACTTCTAGGGGAAGGTAAGACATAGTGAAATTAAATGATTTGCCCAGATGCCCAACTTTGTTTAAGTGGTAAAGCCAGAATTTGAGCCTAACCTGAAATCTAGATACTTGACCATGCATCTTTCAAGCTCAAGTTAGTGCAAATATGTGTTTAAGTTCTGTTTTGAGTACCTAAAATAATACTCCATTTTATAGCTATTACCTTAAATAAAATGCACAAATCACATGATAAACCAACCTGACAATGTATACTTCATTGTAAAAGCTTTTGGTGAAAAGAGTAAGGGGGGAATTTTGTTTTGAATCCTAAATTGCACAGAAGGGACACTCCTGTTTGCACTTTTTTGCAAAAGGGGCCATTCATTAATTTTAATGGTTTCCACCAAGTACTGGAAAAGCAAAGAGCAAAGCTCAGGTAAAGATTGTCTTTGCTCTTCACACTACCACTACGTGCCTGCAACAGTGGAAAACACGTCCTCAATCAACAATTGTGAGATCCATCCACAATGAATTCCTTTGGAATCTGCCTGCTTTTATCAGGTGTCAAAGTCAGGCAAATCCCATAGGAATCCAATGGTTTTCCACCAACATAAAAATACAAGATGGGGGAAAACAAATTAAACTTCGACTGCCAAATCATACAAAATCCAGCAGCACATACATTTATTTGATAAATGCATTTAGCACCACTTCTTCCACTCCACCTGACTTGGATAATGACCCCCTATGATTGTAACTTTATTTTACCCATCCTGAATGGAAGCCTACAAGCTCCAGAATAGAAACTAATTAGAATTTACAAAAAATCTCATTTAGACACAAATTGAAATGAAATGCATGACAAGGTCATTGTTTCACACAGCTTGTTCTGGATCCCCTTAATTTCTAATCACCCAATAATCACGCTTAAACAGCCTGTTAAATCCCTGTCTAATTTTAAGAAAAAAGTGCCACAGCAATGGTCACTGCCTGTTACCGTTTCTCACATCTAATCACTTCCTGTTGTAAATAATCTGCCTCTGAAACACATGAAAACTATAAAACCTCACTGGGAGGGCCTGTGTAGCCCTGGTTGTTTGTATTTGAGGTGAGAGAGATAGAGATGGCGCACATGGGCATCTGTCCATTGTCCAAATGGTAATCCATCTCTAATTGCACTCTTTAGGAAATATTGAAATACTGCTTTACAGTTTTAAAAGATGTACACCTTTTCTACTTTTCCCAGACCATTATAGGAAACGCTCTTCTCTCGTGTTATGTTATGGGTGTTCATGTTCAATTTCCAGCGCTGCCTAAACACCCTGAAACCAGAAGTTACATCATATTTTCCAAACAAAACCCACAATACACATGATGTACTCTGTTTGTATGCACACTCTGTTAAATTACTCAAACAGTATGACCTTATCAAGTCACTACTTATCAGTTTGAATCATTAAATGTTCTGGTAGAGTAGACTAGGCTTCTACACAGAAAAAGATACCTTCTATTTAGGTCGGAGCCCCACTGGTAAACATGCATGAGAAGATCTGAAACTGGTCTACACTTGCTATCCTAGCCTTGCCATGTTCAGGTAGGGTCTTGTTGAACCAACTCAGTGAGTATCTTATTTGTGAGAGTTCTGATCTGTTCAAATTGTGGACTTCAGGGTGTCTGAACTGGAATTTCTTGAGGTCCGCTAATAGCATCTTATGAAATATTTCAATAGCTGGTACACTGATAGGGGCGGAAAATGTACTTTTAGGTTTGGATTCCAAATATTCTTGTTCTGGTTCTGGTTCATTACTACCCTTAGTCAGTGGTAATGCTGAAAAAAATACTTTAAAAATGAATTTTAATTTCCAGACTGCAAGAAAAGTGTGAACCACAATGAATGAGCACAAATTGTGCATTAGGAACCAAAACTTAACATCAGCAGTGGCAAGACATTTTATAGAAAAGGTCCACTTGGTGTCACAAGTGTGATTTCAAGTCTTAGAATTTGTAAATAAAAAAGGCATTAATGAAGAAGGGGATCTTAATTGTTTTGTTATGATTATTGCTTATGATTGTGCTTTCTTTTGGTTTTTGTGATTATGACAACAGCTTTCTCATGTAGTTTATTTCACCAAGGCATTAGAGAGATTGAGATCAAGGATGTTTTGTGGTTGATAGTACCATGTATAACATACATATAACATTATTTTGGTAGATCATGGTAACGTCTCACAAGCATCTTAAACACAGTACATGCATGAGGAGTTTCCGCACAGCAGCTTGACAGCACAAGTATTAGTGAGGATAACCTGCCGAGGCTTTCTGATCACTTGTATTTCAATATTAGTACTACAGTCCTTATCCACACGATCCTTTATTGGAATAGATCTATAGGTAGAATGCCACCTGACTGTGTATTTCAATATATAGAGGCGTGAGCAATATGAGTAAGATGTATTACGCCGATTTTAGTAAACACAACTTCATGATTCATTCACTGAGAGCAGGATGGCAAAGGTGATTATTGCAGTGATATGACTCACACGCGTCGGCATGTCCGCCCAACAGACGCACTAAGACTCAGCAGGAGTTAGGCAAACCTGTGTGTGCTGAATGTACATCATTCAAAGCAGATTGTCTTAACCAACTTAGACTATACACGATTATTCTGATTCAAAGGTTAATCTTGCTGACCAAAACGAAAAAGTAGAACTTTGACAGACCTTGGAAATTTAGTAGAATTTATGCACACCTCACTCTCAACAAGCAGCAGTGATTTTATGATCCGCAATACACATATTGATGGTTTAATGCCATGAAGTTTAACACAATCTGTAGGCCTCTTAAGATGGCCGCGGAAAAAATTGCACAGCTAAGCAACACATGATCAGCAAGGTAACGACTTGTTGTCAAAGATATTCCCTACACGGAGAACACGAGCTGCAAACCTCGCTAGCAAGACAATGCTGATCTCCACTTAGGTAAGCACACCGTTCTGATTCGCAACAATTCTAATTAGTTGTAGAACTTTAGTTACTGAACACGTTTTCCTATTTTTAAACAACAATTGCGAATGCAATCTACACTTGCATTACAGACCAAAAGCTTTCCAAACTCTAGAGTATCCATAAAACGCGACCCGCGATTGACATGGCTTTGCCATTCCCGATGGATTTCAAAGTAAGCGCATCGATGCAACTTATCTTAACCTCACATTATTGTAACTATCAAACTTTGGACCTTAGACTATATCTATACATATATTTTATTACAGATTATCAGCCATTAAGTGAGGAACCACTTGCAACACCGCAAGCTTCATTTTACCAAAGCACACGTGGCGCACAACATATACGCTAATTTATAGTATGTGTATTTGATTAGATGGATGACTCATCACGAACTTTGTATACTGAAAGTACAGTTCAGTTATACTACCTCTAACAGTTATCTAAACCACACGCTAACATAGAGTATCAGATTGACCTTTCTTTTCCTTGTGTTTTTCAATTTCTGTTTGACTACATTTCCTCCGAAACGGTATGTGCCATGATGCATGTCCCCAGTCTTCAGGGCCAAACCAGCCTTCCCAAGTTGCAGGCTTCCATTGGGGCTTTAAAGACCACAAAACGTTATCAGAGGCTCTCCTGGAGCCACTATTTGACCACATGGAATGAGGTTCCATTGAACATAGAGGCACACATAGCCCAGTCCTGAAGAACTGAGCTATGCAGTCTAGTTTATAGGGTGTGGCTGGGCCTGGAACTACTTTACCTGGGACTACTTTACCTGGGCTATATAAACCACACCCAAACAGCAGAACATGCTTCGCGTTATTCTGCACTCCTGCAGCGTAACGCTCACCGTGCCCGCTCTGCTCCTGCTTACCTGGACTTCAGCCACACCCTGTTCTCTTCATCTGGAACCACGGACCATCAGCACCTGTCGAAAAAGGGAAAAACAAGAAGAAGAACATTAGTTGAGTTCTTACCTGAGAGAAGCAGTCTTTCCAATTCCATCCGAAAGGCTCTCTCTCCCGCCGCTCCTGAGGACCACCGCACCTGCAGAAAGGAGACAAGAAGGGAGAACGAAAACTTACCCGGAGTCATCAGTCATCTCAGGATTCCATCGATGCGGTCCACACTGTCGCTGCTCCAGAGCATCACCGCACCTGCGAGGAAGGAAAAAGAGACACCAGGTTAGCCGCGCAATAGAAAAATACTCATTTTAAAATACATCTCGATGCCGCGTTCATGCGCTAACACCCACCTGCATAAATATTGCTCAGTGCCACATATAGGAGTCCATTGCTTAACCTGGCATCTCCAAGACTGCTCCTGCAAAATAATAAGGACAATAGTGAAACTTTGGCAACAAGAAGAAACACATTAAGCAACAACAGTTACCAAGAACCAATTGGTACCAAGACTTACTTACGGAGTCACAGCTGGTCTGGATTCCACTTACAGGCCGGAGGATCAGTGAAGCAACTAGATCCAGTGAAAGTCCCTAAGAACATTAAAGCGCCGCTGCATTCAGATGCAGGATAGAGAGCCCATTGTTAAAATACCTAAGGTGAGACATAAACACAGAGGGAAGCGGTTGGAGGTTTGAGAGAGGTGGGAGTCTTGCCCACCCTACGCAGCAAGTTAACTTCTCCATTCATCATTTTAGGATAGCGCCCAAGCGTGAGTGAAGCAGTGGGACAGGAAGAGACGCGTGCAGATGTCCATCGCTCAGCTTCGTGCGTGGAGACTAGGTGAGCGTAACAGTATGTTTAATTTATATTATCATTAAAAAACAATCACTACCAGGATTGCAACTGCATGGCACTTTTATGCATGCCAATTTCACTCACCACGGAACGCTATTGCCAAATATCTGTTTATTGTTGTTTTGTGCTTGTATATCATATTGTAATGCTTACATGGACTGGCAAAATGGAATTGTTGTTGGATGATTTGTAGCAGACTAAGATTAATACAGGCCCTGACGAAGGACAGTTTTGGTTTGAAATGCATAGGCTGATATATGTCTGCTTTCAAATAAACAAGAAAAACAAGTATCACTTGATTTGAACATAAACACAGTGGAGTATTTCTTTCAAAATATATGAGTATTGCAACTTTTGAAAAATACACATAAGAATTACAGAAACCACCTAGTCGTCGTTAGGGTGTGCAGTCAAGGTCCTCGCTCTTCTTCAATTTTGAGTGCCCTACACAGAGGCACCTACCATAAGTCCTGCACCCCACTCAGAAACTATACATTTGAAATTTAACTTGGAGTTGACGAATTTCTAGATTTGAGCTGTGCATACGCACCACTTCCCTTCTTTATTAACTCCATGTGCTTGTCATGGTGCGAATACTCTCTCCAAATCTCAGCTGCAATTTGTGTCTAATAAGAATACACTTGTTTATCTATCACCCAGGCTCATCGTGTGTTATTGTTTTCGTGTCCCCCATGCAATACCTTTATCCGCCAGAGTCTCCACGTTATTCTCTTGGGGAGACAAACTGATGCCAACAGGCATTGGAAAATCCAACAGCTTTGGCTTTTGATTATGTGTGGATAGGCATTTTCCATGCACTGCCATAAGTGCACCACCTGGCCATAAATTGGGAACAGCTGGAAAATAGTGCGAGAGCCTGGGCAGGTAGATCTCCTATCTTGACCTGCCATTCCGCAGAGGCACAGGAGTGCCCTCCTGACCCCAGCCACACTAACAAGAAGGGAACAAAAGAGTTGGGAAGCCCTGCGGGGCTATTGCTGCACACAGACCCCCACCAAGCCAAGATGGGTGCCACTGTGGCACCGACGCACAGTGGAGCTGCAGGCCCAGCTCCTTGGCCACCTCCAATGCCTTCTGTTAGGCATTGGGCTGTTCAAAGATCCAGTCATCCCAGAAGCCAGGTAGATCCCCCTGTCTGGACCTGTCAGGATCTGGGAAGGACCCGCAACAACTCGCGTGTGACACGGTATGTATGTATTACAAAAGAAAATCTCATACTCGTTCTACGTATGTCCCATGATTTGTCGCCCAACAACTCTATCCAGCAAACATGTCTGCTTGCTGCCTCAAATATGCCCCGATTCGCCCACCCTTCGAGACTCCATGCAACTACACGACTATCCAGTACTTTTCACCGGTCCGCTACTTGCACGCTGTTCCTAGGGAACCTATTGCTTACACCCTGGCTCACTTCTGCTGTCGGACTCCATTCTAGGCCTGTACTGACTAGTGCTTGCAATCTGTGCCTCAGCTCTAGAACCCCTCACTATCGCACACAATCATCACCATGGTATGGTCATCTGGTAAGCCCGCGTCAGCCTGCAGTCCACAATCATGTCACACCCCCGTCTGTCACAAGCTATGCAACTTGCTCCCTCCTCGCTCCAAGGAAAACCAGCACTACTGCCCACGCCACCTGGAATCCCATGCACCGGCTGAACCCTCTCCCACTGTCGAAACCAGTCATCCAACGTTACCAATACAGCCTTCTACAATG
Organism: Ambystoma mexicanum; assembly: GCF_040938575.1. Lineage (NCBI taxonomy): Eukaryota > Metazoa > Chordata > Amphibia > Caudata > Ambystomatidae > Ambystoma > Ambystoma mexicanum. Next base: position 657,114,634 of record NC_090924.1, read on the forward strand.
CCATGGACATCTGCCTACGCTCATAAGCCCCTCCCTGTGGACCGCAATACTGGCAAGCTGAGCAATTCCACATGGATCACTGCATACTGCACTGTAAACAATGTATTTTCCTGTAATATGCCTGTCTGCGCTGTTAACTGTCCCCCGGCCAACTATGACTCTAATACCTTCAATGCAAACTGCAGCTCTAAATCTGTCAACAGCACAAAATATCACACTGCAAATGCTACTGCTCCAAACATTATGGCCAACCAATCCGTTACATTTACTTATTTTTCCGCTCCCCATGCTGGGAGACGTCTCCGCGCAAATTTCACTACCAACCACAATAGTAATGCCAAACCTTATTCAGCTAACCTCTTAGCCAACCCAGCCCTGTCAGCCGGTACTCCTGCCCATGCTCACAATTGCCTCTATGCCAATTGCACCGCCAATGATGACCAAATCACAGCCCCCACACAAGCCTCCTCCACACAATCCAACACCAACCTCATCTCCCCCCAAGTAGGCCCCCATAAGTTTCCCAAGCTCACCACCATCAACCTAGTGTTGATAAAGTCTTGCTCTCTACCAGCACACTCACTTAACATCCATGACCTCCTGACATTGAACAGCCTTGATGCCCTCACTATCACAGAGACCTGGTTACATGCCACCTCTGGACCAGCACTTTCCTTTGCCATTCCTACATGCTATAACATCTTCAGGAATGATATAGTGAACTCCAGAGGAGTAGGGGGAGTCGCCACCATAGCAAAGGGTTACTATAATATTATTATTATTATTATTATTATTACACTTTAGACAACTGAACACCTCCCTAAAGGACAAATAGCAACATTATATTCCTGAAATTGTCCACTTCCTCAAATAACATGATCACAGCCCACCTGGTCTACTGTCCACCGGGTCCCACACTTGCATTTGAAGATGACCTACTCCACAGTATAGATCACAACATCAAGCCCTCTACACAAGTGCTCCTGTTAGGGGATTTCAACTTAGGTTACAATTACCCCAAAGACCCACCCGCTATCTCCCTGTCCAACTCCCTATCGGCACAGGCTTTCCACCAATGCATCCACAACCCCCTGCACATTAAATACTGCACCCTTGACTGGCTTGTGGACCTTAACTGCCACATTGCTATCATCAACACCCCTTGTCCATGGTCAGATCACCATATTTTATCCTTCTCTATCCTCATTGGTCCCCCTGACAAGCTCCCTACCACAATACTTCCAACCGTTCTGGCCCGCAGCTCCTGGAAACGTTCTAAAGACAGCCTACTCCCCTACCTTGAGGCCATCAAACCAGAACGTCTGGACACTTACAACACTAAGAGCCTGTTGGACCTCTTCACGAAAACACTGGCTGATGTCACTAACACCATCGCCCGCTAAAACAAAAAAAGCCAAGCCTGTGGTACACCTTAACTTGTGGTACACCTAGGACCTAATGGCCCTCAGAGCTAAAAAAATAAAAGACTTGCAGGAACCCACTGGACAAAGATCCCATCGGCTAAAGCATCCTTCTCTAACCGATCTGTAGAATACAAAAAAGCAATCATTCATGCCAAAGCCACCACCTACAATGCACGAATAGCTAAAGCAGACTCAGACACAAAAGAATTACTTGCGATCCTCAGGGAACTACAAACCCCCATTGCCCAAACCTCCTAACTGATCAAAACCCAAGCCTGGTGCGATAGCATTCAAAATGCTATTAAGCAAAAAATGGAACTGTTGAAATCCAAAATCTCAGCCAAACAGGCCAGCTACATTCCAATCCAGCCACTCTTACGCCACAGGTTAACCCGCATGATAACCCTCTGTTCACCTTCCAAAACATCTCCACCCAAGAAACACTGGATATCCTAAAAAGCCTTAAACCCACAAAATGCAAAGGAGACATTTGACCAGCTCCCCTGGTCAAAGACTGTGCAGAAGCTATGGCAGCATTAATTACGGCAATCGTCAACTCCTGCTTCGCAACCGGTGTGGTCCCTTCCAGCTTTAAGGAAGCCTGGGTCATGTCCCATCTAAAAAAGCCAATATTAGACCCAGCGCTACCCAAAAACTACTGGCCCATTACAACAGTCCCCTTCCTGCTAAAAATTCTTGATAGAGCAGCATATATTCAAATACAACATCACCTAGAATCCAACCGCATCCTAGGTACCCACCAATCTGGTTTCGCCCAGGCCATGGTACTGAGCCAGCTTTCCTCAACCTGACAAACCAAATTGATGAATTCAGGGACCAAGGGAAACCTGCTCTCTTGCCTTCTTGCTCCTTCTGGACCTCTCCATGGCTTTTTACTTGGTCGATCATCGTATCCTATGTCACCACCTCACTGCCGCAGCCTCCTTCTCAAACAAAGTAGCCTTGTGGATCACATCCTTCCTTGAAGGCAGAGTAACAAGGGTCTTCTCGGAGAATGCATCCGCTGAGCCTACCCCCATAATAATAATAATAATTAGGCATTTATATAGCGCTACAAGCCCTCAGGTATCTGAGCGCTGCTTATTATTACCCACGGTGTGTGGTGCTCATTTATCAACCTCGGAAGGATGAAAGGCTGAGTTTGGCCCCGCCGGGATTCGAACCTGGGTTAGAAAGCTCTGCACGGATGTCAAAGCGAGCGCTCTACTCGCTGTGCTCCCATCTGCTGGGGTGTACCTCAAAGAACTTGCGCATAGCCCACCCTTTAACACATCTTCACAAAACCCCTCTTCAAACTCCTAGACACCCTCAACGTAGCCTACACCAACTATGTAGACGACACGCAAGTCTTCCTCCCCCTCTCTGGCTCCTACATTGATGACTCTGCTGCACTCAGCGCCACCTATGCCATTATCCAGGCTAGGATGGCGACCCACAGTCTCTGCCTCAATGATGAGAAAAGGGAACTTCTCATCATTGGCCCCCCCAGCGGTCTTAAAAAAAACTGGACCCCAAATATGCAGCTTTTAAGATTGACGGTTCCCTGATCCCACTCTCCTCAGCTATCAAAACCCTCAGTGCTTATCTTGATGCTACCCTCTCACTCACTAGACAAGTCAACACTATTGCATCCTCAGCTGCGCACTCTACTAATCTTCTAAATGCAGCCAGACCCTTCCTCTCTAGTGATAGCTGCTTCACAATTGCCCGTGCACTAGTGGGTGCCAGGCTGGACTACTGTAATGTACTATTTGCTGGCACTTCTGCTTATAACCTCAAGAAACTCCAGACCATCTAAAATAATGCCCTCCGGGCCGCTAGCAACATACCCAAGTGAGAGCACATCTCTGTAGCCTGTAGAGCAGTTCACTGGCTGCCCGTCAAAGAAAGAATCCTATTTAAGACCCTCACAATCACCCATAGATGCGTATCCAAATCTGCTCCGCCATACTTGGTTCAAAGTGTCACTAAGATGATTCAACCAGACCTGTTAGAAACCCATACACTCACAGACTAATTATTCCAAACTTCAAAAGAGCTAAAGCCGGAGGCTCCAGCTTCCCAGTAGTTGCTGCTAAACCTTGGAATGTGCTACTGCAGGCAGTAAGAGCAGAAGAGTCGGACTGGGCCTTCCGCAAATCCCTTACGACACTTCTATTTGTCTAATGGCCTGTACCTACCAATCACTGTGTCTCACTCAAAATGTAACAGAACGATGTCTAGAACCGTAAAAAAAACAGTAACATAATGTATGTTTGCATGTAACACATGATGCTTTCATGATTTGCCTATGGGGCATATGTAACCATTTTTTCCAGCGCACAGATGCCATTAGGGCTTATGTGCACTTTACAAATGCTAAAATAAATAAAACAAATAAAGATATTAATATGATGACATTGCCTGGCAAATGTTTGTCTAATATCTATACACAAGCCAAAACTGTTGGCTTTGTGACTGCTTGTTCACCAGACGACTTCAGTGCAAGGAACATAAGCATTGACAAAGATGTTGCTTATAAAATCAACTGGCTGAAGACACACTTTAAGATACTTTTATTACACCAGGAGCTCATTTACAGAGGCAATTAATTAATTAAACACTCAAAAGAATGCTTAGACAAAACACTGACAGGCCCTATACAGCAACAGTTCCAGAAAGGTTCCAGAAAGGTTACGTTTTGGTGGCGAGGGGCAGGTAGTTGGTGGTAATGCGACAGGCATTAACATAGCCATGGCTAGTCTTTGGGTGGGTAAATACTAAACACAACCATAGGATGTGTTTTTCACCTCACATTTGCATGAGGTCTGGCTAGCACCTAATAGGCAAAAGTCTCTGAATCAATTATAACCGCTGACATTGCTCTGGCCGGCCTTCCATACCATTGTTTGCCAATCAGCATTGGCTCTGTCACTAATGTGAGAAGCCCCTCCCAAGCTGCTTGACCACGAAGCCTAAAAATGCATGTGGTTGCTTGTGTTCCGGCGTAGAGGGTACATGGACTAGCAATTGAGATTGAACGCCACCTTTTGGTGGCAGCACTAAGAGTCATTTGATAATGGCCTGTCTCCTTCTGTAATGGCACAGACATACTACAGAATAATGTCTTAGAATGTTGTGAAGAGCAACATTAGTGTAAATGTTTAATTCAATGTTTAATTCAAAGCCTTGCATCTATCACTTTTTGATTTTAATACACTCCGCCCTGTAAAATTACATTTTAGTTACTATCAACATTATCTTTTCACTTTTACTTAAGTAGGTAATGCAGCAGAATATATACTTTGAATGTAATTTATAAGGGCCCCCAGCCAGTTAATGCACCTACTACAGAAATCTGTTTTCAAGTAGCATCACCTGTCATTTATTATTTGATATAGTTCACCATTTTGTTAAACATAATGTGAAAAACCACTATATTTCCTCAAAAAATGAACATTACAGAAACCAAATGTTTGAATAAGTGTGCTACCTCACTTAGCGGTGTGAAGGGCCCTCCATCTCCCCAGTAATTTGTGCTTTGGGGCATAAATCATCGTCTAGGGCAAGCAAATAAATCCTGGTTGGGCCTCCTCTCAGAATGATGTCTCTGAGATTGCTGCTGCATGTTTAGAGTGAAATCCACACCTCCAATGCCCCTGGGGGTGGGGAGGGGGCAGGGAGTGGCCTTGAGGGAGGCCCCGTGCTGGAGCCAGGCCTGAGATAAACTGATACATATGTATGATGCCAGGGCAGGAAGAACATGCACCGTATACAATAGGGCAATAGTATTCTCAGAGATTCACAATGAAGCTTTTTAATAAATACGTCCTGCCCACATGCCACTTGGTAGCATTACAAACTAATCTGCATTTGAAAGAAAAAGCTGCACTGCGAAGCTAAATTGGAAACCTAAGGCATGTAATTAAACATGACTTCAGGCAGTTCTGCAAACACAAGATTGAGATATGAGTCACCACCAAGTGTGCACGTTGCAGAGCGAGAAGATAGCACCGGAAGTCTTGAATGCAAACACAAAGTTGGTTCTCTGTAAAAAACATATACCATCAATCTATGTGCAGTTATTCTGATTTTCAGATATTTCCAAGAGAGAGAAAGAAAGAGAGGGAGAAAGTGTGCACATATGTGATTTTGTGTGTGTGTGCGGGAATGTACCTAGTATCTATGCATTTTGTTTTCATTTTTAGTGCGCATCGGATTGTTTATGTTCGCAAAACACCACATTTCAGGGACAGGCATGGAAAGAGCGCACACCTGCCCCATTTCCAGTGGATTTCCTGCAGTGCTGCAGGATCCATGTGAGGAAACTCTGCCCTGGGGATTCTACATTGGAATTTTTACACCATGTAGGAAACCTTCTTAGACTCTCCACGTTATTACTATTCTGATGTCTGTGGAGAGGTTTGCTCCGTATAGACTGTGCCAGCATTTTTTGTAAGTGCTGTCCCTGAAGATCTATTTTATTGACTGACACATTGGGTCTCATTCAGAGTTTGGCCGTTTTCCGGCAGTAAATCTGCGGAACTATCACCAAAATTGGTTACCGTTACTGTCAGTTGGTCTCATTGGTTTATCATGGGATTACAAGTGGTGGTTGGGTGATCTCAGTCCCCATTTATGGAGTCCATTGGTGATTTATGGCAGAATTATCACCGCCGGAATTACCAAATGGTAATCCTGCCAATTTTTGGAGGTGAATCCTCCACTTTTCCTCCAAAAAGCAGCAGAATTACCACTTGATAATACTGCCTGAGGTAATTCCGCCAAAACGTGTAACTTGACAGTGTAGGAAAAATGGCAGCAATGGAATTATAACCACTTTTTCCCACACCGCCAAACTGGGAAAAAAGCCCCTTACTTTCCTGCTGCTGCCATTACTGATCTCTGCCGTGTGAGCATGTACGCACACACAGAATGAAGCAGTGACAAGAACGGGAGTGGAAGGTCTTAAAGGGGACATTGGACTACTGGAACCTGCCTTTGGGATGTGTTAATGTTGTAAAGATACTACATGACGCTTCAGGTATATTATAGGTATGTTCCTTTATTGCAGTTACATTAACCCTTTAAGTGCTAAGGGCATGCATGTTTGTCCTGAATTCCCATAAGGAATCATTGTAGGTGCCTCTCACTCCTGCAGTTAAGACCTTTTAGATTACAAGAGGGGAACCTACACCATCACGTTAGCATTCTCTCACTTTTACATCAACATTCCCACCTTCTTACACTCTCTCTGGCCTCTTGAATTTCACACTACCTTGTCCATAGTGACGATTCACCTACTCTGGCCACTTCTCCCCAAAGTGGAGATCTTTTCCATGAGGTTAGGGAGTTGCGGCCATTGCTCATTAGTCCCCCTATGGGTGGTCTAATGCGAGAGGACCTCATGGGGGGACTCCCCTACTGGGGACAAGGATGATCACCTGAGGTACAGCCCATTGAGTGCTGTCACTCCCCAACATTCCCTAGCCCTCCCCATTGTTCAGAACCATTACATTGAAAGAAGACCTATGTATTGTTGTAACACCGGGGATAAACATAAAGCCAAAAGAAATAGGATGAGGAAGAACACAGGAGACATGAAGGTCATTGACTGTGCTAGTGCTGGTACGAGGTGGCCCATAGGAGGCATGAGGATTGATCTGTCAACAGAGACAAAGGACCTTCAGAATCTGCATGGCAGGAACTGGATACTTGGTATAAATATCAAATGTATAAAGCCCAGCCATGTCAAGCATGGCTTTGTCAAACCCTCAGTCTGGCAGCAGGTGTGGAGGCAAACCAGCGTGAGAGATCCAGGTGCTGCCAACAGACCGGAGGGAAGAGGACACTGGCGAAGTGTTGTGGGAGTCCTCTATGGGTTCTGCAGGAGCAAACTTGGGCAGAAGACTGAGCAGGGATGTCATTTGACCAAAATGCCAGAGGTAGTAGAAGAGACATTACGTTACCCTTGACCTCTGATGACATCACAAGCAGTGATGTCATTTCACCCCACCCCGAAGTGACATCGCAGGAAGTGATTAACACGACCTTTCACCCCTTGACAAAACAGGAAGTGGCATGACATCTCCTAAGTACACAATGAACAATATGGTTACGATATCACTATAATGTGATGTACATTTCATACAAGAATGGATCACCACATGTATCATTCATATCAGTGTGCATAGGCCTATATAACCAAATTACTGTGAGTGAATGCAAGTAGACGTCCAAGGCCAAATGATAATGATGTGTTATTATATAGCACTTACACTTAAGCGCTTCGTATAGAACAAATATACATACAATATCACCCAACCTGTGTTGGTACTCATTTATCGAACTCAGAAGGATGAAAGGCTGGGTTGAGGTGTTTAGGAACAGACTTAATCAGTGACTCACCCCCTGAAGTGTGGCTGAAATAAACCTTTAATGAGTCTATCAATTATTGTATGGAATTCCAGAAAGAGAAATTATTTGTTATTCCTATTCTTTGTTATTTAGGGCCACTGCTCAAAGTGTTTTTTTAATAGGCCTGAACAAGAAAGCCACCCCCTGCATAAACAAAGGGCCACATGGCGCTGGCCACAGCCCAGGAGTTTACATAAAAAAATAGACATTTCAAAAACATTTTTTCAGGAGTTGCAAGGAGGACCACAGAGGTAGCAAGGGAGACCTTGGGGGTGGCAGCTGCGACCCCTGGTGACGCCCAAATGATGTCCTTGAGACTGAGCAGGAGAGAAGAGCCACGGAACAAACAGGAGAAGTACTGCACAGCCAATGGAGCAACAGCATTGACGAGCAGAGCCATAGAGAAGATCCGGGTAACATGTCTTTATACCGGAATATTTTCTAACGAGTGAACATATATCAAATATTTTATAACAAACATTTTTATAGAGAATGCACTTTTTTTTGTTTTTTGTTTTTTAAGGGGCCCCCCTAAATTCCTGTTTCCCACCCCTAAAAACCCACCCCAATTGTTTCCCAAAAATATTAACCCTTTACCCCACCCCTAAATGCATTCTCTAAAACATTTTTCATTATAAAATATTCGATGTGTTCATTCTTTATAAAATATTCGATATAAAGACTGCATACCGAGATCTGCGGTCCCAGGAAGTCTCACTGATGTACCATGATGCCACACAAGGTAACGGGAGGTATGGGTAACCTGCAGGGGACACATTGGTAGAAGTGAGGCTGGTTCAAAAAGCTCTCTCTCGCCTCAGTAGTTGGGAGACCACTACTAGATATAACCAGAGATGGGTCTGGGACCCAAAAGCAAATGCTGAGAGTATTAGTGGGAATCTTCCTTGTCACTGTGTGAAGAGAGAACCACTGACCACCAGAGAATGATCTGGAACCAGGAAGCAAGTACTGAGCGTATTAGAGGAAATCCTCCTCATTGCAGTGTTGACAATAAGCCCAGTGATCAACAAAGAAGAATTTGGGACTTTGCTAGCAGCAAACCAGAGTGGCAAAGTGTACAGCTGAAGATTGTGAGAAAAAACTGTTCCAAATAATATCAGGAGTAGGGAGTCATTCTCCTGGTCCTGAACTAGGAGTTATGCTAATGACGCCAGAGGAAGGGAGTCCTTCCCCCTGGCCTTGTTGTGAATTGTGCCAAATCATACCAGGAGAAGGGAGTAATTCTCCTGGTCTCGAACTAGGAGTTGTTCTGAAGACGCCAGGAGAAGGGAGTCATTGTCCTGGTCCTGAACTGGGGTTGTGCAGGAGATAGCAGGGGAAGGGAGACAGTCCCTCTAGATTTAGTGGAGACTGTATAGATCTGCACCAGGAGAAGAGAGCCATTCTCCTGGACATGGAATTGAATAAAGACTTTGGGAAACCGGCAGGCCAGGGGAAGGGAGTCATTCCCCTGGCAGGTTTGTTGCAAGAGAAACTTCTTTTGGACGATATTCGAGCAGCAGAAGGGAGCCATTCTTATCTTTTAGTTGTAGTGTGAGGAATAGAAGTAGGTTGTGACACAAAATGGTGGAGTTTACTATGATGGACATTCTGACAGACACTTAAGTATTAGTTTTGAGGCATGGAAACCCCTGTTAGGAGATAGGGATGTTGAGGACGTCTTTAATCACAAATAAAAGTTCATAACCACGACCATTCCACCTTTGTGTCAGCTTCCTTCTTCAATACCCTTACATCGGTTCCATGTAATAATGTCGCCACAAAAATCTCGCCATGCAAAAATATCGCTGAAAAATGGCAGTTTTTTGTGGCGACATTATTGCATGGAACATGCAGGGGACACCCCCGTAACCCCCAAATTTTTTTTTTTTTTTTGCCCCGTCCCCATATATATGGTCACCCATATAATATCGCCACAACCTTTTCCCGGCGATATTATTTACGGCGCCCATATATATGGGGATAATATTACCTGATACCCTTACATCATCCATCTAGCAAAGCACTTCACAACACGCCTCATTGCCTTACCAGACACACACAATGTTATTCACACTCATGCCTCCCATTCACAGCACCATGAAACTTGTGAATGAGAGATGGGGCAGCACCAAATGCTTTCAACCACACACACAGGGAAGAAGGCAACTCCCAAACAATGATTCACTCCTACCACGTGCACATCAAGTAAAACAAGACACACCACATACTCGTACACCACCTACTCACACCACTCACCACTCATACTTTTACATACTTTTATAGAGCAACTAAGCCATGTAAATACTTGTCATACACAGATTCCTCAGGACCCACCTTCATGTGTAGTCATAACACTCCTTTGACCCACCTCCACCTGTAGTCACATACTTGTGTACTCCAAGAGCACTCACGCTCCATAACAAATGGAATGCTCACTGGCCGCTCTTTTTAGCTACTTGCATGCAATCCATGTCTCATTTATCACACGGAACCAAACACTCAGTTTTCTCTAATCCATATACGGGGTATCACATTGTTTTACCAATGCAGATGTTTTCGAATGAATTTTCTATGAATAAATTACTTTAAAAAAGTAATTGAAATATATTTGGGGGAATAATGGATTAGAATGGGTGGAGAGGGGATTGGGGTTGTGGTAAGAGTATAGGGAAAGAGGGGGGCGGGGGAAAATTACTTTGAAAAAATGTGTGTCCATGAAGGGACATGGACCCATATCAGGTATCACATGGTACTATACTAATTTTACCAAACCCAATCTAAATATCCTGTACTACTCAAGCAGCACAAAATCAACTTCCAGTCCTACTTATGTAGCACAAAATGACATCTGGTACTACTCATGTGGCACAAAATAAACTTCAGCATCCTTACAACGGACATATTCAATAGGCACCTGACTCCAGGCACACCATCCCTTGATCCACTCGATTTCTCCATTACTCCAGTCCATAGCAATGCTCTTTCCTAGAAATGGCAAACAACTATAGGGTATTTCCAGTTTCACATCCAATAATTACAGTGTATTTGCTGCTTTGGCAGCTCTAACCTGCAATCTTATTTTAACAAATCCTATCTTAATTGTTTCATAAAATTTCTATTACCATAATATCACGCTGCCAATCCATTTAATAGAAAATGGTATCACAAAAGTCCTTGCTCATCTTCTGCAGCACTACATCTAAAATGCTACAAAAGGCCAGTGCTTGATGATACCATATAAAGCACATTATATTAACATAACATAAAGAGGAACACAAATCTCAAATGCCTATTTAACACCATTGAAGCCATTCCATTTCCATGCTCATTAGTCACACAATTAATTTGCTTCCATGTTCTTCCAAATCGAAAACAACCCCTTTTTCATTTCATCTCCGGCTTCCAAATAGTCTGGGGCGAACACAGTGATTTCTTAACAATCCACGGGTTTCAGATTATTCTAACACACCGTTGTCCTAAAAGTCTCTGTTGCATTGTTGCAACACTAATACCAGACAGTCCAGTTGCAATGGTAAATGTCTTAGACAACAGTACTAAAATGCCTAAATGACATAACACTGCTTCTAACACACTACCCCAAAAAATCGCTTATTTCCTGGGACTGCCACGCCCCAGACTACACACAAGTTCCAGAACCCTGGATCGCATAGTGAACTTCTCTTCATCTACTCCACTGGTCCGCTCCAGCACCATCCAACTGGTCTCCATGTAGCAAGGTTCTGTCCTTTGCTACATATTCGACGTCATCACTTTGCATTCGGATGGCTCCGGCGCTCCGACTCCTTGCGGACCTTATGTAGGCACCTCTCCTTGACTCATTTAACTTCTTTTGTGCTCTTCTCACAGCAGTTCTGCCACCACTAACCAGCAGATGCAAGGGGAATCAGCGCTCTTCTGATGTGTTGCTGCTTTCATGTCCTCTGGCTTTCATCTTCAGCTAGGGAAAACAACTCTGCTCCATGGCTGCACAAAACACTACATTTGCAGATTGCTGATCCACAAAGTTGCTTTCCACTTCAGTCGATGTTGCTCCCCTTTTTTCCAGTCAGCCTGTTATCCCTTGCCTTTGGCAGGTACCGTGCGTATATCATTAGGAATATCCTTTTTCCTTTTCCACACTTCATACTATTCTACCTTCAAGTGACCTGGATCGCTCACACAGGCCACCCCGGATGCTGGCATCACTCCTCACTCACAGGGTGCATCACCCTCCTCACAACCTGAATTTGCAATCCAGCCAGACCCATTTCCACAAAGGACCTCGCTTGTCTGGCCATAGCACGTACTTTTGGGCTTCCCAGTCCATTTTCCTTGTTGGAACTCAGTTCATCCTTTCTTCTCCAAAACGTTCCTTCCTCGTGCAGTCTAGCAAATTTGTTACCAGGTCCTTTTGAAAGACCAGCTCATTACCAGAGTTGTAAAGATATTTCATGAAGCTTCAGGTACATTACAGTTAAGTTCCTTTATTGCAGTTATATTAAGTGCCCTCAAGTTACAAGAGGGGAATCCACGGGCCCCCACCACCAAGGCTACATATCTCCAACTGCCTGGGTTGGACGCCAGCACTCTAGCATTCTCCCACTCATGCATCAACATTCTCATCTCCCAACACTCTCTCTGACCTCGTGCATTGCTGATTAGCTTGCACCCATTCATCCAGCAAAGCACTTCACAACAGTAACATGTTAGTCTGCCCCCCTCCAATCATCGCACAGCCCTGTAGGCAGTCACAGAATTGGGCTGGCCTATTTGTTCCCAAGGAATCAGGTAGAATGTTTTCTTTTTTTATAGACATATTTCAAATGCTTTAACCAAGGGGCACAAGGGTAGGGGGTACATATTAACAATTGAAGGTGACAAGCCAGCTCTTTCTAGGACCCTGCTTGTCAATGGGGAACATGCAGATTGATAAGGAGGAATAGAAATCGCAGAGGAACAGTCAGATAAGATGTATATGGTTAGTTCAAAGGCTGTGCTGTGGATGCCAAATTGTAATTAGAACAGCGTGATCAGCATATTACACTCAGTGGGCAAGATTGTGAGAACGCGTGATGAAGTGTATTTTTATTGTTGCACATTGCCCTTTTTAAAGAATGCTTATTTAAAACTGACCGTTACATAAATAAATAAGTATTTTACTAGAAAACCTTGAGTGTAGGTGTTATTTGTATACTTGTATTTGATCACGATGCTACAGCTCACATTTACCCCTCTTGAGATACGTCTGGCTGCTCAGTCACACAACCAACTTGTGTAGTACAGACTTATACCAATAGGTGGGTTACCTAATACCAAGAGAAAGAAGACTGGTGTAGTCTCCCACAAGGTTACTTCATACAGTCTTGCCTAACTGTGGGCAAGATGAACAGTATCAGGGTGATGGTACTGCCCTAATGCTTCTCTCTAAAAGCATCCAATATAGCTACTGTGACTGATTTGGTGCACCACTCCAATTTAAAGCCAGCTTAATAGCGAGTTAATAGGAGATGCCTTTATTTTGACTATTTTGACACTGACACTCTCACTACGGAGCTCATGTTACATAAAAGGTTAATTGCAAGCAGGGGCCCCTCCATCCTTAGCACCTCATGATGTTGGGACACCTGCATGCTTGCAATTTTTAAAATTTACAAGGCGAAGTGCAAAACTGAACAGTAAAACATGCAAAAACGCTTTTAATTTTCAGTTTTAGGGCCTCATTACACGTTATGCAGTAAACCATGGTGCTATTAGCACCATGGTTGCCGCCGGTACCATACCGGTACCACCATGGAGAAAAGGGGAATTACCACCCCATTCCAAGGTTGGCGGGGCGGTAATTCCCCCTTTCTCCATGGCCCTTCCCCATTCCCATTTTTGCCCCATAGGTTTCAATGAGAATGGGGAAGGAGCTAATTACGGTACCGCAAATTGCGGTACCGTAATGAGCACCAAGGTCCCTTTGCGGGTCCCAACTTTAACGGCTGGTCTACACCAGCCGTTAAGGTCGGGTCCCGCAAAGGGACCTCGTAGTAAGGCGGTAAGGGTTTACCGGTACCGGTGACCTTACCGGTACGGGTAAACCCTTACCGCCTACTGTGTAATGTGGCCCTTAGTCTCCATCTTGTAAAAAAGTAAACGCTGCCCGCGAATGACGTTTTAGGAAGCATTTACTAATGGTTTCCTACCGAATCCACCTGCTTTTCAGCAGGTGCTAAATTGAGGAGGATTCCACAGCAATCGATTCCTTTTTCGCCTGCATAAAAATGTCAAGCAGGCGTAAACCGAAGTGTTCGCACAAGGTGGAGGTGGACAGCCTGATGGAAAGTAAACTCTGCTTTGTGCCCTTCTTCCACCTGGTGTGGTCACAAAAATTGCAATAGCAGATAATGGAGGCGTAAAAGCTTTTCCCTCTCCATCCACTGGAACATGACTCCATTTATGTTTTGCCAAAAAATGAAGATATAAGAGTGACCGGGAAGTTACTGGGTTTGATGGAATTAACAGTGGTTTCTTCAATAACAGCCGGATGAGAGCGTTCAAAAGTCGTTTAGGGACTGCACCAAAGGGTAGAGAGCTAGCAATGTTCTCTAATAGAGTGAGCACCTTGTATTAACTACTCGCCAGTTTTTTAAAGAAGCATTGAGGCCTGACCCAGAACAATGGTTTGTGGGAGAATACATTCAGGATATTTTCTCCAGATATTGGTTGGATGGCCACAACTCTGTCAAAAGTCTGGGAAACCAGAAAAAACGCAATCACTAGTAAATATAGCCCAAGCGTCAGTTGGGGTGTAAGAAACAATTAATGAATAAATTCCCATTGCAAAATAATCAAATTCCCAATGTTATTATTTGAAAAGGAAGAAATAAATTCAATCCCCTATCACCCCAACAGGCATTTTAACGTGATCTTGCTTGAGCATCATACATTGGCATGTTGCCAATTTACTAGCAACCAGGTTTCCTAATTGAATTATTTTTGACACAGTTTAACTAATTGGTGATTTGAATACAAGTGCAATTGTACAGATTCGGCCCTGTAGCTTCTTGCTATAAAAATAAAGAATTGAATCACCAGATGGTTTACAAATATTAATTAACGTATGTGTTTCTATTAAATTACATTACTACCCGGCGAGGGTCAACCAGAATGTAACAAACATGCTGATTGGCCCTCGCCCGGTCCATACCTTGCCAAAAATCCCTCGAAGCTTTCGCTTTGTTCACGTCCCCCGGCGGGGTTGTGTGGCAGCCCCTCAGTCAATGAGGAGGCTTGGAACAGGGGATTCATGTGAGTGCTTTAGCCACTTCTACCCCCAAACCCCGAACAATCCCCTCCCCGCTCTCTCAACCCCACTTACCTTATTTTTTCAACAGCGGACACGCTGGGGATTCTGTCCCCAGCACGTCTGCTCCCTATGGCTGCCATGCAAAGGGAAAACTGACTCCGTTTTCCCTTCCCCGGTGGCCATTTTATTTTGTCATATTTTTTTTCTGTTCCGAAATGCTGTAGCGAAAATGATTGCTATTAGTACCCCAGTCTTGCAGGCCGAGGTACTAATAGCAATATGCCCCGAGCCGCAGGGCCATTACTGAGTCAGATAATGCCCCAGGGCCTTCGTTAAGGCCCTTGCTTCGCTCGGGCCTGTAACTATGGGCCCCAGGGCATTACTTGACTCGGTAATGGTCCCGCGGCTTGGGGCATATTTCTTAAATATAAATTTAAGGTCACAACATTTAATATAATAATGACATAAACCAAACATGAAAAAACGAAATACATTTCATATAAACATCCTTACGTATTGGTATCAAAATATGACATAAATTGTGTTAATTAATTTATATTACTAAGAATAAACAATTTGCACACATTCTATGAGCCACATTACGAGTTTTGTGGTGTGGGGCAAAAAGCAGTAAAATAGCAGTAACAAAATTATTCGTACTTTAGCACCACTTTTCTGCACCACTGAATTCCTAATTTCCAAATTTTGAATTTCCTGCTGCTCTTCACCTCCAACTATTATTGGATGTGCAGAGTCACAATTATGGCTCGTGATAAATTCAATGAAATCCCTGTAGAGTGCAATTGCTTTCAAAAATGGAGATTGACATCATCTACTTACCACCAGTCATAATACCATGGTAAGTCCACGGGACTGAGTGGTAGAAACAGTATACGGGATTGTTAGCATTTCCATGGAAATACCATAAGAACACCAGCAAACTAGTAGTGAGGCCCATCTATGTTAACAGCTTCCATTCTTAAATCATTTTTTGAATCCAAATGTGGACGAACTTGTGGGGCAAATTGGTTCACTCATGCTTGACTACAAAAAAATTACACATGGCTCCAGAATTGAGCCCTTTAATTTGACACCTGCACATGGTGGCTTTCCTTGTGGACATTGGGTATCATGCGCATTCACAAAGATATACTCCAGCATTCGTCACTGGAACATCAATTGGGAGTTGAAACAACGTACCAATTGTCAATAAAAGAATGCTATATATTGAATAATGTGCCCATGCCAATGAATATATATTGGCATGACTACATGTGCAGGGACTATTGGCATTGGCGAACAGAGGCCCCAAATCAGAACTCGCAATTTCCAGGCCTCTTTGGTACAATATTAGATTGATCATCATCATAAAGACATGGATCTAAAATAGTGAATGACCAAGTTAAATAAGACACTTTCAATGATTCAATTTCAGCTTATCTGTTACTGCTGGAGTAAAATTGAATGTTACGATGTATTAGTACCCGGCGAGGGGGGGCTGGCTGCCTCCCTGCCAATGAGGAGGCTCAGAACGGGGACATGACCAGACAGTAATCCTGTGGCCCTGAGCCACCTCAGGGCTAGAGTCTGCCATCTTTGCTGCCGGGTAACAAGGTAATTGACCTGCTCCCCCTCGACATTCCACCTTCCCCCTTCCCTTCCACAGATTTCCTTCCCCCTCCTGACCCACTTTTTAATGGCTGCTATGAAAAGGGACAAGTGACCATGTGTAGTCCCTTCTCCTGTTCCATGCTGGCCATCTTATTTGTTTACTTTTTTTTTACTCTTTCCAATGGCTGCCATGGAAAGGGAGAACAGACTTAGTTTTCATATCCACGGCGGCCATTTTCCTTTTCTCTTTTTTCATTTGCGACATGCCAGAGTGTCTCACAACTGAAGAAAGTTACTGTTAGTACCCCGGTCCAACGGGCCGGGATACTAATAGCAATAAGCCCCTTGCTTGGGGGGGGGGCATTACCGTGTCAGGTAATGCCCTGGGCCTTCATTAAGGCCCTCACTTCACTCAGGTCTTTAACTATGGACCTTGGGGCATTACCCAACATCGTAATGCCCCCTGGCTCTGGGCGTATTGCGTAAATAACCACTGGGTCCTTCTTAGTAAATGGATGGAGTTGTCCACCTTAATCAATTTATGATATAAAAATATCAGTTGAATATGAGTTGGTTGTTCCATTTAATAAATGTGGGCTGACTGACAGTTTTGGCTGCTTTTCCGTTGATCTATGCTGAGTTCTTCTCAGACAATACCGTTGAATATTGCCATTGTCTATTATCCCATATAATGTGTTAATATGCCTTTGTGCCCCTGGGAACCACAGATCTATAGTTCAGACATATACAATGGGAACTGGTAGCTTTGACCTTTCCACTGACTTATGTAGAATCCCATCTACATAAAGTGATTTAACAATACTCTTTGTCTTGGTACATCCATTATGATGGATTTCACAGTTGGCTCATTGTCCAGGATGTGTGTGCACTGCAGAATAGTAGTTTGGCCTTACCAGATGTGAGTGAATGGTGTTGCATTATTTCCACCATTTTATCCAGCTTTGATTAAGCTCTCCCTTTTCTGCGTGAGTGACACTTGTATTGGCTTAACACGGAGACAGCAAATTAATTGCCAATTTTGTTTGCATGGATAATAGATGCAGATTTGGTGAGTTTGGGCCTTCTAAGTGGCTTTGCTGCATAAAATTGCCCCTATTTAGAGGTGAATGAAATATTTGCTGGGTTTGAGTCACACACAACGGGACTGTTAATATTTGCTTCTTGATTTGTCAAGGAGTTTTCCCTATTGCACTGCAGGCATTGGACAAGTCATGTGGCGCATTGTCTAATTTCATACTAATTCTTTACTAACTGACCTATGGATGATAGTTGTCTCTTAGGTATTTTTGAATTGTTTCTTTCAGTATTGGTTACACTGGTTGGGATTCCTTTGTGCCCCAGGGTGGGGGGTTGTGTTGTTGTTGCTGTGTGCTCTACTGCACGAGAAGGGAATATTTTGACCATTGACTGTTGTTTGGAGATGTACAACTAGATTAACTTGTTATATATAAGGATGTTATATAATTCAGACTCTGGAGTAGACAAAGATCCACTTCTGATTTCATTTTTCAGAGATCTGAACTCCCAAGTATTGTACCATTTGATATGTGAAACACAAAATGATGTTAGTCTTGAAGAAAGCTGTCTTAAAAATCTTTCTGCTAAGATAAACCGAAACCTCAGTTACTTAGGTGGATCATCTTTTGTAGTTTCTGCATTTAAATCTACGACCAACAGATTGAGGGAGAATTGATACACCACAATGATCTGCATTCAAATGTACACAATAATGTTTTTCAACAGAGAGCACGGTGAAGCTATAGTTTAAGCTTCTGCACATTGTTGTATGCCATCGTGACTCCGTTCGGGAGACAGACAGGGAGATGCATTTCAACAGGGCCACAGGCTAGAACGCTGTTGATGCAATCATGCCAATAACATACATGACTACATCATGGACGAAGATCTTGATGTAATGTGCATTGCTGAAATGTGGTTAAGAGACTCCAGTGGCCCTAAAATAAATATGTTAACCCCTACAGGCTATAATTTACTTTTAACAAAATATTGGGTGCCTGGACCTTGGGGGTGGGTGGGCGCTTTGTTGTAAAATCCAATCTCAATTTCTTCGAATCGCCTATTGAGTGTGCGGGTTGTGTGGTCCTGCATCTAAAGCTCACTACTAATGAGAACTGCTGTTCTAATTTTATCTTGATCTACAGGCCACCAAATGTCTTGCCTGACTTCAGTGATGATTTGGTACACCTTTAAGCCCCACTGAATAAACCCAATTTCTCCACCATTTTGCTTCGGGACTTTAATGGATGGTTAAGAAATCCTGCTGATAAGGAAGCTTTAGATTTAGAACAGCATCTGAAAAACGTTGACTTCACTATCTTTAACACTGAACCCACCCACTCTGGGAGGCAACACCCTTGATTGGGTTATCGCACAGAATATCACCCTAAAAATTATGAATATTAGTGCCTCTATTTGGTCTGACCACTCAATTGTTCAATGCCGCATTCTCCTTCCTGGTAGACCACTACAAACACATAACATACTGAAAAGAGTAACTAGTAGAAACTTGAACAAAAATGAAACTTGAGGATCTAATTGTTTAGAATCTGTTGAGTACCTCTGATTCAGACACCCCTGAGGCCTTGGTGAACGCTTATAATGCAAAGTTAAATTGCTTCTTAGATAGAGTAGCTCCTTTGAAATCCAAGATTGTTAGAGACAAAATAAGCCATCAAGTATGGTTTGACCCTGCCCTGGCTATTTTAAAAATAGAAAAAAGGAAGGCAGAACAGATATGCGTAAAAAATAAAACTTAAGAAAATAAAACAGCGTGGAAATCATTGCAAAATTTGCTACACAAAGCTAATTTATGAGGTGAAAAGAAATGTCTTCAATAACCAGATTGAAATAGCAAGGAATCAGACAAAATTTTCTTTGACATATTTAGGAAACTTGAGAAAGCATCAGTCCAGCCTCACTCCTTTACCCCCTCTATAGAGGACTGCTGAAAGGTTCAAAAAGCCTTCTTGAAGAAAATTAACACAGAACGGGCTAAGATAATCCACAACATGGACAATGAGATATTGCCTGGTCTTCAGGTATCTGAAATGAAAGAAAATCATGGTTTCTTTTTCCAACAGATAACGGAGGAGGATATGAAGAACCTCCTTAATAATATGCATCCTGCCACCTGCCTGGGAGATATCATTCCCTCTAAACTCATACTAAGTAATCCTAAAATCTTCGCCCCCTTCCGGGTGCGCTTTGTGGATGCCTCTTTTATCAACAGCTCTGTAACAGATTCAAGCAGGTCATAATTACACCTCTGATAATAAATTCAGGCTTGAGCCTAACAATTTGCGACCTATTACAAACACACTATTCTTACTGAAAATTCTGGACAAAGTAGCAACAACCCAGCTCCAACCACATCTGCAAAGTCCTGGCATTTTTCATCTTAAGCAATCTGGCTTCAGAGCAAACCATGGAACGGAGAGCGCACTACTAGACCTCCAAACTCATATGTTGGACATTCTGGAGAAAGGCCGCTCTGGGCTGCTGGTACTCTTGGATTTATCAGCTGCTTTTGAACTGCTGGAACATAAGTGTCTGTTGGATATGCTAGGTTCAACTGGAGATTGTTCTTGAGAAGCAATTGACTGGGTTCGTTCCTTCCTGAGTGGCAGACACTCTTGTGTGTGTTGGGGCAATGCCAAATTGGAAACTGAATCAATTTATTGTGGTGTCCCGCAGGGTTCGTGCTTATCGCCAACATTATTTTACCTGTACATCAGGACTCTTTGCAATCTACTATCAACTATGGGAATTCACTTTACAAACTACGCAGACGATACTCAGCTCTTGATAGAACTAAGCGGGTGTTACAGTAAAGGCTCTGCCAGACTAAACCACATCTATGGCCTGATTAAGAACTGCATGTCCAATAATTGGATGTGTTTGAACAACACTAAAACTGAGCTTCTGTGCAAGTTAGAGCCAAATTGAGTCCGGAATATTAGTGTTTAAATATTGAAGGGTGTTGCATTTATGTGGTAGAGAAGGTCAAGCCTCTTGTGGATTAGAGACTCAGGTAGATGGGGTGATCTGCAGTGCTCAGTAACATCTGAGTGTGTTGAGGCATGTCAAACCCCTCGTGCCAACCAAGAATCGAGCACCCCGGTTTGGGCAATTATTATGCCTCAAATTGACTATTGTAACACTGTTCTAATCGGAGCAAAAAAGCATTGCCTAAGCCGATTACAAGTTCTCCAGAATAAGGGCAGTTAGAGGCAGTTAGAGTTATCTGCGATATATCTAAGAAGGACCATGTTACAGATGCCAGGAAGAAGCTCTATTGGCTGACAGTGCCATCTAGGATGCGATTTAAAGCTTTCTTCCTGGTTCACAAGTGCATCTATGGAGACGCACCTTTGTAGGAATGAGTGAAGTTATATGCTTCATTCAGATAACTTCGATCACACTCCAGGAGACAGTTAGACGTTCCAAGATACAAAAGAACATGGGGCCTTGGACGGTCAGGCATGGCATGGCCTCCCTCTGGAGCTCCGATTGGAAAAGCGTCTGTTATGTTTTCAGAAATGTTTAAAAGCAATTATTTTTTAATAACTCTCACCTTTTGTATTACATCTTCATTATCCCTGCTTGGATTATTCTTAGGAAAGTAATCCTAGGTAGGATTCCTCTGTTGAATTTAGGTTGTGTGTTGTCCTGTCTACTAGTTCCTTTGGTGTCTATGTGCGCCTTGATGCCTGCGGGCTTTGGCGCGTTATAAATAAAATCAATACAAAATTATAATAAATGGATATAGGCCAGGTAACTATTGTTACTATCAGGGAGATAGGGCAGGTATGGGAATATGGGCCATTGCCTCTGGGACAGGAGATGCCAAGGAGGAGTGGCAATGTAATAGACATAGAGTGGATATGTATGCTAGGCAGCACCATGTGCAAATTGACTCCATTGTCCATTATGCAGATTATGACGTGTCAATCCTTGTGATTCATTTGTCAAAGTCCAGGACAACCTGGGAAAGTCAGCATGGATGCACTCCAGTCGTCTGCTCTGTATCTGCCTCCTTCTCTTTTTGACTGGCACGAGATGTAGGAAGAGGAGGATGTTTGAGTTGTGTTATTGATTGACACCATGGGTAAACTCTCAGCAACATGTGAACACTCTCTCCCATTATGCATTTGTGTTTCGTCCATGGCGAGGGCCAATCGTGGAGTAGTTTCAATGCTTTGAACATAGCAGGTGCCCACAACATCTGACCTTACTGACCTTAACCCTTACAATTACACATGCTTATGTTGACTGGCGCTGTGTGTTGCATCATGCTGTGTGTTGTTTTGTACCTCCTTTGGTTTCCTGCTCCAGAGTTAATCTTTGCCCGTCCCTTCTTTTGTCATAAACGCATGTGTGTATTTACTAGAGACATTAGTGTGTCTAATGGTATCTAAGGGGAGGGGATGTGTGAGTAGCTGTCCGAAAGAAGTTGTGCTATTGTTCTGTTGGAAATAAAAGACAGGTGTGTTGGGCCACCGATCACGTGATATAGAATATGTTATGTAAGGGAGTGTCATGACATATATGCTTATGTCTGATGGAGATGCAGATCTTGAATATGTTTGACAAGTGCCAATGTTCTCGTGATTCAGATGTTGTCCATATCTGTGTAAGTCTGTTGTGAAGCATAGCCAACAACTACTTTGCAGGTTGCGAGAGAAGCATTTATTTGGTGCATCATTTGCTTGTTGTCATGAATGCTGTCAGAATACTCCATTGGCGTCCCGGAAAAGGGTATATGGTCATTGCATCGAATGCAATGCCATCGAATGCCTTACCATCAAAAACAATTGCATCTAAAAAAAGCATCAAATTAATTTTTTTAAAGGTAAAGTGTTTACTTTAATTATAATGGGTTTTAATGGTTAAAAAAACCGGGGTTGGCAGAGAAACCCCCATTAAAAAAAATATTTAAAAACAAATGCATTTGATGCAATTTTTTTAGATGCAATTCTTTTAGATAGAATGATATGTCAATGGTAGGAATTCGATGCCAATGACTAGGAACCCTGAAAAGTGTTTTATGTGGGTCTTCCGGCCCCCAATATTCAATGTCACATCACTGACACACAATTGCTAGATGTCACTTCAGCACCCACACACCTAGCGTGAACAGGTGAAATAACCGCTCCCTTGCTGACCCCTCACTCTGATGGCATTTTCTCCTGCTGATTGCGGTCGTTGTTTGCTAAGGCATCAATATCAAACGTGCAGATATGTCACCCCATGCACACCGTCATATTTGTGTAAGACTCAACAATCCTCAATGATGTCATTCCCAAAGGCAGGACTGTACAATGGTACACCCCGAGTGGTCAAGGTATCTGAAGATGGACCGCAGAGTTGCACCAATGGGATTCATGTTTGTAGGCTTCTAAATTGGAATTAGGAAATAGGGACCTAGCATTTAGCAAAGGAAAATAATTGAGTGTAGCTGCAAATTATTAGACACAATGTACAGGCAAACACATGCTACATGTTTGTAACGTGTGCTTGTCTTGGTGCATCTCATGGCCAATACATCACTTGCCCATCTCATCGTTTGTTGGTGTGACTGTCCATAGACATGTGCATTGGTGTAGCATTGACCTGACATTGTGGGCCTCATTACAACTATTGCGGAATGCGTTTAACGGCGCTGGTTCTACCAGACGTCCAGAGCGGGTCCCGCGAGGGGACCAGAGAGCTAACATCGGGCCGGTCGTAATCGGCCCGTTGTTAGCTCCCGCACCCATTCCCATTGAGCCCTATTGGGGCTCAAATGGGAATGGGGAAGGTCCGGGCCCGGGTTCCCTGAAGGAGGAATTACTGGGCCCTCCAAACTGGGAATGGCCCGGTAATTCCCCATTCAGGGAACCCGGACCCAGACCCGATTTTGGAGGCAGCCATGGCGCCAATAGTGCCATGGCTACCTCCGAAGTCGTAATGAGGCCCTGTGTTTCCTCACTCACCTGTCAAGCACTTGTACTCATAATTACCAGCCGATAAATGGGCACACATAAGTGAACAGTTAAAGATATGGCTGTCATATGTCGATCCAGGCAAACAAGCATACACATCTCTAATCAGTCCCGTGGTGTTGCATATCATCTGCAAATTAATGGAACGCTAGTAGTGTCGGTTGCAGCACGCATGCTCCATGTCCTGTGGTGGCAGCCGGATTATTTATATGCAGCCCACGTCACTCAACCGTCGGAGGAATCTCTGCTTGGCGTAGAAGTCACGTGTTATCTCTTGCTTTTGATTCACAATTTGTGGCATAGCCCTATATTGTTGACTCTGTGAGGTGACGCATCAGTCCACCCAGTCTGTCACTGCCCGTGACAACAGTCTACTAACCTGCTGTTGCCTCTGCAATATTTTGCTACAAGATCCCCTGCTATTTATGCACCCAGCAAACAGTTCTGGCCTCCTCACCCCCTACAATCAAGGCTAAGGGAGTACATTAATGATTCTCCCTTCTCATTTTGTAATAGGCAGCACTTGATAAACGTAGTTATTATGTGCTTGCAGTTTATTTCTTTTGATAGTCAAAATAATCTGTATCTGTAGCTTCTGAATTAAAAGCATATTGCTAATTTGCACAATATGACCAAATATACACACAATAAAAATAAAAACAATCGTAAAACTTATGCAAATACAACAGTTAGTTTCAGTTAGCAAAACACAATCACCATATTTTTGCAATGCCTATCACAGTCAGAAAGTGTTTCCAAACCAAAGCTTCCAAAAGACCTTTTAAAACAGTATTTGTACCAATTACATCTGGGAAGAGATGCGATAAAGGTCTGACTTGCATACTGCTCTCAAATCCTGGCTTTGCCACTTAACCAAAATGAGTGCTCACGGGCAAAACCTTTTATCACACCATTCCTTATGTGCTAAAATTATAAGTCTATACAAGTTATTCAGCTCACACTCTGGTACTTCAAAAAAAGTGTCACTCCTGATATTGCCGCATAGGTACATGTTAATAGTCACAAATCATATACTGTACGTCACAGTGTATTTTTCTATTTTACGCATAGCAACATGTTTGTAATTTAACTTTCCGTACTAAAGACTCATTCTGAAATATATCACAGATGGCCCTATTTATACAAATTAGGGGGCCCAAACATCTTTTGCCGCCCTGGGCCCTACAAATCCTACGGCCGGCCTTGCTCACACATGTAACAGTCTGCACAGTTCTGTTAAAAGGTCATGCCTTTTCGTTCCAATTACCTTGCAAGCTTTACATTTTATCATTGCCTGTATGCTAAGTATTACCTTGCTGCAAGCTGGGTCGGAAATGGCAGGGCTGCCAAGCGGACACACTGCGCCAGTTCTGCCTTTCTTGGCACCAGCACTTGTACTCTGGTACTTGTGGGTCTGTTTTTTTTAGTTCGGGCAGTTAGGTAAAACTATTGCATTGGAGTACACATAGAGACGAATGACATCAGAAAGAACGCAGAGCTTGTAGGTGTTTTGTTCGGTTGGTTAGGTACCCACCCATTGCCCGCCCATGGCCATTCTGATCTCTATGGCCATTCCCACCAATTCCGACCTCTGCTTGCACAAAACACATCCTCATGGGAACTCTTTGAGCTTGCTTTATTCAAGCCTTACCATCAAAGTTTGCACTCAAAGTGCCTGCCAATGTTTTTTCAAAGCAGTCTGCTGAGAGTTAATGACCTAATTGGAGTTGTAAACACGCTACCAGTGTAATATAAATGTCTTAAGAGACCTGCCTTCAGCCACTTGATTTACAAGCACTATGCATGTCTCAGGAGGATAGCTCAAGGGCAACATGCTCGCATTGGAAGCAAGACGACACGGGACACCATAGGTTCGATCCCCGGGTCCGCGCTGAAAAACCTCTGGGTATTAAGTGCGTTATAAATAACATATCATATCATGTCTCCACTGAAGTCCTGCTAAAAACAAACATTGGCATAGCCAACGTTTTTGGGCTGTGACCATTTTGCACCTGCTACCAGCAATGGGCAGTTAATACCACTACGTCGGTGTCTCGCAAGTGCCTTTCCCATGCCTACACTAAAGCCAAAACTGTTGACATTGTCAATGATTGTTTTAGGAAGTGAGAAAGGTCCTGGAAAAGACGGAGGATGAAACGTAAACCTTCCGAATACACGCCAACATCCGAGGAGAACTTAGTTGTTAACTTTTCAGATAGAAGATTCATGGGGAAAGAGTTAGCTACTCTACAAAAAGGACTTAACTGTGTCCCTCCACATAGCTCATGTCTTTTTGACAACAAAGTTGATCTTGTCAAATTTTCAAGGAAACAGCGCCTCAAAGTGTTTTTTGCAGAACATGATACATATACTTTAGAGTTTTCCCCACATGAACCTGATTACACCGAGTTCAAACCTCATTGTATGTTTACCCGCACAAAACCTTATCCCATCATTGTCTTGTTCCACAGAATGGTTCTCACAGACCTACAGAAACTTTACTATGGCCATCCGAAGAACATTAATTTTACCCACCACGAATTGTGTCTGGTACAATCACTTTCTGGAGACACATCCATTCACTTTAAACCAGCAGACAAAGGAGCGGGTCTTGTCATTCTTAATTCCAAAGAGTATGAGAATGAATAAGAAACTCAGTTATTAGACAGAAACATATATGTCCCTCTAGAATTAGATCCTACACAAGACATTAGAACAGGTTTTGATATTCTATTATCAGAAGCAGAAGAGAAAGGCTGAATCACTGATAAGACCAGAGCATTACTCACATCTAAATATGCAGGAACTTCAATTTGTTACACTCCAATTTGTTACACTCTTCCAAAAATTCATACAAATTTTAGTAATCCACCAGGCGGTCCCATAGTGTCTGCCACTAACATCATTTTACAGTTTCTTGTTACCTATTTAGATTACTTTTGGACCCTCTGATACATCAACCTAGGACATACATAAAAGATACCACACAATTTTAGAACATTACAACAGTTAATCCTTCTCCCACTGATATTTTATTTACAATTGATGTAAGAACATACTGTAATTCCCCATAATTTGGCTATAAATATAAGCAGACGATTTGAAAGCATCCAAATAATTCCTCATGCACTTCTGGAATTCACAGCTTTGAACTCCTTCTTTAGATACAAAGAACAGTACTACTTACAAGTTTCTGTTACCTCTATGGGGACCAATAAGGCACCATGCTATGCCAATACATTCATGTATAAGTTTGGGAAAGACCATGTTATAGATCATCCTAGATGGCACAAATAGATTAGGTACTTGCGAAGGTACATTGACGATATTTCTGATATTTTGCAAGGTACACAGAACAGCATTGATAACCGTGTTCAATTCATCATAGAATAAAGTACTTCCTTCAGTACATTTCCTTGATGTTACCATTTGCCTGAGTGGCCTTAACCCTAGTGTGTTCCATAAACCAACAGACCAGAACAATCTTCTTAACAGACTTAGCTTTCATCTTCACAGCACTATCAAGAGTCTCCCTTGCATCCAATGTGGTGTATGATTGAAACCGTCATGCAGTACAACTGAAATGGCATGTGATCAAACAGGTTTTGGACACACCACCATCCCTAGTTTCACTACAAATTGTAGTATGCTTGGTATAAGACGATAGGTGACTGTTTACCATGATTCCTAGTATGTATGGGCTACTCACTACTCTGTACAACCTGACCAAGGAAATACTGCTACAACCACTTGGTCCTGTGGGTTTGCCACAGGATTACAAGTGGTGGTAGGCAGTGAAAATCCCCATTTTTTCGAGTCGATAGAGTCCATTGGGGGGTATTTGGTGGAATTACCACAAGAGGAATTACTGAGTGGTAAATCCTCCAAAATCCCTCCCAAAAATTGGCAGAATGTCCACTCAGTAATTCCACTGGTGGTAATTACACTAAGCTTGTAATTTGGCGGTGCAGGAAATGTGGCGGTAATGAAATTTCTGCCACATTTTTCCCACACTGCCAACCTCGTAATGGGGCCCATGTGTTCAAGCACTCCGATATGCAAATGCCACAATTGACACTCAGGGACATAAACACACTGTCAATGAGCTACTAAGTTATTACTTTACCACCACATTCCTCTCCCATGTCACAGTCACTGGTAAGTGAGGTGTCAAACCCTTTTTGTAATCCTTCGACGAGGAAGATTCGGAGTAGGAGTGATGGCCATCTCTTTCTGGAGTAGGACAACTAACAAACAACCATGCCTGTGGAGAACATGTCACATAATATGGGGTTAGTCTGAGACTTCTCTTCCATACACATAAGCGACTTTCAATGATCAGATGCCATTCTCAGTCAAACACAATCTCCAGAATCCATTGATGACAACAGACTGTGCAGCAAAGGTGTGAGGAATGTGACCATCCGCACGGTAGGTGTACACTAGCCTGTAATTTTTAGAAATTTTAATTGAAATGGAATAATGGTAGACCAACCTCTGGAAAATGTGTGAGGCTAATCCACACACATTTTCCTATGCTCACTGCACAGCATATACATAGACCTGTGCACTCTGGGTGGACACAGCCTGCAGGCGCCGCCCCCCCTGTCATGTTTAGTTGGTATATGACAGCTCAGAAGGGGAAGGGCCAAACTTTCCTCCTTCCATGGGCAGCCTAATTAACTAACAGAGGCTCTATAGAGCTCTATGGAGCCGCCCTGTAATTTTTTGGCTCTGCTGGTGGCCGCTACGCATATTAATCAGAGTTAATTCAAGCAGGCCAACGGGAGACCTGGTTGCAGAACTAAGAAAAGACAGGAAAACCCCAACAACCTTTGATATGCACTATGTCAACCTGAAGTCAGTATCAAGGGCAGTAACCTGTCATGTCTGGGACAGCTGTTTACATTAGTCATCCCTGCAGGGGGACTACATTCAGAAGGTAAAAGTATGTGGTTTGGCGGCGACCGAAGGTCTGGTCTGGCCGCAGCTTCGAGGGAAACCTGCCGCTTTAATCAGGAACCACAGAGTGATCAATTAACCAGAGAGAGCCTTTGATCCAAAACAGACAGGAAAATGTGTGGGACTTATTGGTGCATGTTTTCACCCCTTTACCCCTTCTCTTGCAAAGCACTCTGATTATGACCTCACCATACATGAGATTGTTGGTGGGGACCCAGGATTGATTCATTAAAATAGGCTTAGCCTACACCAATCACTAGGGCCCATTTGGCTTTAAAAGAGGGTCAAGTCCCTCTTTTGGGCAGATCATCTGAAGACTCTGCAAGGAGTAACAAGAGGAACTCATTTGGTCCGTGGTTGAAGGCACAGTGTGCCTTACAGCTTCAGCCAGTGAAGGAAGGCCAGGATTTCCAAAGAGGGAAGCAAGATCTCTCCCAAAACATCCAGGAACATAGAGAGATACTTAATCCAGTGGACCCTCCAGTAGCTCCAGGACCGGTACCCAGCCAGTGCACATTGTGCTTTGCGAGCAAGCTTCCTAAGTGGGAAGTGGCAGAGATTCTCTGAACCAAACCAAGGACAAGGCCATTGCCTGCAACACTCTCCTCAGCTTTGGGCCATCCACGTTAAAGGACGACACAAGCCCAGTGAAGAAGCTAGGAGGAGTATATCGACAAGCATCAACCAGCGTCTGCCTTAAAGGAAATCTTTGAGCCAGTCGAGCCCCTTGAGCTGCAACCAACTGCACAGCTGACTGTTGTCACGCTGCAGTCACTGTCATCCGAGATGCCTTGACCAGTGCTTCAGACCCACCAACGAGCACTGAGACAATGATTCCTGAGCCGCCATGTGGGCCAGCCTGCAGCCATCCCTGCAGCCTTGCTTGCCGAACTGTCTGCCGCCTGATACTCAGAACTGTGCCCGTCTTGAACTCTGTCGGAGGAGCTACAAAACATCCTGAAACCGATTAGACTCTGTCGAGCACCAAGAACTTCTACAAGCACATAATAGATAGTGGTTCTCTCCCCCTGGTCCTTCTCCGAAGGCCCATAGTGACATGTTATGACCCATTGCTCCCTTTGTGCTGAAACCAAATATCCTTGAACTATTGTGATTAATTACTTTACCGACTACCCTCCGGTCAGTATCCAGCGTGCATCCCTTTTCCTTCTTGAAATTATCTGTCCTCTGCATTCCTTTACAGAGTGGGCTGTATTTTGTAGTGTGCTAGAACTGTCTATTGAATAATAATAAAGTAGATATTTTTATACAACCTTCACTGGACAGTCCCTTCTATCATTGGGTAATAATTTTATTTTCACTGTGTTGCAACTAACCAATGATCCACGATCTTGTGGAAATAAGGTTGCTGTTCCGTCGACATTTCTAAAATTGGACAAGGAGGTTTATAATTTGCTTGTGTTTCCATTCTGTTCGGATCCCTTCTGGTGTACTAGAGGTGTGGGGTAGATTGATGATTTAGAGACCGATATTCTTCCCTGGACCACTGGCGCCCGGAAGTTCATTTTCCACAACAGTTACTGGTGGAGGCTAAGCCCCTTAATCTTGGTGGAAGCAGCCGAAATTACTTGGCAAGTACCCTAGCACATAAAAGCAGGACGGACCAACCATACTCAAATTCCGGAAGCTTGTTGAGACTTTCTTCTTTTCCTCCTCTTCTTTTCCTCCTTTTCTTCTCTTCTAGTCCCACAGTTGCTGAATCGGTGTCCTTGGCCCTTATGCATCTTCGGAGCCTTGACCTCCCTCACTGATTACTCCTAGCTCCTGTCTAGCCACAGCACCTTGCATCTGCACACCTTCCGCTCTGGAGTCTCGCACTTACACCTCCCGCTGCTCTGGCCATGTAGCACTCAACATTCCTAGCACTTCCTCCATGGCTCTCCCACAAGCTCGGACTCCCCATCACTTACCCCCTCTTCCCTCTTCCTTTCTGCACTTGCACGTTCTGAATACTCACAAGGCACAGTAAGTTTGTCCCTAATCCTCTTCCCCTCAGCTCTTAGTATTGTGTTGTAATGTACCCTCCCTCTTTCCCTGCCCGTGGGCTCTTTGAAACAGTATATTCTTATTGTAGAAGCGCCTAACAAGCAAACAATAAATAAATACATGCTCAACTGGGACAATGTACCCTCTGAATTTTTCGTCGGCTGTGTTAGCACACGCTCAGCAAGATGCTGCTTTAGTGACAGCAGCTCCCATGAGCCCCAATTTCGACTGATGGTAACCACTGTTTGGGAGGAGGTCTTTTGGAAATATCGCATCCCTCCACCCATCACGTTAGACGTGCTTTAGGAGTGGCAAGCATGTTATATGTGTATACCTTTCTGTAAATCATATGGCTTTTTTCCTATTCCTGCTCCGACAGATGCTGTAAAATGTGTTGCTCTGACCTGTGGATGAGTATGGTTCTGTTGCTTCACTCTGTGTGGAATCTTTTGCCCCCATAGGGGAAATCAAAAGCTAGCACCCATAAATATATGCACAGTAAGTGAACATATCTTAAAGTGAAATATACAAACTTAGTTCAATTGACCTTTCCCCTTAGAAGAAAGTTCACAAGACAAAAGAGCATTGGCCTTTCACAAAAAGTAATGAACATCAGAAAAATAACCTGAGAGAGGACATTTTCCAATAAGTAGGCTGCAAAAGTATAAAAGGTGCTCACCTTTTAATCCTAGCAACCTGTAGTGAAACTTTCCCTGACAAACACCATCCCAAAACGAGACGTGTGTTTTGATGACAAATGTATGTGACCTTGTGGGTAAGCGTCTGCACTGGGAACATGATAACCTGAATGAAATCCTGGTAGCCAAATGCTTGAGCAAGCTTGCCAACCTCAAAAACACCCAAAGGATGTCCGCCCTGTGAAAAGAGTTAAGCTGTCCACTCACGTTTCCTTGACTTGTGCCCTGAAAAGCAGCACATTAAGGCAAAATAACTACACCAGTCTCCAGGATTGCAACCTCCTGCCACATCCTGGGCAAATATTCATGACTCACTTGCCCTCTTATCATTTCCCTTCCTCAACCACATGTCTGGTTTTCATTAATATTCTGCTTTTACCATATATATATATATATTTATAATAAGATACTCACTCAAACATATAAATCCTTATAGAAATATGTTAGGCAAAATGTGTACAGTTGTGACATTATTCCCCCCATCTTGACTGGTAGACTACAAATACCAGAATGCAATTCAGCAAAAGGCCAAATGTACTTTCAAGACTTATAACATGTAATGTGTGAAAAGGATTCCGTGTTTGACAAATGCAGGATTCATATATGATGTGATGAAAATATGACTTCTACCAAAAATAAACCCTTTTTTGTGTGTTAAACATGAACATCTGAAAATAATGTAGTTAGTGTAGTTAGTGTAAAACTATTCTGTGTGATATCATTTAATTGACCTGGAGGAGGGCGTGACTTAGGCAGCTAACATGTGCTTTCTGTGTGCTTTTAAAATGAAAATGCCTATTTGCATTTCTCAATACGGAAACGTTACAAACATCTTGTTGAAAACAATGCCCTCTTACATGAGCCATCACTTTTAAATCACCCCCACTTTAAATGCTCTGGTTGAAGAAAGAAACTGATAAGCAGTAATAAAAGGCTAGCACCGGTTTTGCTCACAGGATAGTGTATTTGTCCATACTGCAGAGTGTACATCTATACAAAAACAGACCAAACCACATGAACAGTCTCTGGAGGATAGCTCAGGGGCAACGCGCTCGCTTTGGAAACAAGACGATGCAGAGCAACACAGGTTCAATCCCCAGATCTGCGCTTAGAAACCTCTGGGTATTAAGTGCGGTATAAATAACCAATTACAATTAAAACACGTGATGTTTCCTCAGTGTCTGCATTCGCTTTTGTATAAATTGAGCAACCTCTCGACTTCATGCCACAATATTTAAAACTCCAATTAAGTCATTAACTCTGAGAAAACTCTTTGAACAAACATTGGCAGGCACTTTAAATGCAAAGCCTGATGGTCAGGTATGATTAAAGCGAGCTCAAAGAGAAGGCGTTTTGAGGCATGAATGCGTGGGAATGGCCATAGGGATTAGCGTGGCCATGGGCAGGAAATGAGTGGGCACATAACCAACCAACACAGGTTGTGTGTCCCTCCTCATATGTCATTCCTCTGTGTACCTTCTCATATGCCCATATGCTCATATGCCCAATTCCTACCTATCTGCATTCCAATGCAATAGTTTCGGTTTACAGGTGTCACAAGCGACACTTAATAGCCCAAACTAAAAAAGGAGAGAACATTCCTTGCTTGTTCGGGTACACTATATAAGCAACCACGTCACCACACCAGTGATTATCACACATCTGGTGCCATCTTCTAGGCATTTTTTAGAAACAGTTTGTTCAACATTGATTTATAGGACTGTTAGCCACTACATAGCACTATTACAGAATATATCCAAAGCGAATGTTGTATGCGACAGGTCTGTGGTTTCTTGCTTTCACGTTGTTCATTTTTCCAGATACAATAAGTAATTATTGTTAATGCTTTATACACACCATTACTCTTTTCACCGCAATGAGAACACATCATTAGAAGATTATAGACAGGCAGGTAGAACCTTTCGTGATTATATTTTTCTTTTCACATTGTTATCTACAGTTGACTGAGATGTTTACAGGAGTCATTTTACTTTTTTGTTTGTATCTTTGTATCTTTATTCAGATAGTCCCTGAGGATTGACCTGCAGGATACAATGTATTGGACCTAACTTTATGCCTGTGCCATGGAAGTAAATTGCTTTTTAGATTTGCAGATACTCTCATCATTACCAATTGCTAGAGCTTCTCACAAAGACTTTTGAACAATCCAGAATAGAGTATAGTAATAATCACCATTTCCATGGGCTGGAATGGGTGGTTATTGCTATTAGCACCCCAGGTTGCCAATCTTGAAACCCAGGTTTCATATAGAAGTGTCTTTTGAATGAATGAACGGAATGCCTCGCAGCGTCATGTTTATTCATAGAACATAATTTCTCAAGATGGCCACCATGGAGCTGTGTGAGAGGTCATAAATGTGAGGCGGACAACTTTCAGTTGATTTATCAACCAACGCCATTTTATTAAATCCAAAATGTCAACCAAATGCTTCACTTGCCGTACTCTAACAGGGACTTCCCTGCCTAAATGAACTAAGGGAAATACTCTAACATAACATTTCTGCCCTTCACAATAATTTATATGGCAATTCACAATGACAATATTAATATTCACAACACGTTCAAAGTCTCTGTTTGTAACCTGAGCGAATTCCCCTTCTCCAGGTTTTAAGTTAAAGTCGATTCTATGGATGAACACAAAACAGCAAGTAAATCTGGGGTTGAAAAAGGGTTCCAACACAGTTCTTGACAAAGTCAGGATGTTAAAGAAAAAACTCCAACTACTCCACAGTTCAACATAGAAAGGATTCCTCTCTTCCAGAAATATCGGTAGTTCAAAGTTCCTTAAACAGTACCAAAGGATTTCTTGGTGAGGATGATCTTTGTTGAAACTTAAATGTTTCACAAATCGCTAATAGGTTGAGATTGGCTTCTCTTCATAATGCCTTTCTCTCAGCACCATGAAACAAAATACCTTCTTCTGTTTGAGGAATGCCACAGTGTTTTTTTTTCTTAGCAGCACAAACACCAATGGCTCTCTTCACAGTGATTCCCTCTCAGCACCATGAAACAAAGATACTTTACAGTATATTGAACTTCTAGCAGAGTGGTAAACACCCAGTTCTCGGTATATAGTCATAAAATCGAACACAATAATGTCGAAAGCCAAAAAATCGAAAAATAATGTTGAAAAAAAAGTCACATTTCTTTTTTTATTATGTTTTTTATTCGAAATGGGGGGGTTCGCCCCAACCCCCTTTTTCTATTTATTTGTTTGTTTTGACCTTTTTTTTTACATGCGGAACCCAAAAAAATATATAAATAAAAAAATAAAACATTTGACTTTTTTTTTCGACATTATTTTTTTGATTTTTTTGTAACTAGACATTATTTATTCGATTTTATGACTGCACACCCCAGTTGTATACTTCCACTTCGGTCTGGTCCACTTTCTTGCCAGACCTAACTCCTACAATGTTACACCATGTAGTTTCACTTCTCTGCTTCACAATTTTCACAATTTGTCACAATTGTACTGCTTCTGAAGTCTCATTCTCAGTCCCATTGCTACTTCTAAAGTGTACCACTTCATTGACTTTAAACAGCTTTAAACAACTCTTCACATCTCTGCAGCAAAGACAAGATGTATACCAGTGCCCTTTTAACTCTGCCAGACAGGCAATGTTGCTTTCTCTTCTTAACACCAGCTTTCTTCTAGAGCCGTTCTTCACCCACTCTCGTCTTTTTTCATGCCACCAACCAAGTACTTTCAATTTAAACCTCTATTGGGTTCAGCAATGTTGGTTCTTTTACACCATAGTAAACCATTTACAAGCTCTACCTTCCAAGATATAATATTAGCCCCTTCTGGTAGCAATAGTTATTTCCACCGAAACCTTTTCTTTAGCCTTTTTTGACTCAGGGAAATGCATGTTCAATTCTGGGCTTAAGGTAATGCTTGTTTGTTCTGTTTGGTTCATAATATTTAGGTTTAACACTTGGTTTCACAGGATACAATGTTATTGCGGCTTTACTTGGGAATTGTCTTCATGCTAGAATCGTTTTTTTGTACAAGCGACCATTATTAACATTGTCAAAGCTGTTTCTGTAATTTAAAATATTCGGGAAACCTCCTTCCAAAGCGTAATTCTCTATACCTGAGTACTACAATTGGTACACTCCATTGTCTGACATGCTGTGGTCTGCTTCAGTCAATTTCACTCCTTTCTAACTCAAAAGCAATTGGTTACAGTTGCCCGCTTGCAATGCCTGAGGGCTTGGGAATGGCCAGAAACACTCACCGGCTTCTTGGCCTCTGTCACAGGCTGCAGGACATCCACTACAAATAATTTCACGACCGGGCAAACTTCTCACTTCAAGCTGCTTTCAGTGCCACCACACAGGCATGGAATTTGGCTCACCATGACCCTAGAGCACGCCTGCCTCCAGGCACGATGTGATGCACGCTTCTTGCTGCAAATGCTTTGCAATCAGGTTCACATGGGGAAAGCTTTCGAACCTTATGTTTCCCGCTGTGCAACCCATGCAATCCAGTCTTTGGGCAAACAGGACCAACACAGGACTGGTAACTGGAATAAGCTGATGGAAAATCCTGGCATCCTTCCGTTCCTCCCACTACTGTGGATTCTGCCAGTAACATGCTTTTTTCTGCCAATTTCTCCTGCTCCAGCTGCTTCTTCTGCTGCTACAACTGCCACTACTCCTCCAACCAAAAACCACAACTAATGGCCTGCACCTGAGAGAGCTTTTTAAGATTCTCAGTCTCCCTCAGGTGTGAGCTGTTAACCTAATTGCCTGACCTCCAGTATTGCTCTTCAGACCTCTTCTTCTTCCCAGTACTCTTGGGCCTATGGGACTTGAAGTCCCCAGTAACAAAATTAGTTCTAACTGTTAATTTACTACTTTTAACTTTAGAACTAGTTAGTTTATATCTCTAAATAAATGCTTCATCAGGTTTTATCACAGAAGGGAAAGGAAGTTCATTTATGCCACCATTTATAGGTTTACTTTCTCTGTAACTTTGGGAGCAAGGGAGATTTGTATCCATACAAGGTATGACGGGGTTCTCCTTAAGTAAAGTGGTTAAAGATGTTGCACCCACTTTGCCCATATTTCTAAAGTTAACATAGGCCATTATATGTTGTGGGTTATATGTTGTGGTATCCAAGAAAGGTTACTCCCTTTCAAAGGAGAATACCATGCCTCATCCCACGGGATCACTTCACCACCCTGAGCCCTATCTCCTCCCAGGTTATCCTCCTGCAGTACACCACACCCAAGATAAAGGATCCGAAAGTGTCTGCCTTTCCCTGGCCACCTGGGAGGAGACCATATGCAGGGGTACAGTTGGGGATCTGTCGAATTCATCACAGCTGGAAGACAGCCCATCTTCCATTATCATGGTGGCCAGAAGAAAGAAGACAGAGCGGTAGCAGCAGCGGTGGAGCTGTCGCCCCTTCCTATCCATCAGGTAAGTGGGGGTGGGAGGGATGATTAAAATGAAGGTTAACGGAAGGGAGGGTGGGGGGCGGATGGCAGGGCGGGGGAAGTAGCAGTCAGGTTGCTCGGAATGTGGGCTTGGTTCGGGAAGATTCAGCCTGTGATCCGAGTAACCTGATTGGTTGCTCCCCCCACCCTAGGTGCTAATTAGATAGAAAGAATATTAGCATCCCATGTATTTAGTCCTTCCAACATTTCTGGCTATATAGTCAGTATACAGTATACGTTTTTTTGTCTGTGAAAAGAGAGCCTTTTTGGCTACAGGTCCACATAACCTATTTACTTTGATCGGCGTTTGTATCATTATAGTGGTGCCCACTCATATCTCCTTTGGCATCCTTTTTACTCTCATTTATTGAGCTTGTCTCGTTTTCTTCACTTCTCCTACTTTGGGTGGCTATTCTACCCTAGCTTTACAGTGTTCATATCCCTTTTCTCTGGATTAGAGGGGGTCGGTGCCCTTTATGTTTTCATGACTTTTCATATATTTGGCGACTATTCCAGCCTTGCATCACATAATTCATATCTCTTGCTCTCTGATTTAGGGGGGCCATGTGTCTGTTACATTAATTTTGTATTTCGCACCTGCTTCGGTTTTGCTTCTCCTGCAAACCCACAGTCATTTGTCTGGCTCCCCTCCACACAACTGCAGCATCTCTTTCCCCATCCGTACCTCTCGCGCAGCAAAAGACGCGTGTCGGCAGGAGCTCAGGACCTCAGGCTCTTCTCTTCTTTTGGGTCTCAGCATTGGTTGCTGACCGCCAGTCCCACCCCTCTTTCTTCAGTGGTCACACCACCCATGAAGACAGTTGTCTTTCCATCCTCTCCTTCATCTATAAAAAATAAATAAAAATGAAAACCAACAGTGGTCCTCTAATTTATGCTGGGGAAGTCACCAACAATGTCATACAATCACAGGAAGCTTGTCTACAAAGAGAAAAGTGTACCTGCTTGTAAAGATCTCGAAATATAAAGAACACTCGCAATCATTCAAAATCAAATATTACTATATATCTACATAGCTGTTTCTAATCAGCAATAAATAGTTCTGTTCTAGCATTTATGCATATCAAAATTGTCCTCAAATCATAAGCAGTTGAATTCACTTTCTTTTCTCCATTAATACCAGTTGTTGCTATTAGAGAAATGCTTCACAGACAAATCAATATCACATATATATAACATTTAATTCACATTTCCACATTGGTATAATATGCCTGTATGTAAAGAACAACCCATGGAAAGTTTCATTAGGAAACAACAGGCTTGGGGTTTAGAGAATCTGTGCTTTCCTTTTGGAGCACACAGAATATTGATGCGTTTATCATTCACATGGAAATGAAATGAGGGTTTTTTGAGAGTATACTAACCATCCCTCACTTCACTTTGCATATCGGGTCTGTCTAAAAGAGGGTTTGCCCCTTCTGTGCAATATCATTATGGGTACTTAACTGGTCATTCTACCATTGCATCATTTTCTAGAGAATGGAGGTGCCCAGATAAACTCTCTAACCCCACTAGAATGACATAGGTTTTCTAAATATGTCTCTTATTAAATAACTTTGGCTGTCACAGGTCAAAGTTCAATAATTAATTATACAGCTATGGAACGTCATACACCGGTTCACAACACAGGGTTTAATTTACTTGGTTATCTTTAAAAGACACTGATGATCTTCTTCTTGTATAATAGAGTGCTCCGTTTGTTTTAAATATTGTCAGAAATAAAGGTGCATTTTGCACTGAAAATGCAATAGCATGCTATTTGAATTCAGTCCCCCAATTCTATTGCCCTTCCAGTTTCACCCGCTTCAGTGCACCTACTGAAAAAGGATTATTGAGGGGCTTTTTACACTAATTTCTGATTTTTTTTCATTTAAGTTCCAGAACAAGGATGGAAGCTCCCAACTGAAGACAGTTGCCATCCAGTCAACAGCCTCACTGGTCCCTGCTTCCTTTTCATCGATTCTGGTCTGCTTTAAGCAAAATCCTACATCAAGTTTCCTCTCAATAAGGCCATTGTGGGGAATTCTCCTATCATGTCAAGGTGTAATCCCATTTAGCACTCATCAATTCGTGGCAGGGATCCCTTATCTGCAGACTTCCAAAATTCCCAGAGCTCTCTCTATTTTCTGTGGGTTTGAACTTAAATAGGGCCTACTTTTTCAACACAAAGGATCCACTGAAATAATGATTGAATGTTCCCATTGGTTTACTTAACAGATTGACACTCCCACTGCTTTTAGACATGTGGCACAGGTGATTTGTACAAAATCATATTTTCTGCTATATCTCTTGACAGGAATTTTTTCCCATCATTAACACAGACTTTATCAAAATCGTGGAGTTAGACAGAATTTTTTGAAATTTCTTTCACTACAGTAGCAGGCAAAATATTATTACAATGTATGATGTTATTAATAAAGGATATACATGGGTTTAGCCTCTTATTGTGGGGCATGCGCTCCCACTTTCAGAACAGTTGTCAATTCTTACGCTGAACCATGCTGTTGCAAAGTTATAGAAACAGATCTATTCTGCATGATAATTTAACATGCAATTAATACGTTTAATACTGCTCCATTCTGCATTTCGAGTTTCATTTCAAGTTAATGATTCATGTGACTAGCTGAATGGGTGCTTTTGGGGGTTGACGACTTGCAATATCTCAGCTCAGATATACTTTATGGCCAGCTAGAGTTCATAACAGGTCAAGACAAAGTGGATCTTGACTGTGTAATCTATTGTAATGTAGAAACACAGATACCTTCATGTAGCATTGGCGATAGGTCACACGATGTTCATAATGCCACCTGTGAGGAGCCAGCAATGAGACACAGAGGACTCATGGGTTTGGTTATACACTTTTATTTAAACTAATAAGGGTTTGGAAAATGCCTCACTATCCCTAATCTCAGAGGTATTACTCTACCTCAACCAATATCTAAAGGGTGGGTCAAGATGTCCAAGGTAAAAAATATGTCTGTGTCTGAAATCCTTTTCTGGCCCTCACACTGTAAAAACGAACTTTAAGGTGCAAAGGATAGTGTCTCTGGATCTCATGGTGCACAAATGTTCGACTTCTACACAAAGATGTACATCCAATGAAAATGTTCCAAGTGGATAATATTCACAGTTCCAGGGAATGCCTCCCTTTACCAATATGAAAAGTTCAAACAAAGAATAACCAAGTTTTTTAGAACTCCAAAATGATAATTCCTTCCTCTTTGCTCATTCAAACTTTTTGGGGAAATAGCTCCCATCCCCAGGTTTCCCTTCACGTTTCAAATATTTTAAAATCCTATGGGCATGTGACTTCCTAGGGTATTATCCAATTTAATCGATTCAGCCAGTACCATTTGATCGATAAAAATTGATCAAATTGGTAAATCACTACCAAACATGAGGAGCAGGGGTTGCTGATGGCCTTTGGTGCAGCAGGGGTGTCCCCCGCTTCGGGAGGATTGGAGGCGGGGGACGGGAAAAAAAGAAGAAAGAAAAGCAGACCCTGCAGCGTCGGATCCAACCCACGTAGGAGGGATGGAACTGACGCCACAGGGTCAGAATAAAGTGGACGTCTAAAAGGCAAGTAGGAGGAGGATGTATTGGTGGGCATGGGGCATCAATGTTTTGCCAGATTTGGCCACAGCAAAATTGTCTTTGAGGCAACATTGACCACTATAATTCTGCTGCAAAGAATTCTGCCATGGCCAAATCACATACATCCCTTCCTAGGTAGTCTCCTTTCACTGTCTTCACTCTTGACTTTGCCTGGTATACTCTCCTGCCAGGACTTTCACACAATGAGTTTTATGACACTTTACAATCTCAAGGGCATGGATCTTCCTTGATATACTCTCCCTTCTGCAACTTATTACACACACTTAACCTTATCTGGTATACTCTCCTGCTAGGGCTTTCACACAATGGTTTTCCTTTTATCCATGAAACCATATTTGCCTACTGTTGGCATATTGTTCTTTGTTTAACAGTGCTTGTTTCAATAATACATCTCTTTTTCATACAATGGGCCTATGCCCCTTTTCCCAGTGTGTTCACATTTACTTGGCTTTATTCCAAAATTACTTTGATTTCTCTTTTAAGGTGTGGGTTCAACATCTCCTTTGTGGCATAGCTTACAGGTATGTTAGCTTTTTCACAGAATTCACTTTGCTTGTGTGTTGCTTCTGTGAAGCTGTGTACACTCTCAGGCAACCCAGTAACCCTTCAATTTTCCATGGGTTTACCAGGGACTTGTAGTGTCCCTCACTTTTCTCTGCTTCGGTTCCCTTCTGGTTGCTTGCTCGGCGTGTGTCCCATTAGCCGCTATACCCTTGCCATGTCTGTATACGATTCCTGCTGGCTTGCGCTCTCGCGTGGCACGCTGTCTGCACTCCGGTTTCCACTTCTGCCGTCTGGGTCAGCCTCGACACAGTTTCCCGTGGAGTCCTCTCACTCAGTGTATGGGTCGGTGTCTGTGCAGTTTGCTGTGCAGTTCAGCGTCTCCCGCTCTCTCTACATGCTGTCAGCTTGAATAGTTTCCAAAGACTCGACCACTGTGTGGGCTTACTGGTCTTAGTGATCTTCATTGTTCTATCCCTCTTTCTCGTTTCAGTTGTTATCACGTTGTTCCTTAAGTGATGTAGAGTTAAACTGGTATGGGAATCTTTTGGAAGTGATCATTACTGCTGCCTACCTCTTCCTCATCTCAGTGGTTGATATATTTTTATTTATGCCATGTTGAGGATTACTTAAGTAGAACTGGTATATGGTTGAGGGAGAGTGTTGCAATATGCCATTAAGGCATGAAGAATGGAGGGAACATCTCTGAGAAGGAATGGAGGTATGTGACTTTCCCCAATGATATCCTGCCATCCCATTGAGGGTCGTCTCCCCAGGTGGTCCTCCCTCACATAGCCACCCCCAGGGTCAGGATCCGGTAGCGGCTGTTGTCCCCTGGCCACATAGGGAGAGGCTACCTCAGGGAAAGGAGTAATGACATAATCAGATTCATGACACTCCTCACACTGCTAAATTGAGTGTTTTGGAATGCTTAACGTTTTTTTCCCTCTATTTTTCTTGGATGATGGATGACAGGATAAAAGTCTGTTTTTTCAAATGACTAATTCATGACCAACTTGGTCCTCCTACGGTGCATGTTGTCTAATACAATATGGACCTAAACTACATTGCTATGGGATTTACTGAAAACCAAGGTTAGACGAAGCCTCATTTTATATCATTTATCATACAGATAACCCAATGGGCCTCATTAGGAGGCTGCCGCCAGTATTGTTATTTTTCCGGCACCCAGGAATGGGCAATAACTGGGTCATTACGGCATTGCCGGATCCGGTATTTGCCCATCCCTGGGTGCCAGAAAATATTCTTCCCCATTCCCATTTGAGCCTTGTAGGGTTCAATGGGAATGGGGAAGATGGATGCACCGGCACCGTTATAAACGGTGCCGGTGCATCTGACATGCTGTGCTCGCGGGTGCCGCTCTGCCCGCCAGGTCAGACTTGGCGGGCAGAAAGGCACCCGTGAGCACAACTCGTGGTTTGCCGGGCCGGG
Source organism: Ambystoma mexicanum (assembly GCF_040938575.1). Classification (NCBI taxonomy): domain Eukaryota; kingdom Metazoa; phylum Chordata; class Amphibia; order Caudata; family Ambystomatidae; genus Ambystoma; species Ambystoma mexicanum. Next base: position 657,157,126 of record NC_090924.1, read on the forward strand.
AACCACAGTACCAGCAAGCTTACCGGTACCATAGTTCCCAGTTCCCAGACCGGCAAACTTATAATGAGGCCCATTGTGTATACTTCCTAACATGCTACATGCAATCATTTATTCATTTAAGGTGCATTTAAAGCATGCAGGATATGTACAGTTGCATCACAGTAATTTCTTAAATTACACATTTAAATAGAAGCAATGTGCATTGCATTTTCGGTTATGGAAATAACACTTGCCACTTTGCTTGCATTTTTACATGTTTTAAAATGTTTTTTGAATGGTAGAATCTGGGTTGTCCATAGCAGCATTTCTCACATGATATGCAGAGAAAGGGACCATACTTTTTTTTAAATGTTTTGGGTTTAACAAGGGCAGATTCAATACATGTTCTTAAATAAAGGTTCTTAGTAGAAGCCACTGCATTTATATTAAATTGTACATGAGCTAACAAAGTGTCAGGCCTCACTTCACAGGCTCGATGTTTTTTGTTTGTAGTTAGAGGAAAAAACAAACTGTAATTATCTCAGCAGATCTGGTTTAGTGCCAACACCATGCGCTAAGGGCCAGAGGCTTAAAAGGTGGGTGGGATAGGGGTAGTGGATGCAAGGGGGTACTCCCTAGTAAAAAAACTGAAAGAAGAGAATGACATTGCCACATTTCTGCTGCTGACCTTCTAAAGCCAACATCACAGAGGACCATTTGTAATCACACATTTTTGCACTACTGAAAATCTAGGGTCAGAAATGTGCTCTGCCTGCTTTACACTAATGCATTTTAGTGTGATAAATGCCAAGATTATGTCTTTGAACTTATATTCATTGATCTATAGTTTTGGGTACATTGATTGCCAATGGGAAAATTACAGTTTCCACTAATTACGGTCACCAAACCTAGGGTCATGGTTTGTATTCGGGGATGGGTTTGGTTATGACTGATATTTGATTTCATACTTAATAGGTGTTTAACATTGTTCAAACTGTGTTTGAACATTGTCCATGTCATATTTTTCTGACCTGGCTAGACCAATCTTGATTATAATTCACACCTGTACATTGACTGGTGCGAGACAAAGACATATTGAAAACGGGTTCAGTTGTTACTCGAAAATATGACTACATTTTTGGCATCATTTATGTTGGGTTGCAATAATTGTACTATTGATTGTCCTTTGCAAGGAGTCATGGGAAGTGTGGTAATTATCTTCATTACTCAATTATCCTATGTACTGCTAGAAAGGGAAATGTATTGATTATTAATATTGTTAGAGGATTTATTGAGTGCAGACCTAGCTTCGAGAACCAACAGAGCGCTTTACAATCATAAGGGGAAGAAGAAGGTTAGGGAGCAGGGAAGAAGAGAGTGGGTATCTAAAAACAGAAGAGGGAGGGCGATTGTCAGCAATGGGTCTACAAGTAACCAGGGGAGGAAACTGTGGGGATCAGATCACTCAGTCTCAGGTATGATATGATATGATATGGCATTTATAACGGGCCTATACACAAGTGTTTCAAGGCGCGACGAGGCAAAGGGGGGGGGGCAAGGGAGGACAGACAACAATCCTACTAGGCCAGGTGTCATTCAGATTGCGCAAGTGCATGGGAAGGGGGGAAAGGAAAAGTTCACAGGGGGAAGGGAGAGGGGAAAGTGCAGTACATGGGAAAGTGGAATAAATAAGATTAAAAAAAGACAAATAAACAGCCAGTTAGTGGCAAGTGCAAGGAAGTGCAGACATAAGTGCTGTTCGGGGGACTGAAGGGATACAGAAAAACGGTGCCCAAGTGCAGGGGTTGCCAGGGAGACAGTGCAGGTGGGCAATTGACAGGGCCAGAGATCAGAAAAGGGTGGCCAGGTAACTGGTGCAATTTCAGTCAGGAAATCAGCATGGGAGGGAAGGAGAGAAAGCAGAAGCAAAGAGGAAGGTTTTGAGGTGTTTCCGGTACCGGAGATGGTTCTCCTCGAGTTTCAGGTAGGCAGGAAGGCTGTTCCAGAGAGAGGCCCCTGCCGAAGAGAGTGATCTACCACCAACTCATTGCTTGGAGAAGCGGCTGACCCTGAGGGAGTTGGAGGCAGATGAGCGAAGAGCTCGAGAAGGAAGATATTTAGGAAGAGAGAGTTGAAGGTATTGCGGCCCCAGACCCCAGAAGGCCTTGTGTACAATGCAGAGGGTTTTGAACTTAATCCTCGCAGCCACTGGGAGCCACTGCAGAGATTTCAGTCCTGGAGAGATACGATCTCTGGGCTTGAGGCCAAGGACAAGTCTCGCAGTCCTGTTCTGGATAAGTTGCAGAGGGCGGAGAGTGGAGGCAGGAAGATTTAGATAGAGGCTGTTACAGTAGTCCAGCTTAGAGAGGACCAGGGCTCTGGATACAGTGAGCTTCTGGGGGAAGGAGAGGAACGGAAGAATACCTCTAAGGAGGTGCAGCTGGTAGTGTGACTTCTTAGAGGCATCAGAGATGTGAGGGGAGAAGGAGAGTGCAGAGTCGAAGATGACCCCAAGGTTTTTAGCCTTGCAGGTGGGAGTGGGAGGAGGGCCAAGAGAGGCCGGCCAGAGAGCTGCAGGGAAGGAGGGAGTGGGTGTGCCGATGAGTAGAATCTCAGTCTTACTGGCATTAAGGCAGAGGTCGTTGGCGGCACACCATTCATGGATGGCAGACAGACAGTCAGAGATGAGGGAAGGAGAGGAGGAGGAGGCGGAGGCCGAGGGTAGCCAGAAAATGAGCTGGGTATTATCCGCATAGCACTAAAAGTTGGAACAGAGAGTGGCGATGCGGTGGGCAAGGAGTGCCAGGTATTGGTTGAACAGCCAGGGAGAGAGGTTAGATCCCTGGGGGACACCACAGGTAGAGAAAAAGATGTCGGAGAGGAAGGACCCATGTTGGGAGGGTCGGTCAGAGAGGAAAGAAGTCAGCCACGCCAGAGCCTGACCAGTCAGGAGTGTATGATGTATGGACCTAGGAATTAAGGAGGAGCTTCCTTGAAGAGGAGGGCCTTTTGCTCCTTCCTGGACTGTAGAATTGAGAGGGCGAGTCGGATGTTGATGTGGGGCGGTGGGGGGGTTCCAGTATCTTGGGGCTGTTAGGCAAAGTTTGCATGCCGAACCCTCTGGGACCACTACACACAACTATGACTACAGGTGTAAGCAAAACCAACCTTTGGTATAGGTCTGTACTACACAGTTTTTGGTAGCAAGCTGAGCAGCCAGGCTTATCTCAAGAGGGAATGTGAGCTTGTAATGAGGTTACACAGTGGTCTACAATTACAAGTATTCAAATAGACACTTACACTCAAGGTTTCTTGGTAAAACACGTATTCATTTATTACACAGTCAGTTAGAAAACATTCACTAAAAGGAGGCAATCAATATCACACACACATATCCCACAGTACTTCACACTAACCGGTTCTGAAACATTTAAACTACTTTTAAGGAGGAGCAAAATGGCATTCAGAGTATTTGAAGTAGGAGCAAAAAGGCATAAATTAATAAAACGAATAGTAGAGTTACTTTTAAACAGTGCAAATAGTTTGAGTTCACCAGAGGAGTTGATCCATTGCAATAGGTATGCCAAAGTCAATGGGCTAGTATCTTGTATAGGTAAAAACAGTTCTGATAGATGAACGGAAAAGTCTTTGCCACGGTTCTCAGAAGTAGTTCTCAGAAGAAAGAGTTATATGTCAGGTCACAAGCTGACTAGGCCTGCAAGTTGCCAATGTTTCACACACTTTCACAGTGAGAGGTAAGTTCTCTCGGTCGGGTTTTCACAGTACCTTATTTTGAAGAAAAAGAAGCAGCTGAAGACTTCTGTTCCTGGCAGTGGCTGCAGATCTCGCTGTTCCTGAGCTTCAGTCGTGGGGACAAGAGGGAGGACGTCGGGGGATCCCTGCACTGCACGGGGACTGGTCAGAAATCTGGCAAATTGGCAATTCTTCGATTCCGGTAGCTGTCTTCAAGCACACAAACTGGTGTCCTTCTCCCTGGCTATTTGGTTTCCTGCAGCACTCTGAGGAAAATACAACCAGCTACGAGAATGGTATCCAGGTGGTTTACGAGTTGATTGGTCCCACCAACTCAAAGGAAGAAGTCATCCTTGAAGGGATTCTCTTTCGAGATGAACTTGGTGATTCGGACCTGCAGGAGGGCTTCACAGGGCAAACCAATGGTCCAGGAGTTGCAGCAGCTGTCCTCTTCCAGCTCGTCTTCGGTTCTTTCGTTCCAGTGGTCGACTCTGCCTTCCAAGCCAAGAGACTCACCTTTTAAACAGTTTTCCCCCATTCATTCAAGCCTAGCTGCCACTCACCTAGCAGGGTGGCTGTCCTTGCCGGACAGTCAGCCAGCCAATCACGCCAGAGTGCATTTAGGTCTCGCAGGAGACGAAGCACAGGGAGTTTCGGGTACCTCCCTCACTTTCTGCCCACCCCAGACACTCCGGCTCCAGAGGCGGTCTTTAGTCCTGAAGCCTGCCAAAGGCGTAGAAACAAAGGAACCAAATCTAGTTTGGCGCGCAGAGAAAAACTCTTGAAGGACTTTTCCAAAAAGAAATGGCGAAAAAAGAAGACCGGACCCGTTTAAACAAAGGAGGCTCAGACGCCATCTTGAAAAACATGGCTCCCGTTATTTAACACTAACGGTGTTCGTGGTCGGGAAAAATCATGGTAGTTTGTTTTAAAACCACTACCACCAGCCAATTCGATAGTAAAGGGTAGCATTGGACTGCTACATGAGTTTCTAGACATAGGGGATACTAGGTAACCCCTCCAGCACTCTATTGTATAATAGGGTGTGCTGGGTCTAGGAATTTAAAAAGACTGGTAAAGTCAATTTAACTTTACTTTCTCTGGGAAACAGTAGTTTATCCCAGAGAAGTTATGTAAACCTTGGCACAGCCTGAAAAGGCTTTCCTCTGTCACTGCACTGAAGGTCCTGTGTAACACACATGAAAAGATGATGCCTATGGATTAGTCTAAAACTCCATAATCAAAGAAACAAACACAGAAAACAAACAGAATTAAAAGTACCAAGTCGCAAAGGTCAGCAAAAGAGTTGGGGGTCTCTAAGGTAGAGAGGAATTAGCACATTTATGAGAATTCTTCCTAACAGGGGCATAGACAGAGAAGGCCTGTCTTTGGTATTTTCCTTCCTGCACCGGCACAGTTCAAGTCTGCACATGGCATTACTTCTGGTGGATTGAAGGCCTCTAGAGATGCTCAGTTTCTCATTGCGGTAGCTTGGGAACTTCAGGGTGACAGCCTTGTAGATGATTAATTCATTTATTTTATTATTTATTTTGGGTAACTATAGTGCTTTCACCAAAGCCTTGTAGCAAAATTAATATTGAAAGTAATAGTAATGAATAGCATACACATAGCCAACATATTGTTATATTTACATTCAGAAAGTAGAGAGAAAATGTAGTTTGAGAGAATAATGAAAAGAGGGAACAGTAAAAGCAATATGTCTACACAAAGAGAAAGCATTTCACAATTTAGGAACGAGAAGCACAAAGCAACAAATGCAAGATTGCACAACAGGAGGGTGAGGAACAGCCAAAGGAAACAGAGAAGAACAGAGCGTATGAGTGGCAGTATAGAGAGGTGGCGAGGCAGAAAGGTAAGAAGTAAGAAAGACAGTGGAGGTATTTAAAGACAATCCATACAGATGGCAATGCACTAAGAGACTGAGAAATGTGGGGGAGAAAAATAGGAGGCTGTTTCAAATGATGGGATGAACTAAGAACATTAATGACATGGACGAGAGCAGCTACTGTAAACTGAGCTTGATGACACCCTTATTGTAGAGGGGTTAACCAGGTCCCCTGCCTGGTTATTGGGACCAGGGGAGTGACTTGAGGAGCTAGGTGGCTCCCCAATCTAATAAAAGATGGACTTGAGCGTATTATGGGGAGCCTCCCGAATTTACTTTCCATTGGTGCCCATCATGTGGCAGGGAACAGTTACAAGAGGTACCCCTATATACCCTCTTCCCAAGTGAGGAGCACAAACACACAGATCTCCTTGTGCCCTAGACCATATAGAAGTCACAATTAAGGTTGGGAGAGTCAAACACAAGATGGCCCTTTTATAGAAACCATCTCTCAAGGTCTCACGAAAAAGGACTCTCTCCTTTCCCTCAATAACTTCTGTAACATGTGTTCATGGAGCAGTCTAACTGACTCGACGCTTGGAGCACGATTTTGACTTTTTTCAGCAGATGGGATTTGACCCCAATTACTAACTGGACTGCAAAAAAGCAGACTATCGGGACCGCAATACTGTAGGAAATGCCCGGATTTGCGAAAGCCAACGTGTAATGCCGAAACACGTGTCACCCAAAAGGGTCTAGAATTATCACAAAAATAAAATAATCTACACGCAGACAGACTTGAATGCTTTCATTTATTCATTGGGAATAGCATAAGTCATATATGTGAAGACAGGAAATACTATTGAAAAGAAAGGTGCAAGCAAAACCAAAATGTTTTCTATTTTTACTAAAGGAGTTGAGGAGCTCATGATCTCCATGTTTGCATACACCTGTGTGACAAACTGAAGGTTAACAAAACAGAATCTCCAATTCAAAAATTCCAATTTCCAAATAGATTTGGAGCAAAAGTATCGGTTGTGAGAATGCAAATCTAGGGGTATCACCAAAAAGCACCTCAAATTGAATGTGTATTCATGGAGAGCTGACACAGTAGCCAGAATCAATGCTTCAGCAGATCCTCCGAGCTCGCTAAAAAAAGTGAAACATGAGAGAATTCAATGTAGATAACAAAGCAGAAGAAAAAAGAGATGAGAAATCAGGATGAAGTGATGAATGAAGAGATGAAAAATAATCAGGAGAGGGGAGGAAAGAATGAACGTTAGTAGAGAAATAATGTGTAGCAATTAATAAAATTACAACACAACATGTTGGCTGTAGAATGGAAAAGGGAATACTAAAAGCAAGAGAAATAAAGAGATGAACTGCAGAGGGAAAAGGGAACACTGAGACAGAACATACATGAGGATGAGGAGAAAATAAGTCAAGGGAAGAACTAGACATTAAAGGAGGGGGTATAGAGTGGAGACAAATGGAAAGAATCAATAATAGAAATAATAATAACAATAATAATAATAATAATAATAATAATAATAATAATAATAATAATAATAAAAGAAATACATTATTAAGAAGAATGAGTAGATGAAAGGTGAAGTTCAAAGTCACCAAAGAGAAAAGATGAGAATCAGATGGATGAAGGGACAGATAAAGAGATAGCAATGAATCAACATCATCGCAAAAGTATGAAAGAGTTTTGGGGGCACAATAAATAATTAAAAAAGAGAAACAAGGGGTTTAGAGCAGGACGCATGGTGATAGTAGAAAGAAGACAATGCAGGCAGAGTGACAGAAAGATATGAACGAAGCCAAGAGGAATGGAAGAGAATGGCAGTACCACCCCATCCATGGTAGACTAGAGGAATGAGAAAATGTCATAGAAGAAGTAGTCGGAGATGCATAGATTGCAGTATTAATAGTAAAAACCCATGGTTCAGAAAAAGAAATACATTGAAGATGAAGATGTAGGAAAACAATATGCATTCCAGAAAGCAGTTGAAACGGTAGAGGACGGAAAGGAGAGAAAGATGAGTGGATTAGGGTATTACGATTCTGTTAAGGACACATATTTTAAGATGGACCAGTGGAGATGTGAGAGTGGAAATCGAATGAGTCATAGTAAATAAAAGGAATGCATAAAATAGGAATTACATGAAGGAAATAAACAATGGTAAACTTAAAAAATGAAACATATCAAGCACCAAGCTGGGGACTGAGAATAACACAGTAGTCAACGCCATGGGATGGAAAACTGGTACATGCAGAGATCTTCTCCAGGGAAATGTACATAAAAGTCCCAAACTGGGAAGATGGTAAAAGCGCTGAAGAAATGATGATGATGCAAACATTTGCTGCCATAGCCAGAGGTCACCAACACAATTTGACATAGTTTTAGAGAGTCAGAGATATTTCCCGGATGAGGATGGGAGGCAAGCAGGTAGATTTGGTTTGGACACAAACTAGAAAGCATAGGAGTACCATACAGAGAAGCAGCAGTCACAGTAAACATAATGGATTATAGGCAAACGGTTCTATGCCATTATTTCGATTTTTGTAGGTCGCCTAACCAAAAGACCGATTTTTTTCAGCCGATTTAGGTGGCCTACAAAAATAGAAAAAAACAACATTTCCTCTACACCACCCTCTCTTTCTCCATTTGATTAAAAAGTAGGGGGGTTTCACCCCCTGCACCTCCCTCTCTCAGCCCCTGCTGCTTCCTTCCCGTCCCAAGACTCCCCCACCACCACTGCACAAGCACAAATACACCCAAACACGTACAACCAACACACATAAACACACACGTACACATGTACTTACCTGTTCTCCCTCTTGCCGCCTCGGGTTCCTGGCGTGCCTGTCAGCCCCTGTGTGCACTTATGTGCATTGCAGGGGCTGAAGTTCAATTTAGAAAGACCGCTCTGTGCGGCTACAAGCCGGTCTTTGTAAATCGTTTTTTTTCTTCCGTTTTTCTTAAAAGGTCATTTGACCTAATACCAGACAAACACCACCAATGTACTGCAAGTACCAGAATGCCACAGAACAACAACGCATAGGCCGGTGGCAGGAGGTGTCCATGAAGTTCTATGATATGGCATATGTTACGTGCCTATACACAAGTGCTTCTATAAAAAAAGAAGTTAGTAATGGCACGGGCAGGGAGGTTGGTGAGTAAAGCTGGGCCAGAAGTCAAGCCTACCTGAGTTGCAGCACACCCATGCACAGAGCAAGAAATGCAAGTCCATGTTACCCAATATTATAGCTGACATTTCCCATAGACACAGGTTAAAAACACCCCCAAGAGCAGCTAACAGTCTCCACTCAGGATAAGATAACATAAGAGGGTGAGTATCTGTAATACCTGCACGACCTTCACTCCAGACCCCCTATGATGCTCTGTAGTACTAGACTGTTCATAGAGTCAAATTATACACACACAGTGTGAGGCCCATAAAGGTGGAACACTGGCACTGGGAGTACAATATAAAGTATACATTTCCAATCACGGGTATGGTAGTGCAGACTCGATAACACTGCAGGAGCTTACAACTAGGCCAAAAACTATTTGGGGCCAGCAAGTATAAATCAGAATGGAGTGGCCGACCAAACGCAGACCATGAGGATCAAGAACCAGATGTCTGAAGTCTGAGTGCCAAACAGAGAGGTGGCAATATTATTAGACGCGGTACCAATGTCAAAGATGTACAGTATTCAACATTATCCATCACATGTGGGTAGATTGTTAGGTTACATTGTCAAGCTCAGATCACCATAGGCCAAGAACTGATGAATGCACATATCAGATACTCCCACCTTCCCAGAGCTCATTGGAATAACAAGGTGAATGGGGGTGGAACCATCTTGCTGAAGGACAAGTTCAGCAGTGTACATCCAGTACTGGCTTGGTAAGACATGGACAGAAAGCAGAGCAGGAGTAGATGTGATGAGACAACCAGTGGGGCTGCGAAACAAACAAGAGGACTAATGAGGAACTGGGATTCCCAGAGTATTCCCACCTCCTTAGACAACAGACTGCTGCAAGAAGAAGGCTTACGATGATGGTCTGTCTGCCAGGTGACGCCACTGGGATTGGAGTGAGCAGATGGAGATGACATTAGTTGGAATTAGAGATGTCTGACGATCAAGTCTAGTGACTGAAGATAGGCTACTGAGGGGAAGCTTCAGGGCAGAAGGCTGGGCTGAAGGTTGTAGCAGGTTCACCAGGAATACAGATGAAGAGATCATGGGTTGCTGACAGAATGAGTAATGTGTCAGTAACATTACAACACCACGCACATTCCATGGCAAGGTGCATGTGATCATGAGAGGATTTATAGGCACCCAGTTAACCCAGATGATATTTATCATGATACCAATTTCTATCTTAACCGTTGCTGTGCCCCTGAAGAGCAACCTTTGCTCATAAAATTAAAAATAATTTTTCGGGTTATCCTCACAGTACCACCACAAAGAACTAGCCTTGTTTGGGGGTAAACCCTTTGAGGAGCAGATTAATCCTAATAGCAGAGCTGGGTACCCAGGGCCTTTCTTCGGGACCAAGCCCACTCAATTGGAAGAGATATTCTAGCCTTAAACCTCTTTTGCCGGTATCCGAAACAGTTTGGATCAGTCTGGATCTTGGGGGAAAGGAGTGCCAGAAAATTTCAGGTTATTTTAGTTATGTTATCCTGCATTTGTGTAGCATCTCCTGCCATAGATTATGGCGTTCAATTGCTTTTGCCTGTCAGAGAGGCAAAGGAGGAGTATGATAGACCATTCCATTGTGGTAGGAAGGAGCAAAGATGGGTAGATAGTTAGGATGAGGGTGAGGAATAGATAAGGTTATCAGAAAGGCAAGTGAAGGAAAAAGTGAATGATCTACATGTTCAATTGGACCCAATGCATTGTGGGGCTCAACTAGATGCCTGTGGGCTACGCGCACTTTATAAATGTTCAAATAAATAAACTGTATTCTATGGGGCATAGTGCAGAAAGGAGAGACAGCTGGAGAATGACGTGCCAGGGAGTTTATATGGAATTTACTAATCTGATGGTAAGCCAGGGCATGTTGAACCCATGCTCAGGAAGACACAGACAGCAAATACCTTCTGCTTACTTTCTTTCCTAGATCTCCAACAGAGATTTGCGAGGGGTTGCATGCCAGAAATTGGAATTTGCCAAGACTGAAAAAATCTCCCTGAAAAGCAAGTTAAACAACCATGAATGTGTGGGTGGTTTCCTCACTTATGTCAAAGTTTATTTTGCATAACCCTAGGCTTGCGCTTCTGTTGAAGTTGCTTAAGGATGCAAAGCCTCTCGGTGGTAGTGCGGTGGGCAGTGCTTTACCTCCCACAGTGTCATGGGGAGCCAAGGCATGTTGAAGCCATGCCCCCAAAAAATAGGGTGCAAATCCCTTCCACTCATTCCGCTAAGCACCAAACAGCACGGTTCTATAGTTGGAAAAGCTGGAAAGAAATATGGGCACATTTAACTGAGGGTGATATTTCGACCATGGGAGCAAAATCACTGATGCAACCTTCGTGGAGGTTCCCTTTATGGGAAAAGTGACATTGCTGTGTGAGGCAGGAATCCTTTCATCTGAAATTGGGCGTTTATAGGAGTTAATTTGCATAATCCAGCCTTTGACTAGCCTTCTCAACCTGGGCTACAGTTATGGTGCCCTGTTAATAGAGGGCATCATGCGAATGCTAGGCCAAAGCAGGAGTGCAAGGGCGAGTTAATATATTATATTTCCTGATCTAACTTCTGTTCCTTTTTTTGAGTGTTAAAGGCACTTGAAAATTAGATATTTAAAACAAAACATTATAATGAATGCTCAACGTAATATAACATGACTTCACCAGCAAGTATAAAAAAGAAACTGTCATCATAGTTTCCCTTCCCCCAAAACCCACCCCAAATGAGTGAATGAGTTCATACAAATGCATGAAAAAACAGTAGCACTCTAGATTCTAGTTAAGTTACAATTGATCCCAACAGAACAAGACATTGCATAACATGTTTCCACAGCTTAAAAACATAACATTGTGTAACATAACATAACACAGTGTAGCATACCAAGCCTTACTGAGTGTAGCACTTTGAAACAGGGCGTAGCATACAGAATATAGCTTAATACACCATCTCTGGATTTGAAGTCTGCTGCTGCTCTGGGATGGACTGCTTTCAAGATTTTGTAGGAGGACTCAACCCCTCACACTTTTCCCTGGGACAAATGGTTATTTTCCTTCACTTAGAGGTGCCACCCCTCCTTTCATTAAGATGTATTATCTCTCTTGGCAAGAGGAAGCAAGAGGAAGGAGAATTTGGGTCCTTTTTGGCAAGAGAAGGCTCATTCTTTGAAACAGCTGGTGTCTTCCATAAATGGAGTTTCTTTTTATTTGACCAAACCCTAGACTAGTGCATCTGTGCAAAGCATGTCTTTGACTAATCAGTGGTCTGATTTTTTAGCTTTCCACAGCGTCATATTATGCTATGGTATCTTGCATTTGTATAGCACCTCCTGCCCGGCATTATGGCTTTGAAGCCCATGTTGCCTGTCAGAGGGGCAAGGAGAAGAGTATGAAAGAACATACAGTAGTGGTAGGTCGAAGCATAGATGGGTGGATACTTGGGATGAGCTCATAGGATAAGCAAGATGTTCAGGTAGGCAAGGGAGACTGTGGACTTTGTTCTCTAGTGTGCAGGGTGAGTCGCTTTTGAGAGGCAACACATGGAAAACAGCGTCCCCATGCTTAGGTAGTTGTACTTTTTCTGCTACCAGGCAAATGAGTTTATGGATTTTGAAGGGGCCAAAATCTATGGCATTACTATGGTATTGCTAGGTTATGTACCACATGGGTTGAGCTGGTTGTCTCTAACGATCGGCCAAGCAACTGTATATGTCTTTGGCTTGTTTTAATGTGTCATAATGTAGGTGTACCGTTCTGAGTCATGTCCTGAGCTGCCAGAATAAAACTGGTTCAGCAGAAAGAAATCAGGAGCATCCTGTGCTGACTTTCAAACCTCCATGCCATTAGAATCATTGTGGGGATTGTCATAGGCAAAGATTCAGCATAGTTAAGAGCTTATTGCAATTATCTTGAGCTTGTGAGATCATCTTAGATATTGTTTGATTACTTATTACATACTTAACGCCTTTCTTGCTCTAGTTAACTTGAAATCTGAACTATTTGGCCTGGGCTTTCCAGAATTGAGAGCTAAATGGTTGTCTATGGTGGGATATCACCCTGTTGGTTAGACCATGTAAGCAAACAATAGTTTGTATAAAGACGTCATCCAATTTAGCTGTAGAAGATAGAATCATGTGCTGGACAAAATGTTGCACTTTGGAATATGTGTATATCACTGCACATATTTGTTTACGATGAGGCTAACCCAGTTATGGGTGCCATAGTGATTAGCAGGGGTCTGCAACCTGTGGCTCTGCAAATCCTTTGAACTACAACTCCCATGACCCTTTGACATTAAATATTCTGGCTAAATCTGGTGGATATGCTAATCCAACAGATTTAGAGATCCAAAGGTTGCAGACCCCAGATCTAGATTGGCTCTGAATTATCCAATGGTTTCAGCAGCTCCATTGACCAGAGCATCGATTTTTTCATGTGGTTTTAAACATTCTTCCCCATTTGCTCCACCACATTAGTTGTTGCACCATCACATTGTTTTAATCTCTTCTGGATGACCACACAGTTTGGAGTTATGACACTATTTTAAGACTCTTTGAGGCTCACTCGAAATGAAACATGTTGTGGTGTATTATGCGGTCAGACTCAACTCAGGGAGTTTCCCCCAAGCAAGGTGGCACACAGCAAAGCACTGGTTATTTGAATTCAGTTAGGCGAGTTCTAAAACCGTCTCCTACCCAACTACGACAGATACCTGGTGACACCAATGGACCAGGAGCCAGGCTGGTGTGTAATACGCATATATATTTATTAATTTATTAACTCGAGATTTGACAACCGGACTAACAACCGCCAGATCACACAATAATTCGGTTATATAAAACAACACAGGTGAAATTTTGAAACATGCAATAATAGCTTACAAAGATATAATTTCAATTTAACCGACAGAAAACATTCACAATCTAATACAGGGTCCACAGGAACGACTAATTTTGAAACAATACTTTTCTCCCTGCAACCTCTCAACCTCCAGGCCTCAACTTAATATGACCCCTTTAGTTGAAAGGCAAGATGCAGGGAGTGAGGATACAATGGAAACATCGTTTTGCTGCTGATTCAAAAGGCAATGTTTGGGAAAGGAATTCAATGGGAAAAATAATTTTGAGCTTATTATTTAAAAGGCAAAGTTAGGAAAAAGGAATTGAAATGAAAATCGTTTTTGCAACACACTTGAAAATAAAAGGCAGGACTTGATAGTTTGAGGTCAGAGAAACATGAAAACAAAAGAAACATTTTGTTTTGCAACACACATGCAGATGAGATACAATACTTTGCAATTTTGGTTTACAATGAATGGGCAATTTTGTTGTACATCTTCCACACTGACTTGAAAGGTAGTGTTTTATGGATTTCTCCTTTTTGGGATTACGGACACCCCCCACCCCCTTTTTGTATAGAAGTCAAGGATTGCAGAGCCGGTCAACCGGGTCTTTATAGGCTATACCAGTTCTAACAAATTGGGCATGAGCTATTGTTAGTTTTGAATTCTAACAACCCTCATCCTGTGATTTTCTATGTGGGAATTAATTGATTTACTTTAATCAAATGTGCTAAGGATCTACACAGTTTCCCCCTCCACACACTTTAATGGAAAGGTTTAGGGTGGCTGCTTCCGACACAATGCAATTTCAACAGAGGGATGTTTTTCTAATGGGGATGTAAGTTTGATTAATATTTAATGAATTGTACAAATGGCCTACAAAGGTTCACGCCCTCTACCCACCGATGGAAAGAGATAAAGGCAAGTGGCTCCCAACACAATTGATGGCTTCGGGATACCTACTTACATGGGAGTCTTTGGTCAGGGTAAACAGCAGGGCTCTTCTGAGGAGAGCACAGGTCTGGTCAAGGGCTTTCAGTCAGGGATTTTCTCCTGCACCCAGACTCCTTCTGCTCCCCTGGATTGGGTCCCCAGCTAGCATCTCTTATGTCCCAGCCACTATCTCCAGTGCACGGATTGAGGCCTCTCTGCTATTTGTTACTTGCCAGAATCCAGCAGCAGTTCTCTCCCAGAATAATTCACCAAAAAAGCCCAGTTTTAAAGCACAATTGCCTTCCTATAGGGCAAATGACATCACTAGTATGTCATAATTCCCACAGTATGGATTGGTTGGTTGTCTCCACCCACCTCCCACTTGTGTGCTAATAGGACAAGGAGTTGAGGGTTGTGGGTTAGGAAAGCTGAGGTAGGAGAAAGCTTTGTCATCCCAACTGACATGTGGGTTTTGCATGTTCAAACCCTGAAAATCTATCACTATGGCAAGTACCCTGATTTTTCAAATCTTTACATGTATGGACATATTTTTAAGAACTACATTTTAAGGCAAATCAGATGATGCTAATCTGAAGTCGGTACACCTTTTCTATGCAGAGATACCATTTTTCTTTGTTTAATCAAGAGCTGCATCAGTGAAAAATATGATATTTCATAGTTCCCATGTTGCTTCCATGACTGATCACCTCGTCAAGTTTCAGTCTTCGCATAGTTATGGAAGGCCTTAATCAGATTTTCCTTGATAACTTATATTGTGTTTATCACACAAAAATCGTTTTAGCATGGTTTAAAGAAGATTTATGTCACCTTTAATAAAAGTCGGGAATGAGCTTTGTGGCATATGCACTGCCCTCTTTATGCAACACAATGTATTCTTCTATTAATTAAAGCCCTGCCTCACAAGCCTCACTCACTTTCCGAGCCTCCACCTTTCTTTTAGGTTTCATTTATCCTTAAACATGTGACCAGACAGATGCTGGCTCACGTTTATCTTACTCTATCCCTCTTTGGCTTCCCAGGGGTCTTGACTATAGCTTAATGCACATTTGATGTGAGTTGTGACCTCAAGGTCGCTTTAGCTGAGCCAGCCTTATCAATTTTCCCCGTGGTTCACATCTCTGCCTATGTATTTATTTGTGTTTTTAAGCAATTAACCTGATTGATTGTTGACAACCAGACCTCCCTCCCAAGGACAAGCAGAGGAAAGGTCTTTGAGGTTAAAGTTCCAGTTCAGTAGAAATGCCCAGCTGCACCGTACTTCTGAAAGTACAGCCATCAATCAATGAACTGTGTTTATCTTTTGAAATATTTTGCATGGCATGAAGTTAACCAGTTGCATAGTGTATTGCCCTTAGACCTGTTGGTTACAACAATATACTTGTCTCCCCCAATATTAACACAGAGATTCATTACATGCACACAAATAGGCCAATTACAGAGAACACCAGTTTTCACTTATACCACAAGCAGGCCTCTCCTTTTCAATGATGTCATTTTAATGTCGATCAGTACGTGTTTTTATTTGTGACAAATACACAGTGCTTGGCTTCACTTTAGATTTCTGGGTCACAATATTGTGCTGCATTGCAGATAATGTACACGCTGCTGTCTGTCTCTTTAAGTAGAAAGTGTAGCTTTCCATGCATTTAGGAAAATAGCATGTTCAGCCACGTATATCTTTTGCCATGCATTGGCCACATCCAGGACTTCTAAGATTCCAGATACATTTTCCTTCACTTGAGCACCTGTTCATTCTGGTAAAGTTGAAAGAGGCCCATCTCTGTTCATGTCACTTGTCCTTAAATCTGAAAAATGTTTTGGACTGGCCTGCCCTTTCCACCGGCCTGGCCTCTTTATTTCTGGCATTCAGGGGTTATATTTTACCCCACAAACATTATCTGTCTCTGAAAATAAAGCATTCCTTCTGGCATGAGTAACATTACCAGATGTCTCCATATCATCTGGGACACTATGCCCAATGTCCTTGGATTTTATCTTCCCAACAACTGTATTTTACCAGTTCTCTTGTGTCACTTCAATTTAATAACATGGACATACATTAAAACAAATATAAAACCAAAGTTCAGGCCTTTAGTATGGAGTCTGTGATGACATAGAGTCATCTGGCAACCTTACTTATGGATCATAATTTGGTATATTCTTTCATAAGATCACAGCCTCTGGGTTCTTGATGGAAACCTAGGGCAGTTCTTCCAATCCCTACAGTGCCTAGAGACTGGTTGTCTGCACAGGTTTTAGGATGTGTGACAGTTCCACTGGCGTTGCAGAGCTATCACCCAGTCTACATGGAGCATGTTCTTTCACTTATTTTTAACCTGGATGATAGGTCGGGGTATAGTTTAACCGGACAAAGGAAAGTAATCATCACCAGGTTGGGACTGTGTCGATAAACTTCTTTCAGAAAAGTCAAGTGTAGCCTGTGGCTCCATAGGGTCCAGCTAGTAGGGACTACATGCTTGTCACGCACACAGGTGTTGCCTGTTTTGCTTGATTCTTCTACCCTGCTCCCACCCCCCTCCCAACCTCCCTTCATCTTACTTCGGCAGGAGTCTGTCCTGATACATTCTGGTTTCATCATCACCGTCTTGTGGCCAATGCTGGATTTGACTTTTATGGACTTCATTGAGGTGCGTCACCCTTTCTCAACTCTCATGCTGGACTTCCTTTGCATTTGTACTCATGGTGGCCCTGAATCATACTGTTCCCATCTTCATCTTGTATCCTGGCTTGCACCATTACGAATTACTACTTCTGCAATTGTATTCGTTCTCCCCTCTTGCTTCTCCACTCTTTTTGACTTCTTACTCTCTGTTCTCTCCTCCTCTCCCATTCTCCCTTTTCCTATATCGTCCCCTCTTCCACTTACTTTCTTCTATGCACTTACTCTATCAGATTTGTCCCTGGACCTAGTATGATAGCAACCATGTCTGTCTCCTCCCCCTCCCCTTACTTATTTGCTCCCCCCCAACACTATCTGAAATGTCATTAGGCCTAGTACGATAGTCGCTTGTTTTGTTCCTCACCTCCCTTTCTGCACCCCTCTCCCTCACCGTTTGTTTTCTCTGGCTCTA
Organism: Ambystoma mexicanum; assembly: GCF_040938575.1. Classification (NCBI taxonomy): domain Eukaryota; kingdom Metazoa; phylum Chordata; class Amphibia; order Caudata; family Ambystomatidae; genus Ambystoma; species Ambystoma mexicanum. The sequence goes on from NC_090924.1 coordinate 657,174,799, forward strand.
CCAGAGATTTCATCAGGCCTAGTATGGTATTCGCCTGTCTGTTTCCATTTCCTTGCAGAACCAGAGCTGTGTATTGCTACAAAGCAAGCCCAAATGCACTCCAAAGGGAAAAGTAATCCCTATACACAGTTAAATATATCTCAACTAGATTGGCGCCGTATAGGCGAGTTTTTGGGTACACGAGTACCAGGTCATCTTCATATACTTAATACAGAAGGTAAATAAAAAATGTTTTACATTAGCAAAAGAACATAACGTTTGAAACATCAGTTAAAAATGTACATATAAATCAGAACCTTTATAATAGAAGGAACTCTTGAATTTTTAATCTTTCAAATCCAACGAGTTATTAGAAGCGATAAAAATAGATTAACACAGTGTACTCTATTCATCCATAGAGGACATATTTGTCCATGTCAAATACAATGCACAGAACCTTTTCAAACATAGAAAATGCCTTACAACAACTGGCATTGTGTGAATGGACCACAGGTTTCTGACAGTGTATCACTTCACAGATCTAAAATAAATAGTTCAAAGCAACGTCAACTTCCAGCGAAAAATCCCTTTTTTTTAATCTCAAACAAAGGATGACCGACGCGTTCCGGTTCAAAGAACCATCTTCAGGGTATAGACTTTCACTGTTCCTATTTCACAACAATATTCATTACAAGGACCCTGTAGGGTAATAGAAAGAGAGCACTATTCAGATAATGGTCTTGAATTCAATAGAATCTGTTAGGGGTGTGGAGAGGATAGAATACACTAAACTTGCTGATACGGGAGCGAGAAGTCCAGTCAAAAACCAGTCTTCTGGAGGACAAGCCAAAGGACAGGGCAGAGGTGGAATGCGGCCAATAGAGCATCTAAAATCAGATCATAGAAGACCCATGTGTCAAAAGCAGTCTACAACCTAGTGATAACAATCTCATAGTAGGTATGAAATAGTGAGGGGAAGGCACAGCATGAAAATTAATGCCATGGACACGGCGAATCCGCGCCATGTTCAGTGAAGTTAGTTGGCTAGAAGCGGCGTAGTAGGGAGACAATGTGACGACCTCACAGGAATACGTGCATCCATATGAAATAATGCCATGGACACGGCGAATCCGCGCCATGGTAATTAAAATTAATTGGCTGGAAACGGCATAGAAAGAATACAGTGTGGCAACCTCACAGGCATGCGTGCGTCCATGAGCAATAGCGGCCGGTATCTCAAATCGGGAGAAGCCTGATGAAAGTACGGCATCATTTTCTTTGGATATGGGCAAGTATGCAGAGCAATGTGAAATACACGCTGCTAAATCCTTACCTCAAAGTGCGAGAGTTTCCAAGGAGTCTGGCCGCAGCACGACGCGCGGACAGACTGGATACTGGCATTATGCGTCGTCCTGGCAATCCTGCGCATGCGCACGGTTTACCAGGGCGATCTCCATCTTGGAGTGGGCATGGAGTGGGAAACTCCTATTTTGCCCTATAACTAAGATGGGATTAGTCTCCACCATCAAACGATGAACTAAATAGTCCTGGTGGCGTCCATCAAATCCAAATGGCCTATGCTAACCAAACCTACTGCCTGCACTATGAAAAAGGAGGAATGTATGCAAAGGAAAAATCAGTGTTCAAAAGAATGAAGGTAGTTGAACCAGCTCTCCTCCTCACAGAGTAAGGCTGTCCTTGTAGTCAGGATGACAAACTCTGGCTTGGTTTCTGACACTCTAAGCAGTTCCAAACCGTGGATTGAGTCCTGCCTGGCCTTCCACACTAAAATCTCTTTCTTGACTCTCAAAATTGTATTCCAACGTAAAGTTCACATAGGTCCCCCTCTGCAGGGCTCAGACCCCTCGCGTCACAGTTTAACACAAACTTGCCAGGGGCTCTCTTCCCCAAGCTTATTGTACTTTGGGTCTCTCAATCGGGCTCGGCCCCCTTTGCCAGATATCAAAGACTTTTAAATGTGTATGGCTCTCTTTACAGACCACCACAGGACCACTTTGACACAAAGTTCACATTTACTCTTGCATACTTTACCTTTGCTGTTCGATTCGCTTTATAACTTCAAACAATGTACCTTTCACTGAGACTTTCGAATGGGATAATTCCCATCACCGGACCACTCCGTTATGTAGTATTGCTGATCTCACAGCTACCTTTTACTTCAAAGTTCATTCACGAGTCTACCTTTCTTCGTGTCTCATCCACCCGGGTGCAGCCTTTACTTGTGATATAATGTTGCTATTTCATTTGCTTTAACACACAACAATCTTGCAAGTCACTTGTCAACTCACTGGCTGTGTGCATTTCTTTCTTGTTTTGCTATTTCCAATTCACGATTCAAGGTTAGTACCACAGGCTTGGCCTCGCCTCCCCAACTATGCAGTTCACCCGCGACGGTGGCTGGTGGTCTTGGACCACAATGCAATCTTCACTTGTGGAATCTGACCTTCTCCACGTGTCTTTCATGGTCTCTCAGAGGCAACGACCTCCAGTAGAGAACCCTTGTGGTTTTTTTCGGCCCACGGCTCTCATCCCTTGGTCCGTTGCTCTGCTCCAGTAAGTGTCCCAGAAGTTCTGCTCATACTCGTGTTCCACTTTGCTCAGAGTGTGTCTTTGGGTGTTGCCTTTTATTTGTGTGAGGAGAGCTACCTGGCATCAGGTGTGTGCAATTAGTATAAAGTGCCTGACTTTGCCTGACCCGATTAACAGGACATGTCCAGTACGATGTGAGAGAGTTAGTCTGGTTACTCACAGTCACCCTCTTCCTCTGCCCAGTGTTTGTGTAAAAAGGGAGGGGAAGTTGAGACTTCTGATAATCCTACCAAATAGGATGGGGTAGATGAACAAAAAAGGGGAAAATACTGTGTCTCACCATCGGCTGTCTCACCCCCACTCTCCGGAGACCCCTCACCCAGGTGATCCTCCTGCACTGGCCCACCTCCAGGAACTGGATCCAAAAGTGATGGCCACGTCCTGGCCACCCGGATGACAAGTCCCCAAGGACTGGGGGGTAAGACACCCTTTGGTTTCTCACATGGGCACACAGTGACGTGGGGAGGTGCCACACTAATGGGGTCATCCCAAAGAGGTGAAAATGCTGCAGGGATGCAGTGGAGATTAGGGGTGGGCCCCCCAGTCAACGGGGCTCACCCAGAAGATTTAAAAGAGCTGTTTGGTTAGCGGTGAAGGTGGGTGGTCCCTGTTCAGTGGTCCACTCTGGAGATTCTAAAGGACTGCGGGGCACGGCAGTGAGGATGGGCTGATCCCAATTCGCTCAGGGCGTGACCCAGGATAATAAAAAAGAGCATGAGCTGTGCAGTGAGTGCTGGTGGTCCCATGCGCTAGATGGAGCCATCCTGAAGAAAGAAGGGGGGTCAGGCTACACCATTCATCTGCAGGGGACAGGCTCCCAGCCAGCAACACCAGCAGACAGCCACCTTCCAGTCCCGCAACAGCCAGCTCCTTCTTTAACCAGCTTTGCAGTCACACATCAGTGGGCCAGCGCCACCAAGGACAGACTCACAAAGGTACTGTGAAGTAACTGACTGCAGCAGTCACTCCATTGTTACATAATGTTTATGTATATTTTATATGTTGTATGCTAATGTATATATGTATGTGCAGTTATATGTATATGTAATTAAAGTAATGTAGGGTAATTGTTAAGTAGGGGAAAGGGTAGTGTTTGGGGTATGTATTAGGGGTATGTTAGATAGATTTATAAGTGAGGTGAGGTTCCCTTGCCATGAGGTAGTGGGATAATATGGCGACCTGCCTGAGGCGGCCTGCTGAGATGGAACCACCCACAGAGGCCCTCTTCTAGCCTCACACTCCATGTGGGAGGTACCTTAGTTAGGGGGTCTGTTGCACCAGACTTAACCTAAGGGTCCCTGAGACCCATCCAAGGAAAGGAGAGCTGACGTAGCAGGTACCCAATTAGTTGGAGCTCACGCCAACGGAATCCTGGGGATGGTAAACCATTTAAAGGATAAGTGTATTTTATAAATAAAGAGGGGTCCCCGTTGGAATCCCTATAACATTCACTCTGGTGTCTGTGTCCCTTAGTGATCTAAGAACTCAGGGTCTCCTGTTATCAGCAATTTTACTTTGGGGTGCAGTGCCCATCCCTACCCAGCAGGCCTGGGGGTGGTGGTTCCCATGGGGACTGTTCCCAGTTCGGGGTGAGGGAGGTGCACACCTTTGCTTTGACCAGGGTCGGGAAACAGGGTTACACAAGTTCTTGCTGTTTATTAGATGTTTCACTAGATTAATTGCTGCTTCAAGGTAATGTTGCCACTGGAAACATCCATCCTTAATGGGAAGAAGTTATTTGTCGTAAATAGCAGTTCCATTTAACTGTGTTCATTTTTCTGGAACAATGGGTTATTGGATAGAGCTGAATGCCATCATCTTTGTGGGGCTGAATGCATCCAAACGTGTCACTAGAAGTGTCTGCTTTGGACACAAATTCTTTTAGAGAACCCAGCTATGTCAATATCCAAGCCCATCAAAAGGCAACAATGCTCAGGGAGGTTGGAGCCATTCCAATACATCTTGTTCCTTCCTCTAAACCATTTTTGCCTCATTGGCCATGAGTAGAGACCCTATGAATTCAACTTCTTGCACTGGGAACTGCCGTTTTCTAAGTTTAACATAAGGTCTGTGTCCCTGCTGTTGACAAAGGACTTCTTGCACATGCCTATTATGTTCCTCTAGATTGTAGTAATAGATTGAGCTATCACCCAAGTACACTGCTAAGTAAAGCCCACACAGACCATGGAACATATTGATTATGAAAGGCTGAAACACTGCTGGTGCTTTGCATCAACTGAAAGGAATTACAGTATATTCAAAATGACAAACCTTGGTCCTGAAGGCAATCTTCCATTTTCTCTGTCTTGGACCTGTACCAAATCATATGTGTTGCACAGATCCAGTTTTGTAAACTAGCTGGAATCTTTGAATTGGTCAATCAGTTGTGGTCTGAGAGGGAGATGATAGCAATTCTTGATTGTAATTTGGTACTCTATACAAGCTCAGAGTTCCACAGACTCCTTCCTGATGAAAGACATAGGTGCTCCTGCAGGTGTGGTTGATTGATGATCTAGATCTGTTCTATCTCCATCCTCACCAAAAATATTCAACCATTTTTAATCCACTGCTCAGTCATTGAGTTGGTAAGGCAATCATATTGATGATGTTGTGGCTCCTTTTCTGAATACATAGTTGAGAAGGCATCTTCAAATGCTTCTGGAGGTATGACTTTGAGTGGGCGATCATGAGGACAAACAGTGGTGCTATAGCCAGAATCTTCACCTAAACAATGCTGTCGGGCAATCACATGGACAGTATTGAGACCAAAAGGTCAAATTTCTAGTGGGCCAATAAGTAATTGGTGCACATCATCTAGTACTTTGACCATAAACTAGCATCTCTCAATGTTTAGCATGCCAATGAAAATCTTAATGGGGAGCTCAGCTCGGATGTTTATAAAAGCAATGTTACATGTTACGCATTTTTATTGTTCTGTTTCTACTTTTTGCTAAATTAATATTTCACAGCAAGGACAGCTTCTTTACATGTCCCAGAATTCCATATGTGAACGTGAACATAACTGAGTTTATTTGTTTTTGCAAATCTGTTTTGTCTGCAAGAAAGTCTGCTCAGATAAACAGACACCCTGTCAGCATATGCCCTATGTTTAAAAGTGGTTTTAGGTTGAATTCTGGTTCACAGAGTCAGTAACAGAATAACTGCCAGCCTTACAGCGGATATGGGATTACCCCTGGTGTGCACAACCACTGTCTGAAGACACACCAGCAGCTGAAAGGTGAAATGGTAACATTTCAGATACAAAGGTTCCATGCAGCTTCAGTTGTGCACTGAGAAATTGTCAAGTTGTTTTATCATGTTATTGTTCTTTAAGAGTGCACTGCAACTATGAAGATGTACTAATATTATGCAGATATCTATTGCAGTGCTAAACTTGTGGGGGTGTTTGCCAGGGCTCAGCCCAAACACTTATTTTTGAGCCCCGGCACTTATTGTCTCAGACTCACTTTAATTATGAAGTGGTGGTAGCCAGTGCATCCATCAACCACAATCAGCAGGTGCAAGCTGTAGTGTAAGCCGAAATATGTCGACACTGTGGGGAGCAGCTATGGGTGGAGGCAGCAGTGGTGGGTACCTGCACACCCACAGTGTCAAAGGAGTGTAGAAAATATTTGGGCCCTGGCACTTATTTTTTTATAATACAAATTAATCTCTGACTATTGGCACATTTTGCCCTATAAATAACAAAAGATGGACAATGTATAACAATGCTCAGAAGAATCTTCGTATTCCCAATTCTACCTGGCAACAATAGTGTTATTTTAATTCACAAGGCCTCATGAAACAAGCTTTGTCACTTTAAATGACAGTCATATGTTAATGTTAAAGTTAATGTTAAAGGATATTTGTACCGTGCACTATCACCACCGGAGTGGGCCCCTGGCGGCTCTGAAAAAAAGGGAGGGGTATGAGGAGTTAGTGGGGATAAGCTGGAAAAGTGCAAAAGAGCAGTGATGTGCTGTTGGAGGCCTAACCCCGGAATTCCGTTGGCTGTGCTTGGGGTGTTATACTGTCGGTAGACATTGTGTGCTGTTGTTGCAGGTCTATGTGTGCTTTGTTTTGTTGTTGCAGTGTAGTGAAGTTTGTGCGGATTGTTCTGTTGTAGGTTTGTGCCGGTGTTTGGCTAGAGTTTGAGAGGTGTATGCAGAGGGTGAAATTCTTAATGGGTTGTTTAATTAGCATTGCTGACTGGAACTGAGCCGATAACCCTCCGTATTTCTATTCAGGTGGGGTGTGTGGGCGTCTCTGTGTCTACGTCCAGATCAGGGGCTGTCCAACACTCACAGTCCCTTTCCCACATGGCATCCATTCACATGCATAACCTTGCACAAGTTGGGCTACGTGACCTTTGTTTGTATGCGGGGCGGGCAGGCGTTTGTGCGTCCCTTGCAGTCTAGCCCAGAAAGTATTCCCAATCTAGTAGGTGGGGGGCATCGGTCGGCCAGGGTTACTCCATCCATGTGTTGGGGCTACTCAGCATTCATCATCTTATTCAGTTGCTCTTTCATGCTACTGCTCCCACCCCCTTTTGAACGTGGCAATGTCAATGCTTGCAATTATGTCCAGGGGCGGCGTCTGCCTTCAGTCACAACTCCTTTCGGTCCATGCCCCTGCCGATATCCACAGCTCAGTTAGTGTGGCAAGTACTAACGATCACCCAACTTTCTACAGGTATGATCTCTAGTAGCATTTATCGAGTGTGTGAGGGTTGTTCACTGGGAGTTGGCTATGGATGCTGGATTCTGTCCAAATGGGCGTCGCTTGTGTCTTATTCGACTTAGTGTTGTTTCTCTTGTTGTAGTAAAAGATTTTTTTAATTCGGTTCTAGATGTTGTCAGTGTCGTCCTAGACTTGTCATCCTTTTCATTGTGTTTCCCGTTTGGTGGTTTGGTTTTTCAGTTTGAATCTGTGATGTTGAAGAGCCAGGTTTTTAGTAATTTTCTGAATACCTAGAGGCAGTGTCGTAGCCCCTTACAAAATGGAAGCCTGGTCGAACTATATATAAAGTAAAATTCTATCAAATTAGTGTCTTGTGATATGATTAGAAACAAATTTATAGCAAAAACAATGTTTACAGAAATACAGCCACTAAACTTGCCTTGGACTCATTGGTTGTCAAGATGAAAGGAACATTCGATTAACTTGGAAGAATGATCAAGACAAATAAAGATCATCAACAGAGTGAATTGGAGTCCAGAAAGATTGTTGAAGAGAGGTATGGTGGATTCGGCTGACTGCTTGTGTTGTGGGAGTGAAGTGAGCAGCTTGGAACATATGCTCTGGGACTGTGTACGAGTGTGTGGATTTTGGCAGGAGGTGTGTAGCATTTGCTTGCGAATCTTGGATTTGGATATTGCATTGGACTTTAAAACAATGATTTTGGGAAGTGGTGAGCTACTTGAAGGTCTTTCAGTCTCTCAGAAGAAGATTTTGTTCATGGGGGCCTGTATAGGTAAAAAGATGATATTGAGGGGCTGGAAATCGCAAATAGCATCTACGGTTTTGGATTGGATTGAGGAGATGACTTCTCTTGCAAACATGGCGAGAGTAATTTACAGTAGACAAGGGAAACTTAAATTACATGCGAAGATTTGGGACTCCTTTTTGACTATGTACTAGTTCTTTGACTGTAAATATGTATTATATTCTGCATGTAGTTTACTTGTAGTTAGTTGTAATTATTTGTTTATTATAATTTTTCTCTTCTGTAATTTATTATTGATTAGTGTTCTTTTGCAAAATGTACAAATAAAATATTTTTTTAAAAAACAAAAAAAAAGATGAAAGGAACATTTGCTTGAAGGTATTCCTCCTTCAGAACAAATAGTATATGGCTTGAGCACATTGCAAGATTAAAGGAATATTTTCTTGAAGGCATTCCTCCTTCCTCCAAAACCATATGGTTTCAGCCCATCCCAGCCCTTTCGGCGAAACCCCAGTGACAATCCCACATCTCAACAGCATGTGAAAGGGAAGGCTTATAAAGAGTGGGCTAAATCCTGAGCTAATGCTTGGAGCCTGCTTCAATAGGATGTGACCTGTGCAAGGAAAGATACTTGAAATAAGAGTCTTTTTTCTCAGGGAAACAGGACATCAGTGGACATAAGGCAGCGTGAGAGTTCTGGTCAGGAAATATCTTTTCCACAGTCTTGGAATCTAGCTAACCTTCGATGCCACTGTTTTTTCATCACATCTTCCCCATTGCAAAAGGGGTCCAGCCACAAGCAAATCAATCAGGTACTGCCACCTTTGGGAGAGCCCAGCCCGAACTGTAAGGCCAGATGCCATCTGCACAGAAAAACAAGCAATCCCAGAGATGTTTTGCCTTGTTGGTCCTCATCCGGGAAGTGCAGCTTGGTTCCCTATGGCACAGTGAGCAAGGGACCCACGTGTGGCACACAGGGAGACAAACTATAACCAAGAAAGTGATATGTTTATGAACATTGCATGCATTGCTGAAAAACAATGTGGGGACTTCTCTATTGAAAGTTCCACAGTTGATTCGAGGAGTAGGCTTTGTTACCACCAAACTCCTCCTGGCATTCAGCTATAAATGGAGTGTGGCACCCCCATTCTGTAGGTTATTTGTTGGAGCTGTTGCCAGTTCAAAATCCCCTTAATAGGGGAAAGGATTCATGTTTATGGTAGGGAGGGGGTCCCGTCCCCTAATTTCTGGTGCACGCAAGGGACATCTGCTATAAGATACTTCGGAGCTTACCTGTGCCAAAGGCCAAGCGTCTGGGACACATATCTACCCAGGGGGAGACATTGTACCGGGAGGTGCCTCAGTACACTTCAACCGGGGGGGGGGGTTGCAGAAGAGAGCTCCACATATGTGTGGTTTCATTGGAAGAGAACCCAGTATCCTAAAATGTGGAGGCATTCTGTTGTTTACTGCTGTTGTTCATAGAAACCAAGAAAGGACTTTGAGTGTGTTTCAAGCCGCTGAGCCACATTGAACCATAATTGACTTACAAAATCACTTCATGCACCTGACCAACTTCTGAACTTCTGAACTTTGAGCTACTGCTAAACCTTTTGAGGTGCCAAAAAAACAATTGAACTGCCGCGTTTGTGGCCACAAAGGCTACGATCCAGCATATTCAATACACTGGTGAATGTTGAGACATCTGGTTTGAACCTTCTGCTTCATATCAAACCCTGCAGCAGTGTCTAGAAACCTTCTCGAAATAATTGAGCTTTCTACAATGAATTAAGATTGAGAACCTTGGCCTAGGTGTTGATTATAGGCATCCTCAGTACCCTTACCACAAGGCTTTACCTTTGGGCCCAAGGACTGGGTATATTCCTGTTCCCCGCCCTTACATTAAGACAACCCACAGATTATGGGCCTCATTACAAGTGTGCTGGTCCGGTAACAACGGAGCCTACCGGCACCATTGTTACCGGACAGGCACACTACAAGTCTGTGGGCGGGTGCAGAGTTTCACGGAAGCACCAGCACCGTTATTAACGGTACCGGTGCTTCCGTGGTCCCCAATCCCATTGGGACTCAATGGAAAAAGGGATTAACATTTACCGGCGCCTGACTTCACGGAACGCCGGGGTCGTAAGCCCCGGTGATTCCGGGAAGCCAGCCGCCGTTAAATATTGCCGGCAGCACCGGCAGAGTTACTGCCGGACTTGTAATGAGGCCCTATGTATATGTGTTTTCCTTTTTAAATCACTGTATCTATTTTTTCTCTCTTGCAGTACAATTCCCACAATATTAAACTTGCTTGTCAGTATAAATATATCCAGCCTTTATTACGTGTTTCTGTTGCAGAGATGGGTTATTAATACTTTCAATTATTGTTTGTGTTTTTTGAGTAAAGACTGCCTTTTGTTTTGTTTGAAAGGGTTTTATTTGAGAATATTAATACATGGCATTATAACAATAGCAATGAATCTAGTAAACAATCTTATAACAATTAATGAAGATTGATCCGAATATAGCAATGGAAAAAACATGAAACCAAGGTATACATGTATAACATAATAGAAATATCAGATTTTAAACATAAAGTAGAACACACACATGAGGAGGGGGAAGGTAGAGATAGGATAACATAATTAAAAAATCCACATTATGAATCTGGAGCTACATTAAATAAAATGCAAAGTAACATATTCCATTTCAATTCATGTTTGCGAGTAAGATTAGGTCGAGAGATCACCACATCTGTCCGATCTATGAATGTTACAGAGTTCCACCAAATTTTATAATTGATCCGATCTAGATTTTTCCATTTGGCAGAAATTGTTTGAATTGCAACTACGGTGAAAAGGTCAAACAAATGGCAAGTGTTATTCTCCAATACACCCTGCAGATGTATGCTCCCAAATTGACACTAAAATCATGTTTTTTCTTAAAAATGCATTTCATTTTATCCCAAAATACTTTAACAAATTTACATTCAAGAAAGCATGTGTTTGAATGAACCTTCAGTTTCCAGGCAACTCCAACACCTATCATTTTGTGCTATCTTGCATTTGAGTTTTGTAGGAGTCAAATCGATGATCAAACTGGCTGATGTGCTAGCACGAGAAATGTTATTCCAAATTGGGGCCAGCCTTTCTCTTCATTGCTCAGGTTGCATTCTTGCTGCCATGCAGCTTGTGACCCCCATGCAGGATCAAGAGTGAGTTCAGCAGATAGGATCTTATAGACCATAGAGGCAGGAAAATTCAGATTTTGCATATGTTCTAGTCTGTCTTTATGGGAGAAGATGTGTTAGACAATATGATTTCAAAATGTTCCATTATTGCATTGATAATAATAGCATATTGGTACCAAAAGGATACAGGGGTAGAGAACTTTTCTTTGCATTCCTTAAAGGTTAACAGCACTCCCTGAATTATTAACTGGTCGACATATTTAATTCCTTTAGAAAGCCATGTCCTCCAAAAGATAGACTTACCATTTCCACATACCAAACCATTAAACCAAAGGTATTGTGCGGTGAACTGTGATGCAGTTACAGTCCGTGGATACTCATATGTTCTAAGGTGGCGAGCAGGGAATGTAACATTTGTACATTTAATGAATCTATTTTTCCCCTTGATAGCATAGCAATTGATAAGTGACAATGGGGATTACCATAGCTTTTTCTAAAGGTAAGCATGCATGCATATTATTATAATCTTCAGGGGCAAACCACATTTGAGTTTGTCTCAACACAAATGCCAAATGATATTTAAATCAGGAAACCCCACGCCACCGTTAGAAGTAGATGTTTCAAGTGTGCTTTATTTTTCTCCACAAAAATCTCGTCAGACATGAATGAATTGCTTTATAACGATAAGAAGGAAAGGAGACTGGTAGCATATATAGAAGGTATAGAATAATCAGAGATATCATCATTTTAATGGTCTTAAGATGGTAAATGTAGCCTGCCTTTCATACACATTACCAAATGCAGGTGAAGGAGGTACACTATCTACTTTTGTGTACCATTTATTACTGTAAAAGAAGAATGTCCTCTTATTTCATGTTAATGTGCAAACATTGTGCAGCAATAGGGCAGCATAATAATCCTCCTGTACAACAGCTCAACAAAAACCTATCTCATCATCATGATTTTGATGGGCCGTAAGTCCCATGATTGTGGCGTCTTTGGTAGGTGCGATTTAAACATTTGACAAGTATGTCAATGGAGGTTTAAAGTGTGGCAGACGCCCGGCTTGCTGTATACCTCTTGCCCTCGGATGGTTAGGAGAACTTGCATATGGAGACCCTGCATGCACCCAACTGCACATATTGTGGCACAAACGCTAGCACCCATATGTTCTTCTAGCACCAGGGCTGAATGGTGCCCACAGGTACAGTGACTCTTGCAGACCTTCACACGGAGACGGCACCTCGTCTCACATAAGGGAATGAAGGGACCTGCAGGTACATAGTTGTGCTGTCTTGCAAACTTCTCCCTGCCAGGTTTGCTGAATGAGTATAATCTGCACGCCATCATCGGCGGCCTGTGCATAATGGAGGAGCCCTGCCCTAATTGCAATCCTGCACAGACCCCCACTGCTTGCACACACCACTGCATCTTGTTCAGCTGTGGACTGGGAACCGAAAGAGGCCCTCTAAATAATTTTCAAAGTGTCCCCATATTACATATTTTCAGCAAGCTCAACCATTTTCCTATGGGAACATTTGGAAATACCACACAAAAGAGGCCCAGGGTGCACAGGCCTACCAAGAAATCTCCAGATTTAAATATAGGCCAGTCCACCCCATATCTTGTTTCTAATAGGCGACTAAAACAGGGGAATGAGCTTTGCTAGTAACTGTCACATTCCGTCCCCAAGGATCTGCAGTCTGTGGGCGAACTAGTTTAAAGTAGAGAATCTACATACGCACAAATTCACTTAAGTGCAACTACAAAATGCCGATGTCCCACTCGCACCCGCCCTACGCAGAAGCACGTGGACACGGGCACGTTTTACGTTTCCCATCTTTACAATACAGTTGAACCGTTTATCTTTTTTAAAATCATTTGAAACACTTTTCAGAACACCAATAATTTCATTGTTCGGAAGGGATGCAAGTTTTTGTAAACTCATGTACCGAAAAATTCCCTGATGTTGGTTAAATTACGTCTCTTGGCAGCACACAATTTCTTTTCTAGACTGGCAGAGGGTATGAAGGTTGGTACATTGCCACCTCTTTGCCGCAATTGATTTACACACCAAACTTGGCCTCTGCAATTGGCTTTCCAATCACCGCTCATCTCGAAGGAAGAGTGCGATAGATGGCCCTGGGCTTAACAAACAAAATGCATCCATCACTAGCACAGTCCATTAACAACTGGGACCTGGCCAAAAGCAAAGCAGCGCCAGTGCTTCATGGACGACGAGTTGCCGTACTGTAGACGGCCTGTGCGCGGTGACGCAAAACGCACGTTCTTCACTTGTTGGGATTCTCCCGCGCTTGGACGGTTTTAATTCGTTGATTCGATAAAAAATGAGCGCCATAATTTTTACTCCAGACTGAATAGCGGCTATGGGTCGTCTTTCACGCTGCCACGTAACAGATGTCTGGCTGAGCACAGTCTACTTAAAAATGTAAATATATCGCTATGCGGTTTTGTTGGAAACCCACAGGCATTCAAAACAGTTGCATTATGTATTTTGCGCCTCTTAAATTTTTGAATTCCTAACAGTTGTTTGCCATTTTAGCTGATTACATTCCATTATAAGAACATCTTGTTTACGCCCCAGAGCAATATATTCAGCACTATGACATCCAAGAGAAGTATTATACCAGTATAGGCACAATAAGCATCAATTGGATTTGGCAAATATGTATAATGATGTCGAATGACGCATCTGCAAACAGCTTCTGCAGGCTACCCTTTATGATGCTGAGCAAGGGCAAACTTGTAATATTATTTTCTGTAGAAAAACTTAACAGGCCCCCTCTAAATTAAGCAACTGGGGAAACACTTTGGATCAGCTGGAGAAAGGGGGTTCCTGCCGACACGAACCCCTTTTGTCTTGTTGTTCCACTCTAAATGAAGTTCACATTAATTTGCAAACGGTTCACTTTTGCCACAATTAAATGCAAAATAGCAATGATGTTCATACTCCCTGTAACCCAGACGGCTTAGATGTCGCATAAAGGGCCACTAGACATGACAGTGGGACTAAACAAAGTATGGTCGTGACCAGTTGTGTAATGAAATGTATGGAACTTTTATGATAAGGGTTAGATAGGAGAGGGCAGGAGGGTACCCGTAAGATGAGCGAGGAGGTCCCCACAGTCCCTGTGGTGTAAGGGGATCCACTGCTACATGACAAGGGAGTGGGGGGGGGGGGCGCCTCAGCCCTCATCCTGCCTACTGCAGGCTGGGGCACGGTAGGTGACGTTCCGCCCAATGCATGCCAACATTCTGAAGCACCCAGGAGGGAGATTTAGTCGGAGAAATCGGGAGAAGGTCATTTCCCCATAATATTGGCGTTAGAATTATTTTAGTTGTGAGAACGTGAAAAATCCCAATATTTTTCATTGAAAAATCGGGAGTCTCCTACCTAAATGAGGAAGGTTGGCAAGTATGGTTCCGGTGGACTGGGAACCGAAAGAGGCCCGGGAAATAATTTTCAAAGTGGTCGCAAATTGCACATTTTCAGCAAGCCCAACCCTTATCCTATGAGAAAACGTAGACATAAAATAGGTTACCACACAAAAGAGGCCCAGGCTGCAGAGGCCCACTGGGAAATCTCCAGAGTTTCCTACAGGCTAGTCCACTCATGCGTCCCAGACGTGTGCCACATCTTAGAGGAAACAGGAAGCAACTGCTTCCTGTTTCCTGTCTGACTTGATGTGCGCTCCGGAGCTCGAGGCCTACAGAGAAGCTGGAAGCAGAATGCAAGAATGCCTTTAAAAAAAATAAAAAGGTGTATGTCTGAGTATGTGCATGTGTGCGCTGCATGATTTGCTGAGGAGACTATAGCAGAGTTGTATCTGGTAGTGGTGGTTGGAAGAGGTTGGGTAACAATGCAAGCAAAGTCAGCTGCTGGCTGAGAACCCTTTCGGAGTGATTATCTATGAGTGTTCCTGCCTTTAGAATGGGCAGAGAGCCCCGAAACAGGAAGGTATGGGTTTGACCAAGGTTAGAGTGGCATTGGAGGGGAATGACCAGCACGTGTGGAGTTCCACCATCTTTGTATTTCTTAGGTCACCCAGTGTCCTGTGTCCCCTCCCCACTACTTGTAGACAAGACACTCTAGGTAAGACATCATAAGGAAAAAGACTGAAAACAGCAGAAAGGATTGTCCCTCTTACAGAAGGCTAGAAGGGGACGTAATCCACTATGGCAGATTGCCTATTTAAGGGGGATGCGTCCACCCACTCTGTTGAATCATCTATGAACAACAGTAGGAGGATTTCACTTTGAACTTTATTGTGGCTACAGTCTGTCCCACATCCTTTTTCATAGATTTGAAGACAAAGACATCCAAGAAAGGAGCACGCCCATTCCCTCACCAATCTTAGAGGAACATTTGGGGAGCTCTGCTGACTGGACCAAAGCGTGCTACAAAGTGAGACCACTGGTACTCATGAAACTGCTTACTACAGGTGACAGCCACTGCAAGTGCTGTTTGGTAAGTTTCCTGGGTGGAAGTGCCACAGATGACCCACCTGGTCCCTGGCGACCCTGGACGGGGTTCTTCAGGATTCAGAAGTCAATAAACAGTTCTGGCCACTGTTTGCCCACTTCAATCTGCAAGATGAAGGCTAAATAGTGAAGTAGAGAGGTCTGTAAACAAATTTCAGATCACATGGAGATATTTCTCAATTGTAATAACCAAAGGTTTATACATAAACCATTGTGATTTTACAGTGGCGAGTGCTCAACATGTTTCCGTTCTTAAATCCAATAAATCGCTAAACCTTCCTCACTAGCTGGTAAAATGAGTCACACTTTGTATAGGCTTTGTAATTGACAACCCTCACATTTGTTCATAAAGTCACAGCTTGTGTCTTTCAAACGTTGGATTTTTGCACTGTGGGATACCAACACAAAAGAAAAAAGGTAGCCATTAGTGCTACTTGTCTTATAGCTAGGAGGGGAAACACTAGCCCCATCCAAAAGCCCATATGTGGTAAACATCACTAATCAAATTACCTCTGGGTAGATGTGGTGAAGTGCTCCTCAAATCAACACAGTTAGACTGCCAACACCTTTAAATTGATGTGCATCTGTGAACACACCAAAAGTGGTGTTTGAGAACTCTAAAATTATTTTCGAAATCATAATGCATTAGATACTGACTCTCAACTAAAGTGCATATTCCTCAATAGGATGATAAGTACCTATGTCTGGAGTGTCCTCTGTGTAAGTACACTTATCAGGCCCAGGAATCACCTCTCATTTCCAAGATCACAGAATTGGTGGTAGAAAAGTATCCGCTAATGAAAGGGGGGGTTAAGTAATATGGTTTTAGTGTGAGAAAGCATTACGCTTTCCTGGCATATTAATCTTGCTGCGTTGTAACTCACCTAACTAGGTTGGTAATGTAGCCAACTGATACATTTGTCTAGGGCTGGAAGAGTAAATATTATGGCGTAGGGGATAAAGTTGGGCGGTCTGAATCACTAGAATATCAGATAAATACTCATATAAGCTTGCATTGCTGCAAATATATCAGGTAGTCACATATGTTAAATATAACTGCAAGAGTCGTACCGTGCAGCAAGGAAGGCTGAAGGGAATGTCTGCCTAGCCTGTAGGTCATGCCAAGGATCAGCTTCGTCGAAAATGTAGAAATGTAATTGCTTGTTGGACTTGGTGGAGGCCAGTACATAAATATGAATGTCACTGTTGTAATATGTGACTGGGGTATGGAGCAGCCTTACCGGTCTCGTGGAGCACGGTGGTGGTACCAATCTCATCCTCTCAAGGCATCGGGAAGAGAAACTTCTGTTGCTAGACGACCATGCTAAATAGAGTCTCATATTCTAAACACATATAGGTGGCGGCCATCTTAAAATGGTAAAAAAGGAGTTGAGCAAACTTGTGATAGCTGGTATGTCCACTGCTGCTGCCATGATCTACTATACTATGGGGTAGGATTGAAACGCACTTTATTTAATTATATGCCAGTGTGATTACCAAAAACAGTTGAGAGTTTAGCGAATGGTAGCAACACATTGCGCCAGGTTCCCATGAAGTGTATTGACTAGCGCACCCAGTCTTCTCGTGGATAAATTCACTGAGACCAAACAAAAGGATGCATGAAAGAAAGTTCTATGATAATGATTTACTTAGAACAGGGCTAATGGCTTACTTGGAACAGGGATGCCTTGCGTTCAATTTACAGACCCTTAAGCACAAAAATAAAATGAACATAATGCCATCTCTAAAATGTTCCGCCTAGTGTGGCCACTGGGCATTAGTTACTAGGGTGGTAATTATATGATTTTGTGACATTCAATGGCCTCATTAATACAATTGCAATCCTTTTTGCTAAGGAAGATTAGTTATTGTTCTTGTTTGCTAAGTTTTATCTTTCTTGACTTTGAGAAAGGGGATTTTAATTGTCTGCAGAACAGTCCATTTAAAATCTTCCCGGCCATGGCTCATTGGCGTAAAATACTTGAGCATAGGGGCCAGTTCAATTTTGTTTTTTAGACAGCTCCTGTGCTCAAAGATTCTTGTCTTTATTTTTCCAGTTGGTTTTGCCTATATACTTCAGCCCACAGGGACATGTGATTAAGTAAATCAAATGATCTGTATTACAGTTAGAAAAAGTGTTTTGTTTCCAAGACCTAGCTAGGCCGATAGCTACAGCCACCGATTTGGTAGTAAACTTAAAAGCCGCGAATTGTCCACAGGGGTGATGTCCCACTATTCGATCCAGTACCCATGTTGAGAGAACGGTGGGCTCTTTTCGAATTAGCAATTTGCAATGTGCTTTTGCTCACACAATTGTCTATTTAGATGATTTTTTTGTAGGCAAACAGGGGATGCACAGATGGAGTTCTACTACGCTCAAACACTTTCCAGTGTTTCTTAATTATATTTCGAATTTTCAAACTCTGATTCGAAAAAGTTGAGACACACACTAACCTATTTTATTAGTGTCATCTGTAGTTTGACATGCACACGGGCAAGTACCAGATTAAGTACTGTTTACCCGCTGCAACACGCTGCTCTAAGCTGCTCTTGCTTCAGTGCCTTGGATTTGGACGTGGAGCCTGCAAAAAAAAAGAAGACGACGCCTGTGGGTGCAAGAAACTGTTTGGGTTTGTTTGGCCAGAGCGCCTAGTGACGCTGTATTTTTTCCTTTTTTTTCTTAGTAATTGCACTCATGAACTAACCTAGTGATTGACACGTCCTGCCACTCTGTTGTCTCAACTTGGATTCATGGGGGTTGGCTCCTGCCTTTGTATTGACTTTGCCTATATCTTGCCCAAGCACGCGCACAGCGCGCACGCACACGGGTAAGTACCGGATTAAGTACCGCTGACCTGCTTCGTCGCGGCTTGGCGCTTGAAATATTGGATTTTGGGGTAATATAGTCTGTTGTGGTCTGAATTGTTTTTTTCGTTTTCAGGATTTCTGTCATGGCTGTGTGCCTTTTTAGTGAATTGTGAAAAAATGAATTGCCCATTACTAGGTGGTGGATATTGGACCGTCTTGTTGTATTTAAACAGTGGTTTTATGTATACCTTGAAGACAAACATGCCGCCGACTAGAAGTTGCTGCCAGTTGCGGTGGAAGCACCCCGACTCACACATTTCGTTTGAGCCATACCGCTATCATGCTTACCCCTTGCACTAGCAGACTTGTGCCATGTGTGGCTGGTGTTACCACAGCGGGAATGCCTGTTAATTCATATTTGGTTTCTCGGCCCTTGTCCTCTGTTGAGGCACCTGAGAGACAGTCCTCTCTTGCTCCATTGTATGTGAGCGCTTTGGACAAAGGTCTTTTACCTGTAAAGTACAATAAGAGTGCCCCATTATCTGACCAATTTCTTTTAGTGCTCCAATTGTTGATTGTTTCCCATAGTTTTGTCGCCTATACCTTTTCCAATAGATGTGACCGATAATTCAGCTATATCGATATATGCCTCCCAATGTGAGTCTCCCATTTCTATTATGGAGGAGGTTGAGGTTGCCAAGAGTATGATTGAGTTTATTTCCTCGTCCTTTTCACTGTTTCGCTCCTTTTCCCCCTCTTTTGTGCAGCCCACTCCCAGGGCACGGGGGAATGAGACACAATCTGATCAAAATTGTCCACCCATCTCTGCGAATCCAGTCCTGTTAGAACTGGCCCTATCTGCTGTCAATACTTCCGTACAGAGTCTCTTTAGACTCTTTGAAACGTTAGACAGCAGGCTGGCTAAACAAGCCACCCTTTTGGAGGATCTTACATGCGGTCTGTTGACAAACCGTAAACTTTTACAAAAACGTAGTCAAAAATATTTGAGTCTGAAAGAGACTGTACCCTGCATAGGTGATGTGGTGTTTGAGCCAGCGGTTGATGGTTGCAGGGCGGTTCTAGCTCTTGCTTCGCAAGAAGAACCCTGTTTTCCAGCCCTACCCATAATTGCTGAAATAATACGACCTATGGGGGGCACTTTAATGACTGTGTCCCCTCAGGTGACAAAAGATTCATCATACATTGACTTGTCGGTGGATGAGGCTGACTTGGCCAATGAGGGAAATGAGCTTGCGGCCAATGTGATACCTGTTCGGCTGAACCAACACACTAACATTTCCCACCAGAAGAAAAACATCACTCGCACAAAATTAACAGGCCAAGGGCCATTGCTAAAAAAAACGAAAAATATGCCTAACATTAAAAGAGCAAAAAACACCTTGAATGCATTCTTCAATCAAGGCAATTGGCGGCTCTATTCCCCTTCGCTCATTCCAAGTTCCTCCTCTCATCTTCCCACTGTTGGTATCAGGGTCAGATTGGCCCCTCGGCCTTTCGCCCGTGGCCGGGCCGAAATCGTCCCTGGGGGGTGGGGGCCACTTTCTGGCCATGCATGGGCCGTTTGGAAGAAAAAAAAATATAGTTCTTTTTTAGTATTTTTTTTCCTTTTTTTTTAAAAAGCCTTTCATCCTTTTTTATGTCAATAAATGAGCACCCACACAGGTTGGGTGATATTGTATGCGTATTTGCTCTGTAAGTAAGTGCTATACAATAACATATCATTTGGCCTTGGACATCTGCTTGGATTCACAGTGATTTATTGTACTTGGGTACAATGCTATTTGATGCAACTTCCTGTTTTGTCAAGGGATGAAAGGTCGTGTTTCATCACTTCCCTGGATGTCACTTTGGGGTTGGGTCAAATGACATCACTTCTGGTGATGTCATCAGAGGTCAGGGGTCGTGAGGCGAGGGGTGGGCCACTTTTTTTTGGGTGACCGGACCTATTTCTTGTCCCAGTCTGACCCTGGTTGGTATTGAAGCACACATCTCTATGGAGAACACACTTGGCACACCAAATACGGCCCTTACTGCCCCAGTGAAGACAACTGTTCCACTCATTTGTCCTCCTCCACACTCGCCCTTGGATCATATTGTAGACTCCTTGAGGTTGGCAAAAGATCATGCATTAAAATTACCAACTGCTGTGGTGTATAATATCGCAACAAGGGGGCCAGAGCATATTGCAAACATAAATGCAAACGAGGTACAAACACAGGCTATGACCGCTTCAATTAAACACATGATAGATATGTATCTCTCAGAACGCACATCTGTGAATGTGATAAATCCTCATCAAGTGGAGTGCAATAACCACACAACACAAAGGGAAAAAGATGTGATCATACGGTCATTATCCCCAATGAATGGCATGGCGCCCTCAGTTGAAAACGTGCACACTGTGAGGATGCCTCATATGCAACCATCCCAGATTTATAACATTCCGTCTGGCGTGGTATTACCATCTGAAAAAAGGGGTAATTTACACTCCTTCATTATGAAATGCAGAGAAGGAGATTTCCCACTGTATGTGATGAATCGAAAGAGTGTCTTGAGCATCTTTAGTGACATAAGAAATCTCCAAGATGTGTCCTCTAATGACACTGCTCAAATAGAATTTATTTCAGAATGTAACAACTATGTCATTAGATTGTGGATACACTCAGGAGTGGTTGCTAACTGGAACTCTAGAGGCCATTCTCATTTACATTCTTCCCTTAAAAACCTCTCCATGGCCTTTCATATTATTGCACTTCAAGAAACTTGGCTCACCTCGACCCCGATCTGGGATGGTTTTGATGTAATCCTTCTTCCTGCATTATTAACAGGCGGGGCGTCCGTCATCAGGTTTGTTGGTCGCAGTGAATTTGAAGATGGGTCTCTCGATCACTGAGTGGGATGTAGAAAGTGCCTGTTTGCAGTTAGTCAAAATTAAATTTGGATCATGGAACAAAGCGTTAGTTAATCTTTATTGGAACCTGATGGCAATGTCAGAGGAAGCTTTCTATAGAGCTTTAAGTAGAATATTGCACCTACTTAACATCACAAAGAATATAATTTATACAATCATTCTAGGAGATCTAAACCTAGACTGTTGGGCCCCAAAACGTTATACAAAAGAAGTACATAAATGGATGTCATTTATGAAAGAAAGGCAATTTGTGATGGTTAATGGTGCTGCAAAGGACAGCATGCCTGCTAAAACCACGTGGTTTAGAAACATGTTCCAGTACGATTGACTATATCTATGTACACTCTCTTCTTTTCCAACGGGTCTTGAGCCTGAGGGTTCTTGAATTATCAAATAGTGACCATAAATTGTTGTCTTTAACTGTAATAGCTGATTGCAATCCGGATAAAAGGAGCTGCTCAGTCCTGTCGGTGACCACTAATATCGCTAAGTCTCACTTGAAATGGAATGATGTGAAGGGGGCGGCTTATAGAACCTCTGTGGTTAACAATGCTAGAGCGACTTTTCCATTACATTACACAGAGTTACTAGAGCCATTCATTAACACCTTCTGTGGGCCTTCCAAAGCTCGGATGAAGCATTGGCATATGTTGACCAAGATATTCAAATTGCACGTACGGCCTATCGTAAAAAAAGAAAATCTATTATAGATGCAGGCACGGAAACATGTCAGAAAGATCTGAAGCATGCAAAATGCGTGTATAAAAATTGGGTCAAATCGAGGAAATATATAATGTACCAACATGATAGCGAGCAAATGGCTAGCACAATAGCAAATAAAAACTAAGCCCAGATGTGGTTGCTACTGAATAATCATGCTGGTCCGTCACAAGCTGATGCTCAACTAATGGCTGTCCCGGAAGACAAATGGGTCGAATATTTTGATGAATTATATGCAGACCCTAATTTAGTCAAATTACAATCAGCTACATCCAGTGCAGCCGGCTGGTCTCTGCAGTTCTCACCAACAAGTATTGAAGGGCTGATCCAACAAGCTAGCACCTCCAAAGCAGCTGGGCCTGATGGCATTACTAATATGACATTAAAATCACACGTCCAGGAGTGGGCGATCATATTAGACCAGATCTTTCAACTAATAATGAAATCGAGCCAGTTGCCGGCGTCATGGAAAACCTCTATTATCATCCCGATCTTCAAAAAGGGAGATCGTTCCATGCCGCAGAATTATAGGCCCATCGCCTTATTAGATGCTCCAGGCAAGATTTTTACCAAACTTGTGCTGAGAGACTTCAATTCATGGACTAAGGTAAATCATCTACGGGACCCGTGCCAAACAGGCTTGGTCTCAGGCATGGGAACGCATATTAATCTGTTCTGTTTAAATGCTATCAAAGCCCAGTGTTATGCCATGAATCAGCCGGCATATTTCACATTTGTAGATCTACACTCCGCATTCGACTCCATATCAAGAGTGTTATTATTTGGAAAACTAGTCAGAGATCAATGCCCATCCTCACTGTATGAAATTATATATGCATTGCACTCAGACACCTCTATTCTTGTCTGTCCAGCTCTCTTTAGTGTACTATCCAGTGCGATCAAGAAAGCATGCGATCTTAAGCAGGGCTGCTTGCTGGCTTCTTCCATTTTCAATTATTTTATTCATGATTTGAAAAATGTGTTAGCTGAAATTGTATCAGACTCTCCAAAATTAGGTATGCACACTATCAAGGCTTTGATGTATGCCGACGACCTGGTGCTTATTTCAAAAACTCAAATGGGTCTTCAAAATCTTTTGTCAGCCTTTCAGATTTACATTCAGCGGAACCAACTTAGAGTTAATACCAAGAAAATGCAAATTGTTATATATTCTCCAAGAAAGGCTGGTCCCAAGCAGTTTCTTTGGCAAATTAACCAGGTTGAGTTGGAAAGAGTGCCCTGTTACACCTATCTGGGAATGTGCTTTGAAGGTGCAATTAATGTAAATTATCAGCTGGAGTGGGTGGAGAGGAAACTCGACACAGCAATTGCCCAGTTGAAACTAATTATGTCCAAATATGGAATGTTTTCCATTAAGCCTGCTTGGTCTTAGTGGAACCAAAAAGCTATTCCGGCAATGTTATATGGACTGGAAACTCTTCTGAGCACTACTTCATTTCTATTTGATCGTTGGGAAGCTACATTTTGGAGACATATTCTTTTGTTGCCAGACTGTGTGCCACATGCCTGGATCAGGTATGAATTGGGTCTTCTTTCCCTCCAAGCACTCCATAACTGGAGACTTTGTTCTTTATTTAGGAAATGTCTTGTGTCCACTAATGATGAGGTAACATTACGACTACTATCTGCTCACATGTTTGCATCTAAAGATAGGTTCATGACAACTTTGGCGAATAAGATCTGCCAAATTGTGGGGACTGCGGACCTAACTATTGAATTGTTGGTATCAAATACAGACAAAGCCAAAGAGAAGCTATATAGAGCTGACTGGATTAGTAGATGTGATAAATGTATGCACTATCAAGGAGGGGATGACAACAGATTTCCCCCAAAAAAACTGCAGATTCTACCACCTTACTTGTTGAAATCCCCTACTCCGGCCTTCAGATCAGCTATTTTACGATTACGTTTCAATCTATGGCCCACACAAGAGGTTCTAACAAAACGACACCTCTTGCCAGTTAATGACAGTGTTTGTCGTTTTTGTTTGATAAGAGGGGAATCTGAGACACTTGAACATCTGATAACTCAATGCCCATCCTTAAAGTCTATGAGACAAATTCATTTCACAAAATGTTGTCAGCACTTGAGAAATTTGGATGAGAAACCATGCTGGTCCACTATTAAGAGCTGTTCCCAACCGATGATACAATTAGCCACAGTAAACTTCCTTACAAGTCTTCAACTACTGCCAGTATAAACATTTTCAGAGTACTATCTTGTTTGTGTATAACATTGCCTATTGTAGGTGCAAAGCAATAATATTTTTTCTCTTCTAGATGACAAGTCATGGTGCTGTTACACCAGAAATGTAACCATATACTGTGTGTATAAGCTGTAGTCTAATGATTGAAAGGGTCGGAGCTATATGTGAATACCTAATGCCCCAGTGCAGTCATTTTTATGAATATGAATGTTGGAATGAACTGATTGTGAATTTCTAATGGTTAATCATTGTTATTGTTATATTTTTAAGTAATTTTTAGATTTTAGTTTTAGTAATTTGTCTTGACTGTTTCTGATTCAGTTGTTCATTACCTTTTTTTATACAATGAATGAAATGTGCGGAATAGTGAATTTGAGATTGACAGTTGAAATTATGAATTTGTTCATATATATTTCATAATATTGTAAGGTTGATTTAATTCAACTAATTTCAATAATTTCTTTTAAAAAAAAGTTTGGTTCAAGTAGGGCTTCTCGGTTGTTATTAAATGCCCCTTTGACAGATATTTTCACAAGTTTTATAGGATAGCAACAATCTCAAAGTTTTGATGATAACTACAGTCTCAAAGGCGTCTTTCTCACTACGATTATGTTTAAGTCAGAGAAATTGTCCCTAGGGTAGATTATTCCTCAAGTGTTTTATATGATGGCAATTGTAATCAAGCAAAGAATTTTTCTCCTTGGGTTCATGGAACAGTTTCACGACCAGCCATCCATTATTTTGGTAAACAGTGATGTCCAAAACGTTCAAAAATGGGTTACTTGTGCTGGCTTTGAGCATTCAGCTAGTCAAAAAAAGAATTGCCCATCTCTTTGGAACCTTCCCACACCACTAGAATGTTATCAATGTAACAAGTCCATTGTTTTATTTGTTCTTTACGAGGATTTCAGTCAGAGTAGATTTTGAGCTTCTCAAAACTCTTGACGTACAGGTTGGTCAGGCATGGTGCCATCATTGCCCCATCACTGTTCCCTCTATCTGTTCATAAAAAATCCCCATAAATTCTAAATATTTGTGTATTAGAGCCATTTCAACAGACCACATTATAAAAGAATTGGGAACAGGGTCACTGTCTGATCCATCGCTTGTGAGTTGTTTTTTAAATGGGAGGTCATGTTACTACAAACCCTTTCAGATAGTGATCTGCTATTTGTGAAAGGGATTAGAAGACTGAATTGATGCCCACCACAATATGGCATCCAGTTGGATTTTGTAAATGTTTGTGAATTTTAGAAAGACAATAAAAAGTAGGGATGGCAGATTTATTATTACCAAGGAAATCAGTAAGGTTAGTAAGCCTGAAATGCTGAAAAGTCTCCAGGCTTTTGAGGAAGCAAGGGTGGCAGAGCAGACCCAGAGGGCAACTAATGAACCTGAGCTCCTAAACCAGGTTCCAATTCTAGTGGGGGCATGGTAGTGGATGGGGATAGCAAGAGTGATAGTTGTTCCCAACATTCCTCCCTAAGGACGCGTGGCATGGTGTCCCAACGATCCTGCTTTTGAGCTAGGTACCAGGGATCAGTTAGGTCCTGAGTTCATGCCAGGTCATAGGGAAGTACTCATGCTGGGGCTGAGCTGCCTTCTATAAGCTCCTCCTAGAGGAGAGGAGTATCACGCTACCAGAGCATAATCAGAAGGACCAGGGGTTGACGGAAGTGTGCAAGCTTGAGGGAGACAGCCTTCTTAGGGGGAGAGATGTGTTTCAAGGAATGGCACTCGAGGAAAGCCTAGGACCCATATCCCCAAGTACTTAATTCAGCCATATGAGGTGGTGGAAGACATCTTTGACTGAAATTTGGCGTGCAGCCCCGATAAGCTGCTTACCAACTCAGGGCATGGATGACATCATTCAGTTGGCTACAGAGGAAGGACCCATTTATTGTAAAATGAATGCTGCCATTCTGAAGTGGCAATCACACTTTTCAGGAGTTTACACATTTCCCTAAAATATCTGCTTGGGTGGAAGACTGGTCACAAAGGAAAATGTATTTGAGGAAATGTATAATTTGTTTGCATTTGAGCA
Source organism: Ambystoma mexicanum (assembly GCF_040938575.1). Taxonomy (NCBI): domain Eukaryota; kingdom Metazoa; phylum Chordata; class Amphibia; order Caudata; family Ambystomatidae; genus Ambystoma; species Ambystoma mexicanum. Next base: position 657,201,261 of record NC_090924.1, read on the forward strand.
TGTTCTTAAAAATTGTAAGGCAAAGTTACACCAGAATCTAGTGGACAAGAATATTCCAGATTCTAGGCGTGTTACAAAGGCTACCTAGGTTGAGATTAATTCTAAACCTTCCAGCCATCACCTCTTTTGTTGTGTCTAAGTCACCCTTGGTGTGGCGGATATACCTAGACATGTGTCCCATGGCTGATGGGCCTAGAGACCCAATCTACGCCTCACGCCCAATGAGGCTGGAATATGTGTGGGGGTTTTCATGGTCTCATGCAGAAGGGATGTGACAAAGCAGTTCGGGCTGGACTACCCATTTTCGGCTGGGACCAAGCCTGATTTGCATATTGTCTTTCCCCTTTCTGTAATGTCTTGGCAAGTGAAGAATGATTGTCGGGAGGGTTGCCCAGAATAATGGCAGAAGTTAAGATTAATTCTAAACCTTCCAGCCATCACCTCTCTTGTTGTGTCTGTGAAAGCAGGCAGAGTAATAGGCTCAGGGCGAGGCCCCTGGGTTGTTGAAAGTGTACTTGGAGAATGCTACAGTGAGCCCAAAAATGTATTCTGAGTTAGGGGGCAACCAGAGATTGGTTGCTCCCCAATGCCAGAGGATGCTCCTACTAGACTTGGCTCACAACATTACTTTGGCAGGTCTCGTAGGAGTGACCAAAACATTTGACAGGTAGTCTTCCCATTTCTACTGGCTTCAGATGGATGAGCAAATCAAAGAATTCATGTGCTCCTGCCACAATTGCAAGCTTCTGGTAAGTCAGGCGTGGTAACAAAGGCCTCCACAATTCCGCTAGAGGTGGTTTAGGGGCCTTTCAAGAGAATATGGATAGGCATTGCTAGTCCTTTTGATCCCCAAAAATCCTCAGAGAATCAGTACATTTTGGTAGTGGTAGACCACTCCACACAGTACCTTGAAGCAGTGCCATTCAGAAGTACCAAATCCCCTGCAATGGCGAGGGCTCTGAAAGACATATTCGCTTGTGGGGGCTTACCCAAAGAAGTCATTTCTGACAGGGGCTTCAACCTCATTTCTGTGTATACGAAGGAGAAGGGCGAGAAGTGTGGAGTCACTTATAAGTTCTCTACAGCTTTCAAACTGCAAACCAATGGGCTTGTGGAGGGATTCAACAAGATCCTGAAAGGCATGATCGGTGGCTTGGAGGAGCCCTTTCAGAGAACATTGTATGCTCTCCTTCCATGCTTCCTGTTCGCCTATCGTTATGATGTGATATGATATGGATTTATAACGTGCCTATACACAAGAGTTTCAAGGCGCGGTGAGGCAAGGGAGGGGGAACAGAGAGCAGACAGAGACAACGATCTTACTAGGCCAGGTGACATTGAGATCATGCAAGTGCAGGGGAGGGGAGGGGATAAGTGCGAGGGGGAAGAGGAGGGGGCAGTGCAGTACATGGGATCAACAGTAAAAATAAAGAAAAAACAATAATTAAAAAGTGCGGCAGCTGGTGGCAAGTGTAAGGGTAAGTAGAGACATCAAGTGTCAAGTGCTGGTTGGGGACTGTAGGGATGCAGAGACAGCCCCTGAGTGCAAGGGTTGCCAGGGGAGCAGTGCAGGTGTGCAACTGGCAGGGACGGGACCTGGGCCCGAGATCAGAGGGTAGCCAGGTGACCAGTGCAGTTTTGGTTTCAGGCAGGAGTTTAGCAGGGGAGAGGAAGAGAGAAAGCAGAAGCAAAGAAGAAGGTCTTGAGGTGCTTCCTGAACCGCAGATGGTTCTCCTCAAGTTTCAGAGAGGCAGGGAGGCTGTTCCAGAGGGACGTCCCAGCTGAAGAAAGAGAGGGAGTTGGAGGCAGATGAGTGAAGAGCTCGAGAAGGAAGATATTTATGAAGCAGGAGTCAAAGGTATTGAGGCCTCAGGCCACAGAGGGCCTTGTGGACAATGCACAGGGTTTTGAACTTAATCTTCGTAGCCATTGGGAGCCAGTGCAGGGATTTCAGTCCTGTAGAGAAACGATCCCTGGGCTTGAGGCCAAGGACAAGTCTTGCAGTCCTGTTTTGGATGAGTTGCAGAGGGCGGAGAGTAGAGGCAGGCATATTTAGAAAGAGGATGTTGCAGTAGTCCAGCCTAAAGAGAACCAGAGCTCTGGAGAAAGTGATCTTCTGGGGGAAAGAGAGGAAAGGAAGAATATAACTGAGGAGGTACAGCTGGTAGTGTGCCTTCTTAGAGACATCAGAGATGTAAGGAGAGAAGGCGAGTGTTGAGCCGAAGATGACCCTGAGGTTTTTAGCCTCACAGGTGGGAGCACGAAGAGGGCCAAGAGAGGCCGGCCAGAGAGTGACAGGAAAGGAGGGAGCAGGTATGCATCATCAGCCCACAACTACTTATAGACTTTCAATAAGTAGTCATGGGCTGATGACCCTGACTCCAAGACCCACTATACCTTTGATAAAAGGGCTTGAATTAATATATAAATAAAAAGCAAGCATCCAAGTATCCCACCTAACAACTAAAAGAGGGACACTTAAATCCAGTTTTTTAACTGTTTTTCGACCTTTTTGACGAAACTATTTTTTCTGATAAGACACACACATTGGAGGCGGGAATATTAAAGCCAAAAACCGACCACCAGTGGATGTGCCTTTACTTTTTTATCATAGGAAAGTAGTGAGAGAGGAAAGTGAAAAGAACTCTACATTCCATTTGTAGCCGGCACATCAGCAAATTCTAGGGCTTTTGTGACAGCTACATATGTAGATTAGCTACACAGGGCAAACAAGCTATTGAAAAGGGACATAGATGTAGGAATAACTCCCTATAACTCAGAAACGTCTGTTGATTATGTTATATGATGGTCATGGAGACAACCAACAGATTCAGTGTGAAGATTAAGCTGGGAGATGGCCAGCTTTTACAAGAGTTTGCCCAGAAAAGGAGTGATGGAGATCGAACGATAGTTAGCTGGGCAGGAGGGGTCGGCTGAGGGTTTTTGAGAGAGTACACAAGGGAGTGCTTCAGGGTTGAAGGGAAGACTCCAGTGGTGAAGGAATGGTTGCAGAAGTCAGCCAGAGCAGGAGCCAGGGTGTCAATGTGGTCCCTGATTGTTTTGGAGGAACAGGGGAGAACCTGTTTTGACAAGACTTTCATAGATCAGACTTGCCTAGAAACCTCATCTGGGGAGAACAGGGGAAAGGGAGAGAAGGAGGGAGGATAAGTGGCCAAAGAGGAACCAGAGGAAAAGCAGGGAGAAGAGAGGGGAGGAGGACAGGAAGAGAGAGAGAGGACAGGATGTTCTGTGTTTTAGAGATGAAATGAGAAGCCAGGGCCGTGCAGAGGGCCTGGAAGGGGACAGGAGAGGTAAATAATGCAGCAGAATTGGCCAGCTCCTTGCAGATTTTAAAGAGTTCAGCCGAGTTGGTGGATGCCATAGAGATGCAGGCTTGGATGTGGGCTCTCTTCCTGGTGCGGACAGAGAGCCGGTATTGCCTTTGGAGCAATTCGCAGGCCAGGTTGTCAGAGGATGTGCTGAAAGTATGCCATTTTCTCTCAGCCACCCTGCACTTGCGGTTGAGGGTGACGAGGTCTGAGTTGTACCAGGAGTTGCACTTGGCTTTGGGCTTCAAGCGGATCCTCATGACAGGTTCAAGAACATCAAGAGTATCAGATATAGCAGAGTGGAGCATGGAAAGGGCTGTGTCAGGCTGTGAGTCAGCCGCAGGGGCAGGGGCAGGGGAGGTGAAAATGTGGCAGCGAAAGCCTCAACTGACACGCTTCATGGGTCGGATAACTGAGAAGGTAGGTGGCAGTGCTGGAGTTGGTTTGGCCTGAGGGTAGTGAGGGTGAGATGGGAGGAAAGGAGAAATTGATAGGTGCCACAAAATGAAGTAAGGTTCAGCCACTTGGCGCATCTATTTGACCATCCTGTTAGGTGTCCACTAAGTCTGGTGAGACAAGGATCAGAGGGTATCCCCTGAATTCCTTCACAGTACATAGTGTATTATGTACTTGGGTTAAGATTCAGAATGTCCTAGTACATGGGACAGTCTAGCAAGAATCTGAAGGCTATCCTGGATATATTAAAGCACTAGCATGACCAGAAGGCCACAGTGACACAGGCCACTCTAGGACAGTTGGTCTGGGTAGTGGAATCTGCCAAACCTGGTGCACTTCAGGATAAGTGAACTTGACCCTATGTGGTTCTGGAAAAGATCAATGAGGTTAAATGCTTTACAGCAGTAGTATTCCAACATGTTCATGCTGAGCTCCCCTTGAGTAAAAATGTTGTTGCCTAACCCTCCCTTCAGAAAATATTTTGTTGCTGGGCCCGCCCAGATTCCATATTTGCTTATATATTTTCTATTAAAAGCAGTCAGTGTACCCCCGAAAGAGCCTCGTGCCTCCTTTGGACATCCTTCACCCCGCAGAGGGGGCAGCCCCACAGTTTGAAGACCCCTGCCTTATAGAAACAAAAGCTTCCAGGCTTTTATGCCAACTGTCTGAAACCACAATACACCAAAATGTACTTGATTTTGGCTCAGATGACTGTTGGTGATTCTCAAAAGGAGACCGACCGACTCCCAGACACACAGAATCACAGATTAGTCCATAGTGGGGGTACACATCTCCTCTAATGTGACAGAAAAGTAAAAGTAGTTGCAAAACTGCCAGTGGCTGTCGGACCAGTTTGTGGGTCTATTCTCACTGACCCCTGTCCCCCTGAAGAAAGTACGAAATTAAAGGGGACAGAAACATGTTGGGGTGAAGGGGATGTGGAAAAGAAATGTACACAGTTACCCTTAGATGCATGGTATTTTTGTTGTGTTTGGAATATTATTTGTGTTTTACATTATGCTACTGGGTGTGGTGAGGGAGAATTTGTAATTTTTGGATAGATTCCCAAAGTTGTATTCATGTGGCGTTGTTGGTGGAATTTGTTTTCTTGTGTTCTTTATTTTCAAGATATGGTTTTATAAATTAATATTTCTATAAAGTATTATTTTTTTATATAAATTGTAGACGTTCTATTTAGTCCACATGCGCAAGAGCTTATTGATAAGTTAGTCACTGCCAAGTACATGAGTACCTTCGACCTCACGGCCATTTACTGGTATGTAGCCCTTAATGACAAGGCAAAGGAGAGCTCAGCTTTTTCCACACCAGAAGTGTCCTACCAGTTCCCTGTCATGACCTTTGGGTTGAAAAATGCCCTTGCAACTTTTCAAATGATGTTAAACCAGGTTCTCAATAGCTTAGAAAACATCAGGATAGTCAATGTGTATGATGTTGCAGTATTCATCCACACCTAGGAAGACCATATATCCCTGTCTGAAACACGTGTTATAGGCCATGCTGGCTTAACTATCAAGGCTTCAAAGTGTCAGATAATGCAGGTTACCTTGAATTACCCAGGGCACCAAGTAGGCTGCAGTAAGAAACGCCTCTTCAGGCAAAAGTGCAATAGTGAAGGATTGGGGTATTCCTAACACTCATACTCAGTTGAGAACATTCCTGACTTGGCATTACAGGTCTTTTATCTTTCCTACAAATGATTTGACATCCAAGAAAATTTCAAAGAAAGTCACTTAGACCCCTGCATCCCAAACTGCCTTTTAGAACCTAAAATATGGTTTGTCCAGCGCCCCCCTTCTAAAGACTCTTTATTATGGATATGAATGTGGTATTCAAATTGAAATTGGAGCAGTTTTAGCACAGCTAAATATAGAAGGGGTTGGACGACTTGTTGACTATATTAGCAAGCTACTGACCAGGACAGAGAGTACCTGGGTCTCAAATGAAAAATATATACTTGCTATGGTTTGGGCTATGTGCAAGTGGAAATCCTACATTTTTTGGTCTCAGTTTATGGTATGGGCCAACTGGGCTCTACTGTGGTTCATAGCCATGTTGAGGGAGAATCAAAAGTCGGTGCATTGGGCAATATCCATACAAGGATTTAATATGGACATCCAGCACAAACCTGGAACTCAGCATTCCAGTGCAGATGGCCTCAGTAGATAATTTGTCCTTGATGATGAGCCAGAACCTTAGAAGGGTTGTGCTCAAGCATTTGTGCCTGGCGTGCTTGGCAGAATAGCCTGAGCTTTTTATATTGTTCATATAAAATGATGCTGAGAAATCTGTCTCTGAAAGTGAAGTCTGCTAATTAAACCCCTCTTTCATAATCATTTATGCTGAAAAGTGTTGGGAAGGAGCGGCAATCTTCCCACACCCACAAGCGGTTTAGAATAAGACAAAGGCTACGAGATATAATATAAGGGACCAGGGCAAAGAGGGATGCCCTTAAAGGCCTTTTCACGATAACCTTATTGCATGCTTCATAGATGTAGTGCACATGCAGCAACACAACGCCATCTTAGATATTAGCAGCCATATTGGAACATAAGGCATAAATGAAGTGCATCAATCAGCATCCAAGGCCAGCATCCCAGGCCTAGGCCACAAACGTGAGAAAAAGAATAGGTTGTGACCCGGGTAAGAAAGGCCAGAGCCACAGAGATCCATAAACCCTTCATTGTCTTAAAAGTTGCACTCTGGAAAGAATGTTCCCTGCAAGGCCAGGATTGAGTGCCTTTGTGTAATACAATCCGACGAGAAGGAGGGCATGGGCCTCCAACCCCCACCAGTCCGAATTGTAAGTTATAGCTCTCAAATGCCCCAGCCTTAAGATCCCTGAGTTCCAAGGTACCAGTCATCTCCAGAACACTGATTGTAACATTCTTAGACCTCCAATCGATCAAAAAGGTCAGAAAACAGGACGTTCTGCCTCCACTGCTGGGTCACGTGGTTGTGCTGCGATGTGCAGGGAGGGATACAATTATAGCCCAGAATAAGGATGGGAGACCTTGGAGAATGCCAACCTGTCTGGGATCGAACAAAGTTTGTGAGTTAGGATTACCTCAGATTTTCCTTCAGGCCCCTGTCTGCTTGTACCAGGTGCACTGCTACATAGAGAGAGATGTACTGTCTATTTTTTACATCATTGCCAATTACCCGCCACCTCATGACCGATGACGACTGCAGCATCACCCACGTTGAAGAAGATGGACAGAAGGGGCTGGGACCAATGACCTGGCATCCCCTATGGAGCAGGCAGTCTCTATATAGGGTTTCGCCAACCAGCTGCGCAGGTTTTTAGGGTATGTAATGATGTTACTGATGATGTGATGTACCTTTTTAAAGTGCTGCTTATGCAGATTTCGACAGAACGTTCAACGGCAGCAGAGTTCTTTGTTGGCGCTCTCCATCTTTTGTATGGAAATAAACCTTGTTATCCTTGCAACAGGTGCAGTGAGCCTTCTTTCCCTAGCGGGTTGCATTTTTTCTGGTGTGAGTGTCTAGAGACTTTCCTACTATTGGTGAATGAGACATGATCCCAGCGACCCCAGCAATGACAGAGGCTTCCAGGCCGCTTCTCTGAAGGGGCTGCACCCACCTGCAATAGCCAGTCTCAAGCGCACAACCTGCAGAGGTGTGCAGGAGCCGCTTTCACAAAATTCCTGTCTGCTCTTTGGAGTGGACCGTGGCTCCCGGGAGAGTGCAGGCCGTTATTGGGACCCCGTGATGAAGGAGCTTGGGTGAACATGCAGACGTGAGTACACCCCTTGCGAGGGACAACAACAATGGTTATGGTGTGTAGGGGAATGTTGTGTGTATGAGTGAAGGAGGAGTGGGCTAAGGCCACGTGGCGAGATTCATTTTTATTCTTATTTAATGGAAGGAAACAGGAGTGTGGGTGTTACGGAGAATTCTCTGTTTAGGCTGAATTTCCTAACCTAGTGAGTCCCCCAGCAGCTTTGCTGGATTTCTGGAGTTTGTTTTTTTCCATCCTGCCAAGAGTGAGACTCTTTTTTCCCACTCTTGGACATGAATGTGTGTAATTCCTTTGAGTGTCAATGTGTTCTATGGGCTATGGGGTCTTTTACTCCATAGGGTCTCATATGTTTTGCTATGTGTTTTACCCCGCACCCTCCGTGCCGTAACACTGGGGTGTCCTAGAGGATCCCCACCATAGACTCCATACCCGGGGACTGACTACTGTCTCCCCGGGCATGTAAAGTCACCATTGGCTTTACTAGACCTAAATTTACTAACAGAACTAGTACAAACCATCCTATTGTGGACGTACTAGTAAGGGTAATTCGATTACTCCTGGGTCTGTTATTCGAGGGGGCACTGTCCCGTCCCCCCTCGTCGAGTTTTGGCTGGTGGCAGTGGAAACTACTTGTTATATTCGACCCCGAATATAACCCTATGGGATTCTTCCCATTGTTGGAGGTTAATACTCTTTCTCGTTAATCTCTAACATACCATCGGTTTATTTATCTTAAATAAATCTATCAGTTGGTATTTTCTGCCAGAACTTGGTTTTTAAAATGGCGTCTGTGTTCGTCTCTGTGACTCCTAAACCAAAGGTTGAGCCCTTTGTTCCACTTTTGGCGGGCTTCTGTACAGAGGCCCTCCAAAGTGGTGCCATTCTGTCTGGGTACCACCGGGAGTGTGGGAGGGGGTTTAGGCACCCTGGACTGAGTTGCCTTGCCAACTCAAGTCGCACTCTGGTGTGATTGGCCCAAGTGGTGAGCCACCCCGCTCACCACTTAGCGTGTTTTGATTGACAGCTAGGCTGAATGCATGGGGGTTTTCTGCATAAAAGCAGGGCTTTTGGGACTGGATCTTCAGAAGTCGCCACAGGACCTAAGAATCCGACGAGGGTAAAGCTGAGCCGACCTGCAACGACGACACCTCCGGTGGAGCCCTGCTGAACCGACTCACCACTTCCCGACGACAGAGGAGATCTCCCCGCCGGAGAGTCTCTTCCCCTGACTGGTGGGAACAACCAGTCCCCTTTGCTTTTTCTTCGTTCCAGGACGTAGTGGTCGAATTGCCCGTGCAGAGCACCCCGGCAACCGGATAGCCTGTACCCCTGTACTGCGGCCAAAAGGTGGTGCCTTGTGACGGAGCACTCCGCGGCTGGTCTCTTCGCTGGTGGTGCAACGATCTTCAACTTTCCTTGGACGACGAGATCATCTATTCTCTTGGCAAAGCCCCGACCTGCATACACCACCAGGAACAACTGCCCCCGCCGGAGGTGTCTCTCCACAAACAAGGTACCATGTCCGCCTGGCTTCCCTTGTGTCGGTTAGCGTGAGGTGTCTTGATCCTCGCCTCTCCATTGGGTCGCCTCCAAGCTTTCTTAACTTTCTGTTCTGAACTGGTCCAACCTTTCTGTGACAATTTGCGCCAAAGACTCGAAGTGCATTTCCACTGTAATACTTTTTGGGACATATCGCCTTGCCTCTCTCCGAGTGGGCCTGGCCTCTGAACTTTGTGATCTACAGTAGACCCTGCCTTACTTGCCTTGCATTTGCTCGTAAAAGTGTTGGTACCGAGTTGATTTCATACCCTGCCTTTTCTCTCCCGTCCTAACGAATACTAGAGTGCCATCTAGGTTAAAGCATTCACCTCTGTCTACAAATAAGTGGTGCCGTTGAACCTAGACTTGTCGAACTATTGTTAGGGGGTTGACTTACTTATAGTAATTGTGATTGAAGTTGTTTACCGTATTAGTGCCAGTGTGGTCTCCATAGATGTGATTTTTATAAATAAATAACTATATATCTTTACACCAAAGCCTTGTTCCATGTTTGCTTGTTCTACTGTGTGTATTGCCCTATTTTGTATACTCCACATACTGCCTAACTCTTCTTGAGGGAAGTCTGACTGCTCAGCCACAGCTACCAAGTGAATCTGTGTGGTACAGACTGCTACCAAGTGGGTTTACTGCCAAACACCTGTAGTCCTAAATCTTTTGCAGTGGTCCCAGAGGGAACTGCACAGGTTTCCGCCTAACACTGGTGTACAGCGGTGGGATTTGTATCGAGTATACAGTTTAGAGTGCTTTTTAACACCTTAGGATAACTAACCACAAAGCTTAGCACTAAAAGCAACTTTCAAAAACATGTCTACTATGGAAGTTTACAGTCAAGAGTCATTGTCAGGTGAAAATACTGAGAGTTTACGAGCCCTCTGTAGATAAGAGAAGCTTTCTGTAAAAGGCACAAAAGTAGAACTGATAGCGAGATTGCTGGAAAACCAAAGTCTGGGTACTGGTTCAGAGGAACCAACTTCTCCAGCGAATGTAGAAAACAGTAATGGTATTGATCTGAATCAAAGTCTTGATAATGAGTCAGAAGAGGAAAGTGAACCTAATGAAGTTAGTCACTCTGAGCCTCTGTCTGCCTTACCTACTGTACCTAGGGGGCCCATACCAGGTCCCACATGTAACCCTGCTTATTTTGAACTTGAAAAAATGAAGCTCGAATTAGAATACAAACGGTTCTTGGCTCAATCTGAAAGAAACCAAGAGCTCGAGTTCAGACGGATGAATGCCCAGGCTGAGCAGAAGCAAGCTGAGTTAAGGCTCAGAGAAATAGAACTTAATCACGAGTTAGAGATGAAAAAGTTGTCTGTGGAAAATGCTTCTCTCTCCTCTGGTTCCTCTAGAAACTCCAGTCCCAAAAGACCCCGGATGCCGAAGGAATTAGTGGGTATGTATGAACCGAGATTGGATGTTTTGGATTGGTTAAAACTGTTTGAGTACAATCATGGGCTCCAGGACATCACCGGGAATGATTTACTTCCCTGTTTGTTCTCTAGGCTTCCTCCTGTTGCGACTGATGTGGTAATGGAGTTGGGGGAGGCGGATAAGAAGGATTACGAAAGTGTGAAACTAGCATTAATAGCTAGATTCGGGAAGACCCCTTCCAAGTATCTTAAGAGGTTTAGAACCCTCAAAAAGCATGATGGTACCCCTTGGGTTACCTGGGTGAGTGAAGGGTTGAAAAACTTAGAGGGATGGATTAAGGGTTACAAAGTGAACACTTATGAGGGTATGAAGAATCTTTTTATGTTGGAGTCTATTTATGATGCCTGTTCTCCTGAGCTCAGACAGCACTTGGCTGATTCGAAGGAATTGGATTCCAGGAAACTAGCTAAGGCTGCTGACTTGTGGGTTGCCAACAGGGCTACTCATAAGGATTCTGGGGCAACTCAGAAAAAGGATGAGGGAAAACAGCCTAAAAAAGACTCAAAAGAGAATTCGAATAACTCAAATTCCAAAGAGGGCCCCAAACAAAACCAGAAGGGTAAGCCACAAGGAAAACCGCAGCAGAATAGTGTGTCTTCTGGTGCCAAACCAGAAGGATGCCAGAACAAGCCACCATTCCAGAAAGCATTCGATAAATGCTTTGTTTGTGGCTCGACTGACCACGTGAAAGGAGATCCCAGATGTAAGGGTAAACCTTCAGGGGTCCAGCTTGTTTCCTTAGCCTTCGCTCCAGAGGAGGAAGTCCAAATGGCAAGTGGAATCTTTCTACTGCTGGCTGATGAACCCATTGGAGTCTCAGCCAGCGTTTCTTTAGTATCTCTGGGGTTGTGGGAACAACAGAATTTAGACGTCTATAATTCTATCCCCGATAATACTAAAGAGTATTATAAGGACAGTGTCCAGGTGAATGGTCAGGAGACTCCTGCCATTAGGGACACTGGGGCCAGCATAACTGTGGTGGATAAATCGTTTTTTCAGGCTGAGGATGTTGCTAAGGCACCCAAACGCCTCACCAAGTTAGCTGGAGGGCCTGTGCAGATGCTTCCCCAATTACCAATTCTCATCCAGTGTAACGACATGACTGTGAAGATACCTGTCAGCATACAGAATGAGGTACCAGGTACGCGTTCTGTTGGGCAACGATTTGAAAACTCTCGGAGTTGTATCGCATACCCCCAGACCTCCTAGTAAACGGTTACAGGAGCTAACCAGACCTGCAATGGAGAGAACCATGCGAGGTACTCTCCAGGAGATGATGAAGAAAGATATCACTCCTGCTCCACTGGAATTGTCAGCTGCTGTCTCCAAGAAATCAGAAGCAAAAGGGAAACCTAAGACTTCTCTACCGAAACCAGCAGCCAGCATTTCAGTGCAGCCAACAAGGACTTCCCCGCGGTTGTCCAAAGTTACACCCGTAACTCCACCTCCAGCTGAGGCTGAGGGGGAGGTACAACCGTGTGTGGTAGAATTAGACTCTGAAGAGGAGCTAATGGAAGGCCAGGAACTCATTGAAAATCTGGATCCTGTTGACCATCCTGAGCTGCAGTCTTTACTGGCAGAAGGTGGACCCAGCAGGGCGGACTTCAGTAAGGGACAGAGAGAATGTCCAACTCTGGAAGGTCTTCGTCACCAGGCAGAAGCTCAGGCTGAAGGGCAAGAGCCTGGGAAATACAGGTTGCACTGGGAAGATGGCCTCTTCTACAGTGAACCGACCGAGTCTGCACCTGGAGACTACAAATGACTTGTAGTACCCCAAGAGAACAGACCACAGTTCTTGCAGTTAGCCCACGAGAGTCCTTTGGCTGGTCACTTGAGTTTCAAGAAGACTAAGGAAAGGCTCTCTCTCTACTTTTATTGGCCGAAGATGAAAAACACTGCAGGAGCTGCCACACCTGCCAGACCTCTGGTAAGGTTGGCTCCAAGAATGTGGCACCTTTAGTGCCTCCCCCAGTTGTGGGAGTCCCATTTGAGAGAGTAGGGATTGACATTGTTGGTCCCCTTGATCCTCCAACCTCCTCAGGCAACAGGTTTATACTTGTTGTAGTAGACTATGCTACTAGGTATCCTGAGGCAATTCCTATGAGGACTGTTACAGCTCCGGCTGTGGCTAAGGCCCTCCTTGGTCATTTTACCAGGGTCGGGTTTCCTAAGGAAGTAATCTCTGACAGGGGGTCAAACTTTATCTCCCACTACATGAAAGCCATGTGGAAAACCTGTGGAGTTATTTACAAGTTCTCAACAGCTTACCAACCACAAACCAATGGGTTGGTAGAACGGTTCAACCGAACCATGAAGAGCATGATAGGTGCTTTAGAGGAACCCCTTAAGCGTAAGTGGGACCTTCTACTGCCATGCCTTCTCTTTGCTTATCGAGAAGTCCCTCAGGAGGGAGTAGGTTATTCTCCCTTTGAGCTTCTTTATGGTCATCCCGTCAGAGGTCCATTGGCCCTGATTAAGGTGGGGTTGGAGAGTGCTATTTCCCCCAAGCCAGTCAGAGTGACTGACTACGTGATAGGTCTCCGGAGGAGAATGTCACACATGATGACAGAAGCAAGCGATAACTTGAAAGCTGGACAAGCATTGGTCAAGCACTGGCATGATCAAAAGGCTAACATGGTTGAGTTCACTCAAGACCACCTCGTTCTCGTTATGATCCCAACAAGGCAGAGGGCCTTGCAAGACAAATGGATGGGACCCTTCAGAGTTGTGGGTAAACTCGGAGAGGTCAACTATCTGGTGGACTTGGGCAATCCCAAGGAGGCTCCGACAGTCTTCCACACCAACCGACTCAAAGCGTATGTCTCAAGACCTGATGTAGGTGCGTTGCTTCTAGCATCATCCGAGGAAGAAGAAGGGAGTGAAGCTCTTCCGGATCTCCTCAGAGGCTTACCTTTAGACGAAAAAATTGAAGGAGTAAATCTCTCTTCAAATCTGACACCCGAGCAACAAGAAGAGTGCAAATCTATGTTGAATCAGTTTGCCTCTCTGTTCTCGCTTTCACCAGGCTTGACCCCTTGTGGCCAGCATGACATACTCACTGGTGACTGTCTGCCAGTCAAAAGCAGTGGATACCGAATGTCAGAAAATGTACGAACCCACATCAAAGGTGAGGTCAGCAAGATGCTTGATCTCGGGGTAATAGAGCCCTCTACTAGTCCATGGTCTAGCCCAGTTGTGTTAGTACCAAAGGCCGGATCTAAAGAACTTAGATTCTGCATGGATTATAGAGCTCTCAATGCAGTCACCAAGACTGAGGCCCACCCTTTGCCAAGAACAGATGAGTTGGTGGATAAACTTGGCGCAGCCAAGTTCCTCAGCACATTTGACTTGACGTCAGGCTATTGGCAAATAGCCCTTACAGACCATGCCAAGGAGAAAACTGCATTTTCTACCCCGTTGGCTTATACCAGTTTAAGGTAATGCCTTTCGGATTGAAAAATGCACCTGCTACATTTCAACGGATGGTAAACCAGGTTCTGAATGGGATGGAGGACGTCTGCATGGCATACTTGGATGACATAGCAGTGTTCAGCAATTCCTGGGAAGAACATGTAACCCACCTGAGAGGTGTTTTGCAGGCTCTTGGACGAGCCAATCTGACCAAAAGGCGAGTAAATGCCAAATTGGACAGAGTAAGGTAGTCTATCTTGGACATGAGGTAGGAGGTGGAGAAATAAGGCCTTTGCTCAGTAAGATTGAAGCTGTGCAAAATTGGACAACACCTACTACTCAGACCCAAGTGAGAGCCTTCCTAGGCCTCACTGGGTATTACAGGAATTTCATTGAGAGCTATGGGACCATAGCTTCTCCACTGAATGTCATCTCCTCGCCCAAATTTCCTAAAAAGGTTAGATGGAACGAGGAGTGCAATCAAGCTTTTGAAAACCTGAAAAAGGCTCTTTGCCAAGCCCGAGTACTCAGAGCTCCTGATAACCACCAAACTTTCATTGTGCAGACAGACGCCTCAAATGTAGGAATAGGTGCCGTACTCAGTCAACTGGATGGTAAAGGTAGGGAGCACCCTGTTTGCTTCATCAGCCGCAAGCTGAAGGATCCTGAAACAAGGTGGGCAACAATCGAAAGAGAATGCTTTGCTATCGTGTGGGCTCTGAAGAAGTTTAGGCCATACTTGTATGGTTCTACTTTTGTCATTCAGACTGACCACCAACCCTTGAGATGGTTAATGCAAATGAAAGGGAAAACCCAAAACTACTGAGATGGTCGATCTGCCTGCAAGGGTTTGATTTCACCATTGAGCACAGGTCAGGGTGTCACCACCAAAATGCTGATGGTCTCTCTAGGATGTATGTCATCGACTAGAGGTATGAGATTCATCCAGGAGTGGATTAAATCCTCCTGTCCCTTAGTCTGGAGGGGGCGAGTGTTAGGGAGAATTCTCTGTTTAGGCTGAATTTCCTAACCTAGTGAGTCCCCCAGCAGCTTTGCTGGATTTCTAGAGTTTGTTTTTTTCCATCCTGCCAAGAGTGAGACTATTTTTTCCCACTCTTGGACATGAATGTGTGTAATTCCTTTGAGTGTCAATGTGTTCTATGGGCTATGGGGTCTTTTACTCCATAGGGTCTCATATGTTTTGCTATGTGTGTTACCCCGCACCCTCCGTGCCGTAACACTGGGGCGTCCTAGAGGATCCCCACCATAGACTCCATCCCCGGGGACTGACTACTGTCTCCCCGGGCATGTAAAGTCAGCATTGGCTTTACTAGACCTAAATTTACTAACAGAACTAGTACAAACCATCCTATTGTGGACGTACTAGTAAGGGTAATTCGATTACTCCTGGGTCTGTTATTTGAGGGGGCACTGTCCCGTCCCCCCTCGTCGCGTTTTGGCTGGTGGCAGTGGAAACTACTTGTTATATTCGACTCCGAATATAACCCTATGGGATTCTTCCCATTGTTGGAGGTTAATACTCTTTCTCGTTAATCTCTAACATACCACCGGTTTATTTATCTTAAATAAATCTATCGGTTGGTATTTTCTGCCAGAACTCGGTTTTTAAAATGGCGACTGTGTTCGTCTCTGTGACTCCTAAACCAAAGGTTGTGCCCTTTGTTCCACTTTTGGCGGGCTTCTGTACAGAGGCCCTCCAAAGTGGTGCCATTCTGTCTGGGTACCACAGGGGGTGTGGGAGGGGGTTTAGGCACCCTGGACTGAGTTGCCTTGCCAACTCAAGTCACACTCTGGTGTGATTGGCCCAAGTGGTGAGCCACCCCGCTCACCACTTAGCGTGTTTTGATTGACAGCTAGGCTGAATGAATGGGGGTTTTCTGCATAAAAGCAGGGCTTTTGGGACTGGATCTTCAGAAGTCGCCACAGGACCTAGGAATCCGTCGAGGGTAAAGCTGAGGCGACCTGCAACTACGACACCTCCGGTAGAGCCCTGCTGAACCGATTCACCACTTCCCGGCGACAGAGGAGATCTCCCCGCCGGAGAGTCTCTTCCCCTGACTGGTGGGAACAACCAGTCCCCTTTGCTTTTTCTTCGTTCCAGGACGTAGTGGTCGAATTGCCCATGCAGAGCACCCCGGCAACCGGATAGCCACTACCCATGTACCGCGACCAAAAGGTGGCGCCTTGTGACGGAGCACTCCGCGGCTGGTCTCTTCCCTGGTGGTGCAACAGTGAGATCATCTCTTCTCTTGGCAAAGCCCCGACCTGCATCCACCACCAGGAACAACTGCCCCCGCCGGAGCTGTCTCTCCACAAACAAGGTGCCGTGTCTGCCTGGCTTTCCTTGGCTTTCCTTGTGTCGGTTAGCGTGAGGTGTCTTAATCCTTGCCTCTCCATTGGGTCGCCTCCAAGCTTTCTTAACTTTCTGTTCTGAACTGGTCCAACCTTTCTGTGACAATTTGCGCCAAAGACTCGAAGTGCATTTCCACTGTAATACTTTTTGGGACATATCGCCTTGCCTCTCTCCGAGTGGGCCTGGCCTCTGAAGTTTGTGATCTACAGTAGACCCTGCCTTACTTGCCTTGCATTTGTTCGTAAAAGTGTTGGTACAGAGTTGATTTCATACCCTGCTTTTTCTCTCCCGTCCTAACGAATACTAGAGTGCCATCTAGGTTAAAGCATTCACCTCTGTCTGCAAATAAGTGGTGCCGTTGAACCTAGACTTGTCAAACTATTGTTAGGGGGATTGACTTACTTATAGTAATTGTGATTGAAGTTGTTTACCGTATTAGTGCCAGTGTGGTCTCCCTAGATGTGTTTTTTTATAAATAAATAACTATATATCTTTACACCGAAGCCTTGTTCCGTGTTTGCTTGTTCTACTGTGTGAATTGCCCTATTTTGTATACTCCACATACTGCCTAACTCTTCTTGAGGGAAGTCTGCTGCTCAGCCACAGCTACCAAGTGAATCTGTGTGGTACAGACTGCTACCAAGTGGGTTTACTGCCAAACACCTGTAGTCCTAAATCTTTTGCAGTGGTCCCAGAAGGAACTGCACAGGTTTCCGCCTAACAGTGGGAGCCTTTCCGAGTGAGGGAAGATGATGGCGCCATTTGTTTTGTGATGAGGAGATCAAAAATAGCTTGTTATTTCAGTTAGTTGTTTTAGTGTATTACGATTTTCTGCACAAAAGGGTGAGGTCAGAGGTGGGCCAGTGTTCATAGCTTGTTTAGGAGTGTGTAGTGTGACAGTGTGTATGTGTGCACGTGTGGATGGGGGAGGCGGAAGTGTTGACATGGAGTGACAGGGAGGCGGGGACAGGTGACTGGTGATAAAAGCGTGCACATCACATAATTACAAGGGTGGGGTTTTGAGTGTGCAAATTGCAAATATGGGATGGGGACGTCATTGCAGTACATGTATCATGCATTACCATTGTACAGGGATAAGATAGAGAAGTATCACAAACAGAAGGTGATAGAGACACAAGGGGAGATGCCCTGCTCCTGGCCAGATCAGGGCACCCACAATAGAGGGATACTAGACCACATGAGCACATTTTTTGCTGCTAAATGTAAAGGTAAACATCTTCAAAAGAGAAGAGATATTAGAACTGTGGAAGATGATAGAGGATGTGGAAGACCCTGATGGGGGTGGGAACCAGGGCATTGAAGGGGCCACCGTAGATGCAATGTTCGTGACAACAGAGGGGAATGGGACTGTGCCCCCGCACATAGTGCTTTACCCACTCACCACTCGCCCAGGCAATGGGTATACAAGCCTGACATATGTGCCCACACCGGGTACTGCCCCACCTCCCTACAGATCAACACCAACTGCCTCATCACGAGTTTGGCAGTAACCCTTAAATGCGGCGGTAATGCTATTTCCGCCGCATTTAAGGGTCCACCAAATCACAAGCTTGGTGGATTTACCTGATTTTCAGGGTCATCCCGAGTTTGGCAGTAACCCTTAAATGTGGCGGTAATGCTATTACCGCCGCATTTAAGGGTCCGCCAAATCATGGGCTTGGGGAATGTTTGTTGCTATTACTGCCGGCGCTATTACCGCCGGGGTTAGCGCCCAACTCGTGATGAGGCCCTTTTGGCGCAGAACATTCCCCATTGGGCCCAATGGGGAATGGGAAATTCCAGAATGGGCCTCATGGGGAATGGGGACTTACTGTTCCGTCAAACCCGTGATCCAGCGCTAATAGCGCCGGGGGGTTTGGCTGTAGTGCTAATAGCCCCGGCGGTAATACCACTGGGGTTAGCGCCCAACTCGTGATGAGACCCCAAGTGTTATCCCGCCCCAGGATAGTACGGTTCAGAAGGAATTAGAAGAGGGACTGGAGGCTATGGGTAGAATTGGCATGATTGAGGGTGACACGGGGGGGAGGAAGGAAGGGAAGTGGGTTGAATGAATGGAGAGCAGGAGACATTTTGTTTAGGTTAGATAGTAGGGCCATAAAGGATGTGCACATTGAGAAGGAGGGTGGTGGTGATGGGCGAGCGGGGAGTATGGGATATGTGATGGTGAGGGCCGACAGGAATGCAGACAAAGAGCTGAGGGAAGATGAATGGGACACAGTGGATGAGATCCAGGACAATGAAGGAGATGCGCAACAGGCACCAAAAGTTATGCCGTGGTTGGAAATTTCGTGGGGACCACGATTAAGGAATAGGTTTGGTTGGGTGGCAGTGGCAAGGATAAAGGGAAGTGCTGGATGGAAAGAAGGGAGGGGTACAGGTACACTGATGCCGTTGTTGCATAAATGCCTAGGCAAGATGCACTATGTGCCCTGGGCACAAATGGATAAGAATAATTTGATTAAGCTGCTGACACTTGTTGGGGCTGGCAAGTGGAGCTATGCATTTGAAAAACAGACAACAGGTAGTCCCTTGGCAGTGGGGGCTATGAAAACCTTGCTTGTTGAGATTGTGGGGGATCAGGCTGAAGACATGTGGATTAAAGCAGGGTATCCAGGGGTAAAGTTACATGATGACACACACAATGGTGTGCCCTTTAATAACATTAGGGCGCAGATGTGGAACATGCTGCGACAAACATACCCCGATACACCAGACCTGCAGTCCATCATGCAGTATACCATGGGGGACGATGAAGACCCTGCGCAATACATTATTAAAGTTCAGAAGACGTGGTGTGCGGGGACGGCAGACCAGTGGGACCGCTCAGTTCATCTTTTTTATTTTGTTATTAAAAGGGGTTTACCCAAGGAAGTTCAGAAGGCTCTTGACAAAATAGTGGGCATTGAAGCGAAAGGGTGGGCTGAGATTCAAACAATAATAATACACCATTTTAAGAGAATAAAGGAGCCAGAAAAGGAAACAGCCCAGAGGCTGCAGGCTGAGGAAGCGAAACGAATACAGAAAAAGCTAGCAAAAATAGCAGTTGAAGGGGCAGTATCTTGAAATGTGCAAATGCAAGTAGTGCAGCAGACCTCAGCACCTCCAGATGTGACAATAGCATCTTTTTGGCTAGGAGGAGGACAAGGACAGTGGTGAGGTGGACCTCACTACCCCTATCCGGAGTGGCAGCAAGGAGGTCAGCAGCGCGGCAGGGCGGTTTCATGGGGGAAAGAGGGGATTTGGAGGTATGGGACCTCAGGGAGCCGGTATAGGTCCCTCATAGTGCTTGTGCTGTGGGAAGTGGGGACATTTTGCAAGGGAGTGTAGGAGCAGGCAGAGGATGGGATGCAACCCTTATAGCAATTATTGCCCACCACTCCTACCCCAACCCCATGTACAGCTCCCAATGCCAACCTCGATACACTATGAGATACATCAGGCCAATGCTCAACTACCACCACGACCCCCAGGTGCACAAGGGCAGCAAGCACAGATGACAACCACCAATGCCACAACAGAACACCATGTATGGAAGTAACCTGCCAACGAACGATGCAGAGCCGAACGCAACTGTCATACCCTACCGAGGAGTGAGTGTAGTGGGGAACACACATTTCTTGTTTCCTGGCACCGACACATACCCTGACTGGGACAGCCCACAAAGAACTCTTGCATGCCCAGTCTACCCTGAGGAGGAACCCTTGGAGGATATACACAAGATATGTTCCCACCAGGCTTGATTCAAGAAGAAAACCCTTTGAAGCATTTGGATACTATGTAAGCTATTGCTTTACTCAGACTAATTAGTAGCTCTGCTATCGATTTGAAAATGTAATTCATAAATCTTCATACATCATATATTGTCATGAATCAAAAATGTATTTATTAGAATCAATATTGCACTAGAAACATATACAGCTACAAAATATAAAAATTCTTAAAACAGTTCCAAAGGAAGACACTTATACATATAAACAAATACTGAACACACAATCATTTAATGCTCAAACAAATTGATGACTAATATACACATCCCAGGTCCCAGGTGCTAAGATAGGTAAGAAGCAATTCATCTACATGGTTGACACAGGTGAGACTAAATCATGCATCAGTGAGGGGTACTCCCACTATCAGGTGAAACTCTTGACACACAGGGCTTCTCTGGGGCTGTAGCCACGGTTCCCTATACAAAAGAAGTATATATCAAAATTGGCGGAAAGTTGATACTTGCTCCCCTGTTGTATTCTGAGAGCTCCCCTATACATTTGTTGTGGCGAAACCTGTTAAGCAAATTGAATATGACCATCTCACAGACCAAGGAATAGTGTGTGCCATCCCATACATGTGTGCTAGAAGAGCAATTATCATAATACATGCAAGGTGAGGATAGGCAGTGGTTTGCGGTATTCCCTTGGATACGGATATGTTTGTATATGGCATAACAGTGCTTCTCAAGGCAGTGCCCCAAATTGATAAGGCTTGTTGATGAGTGCTATCTAACTTCATTTTCTGGCCTGTGGTAACCCCTGAATTGGTGGCAGGAACAATACTGTACCTGGATTTACAGGGCCTGGTGGTGTCAGCTGAGAGGATTGTTGTAATTGGGACTGACTTGGAAGGGTGCGAGTTGCGCACAGTGTTGTGTATTGACTCTACAGTGCCTCTTAGAGAAGTAACTGATACAGACTTGTTTGAAGATCATCCAGATGATGGTGAGATTGCGCTAGCAATTTCTATCCCTCGTGTGAGAAACATGAGGGTGTCTCATCCACTAATCCCAGTGGATCTGTCATCCAGGTGGCCAGGATACGGCCATCGCTATTGGATCCATTTCCTGCAGGTGGACCAGTGCGGGAGGATCAATTGGATGGGGGGACTTCGGGGAGTAGAAGTGGGACAGTGAAGTGGGATATGCAGTGTCCCCTTCCTTATGATACCTTTTCCTTATCCTGCCCAGTAGGATACTCAGAAACTCTACCCCCCCCCACTTTTCCAACATGAACACTTTCTCACACTGTGAGTGACAATGGACTGATACCAGAGCCATGTACCAGACATGTCCCAACACAAGGGTCAGGCCGAGTCAGGCAATTGCCAACAACTACACACGCCTGACTGCCCTTTCCCTTCCTCACTGGGATAAAAGGCAGAGTACAAGAGCACACACTGAGCAAGGCCGAATGCATGAGGAAGCAGCTATTCCAGGACGGCAGTTCAAACGGAGTAGAAAGGCGGCAAGACCTGAAAGGACGTCAAGGAGGGAGTTTCCCTTGTTCTTTTCAACCCAAACCTGCGCAGCCTCAGATGAAAGAAACATAACACTGGGAATCGCAGCTGGCGAGTGGTGTGATGGATGTGAGCGGTACATGGAACCCTCGTGCAGTGATTGCCAGGATGGGGAGACATGTTTGCCATTGTGGTACCATCCTTGACTCCAGAGGCAAAAGAAACAACAGCGAGTTCAGCACAGCTGGTGAGTGGGAAGAACCTGATAGTGGGCCAGACTGTGTTCGACTCAAGGTTGCAGTGAGAACATTAAGAAAATTAAGAGAAAGGTCTGTGTGAATGAACTTGGTACCAGAGATAGAGCGATCCGGCACCACATGGGTGCTCATTAGAAGATCTCTGGCTGCTACTCCTCTCTTGAACATGGAAAGTATTGAACCCTAAAATAGTGGAACTACAAGTACCAAGAGGCCATAGAGAAGGTCGGCATAAGGTCTCAAGGTGGTCATACAAGGGTCAAGCCAAACCCCTTGTACAATCAAAAGTTCTTGGCACGTTGTAGAAATTGTGATCCGTGGAAATGCCAACTGGTTATTTTACATAGACACGCCCTTGCCATAGTCTAACAAATTGACCCAGTGAGATGTGATCACCCTTCGAAAGTCTTTGTTTAAAGTTGGCAAGTGCAGTGGAAGGTCTGAGCCCGGATGAGGGGTACCTAACAACAAATTGTTGTTTAAAAAGACATTGGCTTCATTACAACCCAGGGGCTCCCGTAATGAAGGGTGCCGGTATGGGACCGGCGCCCTTCATTACGGGAGTGCCTATTTCGAGGTTCCCTTGCAGGACCCGGAACAGACGTCTGGTAAAACCAGATGTCCTTTCCGGGTCCCACGAGGGGACCAAGGAGCTTATAACGGGCCCGTTAATAGCTCTCTCCCCATTCTCATTGAGCCCTATGGGGGCTCAAATGGGAATGGGGAATGGTTTTTCCAATGAGGACTTACCGGGTCCTCCATAGTTGAATAGCCCGGTAAGTCCTCATTGGTGGAACCCAGTATTGGAGCCCGGTATGGAGGCAGCCATGCCCTAATTAAGGGCATGGCTGCCTCCATACTCGTAATGAGGCCCTTTGAGACTTTTGAATATGCAAATAAGGAACTTGAACGAAAGACAATAGTGAACCCGACCAAGGGACATCAAGAGAAAAGTGTAAAGAAGCTAACTGAGCAAAATTGCGACTGCAAGCATGAAGCTGAATGAGGGATGTCCACAGTGAATGGTTGGTTTGAGCCCGATTGAGGGAGGCTAACCACTAAGAGGAGGATCGGAGCACGGCTGAGCGGGATCCAAGGGTGACTAGTAATCACCCTGTGTGAATTTTAACAGAAGGAATTTTAGTTTTGTTGTTTCGGCTAATGAATAATCACTCGACGTCAAATTTACAAGAAGGAACTGATTTTGTTTTGTTGGTTTTGGAATATCAGGCCCCTCTGAAACAAGAGACTTTGCATGAGAAGAGACCTGGGCACAGAAGGCCCTGATATAGAGAAAAGGAACTGTAAGCTTGTGCCAGAAGCTCAGGAGTATGCTGTGCTCAAGAGTCCCACCTTGTCCCGTGCTAAAAACATGGGGAAGGGAGACCCCATCCATAACGTGCCATAAGATTGATGACCGTCAGAACCAATATGTGCTCGACCTGCTAATGGCAATGGAAGTTTGTGAACACTTCTTTCTTTTCTTATGAACATTATCCCTCACTATTTTGTAGCATAGCAGTAAGGATTGGCAATAGGACTTTTAGTATAGTCCCTTTTTATTTGACTAGACACTACTAGGACTGTATTATTATTATTAGATGGTCGTAGCTTGCTCCCATCTTAGCTTTAGGGTTAGATTAGGTGTTTATCTCACCCATTTTACAGTTTAATAAACACTGTTGAACTGTGATCTCTTGTGTTTGTCTTGCTTTGATACAATGCCTTCCTTACACTTGTGACATTATGGTGGAGAATCCAAATGTGCAATGCCCCATGATGGCTCTTGTAGCCCCGCCCCCTTCACTGAGACAGACTTAGAGCAGGTCCCTGAAAGGCTCTGGACAACAAATGCCATGACGTAGCTCCTACAAGTAGTGATCCTAGTTTGAATAACAATCAAGCCGGGCGCCGTGCTGCCCCGGGTTAGGCAGTATCCTTCATCAAGAGAGGCAGAGGAGGGGATATGGGACACTATTGTTGCCTTACTTAATCTGGTAATTGTACCATCCTCCTCCCCATGCAACACGGCTGTATACCTGATAAAGAAGGCAAAAGCGGGAGCAGGAGAATGATTCAGGATTTGCGTCCTCTTAATGACATTGTACAGGAAGACTTTCCAGTGGTCCCAAACCCTACAACAATACTTTGTTACATCCCTAAAGAAGCAACCCACTTCACTGTGGTGGATCTTAAGAAGGCCTTCTTTTCTGTCCCTTTGCGCCCCAACTCACAATACCTCACCGTGTTTCGAATGGTGGGATGCTCTTTGAATACTCAAGACTGCCTCAAGGGTATTGTGCGTTCCCCAGAATTTTTAACACGATACTATACGCCGATTTAGGCAATATTCAGGTGCCCAGTACAATTATTCAGTATGTTGATGATCTACTGGTGTGTAGTATCAGCGAGCATCAGTGCAGGAAGGAAGTGCAGGAAGGACTCCATTACGCTCCAACAGATTTTGGCCCGCAAGGAATACAAGGTTGATAAGGCCAACTTATAGTACTGCCTTCAGGAGGTACTCTACTTAGGTCAATTGATCTCTGTAAGTGGCAAAAGAATAATTCCTGACCACGCCTCCTTTGTGCACGGTACCCCGCAACCCAAAACAGTGAAGGAGATGGAAACATTCTTAGGACTATGTAGCTATTGTAGGGCATGGACACTTGACTATGTAGCATACACAAGGCCCCTTTTGCAAAACACAGAAAAATGACAACAAAATAGTATGGCCCGAGGACATTCTCACAAATTTCAGTGACCTCCAGAAGGTCATATCCACAGCACCAGTGCTAGCAACCCCAGACTACACGCAAGAGTTCTATTTATTCTCTCATTCCAATGGGCAACTGATGACTGCAGTGCTGACACAAAAGAGAACCATGGGTCACATGCCATTGGCCTATTACAGCGGTATGCTAGACTCAGAAATGCAGGGCCAATTTGCATGTGAACAAGCACTGCAGCATTTGCTATTGAAAAAAGTTCCATCAGCATCATGGGATGCTCTCTAACATTGTACGTCTAGCTTGCAGTTTCTTTCCTTCTAGAGTGTTCAAAATCTACAGCATTTGCATGCAAGGTTATTTTATTGATCCAAACTTTTCACATTGTACGGAGTAAAACTGTTAACCCTGCCACCTTTCTGACAGAAATGTGCTCTGACAAAGACCTAGCCAACCACAACTCAGCAATTTTTGAGGGAGAGGAAGATATTCCTAAAGCACATGATAAACCGCTCAAAGGGGGAGGTCCTCTTCATTGATGGGTCATTCATAACTGACCAGGACACAGGCTTGCAGCACACTGGTGCAGCAGTGGTCCACCTGGTGGAAGGAGAATATGAAACATTAGTGCAGAGGAGATTAACAATGCATTTTGTTCGGCCCAAGCCACCAAGCTCACAGTGCTTATTGAAGCGCTACAAGCATCCCATGGGTGCCACCTGACCATTTACTCTAATTCAGCATATTTCACCACTAGAGTGCATGCAAGCCTTGCATGGTGGAAGAGGAGGGGATTCAGGAGAGCTGGCAGATCTCCTGTTCAACCTTCTGCATTATTGGATAAACTCATTCATGTACTGTCCCAACCATCTGTAGTGGCAGTCGTAAAATCCACAGCGCACAATAATAATACAGACGAGGTGTCACTCGGTAATGCCACCATGGCAGCATATCTTCCAGTGCCCCAAATATCACAGTATCCTGTGTTAACAACCAACACCGAACAGTTGTCAATGCATTACCAATTGCATAGCTCATTGAGTTACAGGGACAAGCACCACAAGAGGAAAAAGAACTTTGGGTGAAAAGGGAGTGTAAACAGTCCCTAACAGATGTAACAGATATCTGGGGAAACTGTTATGCCACATGACTTATTACTGATATGATATGATATTTTATTTCTATCGCGCTCGTACACAAGTGTTTCAGAGCACAAGAGTTGCATTCGACCAGGTACACCATCCATCACATGTTTTCAAGCAGTATATTGCAGCAGACATACTGGAGGACTGTTTGTCCCCAACCTACAGGAGAACTTAACTAAAATGGCTGTGTGTTGCACTACGTGTCAAAGCTACAACACAGAGCTTACATTAAGAACTATCAGAGCCACCTTGCCTGTCCTACTGGTTCATTCCACAAACTAAACATTGATTATGCGGACATGGGTGAAAGATGCAATGGGTCTCATTACCTCATTGTGGTCGTTTGTCACTTCTCACGATGGGTGGAGGCAGAACCTTTTGCACATTTGGATGCTAAGTGCACAGCCAAATATTTGGTGCATGAGGTTTTCCCTCGATGGGGCATGTGCAATGTTTTGAGATCAGACAACGGCACACATTTCTTTAATGAACTTTTTAAAGAGGCTTCAGCATTGCTGGGTTTAAAGCATCAAATGTGCACCATTTACCACCTCCAGGCCAACAGAGTAGTGGAACGGAGCAATGGCCTATTAACGAGCAAGCAGTCGAAACTCTGCACCACATTAAAGAAACATTGGGTGCACTGTATACCACTTGTGTTATTCAGTTTGGGCACCCAAAGACTACCACTTATTACTCCACGAGGTGGTAACAGGGCACTGTATGCATACACCACTCTCTCCTGTTAGACGAGTGTCAGGTGCTCACAGGAAAGCATCTTGAGGGGAGGAATTTAGCAACTATTTGTCCTCCCAAACGAAGGCCATAACATTTGTCTCCTAACAGATCGCACCTCTGAGGACTGAGGAAGCAGCCAGCACTGCAACGGCCATGCCAGCAACATCACCCCCTCTGCAGTTGTTCCCAGGCGATTGGGTATATATTAAACATTTTATGCACTGGTGGAGCATGCTCAAATATAACGGCCCTTTCCAGGTTATATACGCCACTCCCCTTTCTGTTAAAGTAAAGGAATTATTTTGTTGGGTGCAGCTGTCTGATGTACACAAAGCACCACAGCCCAAGCATACACCAACACAGTAATACACCCCATGTCCAAAACACCCAAAGCACACCCTCAGGCGCAGCCCGTGAATAACTCTTAACAAAGTAAGAAAGAACACACCCGTATTAAATCCCTACACAAGGCTGCTACGCATTACTATGCACAGGAAGCACACTCTTGCACTCTCCCATACTCTTTTCTATTCGCTCTCTCTCTCTTCCTCTCCCCTTTTTCATGTATTCATTTCCAGCAATGGTCTCAACTGGTTCTAATAATTCAACTTGTAATAGGAAAAGTAATTTGTATTGGACCATATCAAGGTTTTCCTACTAATGTTTATGTGCTATGCATTACATTGCTGGACTGTTTGCCCTGTCTATGTTTGGACTAGGTATATATTTGGGATGCATATTTATATGGGATGGGCATATAAAGGGGGGGGGGGGTATAAACACAAATGCACCAACAATCCAGACCTAAATATGTCCTCATTTTTCGGACAAATAATACTGTGGCCACGTATCCCCATCTCAATGACCAGGTCAAAAGTAACAATTCTGTGAATAGTACTAATGGATATGAATCTATCAGCTCTTTTAATAATGTATATAACATAGTTTTTGCAAGTAGAAACAGGCAACTTAAAAGGTCCAAGTATGAGGAAATTCGTGGACTTGGTCTAGATACAATAGAAGATGTGCACCACCCAGATCTCTCCAATAGTTGGTATGCAAACATGAGGAAGAGAAGAGTGAAGAGCTCCAGCGGAAGAGAAGAGTGAATGGTAGCGGTCATGTGTGTTTATTGATATGGCACATGTTGGTAGCACCCAAGATACTAATATCACAAGAAATACCAATTTTAGAGGCTCAATGTCTGGTTCATCTTGCACTGTGTAGGCTGCGAGGCATCTTCCAGCCGCAGAGTGTGTGACTAGAAGTTATGGACCCTGACCAGCTGCAATGCACTCAAAATCCTAAAAGCATCCAGTGTCCGCAGAGGCCATATCTGAAGTTGCAAGGAATAAAATATGTGGCGAGCAAGTGGCTAGAAATGTCAATGAGCTATACAGCAGGAGGACTACTGGGGTTTGGACACAAATTGGTGACCGGAGTGAATAAAGCATGTGCACCATTCTGGAAAGAACATATCGTAAAGATGTTGTGGATCAAAGTGATAGAACAGCCAATAAAAGTACAACAGCCAGAGACTTATGAATTATGTTTTTACAACAAAGGAACTGTTTTCGTAGGGGCCAAACAAAGATGTAACAAAACATTGTTCATCCCAGAACGAAAAAAAAGACAGTAATGGGCTACTATTGGGTGTGTGGACAGCAGCCATTCTTGCAACTCCAGCCATCATGGAGGGGTTACTGCTCACTGGCCACGCTGCAAACAGCGCTTCTTGTGATCCCAGAAGACCACCTTGCAGTGGGATTGAAGAACTTGCTTGCCCCAACCCCAAAGTGAATAATAAGGGGGTCCACCAAAAGCTTGTTACAGCCCCCCATCTTCCATATCTTACGTGGAAAAGAAAAGAACCAGAATCTGTACAGGAACAGAAGATTGATTACCCCTCACAAGACTCCTCTGAACTGCTTAATAAATACCCAATGAATATAGACTATTTAGCAAAGAAGAAACATTTTTTTGCATCTCTATTACTGCTTTGGGTTCAGAAAGCAACAAAGGCCAAGTGGCTCCAAATTGTACGTTGGGAGGTCATACAGATGGCAAATGAAACGGAACAAGGCCTCAATGCAAATAAGGTCGAGATGCGTGCCATAAGATTGATGACCGTCAGAACCAATATGTGCTCGACCTGCTAATGGCAATGGAAGAAGGGGTTTGCCGCAAAATTGGCGATTCTTTCTGCACATTTGTGCCTCCAAACGACACAGAAGTTATGGACCCTGACCAGCTGCAATGCACTCAAAATCCTAAAAGCATCCAGTGTCCGCAGAGGCCATATCTGAAGTTGCAAGGAATAAAATATGTGGCGAGCAAGTGGCTAGAAATGTCAATGAGCTATACAGCAGGAGGACTACTGGGGTTTGGACACAAATTGGTGACCGGAGTGAATAAAGCATGTGCACCATTCTGGAAAGAACATATCATAAAGAAGTTGTGGATCAAAGTGATAGAACAGCCAATAAAAGTACAACAGCCAGAGACTTATGAATTATGTTTTTACAACAAAGGAACTGTTTTCGTAGGGGCCAAACAAAGATGTAACAAAACATTGTTCATCCCAGACCGAAAAAAAAGACAGTAATGGGCTACTATTGGGTGTGTGGACAGCAGCCATTCTTGCAACTCCAGCCATCATGGAGGGGTTACTGCTCACTGGCCACGCTGCAAACAGCGCTTCTTGTGATCCCAGAAGACCACCTTGCAGTGGGATTGAAGAACTTGCTTGCCCCAACCCCAAAGTGAATAATAAGGGGGTCCACCAAAAGCTTGTTACAGCCCCCCATCTTCCGTATCTTACGTGGAAAAGAAAAGAACCAGAATCTGTACAGGAACAGAAGATTGATTACCCCTCACAAGACTCCTCTGAACTGCTTAATAAATACCCAATGAATATAGACTATTTAGCAAAGAAGAAAATTTTTTTTGCATCTCTATTACTGCTTTGGGTTCAGAAAGCAACAAAGGCCAAGTGGCTCCAAATTGTACGTTGGGAGGTCATACAGATGGCAAATGAAACGGAACAAGGCCTCAATGCAAATAAGGTCGAGATGCGTGCCATAAGATTGATGACCGTCAGAACCAATATGTGCTCGACCTGCTAACGGCAATGGAAGAAGGGGTTTTCCGCAAAATTGGCGATTCTTTCTGCACATTTGTGCCTCCAAACGACACAGAGAACGTCTCCCTGATGCAAATAATAGGAGCACTGCACACCCTCAACTTGCACATGCAAACTGAATCTGGCATACAAAACGATGATTGGTTTGATAACCTTTTTGCTTTGGCACCATCCTGGATGGTTGCGATCATGAAACTAATGATACCAGTGATAGTGTTTGTGTTGGTACTTTTCTGCATCTGACAGCTGGGATTCCGATGTTGCGCCAAAGCAGTACCTAACAGTGCCAGGATGATGGGTTCAATTGGGGTATTAAATACACCTTGCAGCACAAAAGCCAGTGCAGATCAAACAGATGACCCAAACAAACCAGGCATGGTGGTGATAGAGCAGTGCATGCACCCTCCCAGCCCTATCACTACACCCCACCTGACCCTGAGCATTACACAGAAAATTGGGTTGATTTAGCAGGTGATGGGGGATTATTTATATGACCTGCACCCCTGAGGAGTATGCCCAATCTGTCCATAGCTTGTGTCATGTACGTACAGCATGGGTTCCAGAGGAGGGATCACCACCTTACTTACAGGCTGAAAGGATGGTGGATGAACACTGGTGAGGGACAAATAAAGATGGGCTCATTGGGGAGTTTGTTCATGTAGAATTTATGAAAAGGGGAATGTTGGGATGGGGAGGTGATCTTCGTGCACACCCAATTGGTTTAGAATAAGGCAAAGAGGGTGAGATATAATATAAGGGACAAGGAGGTGGGTGGGTGCACTTAAAAGCCTTTTACATGATCACCTTCATAAATGTAGTGCACATGCGGGAAGAAAACACCATTTTAGATAGTAGCAGCCATATTGGAACAGAATGCTTAAATGCAGTGCATCAGCCAGCATCTCAGGACTAGGCGGAAAATGTGAAAAAAAGAAAAGGTTGTGTCCCCAGCACTGATGAGAAAGGGCCAGAGCCACAGAGATCCATAAACCCTTAATTGTCTTAAAAGTTGCTAGTCTTCGTGCTCTGGAAGGAATGTGCTCTGTAATGCCACGGTAGGAGGTTCTAGCGCCTTTGTATAATACAATCCCATAAGAAGGAGGGCACGGGCCTCTGACCCCCACCAGTCCCAATTCTACGTTATAACACTCAAATGCCCCAGCCTTAAGACCCCTGAATTCCAAGGGATCAGTTATCTCCAGAGCACCGATCATAAACCTGTTAGAACCCCAATCGATCAAAAAGATCAGAAAGCAGGACATTCTGCCTTCACTCCTGGGTCACGTGATTTGTGCTGCAAGGTGCATGGAGGGATAAAATTAGAGTCCAGAACGAGGGTGGGAGACCGTGGAGAGATGCCGACCTGTCTGGGATCGAGTGACCTTTGTGAGTTAGGATGATCTGGGCTTTTCCCTCGGGCCCCTGTCTGCTTGTACCAGCTGAACTGCTATATAGATAGAGATGTATTTTTTATTTTTTACCTATTTGCAGCCTCTGTATAGGGTCTTGCCAACCAGCCATGCTGGTGTTTACTGTATGTAATGATGTCACTGATGATGCGATGTACCCTTTTAAAGTGCTGCTCATGCAGATTTAGACAGAACGTTCCGCGGCAGCGCTTTCCATCCTTTTTATGGAAATAAACCTTGTTATACTTGCAAGAGGTGTATTTGGTCTTTTTTCTCTAGTGGGTTGTATTTTTCCTGGTGTGAGTGTCTAGGGGTTTTCCTACAAAAGTACAGTGTAAAGGTATAGTGCAAATGTGCTGCTCTGCTGATTTTTGTACTGATACCCCAAAGCAGTTGTCTTGTAGATCGGCAACACGGCAGTTACAAAGTGAGGTGTGCATTCCTTCCAACAGTCTGATAAATCCCACAGTTCCAGCAGCTAGGGGCTGTCTATAGCAGTGGTCAGCTCTGACCCAAAGTTCTATATGTGTGTACTCCTGGACCCTGGTGATAGATTACAATCTAAATAGAAGACATGTCTAGTTTTGGTATGGGGGACTCTAGGTATCTACAATTATAAACGGCCAAATTCTTTTTCTGTTATTTTATTGTCAGCTTGGCTTCTAGTGACTCGTTCCACTGACAGTGCCTATGGATAATCAGATGTCTGGAATTCTCCCAGAACAAACCAATGGGCCCAAACCGGAAAAATTACTTTTGATTTTTCTGGGAAGTTGTGGCACATTCCCTAGACAACAGGACATTACTGAAAGGGATCAGCTGCGAACCAGTGTGTCAAAGACAAGCCCTGCTGGGACAAGAGAGGGGAGTTACCACCTGGGTTACATTATGAGAGTTACTCTCGGGCAGATTAGTCAAGGGGGGCGGGTTTAGAATAGCCCAGGAGGGAAATGACCAATAAGAGAGGGGTTCTAACATCTTAGTATTTCTTAGGCCTCTTCCCCACTTTCCGCAGACAGGACACTCTGTGCATGACATCACTATGTAAAGGATTCTGAACACAGTAGCCCCGTTACAGAAGGCTAGAAGGGGATCAATCTGCAGAAATTAGTTGTAGTCTCCCATTTCTTTTAATAATCTTTGTGTTTCTTCAACCAGAAGTCTGCAGTTGGTTTCCCAAATTGTGTAAGGATTAATGTTAGGTTTTGATCTGCCCCTGTCCATGTTATTTGTGCTTGTGTCATAACTGGAGTGTTGATCTAGAATGTTTGAACTGGAACTAGCATGAATGTTCTACTGTGCTGTGAGTGTTCCTAGAGAAACAGTTGGGACCTGGCACTGAATGGAAGAGGGGGCCGGTGGATGTCTCTCCCTGCCTATGTACTTTACCTTATTACCCTCATGTACTTACCTGTAGACTTAAACCAGTAAAGACTTATGAAACCCACGAACGGCTTCACTCGCATACTTTGACTCCAAAGCATGAACTTAACAATTAACCTTTAGTTAATGCAACTTCTTAACATTTATTGCTGAAATGCGAACCCACAAAGTTTTGTATTCATCTTCGTTGTTATCTACATTTTGTCAATAGTTAGAAATATGGTAAAACTACTAAATTACATATTAACGGCAGTCAGTGTCATTTCAGGTCTAGGAGTAAATGTGGTATGTTAGCTGTAAGAATAGCAACGTTAAAGTCTATTTCATCAATCGAGAATACAATTAAGCTACGAACTCTTTGGACTGCATATATATCTAATGCTCTGTCTATTGATGACTCTGTATAGTGAGCCAAGTATATTGGTAATGTGGAACATCTTAGTCATGTACTCCTCTCAAGGGAGAATAGGCCATGTACATGAATATGGTCAATCCGTGACAGGTGCCATCTATGATACTGTCAAACAGGCTTTGATGACTTAAATATTGTCCAAAAACATGTTCTCATGTTCATTTCCCTTTGTCATAAGGGACACAATGGGCCAACATATTAACTATTCTTAAAAGAGTATCTTTTATAAGCTTAATACGTTTCCAGAGCCGCTTTCCATCAAGATGCCATTATGAGTACTTTCAAAGCAATGATTTGAATCCGCTTGACATTTGCTGTACTGCCTTTAGCATGAGCCTGGATGTATTGTACCTGAAGGGCCTTTAACTTGTCAGGCTCTTGTAAGATTTGTAAGATTTTGGGACAGTACAATGTTAAGCATTTTTAATGATGAAAACCAATGATGAGCCTCCAGATTACAACTTTCAGTGGATTCTAGAAAATGCACCGGTGCACGAATAATGTTGGCAGGACTACTGGCCTTCAAGTTCTCTTTATCGTAGCCCTGGTGCCAGATAAACTAACATTGGCACCAGTGCTAAAACCTGAGCAAATGCTTCGATAATACAGAATGGAGCAAACCATTTTTGTCGCATTCTGTGTTATTTAAATGTTGAATCAGTCTGTTTTTGTACTATGTATACAGCAGAACCTGAAAAGAAATGAGTTCACTACTTTAATTTTCATGTTACGCAGCGAACATAGTAAACACAATGGTCTGCCTCATTTTTGCTCCGGTCCAAACGTTTTCAGATTATAAGGCTAGATGCTAAATCTGTTTGCTCCATTCTGTATTATCTAAGCAGCAAAACTGGTGCTAAATTAATTTGCTGTTTTTTTTGCAGAAGGGAACAGCTTTGATATTCTGGCCCCTCAACTGTGTGGTCCTTGAGCAATGATCTATAAATGTTAATTTCTCATTAGTCAGGTTAAACTGAGATTTGATATCACGTGATCGGGAGTCTTTGGGCCAAATTTGAAAATATAGTAGTGCGTTTTTACAATGTTTTCGTTAAGTTCCCCTTTTTATGGAGTGCATTAAGATTGAATGGCACTATTTTAAAAGGCATGCCGGAATTTCTGAAGTGTGTGAGTACTCACTTTGACAATGCACCCTGGAACTGACTATAGAAATAAGCGACTATGACTGCCTTCTCCCAGTATTCTGCGTGACAAGTGTACTCACGATTTAGTCGGATTTGTATTCCATGGCCGCTGGTGCCTTAGGCATTTCTGTATTCAAGAGCATACAAACATATGTGTTTTGCAGGCTGATGAATTTTTCTCACCATAAACCTATTGCTTCCTATTTAAACAAACAACAGACCCATCCTTGCTTTAATGAGCAGATGGCAGAGGCCATGTTCTTTTTTATGTATTTATTTTGCATTTTTAAAGCGCTCACCCAGCCAATGGGCATCGAGGCGCTGTTACAGGAATAGTTAGTTTTGTAATTGTTTTTTTGTTTGTCTTAGTTGCTTATTTATAACACCCAGAGGTTTCTAAGCTTGGACCTCGGGATCGAACCTGTGTTGCTTCGTATCGTCTTGCTTGCAAGGCGCCACGTTGCCGCTAAGCTATCCTCTGAGACAGGAGGGTCCTCTTTCGAGGCAATTGAGGCATAGGTGGGCTCGTATATAGACACCGCCACTCCTCTGCAATGCGTGAGGCGGCCATGGGAGAAAGGACACATCAGAAGAGGGTGTCACTTCTTGAAAGGTCAGGTGATCATGTCACTGGTCACAGAAGCCATATTGTGTTTGGTGAAAGTTGGAGCCCAGCATTAACATTTTCATTGCTGTGCCCACGATGGTACCATTGCAGGAATTCCTGTATTTATGTGCCCTGGGTTCCATTCATTTGCTACAATCAGACTCCTTTTAAAAGATTTTGGGATGTTGTATTGAAGCACATGCAAGCCTTCATTTGTTTTCCATGTAACACAGTTCAAAGTGCGACAGCGAACTATGGCTTCTACACCATTGCTGGCTTCCCTAATGCAGTTGGAGCTGTAGGTTGTGCACTCTGTAGACTGATTCCTTCACGTGGCAAAGAGGACATTTACAACAACCAAAAGATACACGATTTGCCTTACGTACTGCAGACGAGTGATGTTTAGTGCAATATTGACGACTGTTATTCACATGTTCCTGGTGTGCTCATGACAAAGTCTGTGGTAAGGCTTATAGGACAATCTAAATATTGATTTATCCTTGTTTTCGCTGCCACAATAGCAGATGACTTTGTTCAGTAAATTTGGGACACGTTCTCACATCATTTTGCACACTTAAGGTGATGCCTTTCCCAAAAATGGTTGCCACACGAAGACGCATGTCAGTCACAAGTTGAGGACTTTTTTCCAAAATGAGCCCTGCATATTTAATGAGCGGATAGCCACCTGCACGAGCACAGAAGCGAAACGAAGACGAATGCCAGAGGGTTAAAGCATCTGAACAGATTGCTTGTGATGAGTGTGTGCTTGTAAGCCATTACTAACCGTTGGGCTCATAAATCTCCCGCAACATACAGGAGACAAATATTTGCCATGATTACACATAGCAATGTAAAAAGATCGAGGAAGGGCATGTTTGACGGGCTATAACATAGTACAATGTTGACATGTGTAATGCGTATAGTTGGGTGAATTCCTACCACTTGCGTTTTGTCTTTTTTCCTCCCACTAGAGTGAACATCAATGGCTTTCACCTCTCCATAGAAGGAAGCGCAACCTCATTCTCCTGTGTAATAGATAGATGTCGATGAAATCCTTAAACACCGTTGGCACTAACACTAAGGTTAGTACACCCTTCACCTGTCATAGACTGCATATGTTTCACAGTCTGAACACCATGGAATTATACGAAAATAGATTAACTTATTTTTTTTATTTAAAGTAATGCAACATTGTATTTCTGTTGTTTTTAGACTGCCATAAATTGTTGGGGTATCCAAGATTGAGTTGAACTTTGAGCAAGGTTATTGTCCTGATGAAGGCCTAATAAACAGCAGCCTAAGAACTCCAGGAAAAAGTGTATCTTAGTAGAGAGGCCGAAACACATGTTGACAGATGACTAGAGAATACACCTTTGTC
Organism: Ambystoma mexicanum; assembly: GCF_040938575.1. Classification (NCBI taxonomy): domain Eukaryota; kingdom Metazoa; phylum Chordata; class Amphibia; order Caudata; family Ambystomatidae; genus Ambystoma; species Ambystoma mexicanum. The sequence continues at coordinate 657,237,195 of NC_090924.1, forward strand.
TAGTCCCGCCGTTTTGTTCCCAGAGGACACTGCAATAATGAGGTCCTCATTCCACAGTAACTGTATGTCTGTCTAAAGTTAACCTAGGCAAACGATTTGACTAGGTCATCTCGTGTCATTTGACCTCCCGTGGTGGAGGAACAGACTACATATGTGGGTATTGTTGTTTTCCCAATGAAAATGACAAAATAAGTTTTCTAGATCTACTTGTAGAAAACAGTGTACTGGATATGTTTTGAAGTCACTATGTACTAACCTCTATGCTCAAAAAGATGTTTTAGAATGCCTGTGTTGATTACTGATGAGTTTGTTTATATGAGTATGTTTTTGTGTGCAATTTGAGAGATACAAATAACAATGCGTTTTTTAAATGAAAATAATTAAAGAATAAATGTGAACTTTTTAATACGAATGGTACTCTGGTGTCTAATGCTGTTTATTGACTAAGCATTGAGACAGGTGAGGGAAAATCACAATTTATGTGACAGTGTAAGGGAGGGGAAACCGATCTCCACGCTATATACAGTGCTCATGAAGCCTACATATGAAGAGGCAGTAGCATCTACTTTTGGTACAAAGTTTTCTCATGATGTGGAATAATTGCCAACTTCTGAAAGTAATGGGACATCTATTAAGCTAGTAATTTAGTAAGTTCATTTTAGTAAGGTCATTTTAGCTTGCATTTGTTCCACAGGTTATGGTGCCTACATTGCATCGTCGCAGTGTTCTGGATTCTCATTAGAACAATGGCCACATCACCACACCCAACTCAATCGTGCAAAGATTTGGACTGAGGGTGATTTAATGTGTGTTCCCTAAAAAGTGTCAGCATAATTAGAATGTGCAGCGTAATTTAGCTGCACAGTGGGAACTACCCGACGCTGTCGAATAGGTATAAGATGACGACATTGTACATGCAGAGGAAGACTTGCGAGAGGGAAGCTCAACGGTTATAATTTCATTAATAACAAAGCTAGATACAATGGTTGAAATCACATGTTTTTCATTCATGAGTGTAGCTCAAATATAGTAAACTTTGTCTCACGACAATATTTCAATACATGTTTTGAAAGAGCAACGTGACGTTTTGTTCTATTCTCTTACATTTCCCAACACAGTGATTAGCTACGCATCAACATCAGGAGAAATAAGCACACATCACTTTTTGGATCATGGACCTTGTATAAGTTATGACACCTTATGATATTATATCACTAGGTGAGAACATATAGTACTCTTTACGTTTGCTATTTATACCCTGATCTAGGGACAACTCTTTATCAAGGTATGTCGTATGATCCTGTCATAGGTACCCGGGGACCCCTCTCAAGCTGGGCTAGGCAGCTAAACAGGCCAAAGCCAGGCATGGGAGGGGGTTGGGAGAACCCCAGACTCTAGCTCCTTAGAATGTGTATGTTCATTGGGGCATCTTTTTCTATCCCAGTGCCTATCAGCCTCTGTCCTTGCAGAGTCGCTCATTCTAATCTTCCAGGTAGTTCCCCAGGTAGTTCCCCAGAGGCATGGCAATCACTAGGATGTAGTATCCTAAAATGAGAGACTACAGCTACCAGCATGCACTACACATCTCACACAGCTGGAATGAGTAATGTATCACGGGAGGCAGCATCATCGAAAGCCAAACAACAAGGACTATGAGTATCACAATGTACCTGGGCCCAAAAACCAAGACCCAGCCCAACCAGAAGGAAAGAAGTGGTTGCTCTAATGAAGATGGACTATCCTCCCCCATTCAGGAGCCGAGTGGGAGGCTCAACACCTACCACAGTGCCCCCATGTATTCTACAGGGGAACAGGGTAGCCAAAGTGGTGGAGCTGTACCTGCAGGGAACTGCCCCAACACCAGGGGAGACAAGAGACCACTCCCCAATAACTTTACGGACAGTGCCTGACTGATTACAGGAGAACAGAGGACACACAATGCCAGAGACTGCAAGGAAGTCTGGAAGGACAAGGAGACAGAAAAGGTGATGGGGCTAAAGGCCCTTGTGAAGTCTCCTGGGATACATTCCAGCCCTCAAGGGAAGGAGATGGAAGGAGTTGAGAATATACAAGATAGAGATTGTCCCAGGTTAACAGCTGACCAAAGTATCCACTGGAGGCTCAAGGAATCTTCTAGAGAGCAACAGGGCTATACAAACCCAGAGGAGTCAGTTAGCAGTGAAAGGTGTGTAGGTAATTCTGGCAGAGGTGAAGAAGGACCAAGGGAGCAGAGAGGAGTGAGCATCAGGTGGAGGAGGACTTGCAGGGGAGTAGTGGCAGGTTTGGAGAGAGTGAAGGTAAGGTGTTCAGATTGCGAGAGTTGTATGGACGTCAGTGAGAGAAGAAAAGCGAGAGATAGAGAGAGTGTAAGAGAAAGGAGTATGAGTAGGAGGGAGTGGAGACAGGAGGGATGAGAGGCAGAGTGTGGAGGAGACAGGCAATAAAACCAGGAGGTGGAAGGAGACTTGGGAGGCAAAGTGAGAGGAGACATTAGTTCTGCCCAAGGACTAATCCCAGTGGTGCACACACTGACACAGACCTCAACTCAGAGTACTGCACTACTGGTAAAAGATGCCACCCTAAATGCTGGCTATCCACACTCTGTACAGCGCTCCGCTGCCCTTGAGCTAGGTGCACGCTTTAAACAATAACATTAAAGAATAAAATGAAGATCATGAGCGAAGTAGAGGTTGGAACATGGAGAAGTGAGACGAGCGATAAGACGAGGATGGGGAAGAAGGTGAGAGAGGCAGAGTGAGAGGTGGAATGAGATGCAGAGGTGGAGTAGAGAAGTGTCAGGAGAGAGTGAGGATAGGGCGTGGAACACTGTCACAGGAGGAAAAGTACGGCAAGACCATCATGCTTCCCTAGTTCAGGTCACCTAGGAAGTCCCTGAGATAGATAGATATGCCTATGGCAGTTAGGCCTCCTAAGATTTGGGTTAGAATATACATTAGTGGTACTCTGGCTATAGTGAATCAATCCTGTAGCGAGCCTTTTTGGTCTAGGAAGTCTGGGTTCAGGAGGTAGGATCCCTCTTCAAGATTGTGGGCAATCATACAAAGACCATCCTTAGACTCAGAGCCTCAGTTGTCTCTTTTTGTATGTTGTTTTATAATAAAACTGAAATGTATTGGACATTGTCACGTAACGTATTGACAAGGTTGTCACAGCATCCATAAAACCACGTGTATTGAACCTGTTGAAACGTGACAAGGTGAGTACATGAAACACAGTGAACCTTTGACAAATGGGTGCACACAATAATGAAACCTGCAAATAAACTTTATGGACACTGTGTGTTATGGTGTATTGATGTTGTAGCATATTATTTGAATTGTGGTATCCAGCTTTGCTAAAAGGGGCGAGTTGCAGGAAACACAATATAAATGCATCCAGGGATGCAACACTCCATTCTGAGCAAGCCATTGGTCGTTCCCTCCAGGACCTCTCGCATTTCAGTCAGTCTATGTAGTTCGGGTTTTCGCAGCACTCCCACCCGTGCCAGCTCATATGCAACATGGACATACAAAAGGGTCTCGATTTCTTAGCTCCCTTTTCTTTTCCCTAGATGGGTGGCCATCTTGGATTGGGGTTTGGCTTATTTTATTAAAGAAAGCTCAACCTTTGGCGGTTTTTCATTTTGAAAAAGTGATGTCATGGCCAGTTCTCTGCCAATCGTGGATGCTCAAAACCATAATGCACTCACTGGTGGCTTGCCACATCCATGTACTGGATGGAAATGGTGCTAAAGCTCCTACGAAAGGTTGTCAGGCCTTTAACTCAGACCTGCATGCCATTACCATCAGTAATATGGCCGCCGCCAGTATTATGCCTGCATTCTTTTTTCATTACTCTATTCTGGATTGTAGTTTTCGGTGAACAAGCATGTTCATCAGTTCTATGTTATTATTGATGTCTGTTATTCTGCATTAGTACCCAGCGAGGGTCAACCACAATGTAACAAGCATTCTGATTGGCACTCGCCGGGGCATTACCCGGGCGGGATTCCATGCCTTTGTCCCCGGCCGGGGGACATGACAGCCCCTCAGCCAGTCCCCACTCCACGTTTACCACAGTGCAGAATCAGAGCCCTTGTATCACGAGATGGATGCTTTCTTTGCAGCCAGGGTCCCTGGAAATGGCTAACTGGAGATGCTGAAAAAGTCCCAGCTCAAACCATCACTGACCAAACATCAAAGATCTGGCAGGGTAGCACGTGGCCCTTCAACTTCTCAGCTGTCAATATCCTAAAATAGTGGAATATTTAAATTATCAGATGACTCCATGCCACGGTCACACCACGAGCCAGTCCTGCGATTTCATTGTTCCAGCAAATACATCCTGGCGCTTGTAGCCGTGGGTCATGTTATTTCCATAACGTGTACTAAAGTAAAGCTAATGTCAAAGCAAACAACAAGGCTGGAAATTAGGTCGTCCTTCTGGTGACTTTAGGAATATTACACTTTTGTAGTTCACACACTGCTTACCAGGGCTGACTTTCCTTTCTCCTTAAATGCGTAGTTAGTTTGTTCTATGATAAGGATGGACTACATGTGCCTGTGACTGAGAAGAGCTGAGGGTAAACATTACTAAACCTATTCATAAATATGCCTGATAAGCGCTGTGGAGTAAAGCGCTCAATAGATAACACATACATACTAGTAAGCACACCTTACAGAATGCAATCAACTATGTTTAATAAAGCATTACTGTAGGGGTTCAATAGTGTACAATGTTCATGCCCCTCAAATTAACATTTCTGAGAAAAGAATTGGATTTTTCAGAAAATACAAAAAGACCAAACAGGAAGAACTTAAGACCAGGACAGAACATATGATCTATAGCTTAAAATAGTTAAGCATATTGGCATGATTAGCAACATTTTGTTCATGCCTGCATTAGCCATGCACTGAGGTAACTGAGGGAAAAATATACAAATACCTAAACAAAAACACAAGCAAACCTCCCAGCCCGCCTGTAAGAAACACATGAATGCTGTTGTAGACTAGCACGCTGGGTAGATGCGTACGGATGTTCAGGCATTCCATTGGCAAAATGTTAATGTTCAAGAAGGGGTCTTGTATGAAAAATGCAGAGAAGGGGGACTTAAAAGTCAATATGGCTGAAAAAGTGGACCGGGGAGAGCATCTTCACAGAGCTTATTTCTTTGTCTTGGGTGCTCGACAGCATCAAGCCAGGCTTTTCTGTGCTTTCCTGGGGTCAAGCTGGTGCCAAGATGGGGCAACACGATGATCCAGTGGCTAGTTGGCATTGAGTTGACAGCGATATAGTGCTCTGTGTGGATCGAGTCAGCGCTCGAGACAATGCAAGTTGATGTTTCTCGAAAGGCTTGAGTAGTTAGTCGGGCCAAGTCAAAACAATGCTTCGACTGGGTCAAGTCGATGAAGGACATGATGCCTTCCAGCAGATATAGTCAGGTGAAAACGATGTTCTGTTGGGTCTATGCGCTGCTCAGGAAGCGGCAAGTTGGATGCTTCTACAGAGGTCAGCTTGTGCTTGAGTCAAGGCAGCAGTTTCTTAATTGATCGAGATGATGTTGAGACGGTGCAAAGAAATATGTCACATGCCCAAAGTTCGTGTAGTGCCAAAAGCAGCACTGCAGGCTCTGTATTGCTATGGAGAGGGCTGACCACGGTTGAAGCAGCTTGAAAACGGCCAGAGGCAGTGAAACAGGATTCCAACTGCTCTTGGGCTTCTTGTTTGCTGGCAGCACCAATTCAGGACCTCCAGGACAAGGTGTGATGAAATGACTACTGCACCACAGGAATACAAGTGTGAGTAGTGGCTAAACTGCCTGCTCAGCCCTCACACTTCTACAAAACAGCAGCGATCCACCTTCACCTTTTGTGATATCGTGGGATGAGGGCACTGTATGATAACAGCATCAACCCAAAACACCAATAGTAAACAAGTTAGTCCAAAAAAAAGTAATGTTCAATCATGGGTCTCTAAAAATATATTTATATTTTAATTAAACACACCATATGCAATGAACCGTACTATAAAAACACTATCAAAAACCCACCCCTGTGGAAAGAAAACAGAATTTGCAGAATGTTAATGATGCAAGTGCTCTTGGTAATGTAGCAGTGGTGAAAGGTACATAACTTACGACAATGTTACCAAATGTTATGTTTTGGTTGACAAAAGGTTAAAATGGGTGGCTTATCAGTTTCTAGTGTCCCAAAAGTGGACCAAGGGTTCCGGGGCACTGCAATAGTACCTGTCTCTGTTCTTGGCAGTTCAATGGCATCAAACCAGGCTTCTTAATCTTGTGAGAAACGGCTTGAACCAAGTTCGGATGAAGTGAATCAGAGGGATCCAGACAGGGGGCAAGGGTCGAGTCAGATCTGCGTTGAAGTTGTTGCAGTTTGATGAAGCATTTGAATGATGTGGGTCGAAAAGGCCAACATGGTTGCTTTGAGATTCGCGCTGGGGTTGATGAAGAAGATGCTGGTGGTTCAAATCAATTTTCGAGACGTAGAATTTTGAAGATGTTCTCGGCTGTACGTTTCTTGTTCAATATGGAGCAAGTGACATGATTAGCTGGTGTGGGGGAGCTGCAAGCTGGTTCGAGAAGAAGCAACAGTGGTTTGAAGAGGTTTGAAGAAGTGACAGAAGCATCACCCAGGATCCCGAGGGTTCGAACACATTCACATAAATTCTACAATGGTTTGCTGATGGTTTAATGCTATAGAATGCAGCAAACCAGCTTCTTTGCTTCTTCCTACACTGTGAGTCCCAATCCAGGAGCTCAAGGACAAGAAGGGTCTTTACTTTCTTGATTCCCATCCCATGGGAGGCTAGCTTGCACCTGCGGGAGTCCTTCTCCTCCAGCGAGGAGCCTGGGCACCAGTGCAGCTGGCAGAGAGAGGCAGGCCTTGCTCCAGCAGTAGTGCAGCCCAGATGTACCATGGGGATGGGGAGCATAGCTTGCATCTGCCTTACAACACCTGCCGTCACTTCACAAATGGGCGACTCTGGAAAAGACTGCCCTCCCAGAAGGGTCCAAATTAATTCTTGTTGATTTCTTGAAGGTCCAAAACGAATCAAAGGAGTGGTAGACACCTTCATTTATAGGGAAAAGGCTACAGGGAATAGATGAAAGCACATCTCCTTTGAGGGGTCAAATCCATGTCCTTGAGACAAATGACTCTTGCCCTTTGATGTCACACCCAGGGTGCCTTGTTCAGTAGGAGGTGGAGGGGACAGGAAATAAAGAAAAGCCCAAAGTAAACCAGGATTGGGGAAACCCTCTCCTAGTGTGAGGCAGTCTTTTATATGGAAATGCCTCTTTGAAGCCAGTTTCCCAGAAGACTGCTGGTGTGAGCTATTGGGCTTGGTGGGGAGTAGTTTCAAATAATCTCAGATAGTTACCAGAGACCATAGTATCGTTCACTGGCATGCAGACATTGAATCCACATAGCCTCTTATAGCTGGCTGGAGCTCACAGAGTTGACACTGGTATGCTACTTATCAGAGGTGGCTCTAATATTTATGTGAACTATCAGCCACCATACAAGAAAATAGGCTTACAATTCCAGATAATCCTGCCACCAGGGGATAGTTTAGCATATTTATTATGGTTTCGGAACAGGAGTGTAGACTTAAAAGCAACCTCTGCCCAGTGGAAAATATTCTATCAATGCAGCTATCAAACAGGGCACCTGTGACCCCTGAACCTGCTCTGTGTCACTGTAGAGTGGGAGCTGCATATCAAGATACTGATGCAGCAGGGCCCAGGAGTACACTATGCTTTTGGCATTGAGTTGAATGAAAGGGAGTCTGTTTGGCAGACCTCCCATTCTGAGATGAATTACTAAAATCACTTTATTATTAATACAAATAAAAAAAACTAGGGCTTCTACACCCTTGCCAGATGGAAATCCTTAACGTGAATCTTTTTGTTGCAGTCCCACTCCAAGGAGCTTGGCTGGAACCTACAGGGGTTTCTCCAGTGACAGTGGCCCTGGTTCCAGTGTGGCCACAGTGAGGCATTGAACAAACAGCCATTACCCCTGCTGTTACCTGGTGATGGTTAGGGAACAGAGCTCTCCTCTGCTTTGGATGCCTTCTGCGTCACCTCTCTGGCAGGGGATTTTAGGATACACCATATCCCCAAGAGAGGTACAGATGATTTCTTCTTTTTCTTTGTGAAAGTCCAGAGAACACTTTTAAGAATGAGGGAGAGCCCCTCGTTTTGTAATGGCCAAATGCCACAGGGAATCGGTTCAGATCAAGTCTTCTGAAAGGGGTCCAAACCTTGTTGTTGTAAGAAGTGCCCTTTTTTCTTATGACATCACAACCAGAGTACCTTGCTTTCAGGAAATGAAGGGGGCATGAAAAGGATGATAACCCTTACAGAGGGCGTGAAAAGGAAGATAACCCTTACAGAAAGAAAGTGGGACCCTTCACAAGTCCTACCTTCCCTCTCTGGCTATTGTAAATCCACCCCAATTCCATGCCTCCTTTCATTAAAGAAACTCCAGTGATTAGCATCCTGGTGTGAGGCTTTCTTTGTTATATCAGTGCCTGCCTTTGAAGCACAGTTCTCATGGGACCTCCAGGGGGAAGTTTCTACCTCCTAGGAGGAGGGTGTTTCCCTTCTTGCTGGATAATGAAAGGGGCATAATTTTGGCTATTTTCTGCGGTATTAGGTCAAAAACTCTTTTCATGAGAAAGACCGATTTTGAAAGACCGCTCTGAGAATCAGAGCGGTCTTTCTAAATCTTAACTGTCATGCCCCTGCTGCACAGGAGTGCGCACAGGGGCTGACAGGTTGACTGAGCTCGGCAGGGGAAGACGGGTTACAGGTAAGTGTGTGTTTGTGCGCGTATTTGTATGAAAGGGGACAGTGTTTGTGGTGCAGAGGGGCTGGGGAGAAGGAGTGTGTCTGTGTGTGTGTTTTTCTGAGTATTTATGTATCTAAGGAGTACTGGGGGAAAGGTATGTCTGAGTATGTGGTGGGGTTCTAGTGGGGGAGAGGGTGAAGGGCAGAGGGGGAGGAATTCAAGTTTTTCAAATATTAAAGGCTGAGAAAAATGGTGCTGCCTTTAATATACGAGATAATGACATAGAACCATTGTTGCACATGACTGAAGTGGAGACATGCAGACCAGATCCCCAATTTACATCAGTCCTTTCATAGTAGAGTCCTGACCCTTGAACCTGCTTGATAGCAGTGCAGAGCGGTCACTGTAGTTGTGTGCACTATCATTTAGAAAGGGAGCTTTTTCAAAGGTCGGTCTGATTAGTAAACCTCTGTTTCAGAAATAGAATTACGAACATCATTTTAGGTTCATAAAATCAAAAAACACTTGGGCTATCCTACCCTCAGCATTTGGAATTCTATGATAACGACCCATTTCAAAATGATGCATGGGAGTCCCAAGAATACACCCGCCATTAAGCTTTCCAGACTAATACAAACACAAACTCACTTTCCCTGCACACACTTCCAATAATGTACTGTACATTGATTTGTGTAATAGCTATACCTGTTATTAAAGTAACTTTATATTGGAATGTACACTAAATACATAATCAATATTTTCTGGCTTTTACCATGATATTGAAAATATTTTAATTCACGTCACTTTTCTGAGTGGATAGGAGAATGGCTCACAAGTGACATTGCCATGAACGAGCTAAAAAACTATTCAGGGTGTGGTGTCAACCAGTGTATTGGTTAACACTATCATGACAAATCACCAATAAGATTATATATGGAGCAACACTAAACAGTGATTTTCCCAGAATCACACAATTTGGTCATGGCGGGTGTGGGGGGCGGGGGAAGTCAGACTTCAGCCCGGGTTTTCTGGCATCATAGCTTACAATTTAGCTTGTGGACCCAGTTTCACTCGAAAGTTTTGAAAGACCCTGGCCCTGTCCCTGCAAACCCAGCATCCAATTAGTGGAGGGTTTTGGGCCTGCTGACTTCGGTACGCCTCAGGTTTCCTTCAACACGGGTCCTTAGAATGCCTCGTATGCAGGCTTGGTGTCTCTCCTATCCTCTTGCTGACTCTGGCCACCATCTACAGGCCACCTGGCCCTGTCTCCCTCTTCCTCTCAGAGTGGTCTGACCTCACCTCTTCTCTCCTGACTTCACCTCCAAGCTTCTCCTCCTCAGAGATTTCGATATTCACTTTGACTCCCCTGATGTGGCCTCTGGACTCGCCCGCAACCACTGTGACACTCTTTCCCTCTCATTTCTTCCCTCTGGTCTGATGGCACTTAGCCGGACACACTTTGGATGCTCTCATCTCTGCTGGCATCCCAAACTCCAACCCTCTCACCACTCCTCTCTCCTTGTCTGATCATACTCTCCTGTCCTTTCACCTGGACCTCCTGGGTTCCATGGCTAAACCCCTGCTTGCAACGCCAGTCTCCTTCTCCTTCATTCAACCTACAAAGCGAGTCTCAGTTGTTGCTTTTTCTGCCACCTTCATCCCCCCAACTCCTTCTTCTGACTCTCAATCTGACACAGCCCTTATTAATCTGCAAATCTCCATCTCCAACACTCTCGACATCCTTGCCCCTGTCGTGAGGATCCACATGAAGCCTGCCTCCAAGCACAACACCTAGTATGACTTCGACCTGGCCTCTCTGAAACGCAAGTGCAAAGCGGCTGAATGGCAGACTTCGAGCACACCCTGTGACAAACTGGCCTGCCGCCTGCTCCGAAGGCAATATAGACTCTCCATCTGGTCAAGGAAGAGGCCCTATATCCAAGCCTAGATCTCTGGGCCCACTAACAACATGGCTGAACTTTTCAAACCTGCAAGAAACTCACCAATCTTACTGCAGTCACCGTTTCTCCTCTGCCTTCCCTGGCCCTCTGCACTGCACTGGTCTCCCACTTCATTACTACAACTCAGGACATCCTGTCGTCACTCTCCACTTCACTACTTCATTCTCCCTCATACACTCTCAGGCATCCATTGACCCCCCCTTCCTTCCTACTCTCCTCTTTCTCTCCTACATCACCTGACTACCTTTCTCTTCTATATCACCTGACGAGGATACTAGACAAGTAAGCTTTATGAAACCATTGTCTCCCTTGGTCCAGCCATGGCTGATTTCTGCAATCAGTCCTTTGTCACTTGATTCTTCCCCTTACTCCTCAAGCACTCCCTGTGCACCCTCTCCTCAAAAAGCCTTCTGCCGACTCTTCCTGTCCGGCCAACTACCACCCTATTTCTATTAGCCTGTTCCAGGGCAATCTCTTGGAGAAGCTGCCCATCTCCCAGCTTATCGACCACTTTGAATCTGTTTGTTGTCTCCACAACCACCAGCCTGGCTTCAGAGCTGCCAGAGGCATGGAAACTGCACTCCTGGACACCCATGATGACTTTCTCTCTAATATCGATTCCAACTCTCCTTCCGTGCTCATCTTCTTGACCTTTTCTCTGCATTTGATATGGTCAATCATGCTTTATAAATTGGCTCTGTGATACCCATGGCATCATGGACAAGGCTGTGCACTGGTTGACCTCCTTCCTCTCTGACGACCATCCCAGGTTCAACTGGACCCTCTTCTCTCCTCCACTTCACTCTCCACCTGCGGTGGCCCTCATGGCTCTATCCTCTCACCTTGACTTTTCAACATCTACCACCTGGCCCCTCTAGCGCATTTGATATCCACCTTCTCTCCTAACTTTCAGTGTTATGCAGATGGCACACAGCTCTCCTTTAAGCTTCCTTCCTCTGCCGCCTCCTCTTCCTCTCTCATTCCTGACTGCCTGTCTGCTATCCTGGCATGGTGCACTGTTAACGTTCTCTGCCTTAATGCCAGTAAGACAGAGATCCATCTCATTGGGACCCCTGCTCCTTTCTTCCCTCCCACACTCTGGCCGCCTTCCATGGGCCTGCTCTCCTCACCCTCCTGTGAGGCAAAAAACCTTGTTGTCATCTTCGACTCATCGACTCCTCTCTCTCTGCTTCTCTCCTCACATCACAGACCTTGCCAAAAAGGCCCACTATCAGCGGCACCTCCTCAGAGGCATTCTCCCCTTCCTCACCTTCCCCCAGAAAGTCAATGTCTCCAGAGCTCTGGTCCTATCCAGGCTGCACTACTGCAACAGCCTCTTCCTCAATCTTCCTAACTCCTCCCTTCGCCCCGTTTAATTAATCCAGAATAGTACTGCAAGAATTATCCTTGACCTCAAACCCAGGGACTGCATCGCTCCAGCCCTAAAATCTCTCCACTTGCTCCCAGTTACTGCGAGAATCAAGTTCAAGACCCTCTGCATCATCCACAAGGCTTTCTGGGGCATGGAACCCCACTGCATCCAACTCTCTCTCCCTAAATATCTTCCTGCTAGAGCCCTTCGGTCTTCTAGCTCCAACTCTCTGCAGATCAGACACTTTTCAAAGCAGAGAGTGGGGGTAGATCTCTCTCCTCCACAGGTGCGTCCCCTCGGAATGGCCTCCCTGGCCCTCTCATATTTGAGCCGGATCTCCTTAAGTTCTGGAAGCTTCTCAATACCTTACTTTTCTCTTCTTTGTTCCCTCTCCCCCTCCCCTTCTAATGTCCCCGGCTGCCGCTTGACTGGCTGCCTGGATTAGTACAGGGCACCAGGCCCTCCTCGTTCAGTCTACCCTTGCACTTGGTCTCTCCTGAGCCCCCGCTCAGCTTGCGCTTGCCCTTCCAGGCCCACACCCTCTGCACTTGCCTGGTTGCGCATGCACCACTTGAGCCCTTCTACCCCTACCTTGCACTTAGCGCGTGGATCTTCCCTCCCCTGCACTCTCTGCATTCCCCTGGCTCTGTCCACTTGGCCTCCCCTGGCACTCGCTTAGCCCACGGGCCCTTCCGCCCTGACCTGCACTTCCCCCTCTTCCCTGCACTTCTTGCTACTGCACTTGCACGATCCAAGTGTCATAAGGCCTAGTAGGACCGTTTTAATGTTTTGTCATACCCCCAGTCTTGTGTGAGCCAATGAATAGCTAAGTGACATGTGAAGGCTCACAGAAAGTGGCCAGACTTAGAACAGGTTATTTGGCCGTGTTCGTTTTCTGTAGAGGGGCTCATAGACCTTTGTTGAAGTGGCCAGGCTGTGGAAGATTTGGCAAGCAGCCAGGCCTACCCAGTACTCTAAGATCCCTTTCATCAATAGGTTGACCTGCGCATAGAGCTTGTTGGATGCACTCTGATCATGCAACAGGATTTGTTTTTTGAGATTTTTTATAGAGCTGCTGCTTTAAAATTCGAAGACTTTGGCAGATATCATTGTTTCAAATGAACTGAAATGGCTTCCTGTGGGACCCTTAAAAGAGGCCGGGGGAGTGGTGGGGGGGTCCCAAAGTGTGGACGCATGCATACACAGCCAGGACCCACTCCACCTCCACCCGGCAAGCAGAGCATATCGGTTTATCACAGCAGCTGGTAATGTAGGTGCCATCAGACTGATAAGAAAGGGGGAAGAGGAAGGAACAAGGCAAGTGTAAAAATATCCTCTTTGCATGTGAGTCACAGCGCACTCTATTGTTTTACAGCGCTCACACCTCCACCCAAATCTTTTCAGACATCTCTATTGATGTTGTGGAACATTAATTATTCTGAAATGCAAGTGGTTTGGAACCGGGTTTAATTTCTTTAGCGGAAGGCTAGAAATAACCCAGGATAACAAAGAGCAGTGTCTGATAGATGCAGCAGCGGAAGTATTGCATTCACGTGGATGGGAAGTTCGCCAGCAGAGAGAACATATATTAATTCCAAAAATGCAGTCTTTTAAACAGCCCGATTTTCTGGAGGTTGTTGAAGATTCTATGCCTACCAAACTGGTATTTTATGAGGCTTTTACATAAAGGAGCATTTTAGTACTTCTGCAGGTTTCTTGGGCTGATATAAAAGCCAGAAAGTGCGGCAATCTAAGCAACAGCAAGACAATTCGTCACCAAACAGGGAACGCTCTCATGGAACACAGAGATGTCCATGGCTGCTCTGAATAAGGCCTTATCACGTTATGTTTTTTATGTTATGCTCCTGGGTCTTATACCAGACACTGCTATCATTTGTATGATCTGCAGACGCTCTGGCAAATCTGTGAAAGAGTGGGGTCGATTATATCACTTGCGGGAGAGGGAAAACACAAGGTAGCTTTGCTATCGTGGTGGTGCCCGCAGATCAGATGTAACTGGGGCCCGCACGCTGATCCCTTTCGACCTGTGTTTAGGGCATAGGGGCCTTTGCATCCAGGAGGGAGCCTCATGTGCAGGGCCATCTTAAACACTTTTGGGGCCCGGGGGAAGGAAATCTTTGGGGCCCCACTCCACTGAACCAAAGGGATTGAAAGATCCAAAATATGTGGTCACGCCCCCCTCATTGTACTCACAACTCATAGCTTGATGTGCTGCTTTGCAGTGATCAGAATAATCATGGGTACTCCCATTTTGTCCCACTACCCTCTTTGTTCCTGCTGTAATCTGAATGATAAACAAGCAGCATTTCAACGCCAACATTAGCAGTTGACGACAAGGACACTTGTGTTCTACAATAGGCAGAGGACAACTTTTCATCAATAGCAGGCACAAGGAAGGTAGACCGGCAATAGTACAAATGCTGAACACAGATCGTATGAAAAAGGTGCACATAATGCAGAATAGACAGATGACTCAGATTAGGTGCCTAAAAGAATGCAAAAGGGCGCAAACATGGATACCGCACACCAATTGAAAGCGAGGAGAAAGATACAGATACTATAGCATAGCTGGCAGATGAAGATTAGAAGCTACCACGAACAAGTACATATTCAGGCATACTGAGATTAGAAGAGGGACATGGATTCCAAGAAGTTTTCAATTAGAGAGCAAAGTAGTTCTGGTGTGCAATATATCAATGCTTACTATTATTACAGCAGAAGCAACACATTAACCAGTGAAACCATGAGTGAGGCTTTTTTGACTCTGAAACCCTGAGAACAAAATCCTTCTGAAGGGTGACAATTAAAAAAGGTTTTGGGTCTGGTAATTTTGACAGGTTGGGCAATACAAATTGAAATGAGATGACCAGGATCACACATTGGTTAAGAGGTGAGGCTGGGATTTGCACCCATTCTGTAATGTCTGCACTGTACCATTTTCTTTCCAGTTCTTACCATGTACTAAAATCATCCCATTTTATAGTAGTGACCGGAAAAGTACACAATTCAAATAATTCAACGTGACAATTTCTAAAAACAAAATATTATAGAAGCATACTATGCAAAATGGGACTGATTCTAGCTTTGTCTCCATCATCAAGGGAAGTATATAAGTACAAGCATTTTAGTTGATGTGATCCTAATAGAAATGTATCCAGTTTTCTATTTTGTATTTTAAAGCTTTAAACACGCCAAAAACACAAGCTTGTGAAATTGTTATTTATAGGCCTACAGAATAACCTTTGAATTGTACGAAAGGGCAAACCGTTTTTTTTTGTGTCAACTAAGCAGACCTTAAAATATGCCTGTCAGAGGCCTGTCATATCTGGTCCATTATCATCTCTCTAGAACCCTTCCACTACAGGATGAATGCTACAGGAGTTTTGCTGCTTGCCAGAGGCCTGTCATATCTGGTCCATTATCATCTCTCTAGAACCCTTCCACTACAGGATGAATGCTACAGGAGTTTTGCTGCTTGCCAGAGGCCTGTCATATCTGGTCCATTATCATCTCTCTAGAACCCTTCCACTACAGGATGGATGCTACAGGAGTTTTGCTGCTTGCCAGAGGCCTGTCATATCTGGTCCACTATCATCTCTCTAGAACCCTTCCACTACAGGATGAATGCTACAGGAGTTTTGCTGCTTGCCAGAGGCCTGTCATATCTGGTCCACTATCATCTCTCTAGAACCCTTCCACTACAGGATGGATGCTACAGGAGTTTTGCTGCTTGCCAGAGGCCTGTCATATCTGGTCCACTATCATCTCTCTAGAACCCTTCCACTACAGGATGAATGCTACAGGAGTTTTGCTGCTTGCCAGATGCCTGTCATATCTGGTCCACTATCATCTCTCTAGAACCCCTCCACTACAGGATGGATGCTACAGGAGTTTTGCTGCTTGCCAGAGGCCTGTCATATCTGGTCCACTATCATCTCTCTAGAACCCTTCCACTACAGGATGGATGCTACAGGAGTTTTGCTGCTTGCCAGAGGCCTGTCATATCTGGTCCATTATCATCTCTCTAGAACCCTTCCACTGCAGGATGAATGCTACAGGAGTTTTGCTGCTTGCCAGAGGCCTGTCATATCTGGTCCACTATCATCTCTCTAGAACCCTTCCACTACAGGATGAATGCTACAGGAGTTTTGCTGCAGTCAATTCACAAACTATGTATGCCAAAGTGAACATAGAAAGCCAAGCAGAATGCACCTGTCAACAACAGATACAAAATAGGTTTGGAGTCTCAGCAGCATGCCATATAAAATGCTATGTAAGTTTGGTAAACAATGTAAGTGATTTCTTTAGATATGGCAGCCTTGTGGGGCCCCCTCTAAGGTGGGGGCCCGGGGCAAGTGCCTCATTTGCCCTCCCATAAAGACGTCTCTGCTCATGTGTCCCTGGTGCTAGGATGTATTGGCCGGGCGGTGGGATGTTAGTTAGGGTCGAGTTGTAGAGCGATGACTAGATTGATATTTGTAGGGAGGGATGTTGAAATCGCAGTGCCTTCGGCACAGTTGGTTTGTGTATGGTGTCTTTGGTGTGTTTGAGCGTGAAAGAAGAGTGTTGGTGCAGGGTGGTTAGTGGGCCATTTTAATCTATAGTGTTCATCCAATGTGTTGGGGTCAAGCTCAAAGTCAGGCAATTGGTTATAATACCAAATGTCTGTGGGATATCAGGGAGCAGGATGCACCCTGGCACACAAAGGAGCACCATCACATGGGGCAACAGGTTCACAGTACTAGCTGGGTTGCAGAGTCAGGCTAAAAGGTGCCACCAGTGATGGCAGCCAAAACTAAATGGGAGATGTAAGCCCAGGCAACAGTGTTGGCCTGTTCTGACAGTGGGCCATCGTCATCATGAGACAGCGATTACTCTAGGCAAAATGAAGACATTCACACTGAGGTACAATGCGTCTAACGAGATAACAGTTACTTTAGGCTAAGTGCAGAAGAATCAAGGAGAGGAATTACTGGTGGCTCTCTAAAAGGTCCAGGCTATGCTAATGCTTGAAAGAAGTATGTTTGAAGACATCTTCTCTGTGCAAGTATGAAGGCGGCCTGGGCAATCCACGAAGGGGACGCAACTTGGGCCCGTTCCTTAACTAGGGGATCCATCTAATCATTGCTGCAATTCGTTCCCTTCCATCATCAATAATGGACAGGTTTATTGGCAAAGGATTTATTAGCTGTCTGTACCCATTGACCATTATCAGTAAGTCATTGGGCCTCATTATAAGGGTGGCGGTAGCCGAGCCGGTAAATACCGGCACGGCTGCCGCCGGAGTCCGTTTTTTTTACCGGCAATGGAGATGTACCGGGGCATTCTGGCCCCGCCAGACACAGTAATTCCCCTTTGCCGGGTGCCGGTAAAAATAATTCCCCATTTCCATTTGAGTCCCATAGGACTCAATGAGAATGGAGAGGCCGGTAACGCCGGCACCATTAATAGCAGTGCTGGCGCTACCGTGTAGGTCTGCTTGCGGGTAGCACTCTGCCCAGCAGGTCAGACCTGCAGGGTTGACCAGCACCTGCGAGCAGACCTCGTTGTTTGTCGGTCCGGTAACAACAGTACCGGCAAGCTTACCGGTACCGTTGTTACTGGACCGCTAACATTGTAATGAGGCCCATTGAGTACCATCAAAATATACAATGCTCTCCCTTGGCGTGATTCCAATCGTAACTGTGTACTCCACTGGCTCGCCTGGAACAATCTATTCTCCCAACTGCTGAAGTCATGCTAAGGTGTGATGACATCAGATGTCTCCATTCACAAACACAGTACTATAGTGCAGTGGCTGTCTCCATGTCAGCAATGGTCATGGCATGCACACGAGCACTGGCGTAACACACCCACACTATGTGCTACTTGGTGAACACACTGAAGAATTACAGTCTGACTTTCTTCAGGCCCATCTACTTGGTCCAAGAAATCAAGGAATGCTTGGGTGGCACGACAGGCATCAGCATTGCCTGAATGTTGGCCCAGACAGATATTGTACAACATTTTCTTACACGATTTAATATGGAATTTCACAACATCCACGTGCACCCGGCCCTCTGTGTACCCCTCCAGAGATAATCACTGCATGAGCACATGGAAGGCGTTTGTGTCTCACACACTGGCATACTCACCTGCTACTTCGGACGACCAAGTTTCCCTCAGCCCTCAGTGAATTCTGAAAGTCTTGTGGCTAACTCAGAAATCTGAGTCTCAGAGTCACCTGCCTGATATTTCTCATTTCGGGTCCCAAGTCCCTGAATACTGTTAGGCAGAACCACATGCAGTACCCTTTGGGAACACTACACACAATTAAGACTACAAGTGCAAGTACAATGTCACCTCTGGTACAAGTCTGTACTACACAGTAATGTAGTAGCAGTGGCTGAGCAGCCAGCCTTATCTCAAGAGTAAAGTGAGCAGTACAAGAGGTTACACAAAGGACTAGCAAACACGTACCCAAGGTTTCTTGGTAAAAGAATATACATTTATTTACACAGTCAGTTGGAAAACATTCCACTAGTAAGAGCAGTTGAATATCACAATCTAATATACTACAATACACAATCAATCAGTTCCTGAACAAGTTCAGCTCCCCTGAAGTGGGAGCAAAATGGCACTTCATTTACTTTAAAAATGGGTAAAAAGACAAGGTTAAAAGAATTAAAGCACCAATACTTTGCAGAGGTAGGGCAAATAGTTTCAGTTCACTACAACCAGCAATTCAATTCAATAGGCACGGGCCAAAGACAATGGTTCAGAGTCTTGGATGAGAGAGCACAGTTCTGGTAGTAAACGGTTAAGTCTTTGCCACCGTTTTTAGAAGTAGTTGGTCAGACAAAAAGTTATATGTCGGTTTAGGGAAGGACAAGCCTTCGAAGTTGGAAAAGTTTCACAAACTCTCACAGCGGCAGAAAGGATGTTCTGACCGCACTTGCACAGTACCTTCTAAATGAAGAATAGCTGTAGCTGAGGCAGTTGTTCCTGGCAGTTCCTGCAGATCTCGCTGTTCCTGAGCTTCAGTCGTGGGGACAAGAAGGAGGAAGTCGGGAGGTTCCTGCACTGCCCAGGGAAGAGGCCACGAGCTTGGCAAAATGTCAGTTTAAGGTGTGAGTGCCTTACAGACCACAAACTGGTATCCTTCTCACTGGCTATCCCGTTTTCAACAGCACTCTGAAGAAAATTCGACCAGTATAGAGATGGTGTCCAGGTGACTTGCGAGTTGGTTGTTCCCACCAATCTCAAGGGAAGAAGTTAACCTTGAAGGGCTTCTCTGTCGATGGAGTTTCAGGCAATTCGGACCTGCAGCAGAGCTTCACCGGTGGACCAGGAGTTGCAGCAGTCGTCTTCCTTCAGCTCGTCTTCGGTTCTTTCGTTCCAGTGGTCGACTCTGCTTTCCAAGTCCCAGAGGCCTGCTTTTAAACAGTTTTCCCCCATTAATTTCAGCCTGGCTGTCACTCACACAGCAGGGTGGCTGTCCTTGCCGGACAGCCAGCTAGCCAATTACGCCAGAGTGCATTCAGGTCTCCTAGGAAACTAAGCACAGGGAGTTCTGGGCACCTGCCTCACATCCTGTCTACCACAGACACTCAGGCGCCAGAGGAGGGCTTCAGCCCTGAAGCCTGCCAAAGGCCAACAAACAAAGGGAGCAAACCTGGTTTGGCACGAAGAGACAAACACTAGACCTTTCCTTAAAGAAACGGCGAAAAAAGTTGACCGGAGTCTGTTTTTACAGATAGGTCTTGGGCGCGATATTGAAAAACATGGCTGCCCCGATTTTTTGCTACCAGTGTTCGCGGACGGGAAAAATCATGGTAGTTTGTTCTAAACCACTGCCACCAGCCCTTTCGAGAGGGAAAGGGTAACATTTAACTGTTACATGAGTGTGTAGACTCAGAGGATGCTACACAACCCCTCCAACACTATATAGGAAGATAGTGTGTGCTGGGTCTGTAAATTTAAAAAGACTAGTAAAGTCAATTTAACTTTACATGCTCTGGGAGACAGTAGTCAGTCCCAGAGAAGGTATTTAAACCTTGGGAACTCTGAAAGACATCCATGTGTCACTGCACTAAATGTGCTGTGTGACACACAAGAAAAAGATGATGCCTATGGAGTTGTTTTAAAACTCCATATCCAAAGAACACAAAAGTAAAACACACATCAAAATACATGAAAGAGTGGGAAAAAAGCCTCACACTGCTTCCAGGTAAAAATTAAAATCCGAGAAATCCAGCAAAGGTGCTTGGGGTCTCAAAA
Source organism: Ambystoma mexicanum (assembly GCF_040938575.1). Lineage (NCBI taxonomy): Eukaryota > Metazoa > Chordata > Amphibia > Caudata > Ambystomatidae > Ambystoma > Ambystoma mexicanum. Next base: position 657,257,624 of record NC_090924.1, read on the forward strand.
GGTAAGAGAAATTAGCACATTCTTGAGAACTCTCCCTAACAAATACTTATTCAAATAACAGGACGGAATGCTGTGAACTTGAGTGGCATGTTGAAACTTGACAGCTGCATGTCACCAAATGTGCAACAATTTCAAATGTTGACATTTTTAAATATTGCTGGGGTGATCAGTACGATCAATCGTGGCTTGTTGTTCCTCTTCAATTTGTAAGCTCTCATTCGTAAATCCGTTGTCTTCATCTCACCTCACTTGTTTGCGATACAGTTCTTCAGAAATGCAAATGTCGGTCACTTATTCAGCACACATCAACCACAAATTCCCCCAGCTTCACTCTTCTTGGCCCCAGTCCACGAACATTGATGACCAACAGGGATGAGGGAGCTATTGGATATTTGATCTATTTAAGAGTGTCTCACCAAGTGGATGAAAGTGTGCACAGCAGAATTGTCTCAACACTGTAAAAACGCTTCACGGAAAAAATATGCAACATGCATCCCTGTAGGGCACACACAGGCGAAAACCCAAAGATACCTTGGAAAAACCACACCAGGAGAGGGAATTTAGAACTGACAACTCACAAATGCAGACAAATACTGCAACATCGAAACACATAAAAGGAGGTGTGACACAAACAATCTACTTTCTATAGAACATGCTTTTGTGTGGCTATGCCCTTCCACTCATTCCACATCAACAGTATGTTGCTGCGCTGGTGCAACAGCAGAGGAGGAGACCTAGACATAGGATCTGTCTATGTCTTCTTAGGTTTGCCCCCTTTGGAATGCCTGACCAGGCGGCCTATCAAAGGTTTTGTTTCCTTCCAGATGTCATTGAGGACATGCTGCAGGAGTGCCAGCTAGACCTAGAGCTCCCCACAGGTCGATTATACATCATCAGGGTACATGTGAAACAACTGGCTGCCCTGCATTTATTTGCCACTGGTTCCTTTCAGAGACCCAGTGCCATACATCAGGATATCACAGACCAGCCTGTCATGCTGTCTCCACCAGGATTAACAGTGCATCACAGCACACAGCAACCAATTCATCGCCATGCCCCAATATGTGGAGGGTAAGAGAATGGTGGCATAGATGTTCTACACATAGTCCCTCCTCCATAGACGTATTTACAACAAGGCCAACTAGGCTGGCAGATTGCCGGAGGAGCAGAATTTTCTTGCAGTTAATTTAATGAATCTAGTGTTTTGCAAATAGGGTTGGGTATGGTCTACTCCCATCAACATGAACCATATTATTTTAGAGGTGTATTTAAACAGTTGATGAGAAAAACACATTGAAAAGAATGAGGACAGCTCAGGGCTAAGGCAAAAGCTTATTTATTGGCATATGGATCCAGTGCGGTACGTGGGTAAACAAGGCTCCCAGCCTCCTTCACCTTTCTGCTTCTTCCTTTTACTGCCTCCCATTCTAGAGCCCCTCAAGCATCTTAACCCACAACAATTCCACCTCCGTTTTCAGATGGAATACCTCGCCCATGATGCCACAGGCAACAGAACAGGAAAACCATGATACAATATAACACATCTCCCCTTTCCCCATTAAACAAGTAAAAACACTAAGCCAAGGCCTCAACCTTTGAAGACCTCTCAACTCTGAGAAAACTCACATTCTCTGTTCTAGCCAGTATTCCAACTCCACAGCGTTATTAAATTCCCTCCTTACTCTCCATAGCCCCCAGACCTTATTCCCACATTTTGGAACCCTTCCAGGCCTTGTCACAAACACTCTGCTCCCCACACTCTGCTCATCACTCCTCATTCGATGCTGCCCATAAAACCTTTCCTTCAAGCACAACCCACTGGCATGCACCCTCTCCCTCAACTGTCTACCACTCCACTCAACAAATCCTGTCCTACCCAACCATGGTGGATTGGTAACTGTGTGTGGCATTCTTCTCCTCAGAGCCTCAAACGGAATCAGACCAGTGGTGGCATGTGGCGCTAAACTGTATGCAAAAACCCTCTACCCCACTAGCTCTTCCCAACTTGGCCATCATCAGTAGCCATCCTGATCCCCTGCATAGGGGTGCGATTAAACCCTTCAACTGCACCATTGGTCTCTGGGTGATATAACGAGGTGCAATGATGCGTCCCCCCATGCTCCCCGAAGTCAACTGAACTCCATTGTCTGTAAGAATTGTCCTGGGAACACCCTCCCTCTGAAGTACATTATCCAAAAATTCAATCACAGCCCTTGAGTCTGCCCTCGAACAATTTATGCCTCAACCAATTTGGATTTGATCAGCAAAATGACATCTTTTTTTACCCTTCGTGCTCCGACAATCGGACCTAAGATGTCCAATGCCACAACATCCCAAGGCTCACTGGGCAATTCAGTGGGGCTCAATGGCTGAACAAAGTTCCGTAGCACCTTATCAGCATCCCGACACACAGCACATTCCTTCACCAGCCCCTCAGTCTCAGCATCCAGACCAGGCCACCAATAGTCTCTCCTCAACATCCCCTTTGCTTTAGTCATCTCAAATGTCCCCTATGAACCACCTCCAAAAATCTTGTCCACATTCCCTATGGCAGTACCAACTGCCCAGCTATACACAGGTATTCACCCTCCACACTCAACTCATCCTTGACTTTGTGATAGGACCCCAACCCACCGGCTGGTAACCAATCCCTCCAACCTGTCCTGGCAAAATTCACAACACATTGTATCCCGATATCCTGCCCAATCTTATTCCTCAACTACTTCACTATTTTCCATATTTTATTCCTCTTTAACCCCATAGGTACTCCTTGAAAGATAATCTGCAACAATATTCTCTTTGCCTTGCACATGCTACATCATAAATTCAAGTCCTTGCATGGAGGAGACCCACCTCATTATCCTCCTGCAGACCCCCTAAAGACCTTTATTTAAAAACACTCCACACTAAGTGCCTCCTTTTCGATAACCGAGTTCCTAAATTCAGCCCCTCTCGATAATCGCAAGGTAATAAAGGCTATGACCCTATCGACACAATTTTGGTTCTGTATCGTACCCGGGCTCAAACCAGAATCACTGGCATGATTCATCACAAAAGTCTCATAAGCAGTGCCAAAACTCCTCAACGCCGGTGCCCTCGCAATGGCACTATTGACATCCTCAAATTCCTGCTGGCATGCAGCACTCCATTCAAATAAACACTCCTTCTTACACAGTTCCCTGATGGCTTTGCACCTATCTGTGACATGCCTATTAAACTTGGAGTAGTACTCCACCATGTCAAGAAATAACAATATGCCCTTCTTGCCCTTTGGTGGTTCTAATTTCACTATGGCTGAAACCAATTCTTCTTAGGCTCCATTCCCTGCTCAGTCAGCTTATGTCCCAAATAATCAATCAATGGTAAACAGAATTGACACTTCTCCTTCCTAAAGGTAACACCTGCACCCGACAATATCCTCAAGACCAACGCGAGACACCAATCATGTTCTGCTACATCCCTTGCTGTAATCAATACATCATCCTCAAAATACACCACAGCCTTGACGTCTTTCAACAAAGCATGCATCATCCGCTGGAAAATAGAGGCAGCGGACATTAGACCAAAGGTCATTCTCTTAAATCTAAAAGTCCCTTCACATGTGACAAAGGTGGTATAGTCCTTTGAGTCCAGATGTACCTGACTTGTGCTGAACACCTTAGCCCTCGCAGCCAAACGTGTCAGCTCACCAATATTCGGAAGAGGAAACTTATCAACAACCACAGCCTGTCTGTGTTCCCCTGTTCGACTTAGCTTATCAACTTTGGTATTATCTATGCAGAATGTGCAAACTATGCAGCTCCTCTTATGTTCATTGCCTATTCACAATTGCTAATACTTTCATGATACAGTTTCTCATTAATGGTTTTTCTGTATTGGCTCATTACACTGTTTGGTTCGATTTTCCCTTCTTTATATTTCATTGTCCTCATGATTATCTGCATTTTGATCAATTGTACTATTGTTATAATTCCAATAAAAATTATTAAACAAGAAAATAACACTACTTTGTTTCTCGGGACTATCCTCCTTACACACAACCACATTATGACCGGACACACTGGGGTTCCAATGTAGATACCACCATGGGCATTCGTCTTTACTTTCGGCGGATCCAACCGTGAGCCTTGAAATCTCTCTTTCCACACATCACTTTCAATGATGGTATAGTCCTATCCTTTGTCCACAAGCATGGAGATCTCAGTCCCACTGACATTCACAATCGCATGCGGCTTCTCACCTTTCTTGGGTTTGGAAACAACTTGGCTGACCAACCGGCTAACTCCTTCAGGACATGAGTATTGTTCAGCGTCATGCTTGTCCTCATCATGAAACTCCACAATTTCTCAGACAGTACCACAACGAAAGTGCTCGCAACACTGGGCAAAATGTCCCCTCTTACCACATTTATGGCATTCAGTCTTCAGTATGGGACATCTCTCTGAATTCATGAAGTGAAAGGTGCTCCTGCACCTTTGATTGTGGTCACGTTTATATCTGCAGAACCTGTCTTCTTAGGAATCTCAGTTTTCTGCAGAACAGACATTTTCCTCATCACTCTCTTTTTTTGATCTTTGCAGTCTGATATCACACACACCTTCTCCGAATATGAACCTCCTTTCATTTCTAATTCTTTGACACGAGTCATCATATGTTCCATCTTCTTAGAAAGGTCAAGGCCTTCATCCAAGCACGGATCTCGTTTAGTCCATATTATCTCTCGGATTTTGTTCTCTCTCACTTTGAGCATGAACTGATCTTGTAGATGCTCATTGTAAGTTGCCCCAAAAATGCATTTATTAGCCAATTTACATAAACCAGTTATAAAATCTTCAATGGTCTCCCCACAGCCTGTTCACCCATGCCAAAATAGTACTGTTCTAAAATGACACTGGACATTTTCCTCAAAATGAATGTCCAACGTGCTCAATATCACGTCATAGGGATTTATATTTTGCCCAGCAGCTTGACTCTTGCCATGCCCGCCAAGGGTAGTCACACTGGATTCTGGCAGATTTTTAAAAATCCTGCATCCTTCAAACCCAAGACTGTGCATCACAAGTGCATGCTTACAATCTACACTAAAAGAAGGTCCATGTAAGGCTAGCAAGTAATCACAAGCTTGCCACCACTATTATAAGGACAAGTTGGACGGATTTGTTACCAACCAATGGGTTGTGGTCCTATCCCATCCTCTTTGCCACTATTTTAAGGAGGAAGGTTGAGTGTTAAGACAAATGCATATTTATTGGTGTGTGGCTCCAGTTCAGTACATGAGTAAATGGTCTCCCAGCTTCCTTCACCTCTCTGCTTCCTCCCTTAACTGCCTCCTATTCTAGATCTCCCCAATCTCATCTTAACCCACAAGAAATCTACTTGAGTTCCCAGGTGGAATCATTCCCCCATGATTTCACAAGCAATAGAACAGGAAAACTATCATACAAAATAACAATCTCAGTTTGAGAGTGATAATCGTATAGAACTACCACTACCCTCTATTTCTGAAGTACCTCAACCTAACGTCCATGCTGAATCCCAGGTTTTATAATGTTGTGTTCTGAAAGACTTGGATTTTTAAGACAAACTTAACAAGGTCCCATTTTGAAACTTAAACCGTAGAGAAAATGAAGCAACTTGTTTCCTCAAAAATAATTCTGAGTTGGTTATAAGATATGCCATCAAGGGGGGCACAATTGAACTTCTCAAGAGAAGCACTACTTGTATATTATAGAGGAAAAACGGACTGTGACCATATTGTATGTGTCAGCACATACTCTAATCTTTCAAAACAAATCAAAAAAGTAATTCTAAAGCATTGGAAGATTTGGGAGAATGGTCTCTCTAAGATACCAAAACAATTGTCTAATTTTAGAGATCTCGTGGTACACCCTGATGTCTAACCTTTACTGACATTTGGGAAGTGCCACATCCTCATGGACATCATCCATTTGGTAACTGTGCTGCTTGTAACCAGACTAAAGATAGTAAAGAACTAAACATTGGTCATCCCTCAATGAGGAAACAAGTGCACTTAACTAACTGAAAAAGTATTCACACTGTTTATTTGATAACTTGTCCTTGTGGTTTTCAATATATTGTAATGACCATGAGAAGAATTTGTACATGGATTGTCAAACATTAAAGCTGCATCTGAAACAAGAATAGGACTGCTCCCCTCATACAACACTTTCTGCAAGTGGAGCATTGTGATACTGATTTCCTCTTGTCTGTTTTCCTCACGGGTGGTGGTGGAGAAGATGTGGAAAGAAGATTGCTAACTCTGGAGCAATGCCTTTTTTTAAAGTCCTGGTTGGATGTCATTGTAGTAAACAATGGACTGCAATCAATGGACTGCGATGGCTCTGAATCCTATAGCTATTAGACACACTTTGCCTAGTGCACATTTTAAATTGTACTATTACTTGCAGTTTTGATTTTTTTCTTTGTCTTTTTTGTAAGCTCATTCATTGTTCTGATATTTTGCTAACGTTTTACATATGACACTGTTGCTCAATGTTTTAATGTGCAGTTAGGTTGAAAAATCTTCAGTCTCTGCACATTTGTATTTGTAATGCCACACTGTGATTAGATTACCAGAAGATGGAAGCTCTATCGTCTAAGCCTAAAAATGTTTCAGTGGTCTAACTCTTTGTTCCGTTCTCTGTCCTTCAATATCACTCCTACACGCCAAGGCTAAAGACTTTTATTGAAGAAGCAAGCAAAAGAAAACCTATCTTTCCCTACCTCAACTAAAGATCTAAGGTTACTATCAGGATGTCTGTTTAAGTGAAAGTGTCGACCGTCCTGTGCCAAGACAACCTTACATCCGTCCCTTAAAATATAAACTAAGGAATAAAGCAGTGCTGTTCTGGTCACAGGTGAATGCCCCCCTTCTCCTGGATTATGGTCAAAGTTCCACACAATATTTCCCTGGTGGTCCAGGAAAAGGCCTCCCTTGTCCTGACATTCATTCTAAAAAAAAAACCTGGGGCAATGACTGCCTTCCCCAGGTCACAAAGTTCCAAACAATATTCAGGCCAGGAGAATGGCTCCCTTCTTCTGGCATTCAGTGTCAAATAGCCGAGGGGAATGATTCCCTTCCCCAGGTCAAAAAGTTTCAAACAATATTTAGGCCAGGAGAATGCCTTCCTTCTCCTGGTGTTCAGTCTCAAAAAGCACTGTGGAATGACTCCCTTTCCCAGGCCACAAAGTTCTAAACAACATTTACTTTCTCAACGGGCCAGTAGAATGCCTCCCTTCTCCTGGCATTTGTTCTCAGTCTCATAAAAGAACCTGGGGGAATGACTCCCTTCCCCAGGCTTCATGGTCCTTCCTCCTGGTCTGAGTTGCCAGGAGAATTACTCCCTTCTCCTGGTAATTACAAAGCCATCTCTTACAACCAATGGGAATTACTCCCTGCCCCTGGTCGGCTTCTTCTTTAGTTGAGCCAACTTGGTTCACTTCCCTGGCAAGTACTGCCATGAGGAAGATGACTCTTATGACTCTTTTGGTTTTGGTCCCTGACCCTGGTTTCTCTTCTTCTTCTTTGGTTTAGCCAACCTGGTTCACTTGCCTGCCAAGTACTGCCACAAGGAAGATGACTCATATGACTGTCTTGATTTGGGTCTTTGGACCGTGTTCCTCTCCCCTTCTGTTTATGTCCACTTGGATGCCTCACTTGCCAAGTACCGACTTTGGGAGGATAATCCTGCTCATTATGTCAATACATGGTTTTGGCCTCCTGTATCTTTCAGCCCCTACCTGTCCCCATGCTTCTCCCTGTTACCTTTTTCTGTTCCCAGGAGGCGTAGGTGGTTCTTCCTGGGGCCTCCCTCCTGCTCTGTGTGCTGCACAGGTGTCTGCGCATCTCGGTGTCTTCACGTCACAGATCTCCTGCCCGGCCCTTGGACCAACGGTATGGATGCTGCCTCATGCATTTGCATCGCTGTACTCCAGCCTGCTGATACTGTCTGGAGGCCCTCAGGCAAAGGAGTCCCACTGTCTACTTGACTCCAGGAGTGGACTGCTATTGGCTCCGTCCTGGCCTTCTCTGTATTTCCTTTGTGATTCTAGGGCTTTACGGTTTCTCGTCCTGGCTGGCTGTGTCTCTCCGACAGGCAGTCCTTCTTTAGTTTTTAATGGCATAAAAGGAACCACACATCCATGGAAGTCTATGGCTGCAGTTCCTTCTTATTATTACTCTTCATGGTTCCTGTGTCCCCAAAATGCTTGGTCGAACACCCGCTGCCCGGTGAACATTCCAGGGGCCAATATTCTAAACATGCAACCAATCTAAAGCTACCATTGATGTGTCTTGGTGCTCAGGTTTAGTGCATACCATTTTCTGTGTCACTTCTCATACTATGGAAGGCCAATAATTTTATTTACAATTATAGCCCTGAGTCACAATTATTTTTGTAACATTTTCAAATGAAATTCTGTGGGTGCAAATTGTATCATGTAAAACTTCTATGTCTGAAAAATCTATACATTTGCATGGCAGGCTTATTTTGAATCAGTGTAAAGGAATCAATGAATTTAAAGGAAATATCTCTCCTTGCAATGATCAGCATATATTCAAGAGATATTCATTACATGGCAAATCAGAGTTCTGTGACCAAGTGACTTCTAATATATTTTGTTTTACTTTATTGTATACGGTTTAAAACAAAATAACCTGTACAATCATCACAACAAACATACTAATTAAGCAATATGACCCGAGCGGCGTGGGCATTACCGACTCAGTAAAACCTTTTTTTTTTTTTAAAAGCGTACCTGCATCCCCGGCGAGTGACGAGGGAAACCTCCAGCAGTGTGGAGGCGCGGAGCGAGGATGGCCCCACTCTGAGTCTCCACTTGTCTGGAGGCTTCCCTCGCCCTTCGCCGGGAAAGCAGGAAAAAGAAGGTAAGTGGGGGTCGGGGGGAGGAGGGAGGAAAGGGAATAAAAAAAAAAGCCTTACCTGAGTCCCCGGCGGGGAATGAAGGAAGCCTCTCAGCCGCAGGAGGATTGGAGCGGGGAGGGCCCCGCTTCCAGCCTCCTCATTGGCTGAGGGGCTGCCATGCCCCCTGCCGAGGACAAGGCGGCCGGAATCCCGGCCGAGAATCAAAGGATTCTCGGCCGGGTAAGGACCCGGCAAGAGCCAATCTGAATGCATGTTGCATTCTGCTTGACTCTTGCCGGGTACTAATACAAAATAATACATACAAATAACACATACAATTATCCTAAATTCATCAAAATCCTATTAAAACCTTATCCACAATTTCCAATAGTTAATAACAGTAATGTCATATATTACCCACCATTTATTAATAATATTCAATTACTATAGATGTATACAATGAAACCTACAGAAGATCTATACAAACACTATTAAGAAGTTAAATTTTACACAAAATCTAAACACCACTACAATACATCATTGGAACTCCACCCCAACCCTAGACAATTCAAAAATCCTGTTACAGCAATACACACCGAAGTAGGAAAACCTCCTTTCATCCTTCTAAAATCCTTTCAAAGTTCTACACTATCACATATTTTTAAGAAATGTTTTTAAACAAATGCTGTACCCTTTTTTCAAATGATGTTTAATGAAATTGACAGATTGAATTGACACACAGTGAAGGGATTTGATGGTGTCAGTGAATTATTTAGAGGTATTATAATTGGGGAATAACCATCTGTTGTCCGTTCTTCAGTACCTTTTTTGCCAATATGGCTGTGTTCATTTTTATTTAGTTTAGTGAAAAATTACTCCTGATATACAACACAGATTTGCCACAGATCTGCTTTTCTATTGTATTCATACTCACATACCATTCTGATATTTTAGAAGATGGTAAAAATAAGAAATCGTGGTAATCCTGATTATTTTCTAGCAGTGTCACAATTTTTCTCATGTGTGACTGTGTAGTTCAGGGCAGTGAGCCTTGTGTGTTTTGGTGAACTTGATCCTCCTTTCAAAAGAGGCGGGGGAATTGCCAGATGTAGTCAAATCAAAAGGGTTTTGTTATGAACAAAGGTACATTGTACCTCTCTTCAGGCAAATAACGAAATGTTTCAGTCTCTGATGAATACTGCAACATAATTTCTTCAAATAAGTGTACCACTGACGACATATAGAAGACAATGGGCCTCATTACAAGGTAGGAGGTAGCCATGGTGCTACTAGCACCATGGATACCCCCTTACCGCATTCCGGGTCCGGGTTCCCGCAATAGAGACTTACGGGTCATTCCAACCTTGGAGGACCCAGTAAATCCCCATTCCGGGAACCATTCCCCATTCCCATTGGAGTCCCCATAGAGCTCAATGGGAATAGGGATGGAGATAATAACGGTACCACAATTTGCGGTACTGTTATTAGCTCTGAAGTCCCTTAACGGGTTCCTTCCATAACGCCTGGTAAAACCATGGGTTAAGGAAGGGACCCGCTAAGGGACCTCGGAATAGCATGGTAAGCGATTACCGACACCGGTGTCCTTATCAGTGCCGGTAATCCCTTACCACCTACCTCGTAATGAGGCCCAATGTATGATATGTGAGCAAAGGTGAGCATAAAAGCCTTCAAGCAAATGAGCAGCTAAACCACAGCTCGCTGTCCATTTGACCAACACTGTGCGCTGCTTAACCTGAAGTTGCTTGCAATTGTGTATCCTACCATTATCAGGGGAGTCCTTGGCATTGATTCCAGCATAGTTTCAGAAAATTGGTCATGTACACATATCAAAATTGTGTGTTCTTCTAATGTAAATGGTCTGCGTAATTGAAAATCTGAGGCTGCAGACTAACTTTTCTTTTCATTGGCAATTAAGTAGTGACGTAGACGAGTCAGCATGCAGGACAAGAGAAGAAAACGTGGTTGATAAAAGGGATGTGGAGGAAGATGAAGGGGACATAATCGGATTGGTCCAATTTGCATATCAACATTGTTATAAGATTTAAGAAATTATCATCTCAATTAGGCTGCCACCCGGTAATGCCAAAAGTTTTAGTTGCCAATTTGGAAATGGTTTGGTCATAAGGTGGGTCAGATTGTTTTTCTAACAGTTGCAATAGTAGGCAAATGGGAGTCTTCTGTGATTTAAAATACAGTAATAGTTTCCTTTTTCGGCTATTGTAGTCAATGATATCAGACCCAGCTCCAGAAGAATGATTTCAACTGGAACACTGGGTCCCAGACCTAGCATTTTACACCAGAATTTGCCATCCAGGACATTCAACCAGGTGAAATCATCTGTACTTGAGGCCATATAGCACCGTAGCACAGCAACTCTGCTTATATAGGATCATGATCCCACAAAAGCTATACCCTGAGGCCACCTTGACACACCTATACATCATATTTATCTTAACAGAGGCTTTCAGTTTCTTTGTGGCAATTACTGTTTTGTAACTTCCCTTGGACTTGATCTCAAGACCCAAATATTTGAAGCACCTCACAAGTTCAAAGTGGTGGCCTTCATTATATTTGCTTGGGACAGAGTCCTGTTTATGTAAGAAGTGCATTACATCAGTCTTTTCAAAATGAAGAACTAGGTCATGTTCACAAGCACATTTATACAGTTCCAGCAATGCTCTTTTTAGTCCCGAAAAAGTGTGATTGCAAAGGAGCAAATCGTCTGCGTAAAATAAGCACTCAAACTTTTCACCAGAAATCGTAGGAGGACATATGTTAATATGTGCCAAATAAGATACAAGATCTGCAACATTGATATTAAAAAGTGATGGTGCAAGAGCCCAACCTTGTTTCACTGTCTATTGGAAAAGACACCTATCCCTTACTATCCAGTTTAATATAGTCAGAGATATTTTCATGTAGTCACTAATGGCTGCATATAGATCTCTAGGGCAGCTCAAACTTTCCATCTTGGCCCAGAGTTTGTTCCTGTTCTCTGTGCCAAAGGAAGCCTTAAAGTCGATCATAGCTAAATGCAGATTGGGCTGTCCCTTGGTGTTAGCAGTCTTAATAAGCAAGTCAATAAGCCTTAAGCAATATGCAGTGCCCAAACCCCCTCTGAAACCCATTTGAAATGTGCCTAAAATGCTACAGGACAGTAACCATGCTGCAAGCCTATCAAGGAGAAGAGTGGCAAAAAATGTTCCTGGCGCATCTGACATGGCCAGTAATCTATAATTTTCAGGCTGCATTCTTTCTCCACACTTATAGATAGGGACCAAAATGGATCAGCGCAATGTACCAGGAATCAAACCTTCCTCCTTATTTAGCAAAATAAATTCCTCAAAAGTGAACAAATATAAGAAACTGTCATCATCAAAGAATAAAATCGCAAAAATGATGCCATAATATGTTAAAAACAGAACAGTAGTACAGTCTCCCTCAACTTCCGCCATCGAGCTATGCAGTATAAATTTCTGAATAGGCTGTACTATACCCCTCTCAGGATATCGAAGTTTGCTCGCTCCACCACACATTCCTGCCCCTGCTGCAAAGCAGAGAACACGGACCATCTGCATATGTTGTGGGCATGCCATGAACTGGGTGAATTTTGGGAAAGGATCCTAAGGACACTGACAGAGATCATTGGTACTGTCATCGATCCCGATCCACTGGGAACTATGTTCGGGGTATGGAAAACTGACGACATTAAACTCATGGCCGGATTTCTTAATATAAGATGCATTGTAGCCAAAAAATGTATACTTCAAGCTGGAAGAGTCCCTCCCCCCGACATTTCAGAAGTGGCTAAATGTGCTTACATGGTCCCAAAATTGCGAAGAAGAGTACCTTACTATGCTCCCTTCCTACTCGCGCCCTAAGAACATATGGGCTGCATTTAATAGCTACCTTAACAGTCAAGAGGAGAGCTCATCGGAAGGTGGCTCATCCCTAGTCCACATTGAAGCATTTGATCCCTGTGGTACATCGTGATTTATTGCTCTCTCACCTGCTGTTGTATCGTGCTTGCAACTGTTGTATTGCTCTTCATATGTATAATGAATCTACTGACCGCTTTGACGTATGTGTTTGTTGTAAACCTCTGCCAACAAAAATAAAAGTTTTTAAAAAAACAAAACAAAAAACAGAACAGTAGCACACAAACAACAGCAGCAGCTGTGATGGGCAATGTTGAACATCTGCCATACAGGATCAAGCTTCAATCATTAAACTACAGTGCTAATTTCAATACCACCCAAAATCATTTATAATGTCGATTGACATGGGAGCTACAGGTTATAGACATTGTTTGCAGGATTCGAATGGTTATGCAGTGTCAGTCTTTAACGTTGTTTTTTTCCACGTACCTTTAATGTGAGTTTACTCTTAATGTGCAATTTCTGATGATTTATAGAGTAGGGAATGGTTTATTTATCTATTTTTTCTTATTGCTCGCAATTACATGGTAATACATGGCTTGAGATAAATTGAAAATCTGTATATATTCATGAATGAAGGCATAGTGAGCCCTCAAGCTATTTCCTTTGGACTTTTTGTTTGTAGCTCCCATGAGTGCCCTCGAATCTTGTTTGATGCCTCAAAATAGAAATGTGCTACACACCAAGGCTGTTCTCAAGAAAGAAGCTCCAAAACAAGGAGTAGACAGTTCTACAATATTCTATAGAAATGTAAGAGACCACCAACAAGGCTCATAGTTCTATAATACCATCTTATATTAAAAGCAATGTAACACAATGGCCATCCTCATACTTACCCAGCACCTCCCCTCCCACTGACAGCATGAATGCCTTTGGAGTTGAGCCTTATTACACACTTGGTCCAGCAGTATTACCGCCGGATTACAAGAGTTGATGTTGGATGTAAATCTCCATACCATGGAGTCCCATTGGACTCCAAGGGGGATTTTGCTGGTATTGACAGCACCGGTAATACCGGTGCCGCCAATACCAGCGATTTTTGCCAATATGCTGCCTGACTAACCTCCAGCTTTTAGCTAGAGGTAATTCAGTCACCTCACCGGCAAACTTGTAATTGACCGGTGCAGAAACGTGCTGGTAAAAGTTAATACCAGAATGTTCATTCTGCACCAGCCAACTCGTAATGAGACCCATTGTAATCATAGACAACTTCCAATGGTGCTGTAATCCTTTTATTGAATTGCATAAGCAAGGCAGTTAACATATGGCTGTAGTAACATCCTCATCTTTTTTCATCTCCTTATCATCCACTTCTCAACATTCTTTCTCACTCTTTCTTCTAAGAATCATCTATCCTGACATTCACTATGGACTGAACTTTCACAAGTGATTACTTATTTACAACACAGCTCCTTCCCTTTACCACATAATAATTATTTTGCATTTATATAATGCTACGAACCCTCAGGCATCTGAGCGCTGCTTATTATAACCCACAGTGTGTGGTGCTTGTTTATCGACCTTGGAAGGATGAAAGACTGCGTTTGACCTTGCCTGGGCAGCCTCTGCACGGATGTCAAAGCGATCGCTCTACTCTCTGTGCTAATATGATAAACATTAGCTGAAGGGAACAGAATGCATGTGGAACGATTCACTCCAAAAACACATTTCCCAACAGACCTAGAACCAGAAAGTGTATTATTTTGTTCAGAACTATTATACATGTAAGTAAGACTATATACTACGTGTTTTGGGAATCACTTAAGATACCTTAAGAATGTTCATCTCACCTTTACCACTCTCTCTTTGTTCCACAATTCACCACTGTCCAACCAAGAATTGCCATACTCCATACTAACTATCTATTCAGATGAATATCTTGATTCACACTTTCATCCTTTCCTTGGCAACCTAATTTTACCCTGTCTTCTGGCATCAACACCTTACTTCTACATCCAAACATATGATCATACCTTAGTTTGGACATTTCTCCACTTCTCCAGATTCTATATTTTACATCTTCCACATCACACCCCTCAATCCTTGATCTTCTCAACTATCCAGGTGTCATCAATGTATTGGGTTTGCGACCCCTCAGAATCTCAAATGGTGAAACACCAGTAGCTCCACGAGGAGTAATCCTATATTGGAAACCCTCCTTATCTACGCTCCCTGCAACTTTTCATTACTATTGATTGACGTTCCTATTCCATCCATGATCATCCTATTGAATCTTTCCACACAGCCATTGCTTTAGAGATGATACAGAGCAGTCGTGAGATATACTATCCCCACCTCACACAAGCAAACCTGGAATTCACGTGACACAAATTGAGGACCACTGTCACTCAACAAATTAGATGGAATCCCTTCTCTCCAAAACACCCCCTCAAAACATTCCATTATGGCTTTAGGTGTGGCATCTCTCACCACTCCTACTTCTGGCCATTAGGAAAGCAAATCCATCACTACTATGATATACATTTCTCGCACACCAGCAACATTTTACGGACATAACAAATCAATGGCAATTGTCTCCCATGGTACTCCAGGGACATTCACCACTATCATCAGAGGTACTCTGGTTTCTAACACTTTATCACTGCCTCTGTATTCTGAACACTCAACAACTAATTTCTCAATGAACCCATCCATTTCTGGCCACCAAAAGTCCATCCTAATCACTGATTTAGTCCTAATAATTCCCATATGTCCTTCACATCCTAAAGAAACTACAGTTTCTCTCATTTCATAAGGAACCAACAGTCTCTGTCCACTACACACATATTCAGAATGTACACTCAACTCATCTTTCACCCATCTATACTTCTTGAGTTCACACTTGAACTTGACCTGTTACTCATCAGAATCTCTCTATTAATGACTTGCTTTTTTACTTCTTGATACACCTCGTCATGTGAACACAACTCCAGTCAATTCTCTTCCTTTAAAATCTCTTCCACTCCAAAAATATCTCTAACATCATCTTATGCTCTGAATTTTCCTTCACCTTCTTTCGCCTCCACAGGATTCCTGGATAAACCATCAGCCACATCATTGTCCTTACCCGACATATGCTCAACAACACAATCCAAACTGTGTAATCTTGTTACCCACTTAACAATTCTCCTCGATACCCCATCCAAACCTCTTTTATTGAAAACTGCTACCAATGGTTTATGATCCGTTTTTACCACAGACGGCCTACCATAAAGATACACCTTGAATTTGGAGATGGTCCTCACCACTGCAAGGCCCTCTTGCTCTATACCTGAATACTGTGCCTCCATATCCTTAAGAATTCTAGACAAATGCCACAGAGTTGAAATTGGCACCCTCCTCTTGCATCAACACTGCACCCAGTCCCACCTCACTGGCATTCATTATTTCTTGCTTCACACCTCTGAACTCCAATTCACATTCACATTTGTTAGACCAAACACATTACACTCCTTTTCTGTTAAGTTTCCTTATTTAATTGATCTTACTAAAAAGATCTTTGATGCACTTTGAATAGTATTCTATTAAACCTAGAAAAGAAGACATCTCCACTTTGTTCCTGAGTGTTCTCATTTCTGGTATTGCTTTGATCACACTGCATTTGGGTCTCACACCATCTGCAGATAAGTTGTATCCCAAATAATCAACATGTGACTCTCAAAACATTCACTTCTCCAATGTCAAAGTAAGTCCTACCTTACACAGTCTTTTTAGTACTTCCTTCAGTCTATTGTCATGCTCTGCTTTATCACATCCCCGAATTAATACATCATCCTGATAATACTTCACTCCCTTAACTACTCCAGTACCTTGTGCATCACCTTCTGAAATAGATTTGCTGCTGAGATCAACCTGAAAGGCATCCTTAAACATCTGTACAAGTCAGTGTGCATTATAAACGTAGTGGTACGATCAGATTCTGGATGTAACCTGTTTTGATGATATGCCAACCTCAAATCCATAAGAGAAAACATTTTTGCACCAGCCATCTTAGTAATGAGCTCATACATTTTTGGGAGGGAAACCTATCTGTCACAACATTGCCATTAACATCTCTCAGATCTATGCAAATCCTTCCTGCGCCTTTGGCCTTCTGTACAACTACTATGGGACTAACCCATTGAGATGCAGCTGTAACTTCAATGACACCTTCATTCAGCATGCATTGCAGTTCATCCACCACATCGCATCTCAACGCCAGAGGATCTGTGCATAACATAGCTACTGCAGGAACTGCTCCCTTTTTCATTTTAATCTTGTGTATGAATTCTTTCAAGCAACCTATATTGTTTTTAAAAGCACATGGTACACACTGTTCTACATTAATGTCTACCACATTTGGCACCGTACCAATTCTTCCACAATCTGTATAAACTTGCTCTTTCGCAATGAGATCAAGTTTTATGTCCAACGCTGCCTGGCACCCCCAGGACAACAAATTCCCTCTCACACTAGTTATGAAAACCCTGTTAGTGATACATTTCCCTTGAAATTCTCTCTTGGCTTTCATTTCCTCTACAAGTTCAATAGGCTTCTCAATGTAAGCACTGGCTTTAACAGTAGCTTCTTGTAAAACACAAAATCCCATCTTAGATTCCCATGTCTCGTTCCCTATAAGTTTATAGTCTGCACCACTATCAAAATCTCCACCGTATTCACTTTAACTATAGACCTAGTTTTGTCCACGCTGACCCCAGTATCTGAATGTAAAAAATTCACTATCTCCAATCCCTCATATGCTTCTTTTTCAACATCGTCTGGAGAGCAGTTTTAATTCACACCTCCACTCAGAGACAAACTTAATCTCCAACATTTCACTAAATTACCTCTCTTCTCACATAACCTGCATTCATCATGTACTTCTGTATACTCCCGGTCCATGACAATATGTTTTGTGCTACCACACCTTTAACACCTCTTAATATGTCTGTTAGCAATTTGACCAAATTGTCATCATTTCCTCCATTTCTCTTACTGCCGTTATCCCTCTATTGTTCCTTATTTCTCCAATCAATCTCCCTCTTCGTGGAAGCATTAAGATGTGTCGCATCCCTGTTTTCATTACTCTTTCCAGCAACCTTATATTCTTCTTTGGTGAGTTCCTTAATGCAAGATGCCATATGGTCTACTTGCTTGACTATCTCAATTGCCCTGTCTAAATCGGGGTTCTTTTCTTTCCACAACTCTTCTCGTACACAATCGTTGGCACACTTTCTCATGAGTTGGTGCCTAAGATGTTCTTCTGACAATGACCAAAATGACACTTAATGGCCAATCCCTGAAGTACTCTGACAAACTCTTCAATAGTCTCTCCTTTCTTCTGCTCTCTTGTTGCAAAATGGTACCTTGCTAGAATTGTATTCTCCTTCCCTTCAAAATGCTTATGCAATTTGGCTATGTTACACTCAAAGATGTTCAACACCACTCCCCATCTGAATGCACTGGTGCAGGTAGTCTCTTGTATATTTCCTGTCTGGCATGTCCCAGACAGTGGTATAACAATGCATCTCTCCTCTCAATCCCATCCTCGTCACCAATATTGTAATATTGTATAGCACAAGGGGGAAGAATGAGAGTGAAAGGGGGAAGAATGACAGCGCAAGGGTGAAGAATGACAGCGCAAAGGGGGAGGAATGACAGCCCAAGGGGGAGAAATGACAGCACAAATGGGAAACATGAAATCTCCAGGGAGGAGCAATGACAGTTCAAGGGGGGACTATGACAGCACATGTGGAATAAATGACAGTGCAAGGGCGAATGCATGTGTTGACTTTACCCTTGAGGCCAAGTAAAAAATGCTATGTCACACTGAGAAAGTAAATGCAGACTGGCACTATTACTAGTGCCAGTCTGCTTATACATTCTTACTGTGGCACTAAAACACGATAAGGTAGACTGGGCTACATTCAATGTAGGCCATGTAATTACACTTGTCATGTTTGCTTTGCCCTTGATGAACATTACTGTAGATGGCAGTAGATCATGTAAGGTTTTTTTTTTAATGTTATGTAATGTGTCCATGCTTATGGTAGATACATACATACGTATTACATAAAATTAAAAAAACACTTGCCTGCTCGCATCCTCAACATTCGGCGCCAAGGAGGACCAAATGACCCTCCCCTCCACAACATGGACATGCAGATTGACAGGAGAGGACTCTGCCCCTCTCAGTCAGTGTGGCTACGCTGTAAGCATAATAGGGGGAAGGGGCATCTGGTCCCCCGTGGTGGCACAGTGAGGATGTGAGCAGGTAAGTGTTTTTTTATGTAACGTGTCTGTATGTGCACAGTCTGCAAATGTACCTCACCAGGTGCCACCACGGAGGATTGGATGGCCCTGCCCTCCACTACGTGGACACGCTGACTGATGGGAGAGGACTCCTCTTCTGTAGAACAGGAGAAGTGGGCACCACTATTACACTATAATCACTTATTTAATATATATGGGAGTCTTGAGTGTTGTTATATCCAAGGTGCAGACCAGTGCCCACACTGTATGATATGGTAAAACAAAACAAGGAAAAGAAACCAAGGCACTTGCCTCATAACTGGTTGTACTCAAAGAGACAGAGCTTTTTCATTCAATTGAATTGTTTAAAACAATTAAATAAGATGTTGATTACAAAATAATGTATTCATCATCATAAAAATGATGTCCATATATCCTTGTAAGCAATCCATTGTTCACAAAGGCAGATGCCATTTGTCCAATGCATTTCGGACCCCCTGGTCCTTCATCAAGAGGACCTCTAAAACTTGCGTGCAAAATAAGTATATTACAGTAGATTTACAAAAGGAGATTATAAACATACATTTACAGTTGTATAACCAACATGGCCAGCACATACCTGTGTGGTATGTCTAAGAAACAAGCACATCTCAATATAAAGAGAGGTGAGGATTTCTGATTTATGTACAGTGTTGAATGATTGTGAAAACAACATGTGTTTCAGAAATAACAATGTTCAGATCCGTACCTGTTGTGCATAGGTCAAGAGCACAAAAAGTAGCCCTATAAGTAGTTCTGCAGCTCATTTACCCAACATAGCTGTAAGAGTTATAAAAAATGGGCAGTTCATAATAATAAGAGGAACATTCTCTGTGTGTTTTGCTTGAATAATTATCATTGACCAAAACATGTGAAGCTCAAAACTCATATTTGTGCTATAGTCAAACCCGCAGAAATGTGGTAATAACTAATCAGGAAGCAGAATGGCCCAAATGTGAAGCAGATAGGTAAAAAAAACACATAGAGGAAACATCTCGTTTGAAATTATTTCTAAATTGAAAAAATATCGTTTAGTAAAGTCACTAGATGTTGAAGATTATCAGCGATAAACATAGCTTAACGCAGGACACCGGGTGAATGCTAAAGAAGTCTAGCATGCACGTTTACTGTGATGATGTCTTTGTGTGAAGGTCACGATGATGGCACATTGTGGTCACCATATCAAAACACATGGCAGGTTAAGTTAGATATTGATATGATATGGCATTTATAATGTGCCTATACACAAGTGTTTCAAGGCGTGACGAGGCAAGGGAGGGGGAACAGATGGAGCACAGAGACAACAATCTTACTGGGCCTGGTGACATTGAGATCGCGCAATTGCAGGGTGAGGGGGAGGGGAAAAGTGCCAGCGGAAATGGGAGGAGGTCAGTGCTGTTCATGGGATCAAACAATTACAAGAAGTGCGGCCAGCAGGTGGCAAGTGCAAGGGTAAGTGGAGACAGCAGGTGTCCAATAAGTGCAGGTAGGGGACTGTAGGGTTCCAGATACAGACCCAAGTGCAAGGGTTGTTGGGGGGCAGTGCGGGTGTGCAACTGGGCAGGCAGGGACCTGGCCCCAAAATCAGAGGGTGGCCAGGTGACCAGTGCAGTATCAGATAGGAAATCAGCAGGAGAGAGGAAGAGAGAAGGCAGAAGCAAAGGGGAAGGTCTTGAGGTGCTACCGGAACCGGAGATGGTTCTCCTCAAATTTCAGAGAGGCAGGGAGGCTGTTCCAGAGAGAGTCCCCAGCCGGAGAAAAAGACCTACCACTAACTCGTTGCTTGGAGAAGCGACTAACCCTGGGGGAGTTGAAGGTGGAGGAGCAAAGAGCTAGGAAGATATTTACAAAGAGAGAGTTTAAGGTATTGAGGACCCAGGCTCGAGAAGGCTTTGTGGACAATGCAGAGGGTCTGGAACCTGATCCTTGCAGCCACTGGGAGCCAATGCAGAGATTTCAGTGCTGAAGAGATATCATCCCTGGGCTTGAGGCCAAGGACAAGTCTCACAGTCCAGTTCTGGATGAGTTGCGGAAGGTGAAGAGTAGAAGAAGGCATATTTAGAAAGATGCTGCAGCAGTAGTCCAGCCTAGAGAGAACCAGAGCTCTAGAGATAGTGAACTTCTGGGGGAAAGAGATGAAAGGAAGAATACCTCTGAGGTGGTGCAGTTGGTAGTGTGACTTCTTAGAGACATCACAGATGTAATGAGAAAAGGAGTGTGTGGAGTTGAAGATGACCCTGAGGTTCTTAGCCTCACATGTGGAGCAGGAAGAGGGCAAAAGGAGGCCGGCCAGAGAGTGACAGGAAAGGAGGGTGCAGTTGTGCCAATGAGGAGAATCACTGTCTTACTGGTATTATGGCAGAGATCGTTGGCGGCACACTACTCCTTGATAGCAAACAGACAGAGATGAGAGAAGGAGAAGAGGTGGCAGAGGGTAGCCTGAAAACAAGCTACGTGTCATCCACATAGCACTGAAAGTTGGAGCATAGAGCAGCAATGGGGTGGGCAAGAGGTGCCAGGTATTGGTTGAAATGCCAGGGAGAGAGGGTAGACACCCGGGGAGCACCACAGGTAGAGAGTGAGAGAGCGGAAAGGAAGGACCCAAGTTGGACCTGGGAGGGTCGATCAGAGAGGAACGAGTTCAGTCAGGCCAGGGCCTGATCGGTGATACTCAGGTTATCTCAGAGAAGGTTGAGCAGGATGGCATGGTTGACCATGTCAAAGGCAGAAGAGAGATCTAGTAAGATGAGGACATAGGGGTGATTAGAATCAAGGTTAGAGAGCAGGTCTTCACGGATGTTCTGTAGAGCAGTTTTCATGCTTCTGGCTGCTCTGAAGCCAGACTGATGGTCAAGTAGACAACCAACAGATTCAGTATGAAGATTAAACTGGGAGATGGCCAGCTTTCCAGGAGTTTGGCCAGGAAAGGAGTGAGGGAGATCGGGCGATAGTTAGCCAGGCAGGAGGTTTCGGCTGAGGGTTTTTTGAGAAGAGGGTGCCCAAGAGAGTGCTTCAGGGGGTAAGGAAAGGCCCCAGTGGCAAAGGAATGGTTGCAGAAGTCAGCCAGGACAGGGCAGAGGGTGTCAATGTGGTTCCTGATGGTTTTGGAAGAACAGGGAAGAACCTGTTTTGACAAGCCTTTCATAGATCATGTCTAGAAACTTCGTCAGGGGAGAACGGAGGAAAGGAAGAGAAAGAGGGAGGTGAGGTGGCCACACGGGGGGCGGATTTAGAGGAGAGAGTAGAGGGGGGAGGAGGAGTAGACCAGAGGGTAGACAGGATGTCCTAGGTTTTAGAGATGAAATGAGAAGCCAGGGCTGTGCAGAGGGCCTGGGAGGGGACAGGATAAGTAGAGACTGTAGCAGGATTGGCCAGTTTGACAGACGATGCACATGATGCTAGCCATTTCCTCTCAGCCACCCTGCACTTGCACTAAAGGGTGACGAGGTCAGAGTCGTACCAGGAGTTGCACTTGGCTTTGGGCTTCAAGCGGATCCTCATGACCGGGGCAAGAACATCAATACTATCAGAGATAGAAGAGTTGAGCATGGAAAGGGCTGTGTCAGGATGTTAGTCAGCCAGAGGAGGAGGGGGAGAACAAGTGGTGGCGAAAGCCTCAACTGACACACGCTTCATGGGATGGATGAACGAGAAGGTAGGTGGCAGCGCTGGAGTTGGCTTGGCTTGAGGGTTAGAGAGGGAGAGATGGGAGGAAAGGAGAAAAAGTAACAACAAAAAGAAAAAAGAGGAAAATAGTTTATAGTCGAAATCAAACAAAATAAAAGAATCCATGACAATGTGCAATATATGATTGTTGTTCTACAGTTCTGGCAGTCTAATGACAGTAAACCATTACAATATTTGTTATAATATGAGATGCTATTCAATCTAAAACATAAATCATCAAACATTAGGTTTATCAACCATAATTCGAAGCTCCCAGAGCAGTATATATAAGAAGGTTTCTTATATCAATAGGTTCTTAATTACACAGAAGATGTGACAGGCTGTTATCTGGTGCAGTACAAAATCTATCAGTCAAACAAATGAGACATCTTTGATAATGTGCATGAAAAGTGTTTGTCAGTGTTGTCATAAGACTAAAAGAAAATCAAACCTTCGTCATATATTGGTATATACAAATAGTACGAGTGAATACAATCAATTGATTCATTGCCATACAATACTCAATATAACATCAATGTCTATAAACATTGGTTATATCTTACATAACTGTTATAGTTGTGGGGAACCAATTATATAAATAGGTCAAACTGAGTCCTGTCTTTTTTATGAGATAAAGAGCTGGTAACAGTGCTAGTTGTACATCCCATATGAAGTATACATCTACATTGGAAAGTAATTATACATATGTCAATACATTCCACAGGTTTACAAGTAACAATGTAGGTTACAATCTTCATTCATGCCAACCATAATGACAGAATCAGTAGCATTTGCTTTGTGAGAATCTTGTGTGAATGATTATGTTGGTTGTCTTAATATCAAGTACTTATAAAATATGGAAACACATCTGATTGATCGGATAATATTTG
This sequence comes from Ambystoma mexicanum, assembly GCF_040938575.1. Lineage (NCBI taxonomy): Eukaryota > Metazoa > Chordata > Amphibia > Caudata > Ambystomatidae > Ambystoma > Ambystoma mexicanum. The sequence continues at coordinate 657,281,294 of NC_090924.1, forward strand.
TAATTGAAATCTCTGGCTGCTGAGGAAATCACATTGTTGGTACGTATTTTGGGCCTATGCTAATTCCATCTTATTTTTGCTTTTCTGATAGATTGTTCAACGTAGTATATACCACATGGGCATCTGATGGAGAAAATATTTGACATGTCACATGTAGTAAATCTTTGAATTTGATCTGTTCCCCTGTTTTTCGGTGAAAGACAATGTATCCCTTCACTATGTTGTTACAGTTAATGCAGTGAAGATAATGTAATGTTAATGTTAACAGCTCGTGTACTGCGCAATGTTGCCAGTTCGTAGTCTCTTGGTGCTCTGGCAGATCTGCAATGGAAGGAGGGTTGGGTTTGCAAGTGGGATTGAAAGGGAGAAGAGCAAGAGAGCTTTAGTTCGGAGAAACCGATCATTGAGCGTTGGTGCGTTTGATTGTGCATGGTTTGGTTTCATGTTGGGTGTTGTGAAGGGTACAACGTTTTTACATTGGCAGGTATTTTTTCATGGAGTTTTTTGCCAAAAATATTCAGCTGAAAAATCCCATTGAAACGTCTGGGGCTGGTGTAAGGGTATGGAAGGGGTAGGAGGTCTGGGGAATAGGTACTAAATAATAGCAAAGGAGGGTTTGGGGGATCCCCCCAATATAAAAACAATCCAATGAGTTTTGTTGGCTGACCATTTTTGGCAAAAAACTCATAAACCATAGAACCTTGTGACGTGTGTGTGGTAGAGGTACGGTTGTGTTTAGTTCAGAGTTTGAGGGGGAGTATGTAGAATGGTGAGTTTTTTGTGTGGTTAATTTGGAGCAAGACATTTCCCACCCCCATCAATCCACATAAGTGTGATACATTTCCTACCCCCAACAATCCACATAAGTGTGAAACACTTCCTATCCCCAAAAATCCACCTAAGTGGGATACATTTCCCACCCCAAACAATCCACCTAGGTGTGATACATTTCCTACCCTGCACAATCCACCTAAATGTGATACATTTCCCACTCCAACAATCGACCTAAGTGCGGTACATTTCCCATTCCCCACAATCCACCTAAATGTGATACATTTCACACACCCACAATCCATCTAAGTGCAATACATTCCCCACCACCCCACAATCCAACTATGCGTGATACATTTCCCAGCCCCACAAACCATCTAAGTGTGATACATTTTCCACCCCCACAATCCACACAAGTAAAAAACGTTTTCCACCCCCACAATCCATCTAAGTACGATACATTTCTCACACCTACAATCCACCTAAGTGCGATACATTTCCCACCCCACAATCCATCTAAGTGCAATACATTTCACGGTTAGATGCAAAATATGGCTAACTTACACAATTAGGTTACATGTATGTAGTATAAGATATTAAGAAATAAGAGCAGTTGGGTTTTTACTAGAGTAAAGTAATGGCTGTACTCCCCACCCACACTACAATTACCTTATCAGTCCTTGTAGGCCGTCTGCATCAGGCGTCCCGGCGGAAAATGAGCAAACACAGAGTGGAGCTGCTCAGTTGGGAGCTGCCCTTTTTTTTGGCTCTTAGACAATGGCTGCCCAGACAAGGCTGCCCTGGGGAAATCGGTAATGAGGGCCCATTCCGATTCACTTGGAGTCACCAGCAGCCAAATGGCAAGGGTTAGGGTCAGAGTTGGATATGGGGAATACTTGGGGCCACAACACAAGGGGAAAGAGGAAAACAAGGTGCAGGAGCGTGAAAACAGAGTAGAAAAGAGAGAAGGAAAGAAAAGTAAATCTAGCCACAGGGGAACATTTACCTGCAGCTCTGCTCAGCACGGAGGGGTGCTGGAAAGGCTCAGTGTGAGCCGAGCTGAGTGGTAAGGTGATCGGCCCATTCTGGTCATGTTTGGGGCCAGCACACCAATTGGCAAGGGTTAGGGTGGGAGGTGAGTGCGGGGAAGGCGTGGAACCACAACACGAGGGGAACGAGGAAAAGAAAGGCACAGAAGTGCAAAAACAGAGGAGAAAAAGGAACAAACAGGAAAGCTGGCTACAGGGGAACACTTATCTGCAGCTCCGCTCAGTATGGGGAGTTGCTGGAAAGTCCCAGTGCGAGCAGAGCACAGGGGTAATGTCCTCAGTGCATTCCGGTCCCGTGGAGGAGGGGGCCAGAGGCCAATTGGCAAGGGTTAGGACAGGAGGTGGGTGTGGGGATGGCATGGGACCACAACACAAGGGGAAAGGGGGAAGGAAGGCACAGGAGTGTGAAAACAGACGAGAAAAGAGAGTAAAAGGAAAGAAAAGGAAAGTTGGCCACGGGGGACACTTACCTGCAGCTCCGCTCAGCATGGTGGCATGCTGAAAAGGCCCAATGAGAGCGGAGCACAGGGGTAAGGTCCTCGGCCCATTCTGGTCATGTGGGGGAGCCAACAGCCAATTGGCAAGGGTTAGGGTAGGAGGTGGGTGTGGGGAAAGCGTGGGACTACAACATGAGAGGAAAGAGGGAAAGAAAGGTGCAGGAGTGCGGAAACAGTGGAGAAAAGAGAGAAAAAGGAAAGCTGGCCACAGGGGTATGATTTCCTGCAGCGTTGCTCAGCACGGTGGCGTGCTGAAAAGGCCCAGTTCGGGCAGACTACAGGTCCTCATCCCATTCCGGTCACTTGGGGGAGCCGGCAGCCAATTGGCAAGGGTTAGGGTGGGAGGTGGGTGTGGGGAAGACGTGGGACCACAACACGAGGGGAAAGAGGACAAGAAGGTGCAGGAGTGTGAAAACAGAGAAAAAGGAAATAAAATGAAAAGCTGGCGACAGGGGCACACTTACCTGCAACTCCGCACAGCACAGAGTTCCTGTTCTAGTAGTTAGTCCTTTTGATCTTTAGATCATTGTTGATGTTGATCAATACATTTCTCAAATTATTACTTGAACGCAAACACGGGTGATTTGGAGAATAATTCGTCCCTTACTGTCCCTTGTTAGTAAATGCCAGTGTTTTTAGTGGGTTTTATTTTCTGACTTTGTATAGAAAATTCAGATTTGAATACAAAATCTGGGTTTGGCATTTAGTATCTAACAGGACTTTTCTGAATTTACATTTAACTTCATTACATCCATCTATAAGTTCTAGTTTGAGGAAACCTCTGGCTAATAAAATTCTGTCCCGCATAGATCTTCATTGTTCATAATTGATTTTACTGTAAATAGTGACAAGGCACTTAATTTATTTGGAGGGTGAACATGTGGCCAATGTGGGAGGTTATTCCTTTCCGTAGGCTTACGAAATATGTCATTCGTTGTGTTTCAGCCATCTAGTGGATATCCAAGAAGTGTACATGAGGATTGTCAATACTGCCATTGAATTGCGCCTGTCATTGATCACATTTAAATAGTCCAGAAAGTCAAAAAGTGTTTCATGCGTGCTATTGCATATTGTAAAAACCCCATCTGTATAGCATTTATGCCAGACTGGGTGATGGAGGATGATAAGTTCAAACACTGATTGCGGTTCCACCTTTCCGGCAGGTGGTGTTGCACTCATTTACGAGGACAGTTTACACTGCTCGCTGCTGCCACTATTCACGAGTTGGAACAGTAAAGTTGAGATGCTGCTACTGATAAGGGTACCTATCTCTACCTATTTGTGCTTCACTTTTGTATTGTCTATCGGTCCCCCTCTCATAGTTTATCTTCATTTGAAACTAAGTTTTTCCCGCTGATTTCGTAGTTAGCCATTGCGCATAACAACTAATACATTCTGGGAGATTTTTATATGTGGTCAGACGTACCAAATAATACTGCGGCAACTACCTTTCTGAGTCGCATGAAAAGCCTGGGCATGCATCAGCTCGTGATAGGCCCCGCTCATTTAAAGGGTTATACTTTAGATCTGATCTTTTCCCCTAATCGCCTGCTGGCAGTTTCTCCTGCCCAACAGGTTTGCTGGTCAGATCACTATGTAATACCTTTTGTGATTGCGCTTCCTTTATCATGGCCCAGACCCATTCAGCAAAGCACTTTACAAAGAAATTGGAATGGAACTGAGGCCAGAGCAACAAATAACTTCCAGTTATCAATCATTAGCGGCTGTCCCTTGCCTCCTTCTCTACATCTAACATGGCTTCTGACTGCTTGTTCAGAGGCAGACAAACATTTAGCTCCCTTAGCATGGTTTCGCAAAGTAGCCTGGCCATCAGCCCCATGGTTTATCCCTGAACTCTACGCATTACATGCTTCATCATGCAGGACAGAACGTAAGTGGTGAGTAAACCATGACTGTTCTTTTAAGTAAGCCGATAGACGGCCAAAGTACTTCTTTTTCTGCAGTTATTCAGTCAGTAATAAAAACTTCCAAGCAACTTTTTCAAACTGTGAAAGATTTACTTTGTCCGAGGGTGGCGGCTGCAGCATGAGCTTCACAAAACAGATGCGATAAGTTGTCCAATTTCTTCACAGAAAAAAATTCCAAATCTTAGAGCAATCATTGCAGTCTGACGGCCTTGTTCCTCCAGTCCCCATTGTAGATTTGAAGGATGACAAACGCACCTCCAAGTCATTCGCCTCTTTTTTGCTATGCAAATCTATTGAAATTGGTTACGGCTCTTATGCGCCTTAAATCAGCTTCTCCACTAGATGAGATCCTGCGGTCCTATTTTAAATATATGGAAAATACTTTGAAAGAAATTTTAGCCACGTGGTTAATTCCTCCTTGAGTTACGGTTAACTACCACCAGCTCTAAAACACGCTCTAGTACTACCACTCCTTAAAAAAACTATTCTAGATGCTTCTTTTCCCTCTAATTACCGTCCAATCTCACTGTTGCCTATGTTTATGAAACTGTTGGAGGCAATTATAACCCTTTAGCTCAGATTTTATTTGAACCGCCAACAGATTCTGGACTCCCAAAACCTATGTTTTTGGTCCTTAATAAGCACAGAGTCAGTACTGGTTTCAGAACTTGATGACCTTACACTGATCAGGGATCAAGGCGACATATCAGGTCTAACCTTATTGGACCTGTCTGCCGCAATTGAAACAATTGACCATGCCATGCTTCTGCATAGGCTGCAGGAGATTGGCATTTCAGGATCTGTGTTTGCTTGGTTTCTAGATTTGCTGTCTTCTAGGACCAAGTCTGTTTCTCTACCTCCTTTGCGTTCCCCTCCAACCCCGGTTTCTTGAGGGGTCCCTCAATGCTCAGCACTTTCCCCTTTACTTTTTAATATTAATGTTCAACCCCTTGCCCGTCGGATTCACTCTCGCAGTTTTCACTTCTTTTCGTACGCTGATGACACTCAAATCCGGTTTCGCCTTGATGGCGATCGGGATGGTACAGCAGCGTGGTACCTATCTGTCAGAAAGAAGTGAGTAGTGCGTGGATGAGCGTAAACTGGCTGAAATTAAATGTGGAAACAATTGAGGTTTTAGCAATGGGCCCTCCCGATTCTTCTGTGTGCTGGGTCAATGGGCCTCATTACGACCCAGGCGGTAAGTTACCGCCTGGGCCGTGACTTTACCACCATGGCGTAAACTATGTTTACGCCATGGTGGTTGGCGGACTTACCGCCCCATTCCGACCTTGGCGGGGCGGTAAGTCCCCAATCCCCATTTACCCTTCCCCATTCCCATTTTTGCCCCATAGGGCATAATGGGAGTGGGGAAGGCGTTAATTACGCCACCGTAAATTACGGTGGCGTAATTAACTCCATGGTCCCTTAGCGCCATGGATTTTAACACCCGCCAAAAGCGGGTGTTAAAACCTCCATGGCGCTAAGGGACCTCGTAATTGGCGGTAAGGGGTCGGCGCAGCTAACGCTGGCGTAAACCCCTTACCGCCAGGGTCGTAATGAGGCCCAATGACTTTTGGCCATCCTCTCTAGGCCCTCTTCCAGTTTCTGTAAAAATTGTAAAAAACCTTGGCCTAAAAGTTACAAGTTCTCTTTCTTCAGAGGCCCAAATCAATTCCATTTGCAGTGCGGGCTTCTTCAATTTCAATAAGTTGTAGAGAATTCTGACTTTTATCCCAGCTAATTTTCACATTCCAGTCATGGCAGCTTCCATTAATGGTAGTTTGGATTTCTGTAATGCTTTATTAGCTCAGCCGAACTATCTGATTAATCGACTGCAAGTTGGCCAATGGCATTTCTTATGGCCATCATGTATCAGCAGCCCGACAAGACCTTCACTGGCTTCCCGTGGCAGCCTGCATTAAATTCAAATCATCAGTATGATTCATCGAGCCGATCATAAGAAGGACTGTTTGTCTCTTCAGGAGAAAATTCTCCCCTATCAGCCTAAGTGTCTACTGTGGTCATCCTCCTCTTTTTTGGTACCAGTACCATTTTATCGATTGAAGCAATGTGGCGGTCGTGCCTTCTCGGTGGCGTGGGCCAAATTGTGGAACTCCCTTCCTCTGCCACGTAGTATACTTGATTTTGATGTGTTTAAAGCTTGTCTTAAAACCCACCTGTTTTCAAAGACCTGTCTACATCTTTTTGTCTGCTCTTTCACACGCTAGCACCTTGATACCTCTGGTGATCTGCCATGATGGCCCTCATCGCAGTTCCAGATATTTGTAAGGAAAATTGATCTTTAAAGCTAAAATAGGAATTCTGTAAAATTAACTCAAATAATAGTAACACAAATTCCTTGGATGCTTCTATCTGTTCATCTTGAAGTAGTAGCCTGTCTACTGCTTATATGTCTTCCCCATGTGGTACCGAAGTGTATAAGCTTTTAACATTAACTGTAAAAAGAATGTCATGACTCTCAAGTTCAGGATGTTCCAGTATTTGTAAAAAGTGATTTAGTTCCCTAATGAATGTGGGTGTTTTCTGAAACAGTGGTTGTACACAATTGTCTATATTAGTCCCTCTTGGTTGTAAAACACATTTAGGAGGTGCTACGACGGGTTGTCCCAGTGGGATGTTTATGAATTTTGGGAGGAACTCCTCTCCCTCAATCTGCGAGTCTACCCTGTTAGAGCACATAAACACAGTTCACTGTACGCACTGAATACGGTCCTCGTCTGGAGTAGAATTTAAATCTGCATTGGGGCCGTAATATTGAATTATGACACTCAAAAATAGTGTCTTGCCAAAAGACCCCGGCTCTGCTGCAAGATTCGTGTTGTCGCCTTGCCTCCATTAAGATCCACGAGGCTGCCTATATTCAAAGATGGCCGACCGTATTTTCGTTCGGCATTCCTAGCCTCCTCCTGGCTGGGACAGCTGTGATTGGCTGCACGACCATATTTCTAGCCAATCCGGTTGCCGGCAGGCGAACGCCGTCCCTCCCCACAAAGGCCACCCAACAAGGCTGCCTGTTGGAGCCTGTTGCGAGCCGTTAGAGCCTAGGGACAGGAACGCTGCCCTGTTGAGTCGAGAGATCACCCTTCGCTTCCTTCACTGCCTGAACATTATATCCTGGTAAGGTCTAGATCACTAACTTTGCCATCGCTTCCAACCTGCCATGTCTACTCCCCTACTCAAAATATTTGCTCGAGACTATTTCCTTGGGTAATACGTGCAGACTTACTACATCTCTCACCTGAGTGCTGTGTCCACCTCCCCATTATGCATATCATGTCTGCCAATCCCACCACGTTGTGCTTAAAACAACCCGCTCTTTGTGTATTTACTATGGCTTCTGTTTTGATCTACTGCATCTTGTTGAATCATATGTATGTATTGATCCACAGCAAAGTATTACTGACGCTAGTATCCCTAACTGCCTAGCCTCGCTCTGCCCATCACAGTGCTATCTATTATTGTTTACTGATTACCATGCCTTCTTGCCTTAGTTCCTTTATTCATATAAACAGCCTTGCTATCCTTAATGTTGTATCACACCGCACTTGCTCTTTGGAATGTTTACCAGGAGAGTTTACCAACTGACTGCTCCTAACTGCAAACTGCACGTCCGCCCTTCTTGTTTGCACCCTTCACATACGTGTGCCCCTGCACTGCACTGATAATTTGCGTTAGCACTCTGTGGCTTGCCTGCACCACCGGGCTACCCGCTTCTGTCTCTAGGCCACTACTATGTACGTTGTGAATTGTTTCTCTGTTATAATTTCATGCGCTTAATTGAGTTGGGCCGCATGCATCTGCAGCTCCAACAGTATTTCAGCCTGCATTGATTGTGATTTGAGATACACACTGCGTCCTAGTCGCTGCATTTGACTATCCAACTAAGTAGGCAAGTGACTCAGCTGCCTTTTCGTTTGCACTTATGAACAACTAGACTTCACTGTGTAAATGTACTGCCTAGCCAAATTTTGTCTGTTACACTGCTTGCTAATTGATTGCTCCAAACTTTCTTGACGCATTACCTAACCTTGCCACATCTACTGTCTATCATGCCCATGCACTAGAGATAAACTACTCCGTCTTATCCTTCCCACACTTAATAAAGCCACAGATTCTTGCTCTGATCCAACGATCTTGGCCGATACATACAACCATGCTATGCTAACTGCATTAAATCTTATCGCTCCTATTAAACTTAGGAAACCAAAACAGCACTTGAATTCTTGGTTTACACCACAGCTAAGAGTGCTCTGCAAAGCTAAACGTAGTGCTGAAACCAGGTGGAAAAGCCATCCATCTGATGCCCGCAAGGACAGCCTCATCCTAGCCTTCTTACAAAGAAGCTATTTTCCAGGCTAAAAAAGAGTTGTACAATAATCGCATTATGCAAGCAGACTCAAATACCAAAGAACTTTTCAAGATACTGAAGGAACTCGAATCACCCGCTATGTCTCTAGATACCGGCACCAAAGATAGTAAATGGTGTACTAACATACAGACAGCACTATTGCACACAATTGCATCGCTCCATGCTAAAATGAAAGTCAAACAAAACTGCCTGCAAACAGATAAACCTCAGGTCACTTCTCTTAGTGACTTCACCCATGCTACACCTATTATCAAACCATTCTCCTTCTCTCGTCTTACTATCGAGGAAGTGGAAGGTATCATAAACAAAATCAAACCTTTTGAATTGTCAAGGGGATTCTTGCCCTGCTCCTGTAATTAAGGAAGACTCACATGAGCTAGCCCCTTTTATCATGACCTTCATAAATGCATCCTTCAAAACAGGCACAGTCCCTGACAATCTTAAGGACGCCTGGGTCATCCCGTTGCTCAACAAATCATCTTTAGACCCTTATATACCTACAAATTACAGACCTATTACTAAGGTCCCTTTCATGCTTAAAATTCTAGATCGTGCGGCCTGTCTCCAGATCCAGGAATATGTTACGCTCACCTGGTATCCACAGGGACGCCACCCAGCCGGGTTACTCGCTGGTATGCTTCTCAGCTTTGCCCTGATGTGGTCTGCGGGGAAGGTTCTGCCTGAAAATACAGGAGGACTGTGTTCAAGACTGATCGACTGGGGTAAGTATCCTCCCTCCACCCCAGTATAATTTCAGTCCCTCTTGCGCCCTCTCCTCACCTTGTGGTAGAATTAGGCGTGCTCTCCGTCCTGCCTTCTTTACAGGGACGCGTTGTCTTTCATGGGCGAGTTCGGTCCAGTTACTTCACTGACGCCGCCCGTTTGATATTGTTCAGGTAGATCTTATTGCTGTTCTTTAGTTTTGTTGCTATCCTGCATTCCTTTCTTTGTTTAAAATGTCTCTTTTTTTCTCCCTTAGGTATGCAGAGCTTCAGCGCAGAGAACTGGATTGGTTGAGCCCCGCTGGTAAATGATGGCACATTAAGAGCGCTATGATGTGGCAAGTAAGCGCTATGCGCAGCGCTGCGAAGTCTTGCCTTTGCTAACCTGTGTTTTCTTTCCTTGTAGGTCGCTGTGTTCTTCAGCGCAAGTGGAATGTCCGGAGTGGTGCCAGCCGAGAGGTGACCAGCCAGGTAAGCCATTTGAGCAGTTCGTAATTTGTAAATGTCTCTACTGCTTTCTTTAATGTTGCCTCTATCTTCCTCTTTCATGTCGTTCTGTCCAGGAGGCGTGCAGATTCGAGAAAGCTGGTCTCAGTAGCTGCGAGTGTTTAAAGATGAAGTCTGCAGGTAAGATGCTGCTGCTAATGATGTTCCTTTTGTCTCCTTGCAGGTTCTGCTTCTCCGAGGTTCGAGGGAATAGCTGGACACGGTGAGCGTCACGTTGCAAGCTGCAAAGTAACGTGAAGCATGTTGTCTTGCTCGGGTGTGGTTTAAATAGCCCCAACAAAATAGTCCAGGTAAAGTAGTCCCTAGGCTACCACACCCAAAACAGGAGACCGCATAGCTTGGTTCTTAGGAACCAAGCTATGTGGATGCCTCCATCTTGGTTGACAATACAATAAAGTAGTTCCCAAGCACATTGTTTTTTGTGGTGTATGAGCCTGGCACCATAGGCGCCAGGACTGGCCCCATGAGGGCTTTTGAAGAGGATGCCAGGCTCTAGAGGCCCGAGTCCTGACTCCACCTGGCCAATGGGTTTGCCAGAGGGGGTTTTGGGCAAGGGTCATGGCAGCACTCCCCCCTAAGGTCCCTCCCATGGTGTTCCTTCTGTCTGGGCCAGGTTTGGTTGGGAAGTTCTGATGGAATTTCCTGATTAGACGTGGTGCGTGGATATTCTCACTGGGCTCCCAGGATCTATCTTGTGGTCCAAATCCTTTCCAATCGATGAGATAATTTAGCTTGGACCTAGAGTATTTGGAGTCCAAGATATCTTTGACTTTGAATTCTGGTTCTCCGTCAACAAGTATGGGCTTAGGTGGTGTCCCAATCCGTGTGCCGGGTTGCATTGGTTTCAGGAGGGATACATGGAATACCGGGTGGATGTGTAGATTAGGTGGTAAATCCAGTTTCACGGCTGCTGGGTTGATAATTGCCTTAATGGTATAGGGTCCTAAGAATCTGGGATGAAAGGTCCGGGTTCCCTTGATGGGTACGAATTTAGCAGCTAACCAAACTTTGTCTCCTACTTGATAATCAGGGGCCTTTTTCCGGTGTTGGTCGGTGAATCTGTTTTGTTTTTCTTTGGCATGAATAAGGTGCTCCTTTGCCCTTTTGAAAGCCTGAGTAATGGTTATGTGTAGAGTCTATACCGCTGGCATTTCCAAGCTGGCTAGAAGGTCTAGTTCAGAGGTACGTGGATGTCTGCCATAAAGGGTATAGAAGGGCGTTTGTCCTGTGCTTGAATGCAAAGAATTGTGATATGCATATTCGGCTATCCATAGTAGGTCTTTCCAATTCCTTTGTTTGTGGTGCAGCATGCACCGTAAATATTGCTCGAGTGTCTGATTGGTTCTCTCGGTTTGGCCGTCCGTTTGGGGATGGTGACTGGTAGATAGCCGAACGTCGATCTGCGCTATTGCACAACATTTTTTCCAGAAGTTGGAAACAAACTGGCTGCCTCGATCAGAGACCAGAACCGAAGGGAAGCCATGTAGCTTGACCACGCCCTCCAGGAACACTTTTGCTAAAGTGGCTGCATCTGGGAGGCCTTTGAGAGGAATAAAATGGGCCATCTTCGAGAATAAGTCCACAACTACAAGGATGGTGTTGAACCCTTGGCTTGGAGGTAGATCAGTGATGAAGTCAAGGGAAAGAGCGTGCCATGGAACTGGAAGAATGTCCAATGGTTGTAGGAGACCAGATGGTTTTTGTTTCTGTGATTTATTTTGTGCGCAGACACCTCAGGACTGAATATACTGAATGATGTCCTTAAGCCAGGTAGGCCACCAAAAGTTCTCTTTCACCTTAGCTAGGGTTTTGGCGATCCCTAAAAAAGGGTAGATGGTCCTTGATGGTATATTGTTCTCCTTGAGTTTGCCATGCGAGGTAGGCATCAGGATTCATTGTCCGTTGGATTTCTTTTCGTAGTTCTGCTTGTGTTAAGGCTGTCATGATACCCAAGAGTTTGTCTTCAGGTATAATAGGTACTGGGTCTGGAGTTGTATATACTATTTCATCTATGCCCATGTGAGATAAGGCATCCGCCTTTCCGTTTCTGACTCCTGGTCGAAATGTGATTACATAATCATATTCGGCGAAGAAAATGGCCCACCATAATTGGCGCGAGGACTGGGCCATGGCTGTTTTGAGATATTGCAGGTTTCGGTGGTCTGTGATGACTGTAATGGTGTGTCTGGCCTCCAGAAGGTAGTGCCTCCAGGCTTTAAAGGCAGATTTGATAGCCAGGAGTTCCTTGTCCGTGATGGCATAATTAATCTCTGGAGGTGAGAACTTTTTCGACCAGAAGGCCACAGGATGTAACTGGCCGGTTTCCGACTCTCTCTTTAAATGGACAGCCCCCATTGCGAGACTGGACGCATCAGTTTCAACGACATAAGAGAGGTCTGGACGAGGATGTCGCAGGATTGGAGCGGAGGTAAACCTTCGTTTAAGTTCCTGAAAGGCTTTTTCTGCTTCTTCGGTCCAAGCAAACATTTTATAGTTTTTTCGTAATAGTACTTTGATTGGGGGCACAACCTGAGAGAAGTCTGGGATGAACCGGAGGTAGAAGTTCGCAAAGCCCAGCATGCTTTGTACCCCTTTCAGAGACGTCAGTGAAGGCCATTTCAGAATGGCATCTACCTTGTGCACGTCCATTCTGATGCCTCCTGGAGTAAGGATAAAGCCAAGAAATTCTACTTCGGTGACGTGAAAAAAAGCATTTTTCAAGCTTTGCAAACAAGCGATGTTGACGGAGCTTGGTGAGGACTGAACGAACGTGCCTGACATGATCTTGTTCCGAGGCTGAGTATACTAAGATGTCGTCTATGTACACTAAGGCGCACACATCAATTAACTCCCTTAAGACGTCATTCATGAAATACTGGAATGCCACAGGAGCGTTGCATAACCCGAAGGGCATGACTTGATATTCAAACAAGCCATACTCAGTACGGAAGGCGGTTTTCCATTCATCTCCTTTTCTGACTCTGACCAGGTGGTACGCTCCTCAAAGGCCCAATTTGGTATAAATCTGGGCATCTTTAACTTGGTCTAGCATCTCAGGGATAAGTGGCAAGGAGTAGTGGTTCTTCACGGTGATCTGGTTCAATGCGTGGTAGTCAATACAGGTTCGCAAGTCTCCTTCCTTTTTCGGTACGAAGAACAAAGAACTGGCTGTGGGGGACTTTGAAGGACGGATAAATCAGTTTGCAAGGTACTGGTCTAAATAGGATTTCAAATGAAGGTTTTCTGGTTCTGTTAGAGCGTAGATCCTGCCGCAAGGGATTTGTGCACCAGGAACAAGGACGATCTGACAGTCATAGGGCCTGTGCGGCGGCAATGTATTGGCTTGGTCCTTTTAGAAAACATCCTGGAAATCATGGTATTCACTTGGCAAGGTATTAGTTGCTCCAAGGGTTGATACTGTCGCTCCGGGAGTCACAGGGATACAGACGTCGGGTTTCTCCTCTTGTTAATAGCAGGCAGGGGAGCAGTCACCGGGGAAGGTTAATTTTCGTGCCCGCCAGTCTATCAAAGTTATGAGCAACCAATCATGGCATCCCTAGTATTAGCCTGAACTGAGGTGCCTTGATGAGATCGAATGAAATAGACTCCTGATGTCCGTCCTGTCACAGCAAGGTTACCCTGGCTGTGCACTGGGATACTGGTCCAGAAGCGATTTCTGTCCCATCCACGGTGGTTACCTTGTCCATAGTATGCTTAGAACACAAAGGAAGCCCCATCTCTGCTGCCAGTTCTTGATCAATATAATTTCCAACTGCCCCGCTATCGATGTATGCTTCAACGGCATGCATTCTTGACGACTGTTGGTGGTTAGCAAGTCTTTCTTCTCACTCGACAAACTGACCTCTACGTTTGTCGAGCTTGGTAGTTTTCCAATTCCTTAGCTTCATCCTTCTCTGTGGTCCCGACTGTTCTTCTTGGGGGTTTTACTGGACAGTCCTTCAGGAAATGTCCTGGTTTCCCACAATACAAACAAAGTTGTTGTTGTCTTCTTTTGTCCCGCTCTTGTTTTGTTTATGACGGGGTGTGTTTTCCCTTGGTCCAACATACACGGTCCGAGAGTCTGTCTAACACCGGTCTGCCTTTCGGTCCTGCAACCGGTGGTCTAGCTGCACGACCAGATTTATGAATTCTGCACAGTCTCTGGGTGGATCAACCACCTGGGCTAAGTCGTCCTTTAATTTGCCTTGTAAGCCTCGATGGAATAACATGGTTCTTTTGTTTTCTGGCCACCTAGCTTCGGCAACCAGTCTGTTGAAGGTAGCAATGTGCGTTAACAAGTCCTGATTCCCTTGTTGGAGGGACAAGAGTTCATTGTCTACTGCTTGTTCCTGGGTATGGCGAGCAAAAAGTTTTTCCATTTCTCTCTGGAACCCCCCAAAGTCATGTAATAGAGGATCGTCATGGGTTACCAACGGCACCAACCAATCCGCTGCATTACCACTCAGGTATGATAAGGCAAAAGCCACCTGAGGTTGGTCGTTTGGAAATGCTCCAGGCCTACACAGAAAATGAAGGCGGCACTGACTGATGAATGCTGCATACTTCCGTGGGTCGCCTGAGAACCTTTCTGGTGGTGCCAGGGACACTGTTCCAGGTAACGTGATCTGTACCGGAGTGGGTGTTATGGCGGGGTTTTGCATCATTGCATTATTTCCAGGTAGAGGCGTCTGTCCTGCATATGATTGCAAGTATTGCCTGCTAATCTCTTCAGTGCGTTCTTTGGTCACTATTAGGTCTCTCCGGAGGGCATTAGTGTCTTGTCGGACAGAATGAACCTCAGCACGAAGCTCTCCTAGTAATTTGGCCAATTGGTTCATTTCTGATGTCTCCATGGCACCCAGGTGGATTTGTTATGGTAGGCTTTGCGTTCTGTTACGCTCACCTGGTATCCACAGGGACGCCACCCAGCCGGGTTACTCGCTGGTATGCTTCTCAGCTTTGCCCTGATGTGGTCTGCGGGGAAGGTTCTGCCTGAAAATACAGGAGGACTGTGTTCAAGACTGACCGACTGGGGTAAGTATCCTCCCTCCACCCCCGTATGATTTCAGTCCCTCTGGTGCCCTCTCCTCACCTTGTGGTAGAATTAGGCATGCTCTCCGTCCTGCCTTCTTTGCAGGGGCGCGTTGTCTTTCATGAGCGAGTGCGGTCCAGTTACTTCACTGACGCCGGCCCATTTGATATTTTTCAGGTAGGTCTTTTTGTTGTTCTTTAGTTTTGCTGCTATCCTGCATGCCTTTCTTTGTTTAAAATGTCTCTTTCTCCAGCATGGGGTCTGACATGGATTCACATGCTCATGAATATTCCCCGTCGTCAGGCCGGGAATCCTCGGTAAAGAAAAAATCAGTATCAGTTTTGTTTCTGATCTGTCTTTCTCAGTAGTAACCAATCACTGGTCTCTGGGTCATACTGCCCCCAGCCAATGACTGCCCTCTCAGTGTTGGGAGTCCTTGGGCCTCATTACAACCCAGGCGGTGGACCATGGTGCTATTAGCACCATGGTCCATGCCGGAATCCACCATGGTGAATGGCGTAATTACCGCCCCATTCCAAGGTTGGCAGGGCGGTAATTCCCCATTCACCATGGCCCCTTCCCCATTCCCATTTTCGGCCCATAGGGCTCAATGGGAATGGGGAAGGCGCTAATTACGGCACCATAAATTACGGTGCCGTAATTAGCTCCTAGGTCCCTTTGCGGGTTGGTTTTTTAACGCCTGCTAAAAGCAGGCATTAAAGTGCAACCCCCAAGGGGACCTCATAATCAGACGTTAAGGGTTTAACGGCGCTGACACCTTTTACGGCGCCGTTAACCCCTTAACGCCTGGGTTGTAATGAGGCCCCTTGTGTTTAGCTCTCGAGCTTTTGCTGCGTTTTCGCGCTTTTTCAAAGAGAATTTCTCATTTTTCGGTCAAATAGAGCCTCAAGCTCCACCGTCTCAACATCCGATTAACGGGTATCTGTGTCAGATTTTTTTCCTACGCCCCTCAAGAGTAAAGATTTCATCGAGTTACGCTTCTTGGGGGATTCCAGAAGTTTCTGCGGCCTACCCGAAACATGGCCCAGGAGAAAGGAAGCTCGACGCACACGGAAAGCTGTTCAGGGTTTGCCCTGGATGCCAGCTACAGAATGTGTTCTAGGAGGACGAGCACTCGAAATGTCTCTACTGCCTTCATGAGGACAAAACGCACGTGGAGAAGGACTGTGCGTTTTGCAGGAACATGTCGGAACGGACCATCAGGGACCGACACCTTTGTTTCTCCAACTGGCTGGAAGGAAGGAGTCCGTCAGGTGAGAAGAAGAAGAAGAAGTCCGAGCGGTCTTCTAAGTCCTGTGAGGGCGCCCCGGCGACGGGGCCCCAACAGAAGGCAAAGCACCGCGAGTCCGCGGGCACCAGGAGCGGCTCTTCAGCTGCCAGGCAGGGCACGCCTTCCCCGGCACCATCAACCATGAGCCAATGCTCTGGTTCGGGGAAGAGGAAATCCGAGAACCCGGGTAAGCTTCTGGAGAGGCCCCAGTCGATCTCGAAGGATTCGGCCGAGGGGGAGCGAGTCGGTGACCCTCCCCCCAAGGTGAAGGCCTCAAGCACGCCTAAGGCGGTGAAGGCCTTGATTCACCCGGCCAAGGCCTCTATCGAGGCAGTCGCGGTGGCCCTGGTGCAGCCTGTGGAGGCTACACCAGTGGAGGCGAACTCGGGGCCCAGAGTCTCCCAGCCTCCGCAGAGGGAAGCCTCTTTCAGACCCATCGAAAAGACCCCCGTGAAGACCCCGGCGGAAAAAGAGGGGGGGTGTTGGCCATTGTGGACACGGACACAGCATCCGAGGAGGAGCTGGTAGAAGCCTTAGAGGGCCTCGACAAGGGCGTCGAAGCGGCCTGCCCCCAAGGGAGGGATCCCGACGAGGGTGACGACGAGAGTGACGGCGGCACCGGCGAGGGTCCTAGTCACCCATCAAGCCCGTCGCTTCCGGAGCCGCAGGATAACTTGGCGGGCATTTTGTTGGAAATACAATCCTTATGTTCGGAGATAAGGACGAGATTGCCCTTACCACCGACGGAGGAGCCAGAGCCGGGCCTGGCGGGAAGCCCCCCGAACAAGAGAAGATGGATCCATACAGCCCCGCCTTCTCAGCCCTTGTGGCCTGCTCAGCCTTTGCCTACGTCCACCGTCCCTGGGGATGACACGGGAACGGACACGGCCACGCCGGGCACCGACGACGATGGCGGTGATGACGGGACGGAGCTCCCATCGCCAGCCCGGGCCTCCCCGTCCGACGAGATCGGATCTTTCCATGCAATGATCGCCAGGGCATCTGAGCATTTTCAGCTCTGCCCCGAAGAGAAGAAGAAGGAAGGTTTCCTTTACCAACAACGCAAGGCCAAGAGGAAGGCAGTCCTTGCCATGCCTCTGCTGGATGACATCTGGGACGAGGGTCTCACCCTTCTCAAGAACCCGTCTATGACGCCTGCCAAGAGGGATTGGTACGAGAAGAAGTACCGGGTCCCCGACGCGGCCCCTTTGTGCCTTAGGGCACAACCGACCCCTGACTCGGTCGTCTCAGCGGCGGCCAAGAAGAAAGGGGGGGGGGCATCGGCCTCAACGTCAACTTCCCCGCCTGACTTTAAAGGAAAGAAGCTAGACGCAATGGGACGACGAGTTATCTCATCGGCGGCAACAACGATTAAGGCGGCCAACGCCCTTGCGATCGTGGCCCGCTACAACAGGGAGTTATGGTACAAGATCGCCCCCCTGTTGGACTTCCTACCGGATGACAAGAGGGCCGAGGCCCTGGAGATCTTGCAAGAAGGCGAAGTGGCGTCGGACCACGCCATTACGGTGGCAACGGACATTGCCGACACCGGTTTCCACTAGCTAGGCAACAGCGTTTGCCTTAGACAACGAGGGTGGCTCAAGGCGACGGATTTCCGCCAGGATGTACAAGCCAAGGTGTTGGACATGCCGTTCGATGGGAACGACCTGTTTGGGAAAACGGTGGATGAGTCCCTCCAAGCCATCAAGGCGGACACAGAGATAGCTAGGGCCCTAGGCGTTCTCCGGCAATGAAGGCCGTCCTTTTGGAGCACAGGAGGCAAGCAGGGTGCCTCCAAGGGATTCAGCGGTGGCTCCTCTACGTACCGCCAAGCAGCCCGCTCCTCATCACAGGAAGCCTATAGAGGACGAGGCAAGTCGGGTGGGCCCCGCCGTCATCGCCAGGGAGGCCAAGGCGGCAAGGCGTCCTCCAAGCAAGATTGAACCGACAGCAGTGTCGGGCCCCCGCCGAAGCACCCCGGTGGGAGGCCAGCTGGCGAAGTTCGTCAGCATGTGGGAGTCCATCTCCAGCAACCGTTGGGTGCTGGATGCCCTGGCCCGGGGGCACGCCCTCAAATTTCTAAAAGAATGCCCTGCATCCCACCCGTGGCCAGGAAGGAAAATTACGTCCATCAACTGCTATTGGAGGTAAGGGCGTTGCTCAAAAAAGGTGCCATCGAGCTCGTCCTGAAGAGGCTTCGGGGCTCTGGAGTATACTCAAGGTACTTCCTCGGGAAAAAGAAGACAGGAGGATGGCGCCCCTTCCTGGACCTGCGACGACTGAACAAGTACATCAAGGCACAGAAGTTACGGATGGTCACCCTCCAGCACGTGTTGGGACAGCTGGAGGAGGGTGATTCACTGTTGTCGTTGGATTTGGAGGATGCTTACTTCCACATCCCCATTCTGAAAGGACACCGAAAGTTCCTCAGGTTCGTGGTCCAAGGACGGCACTACCAGTTCAAGGCCCTCCCGTTCGGATTGAAGTCGGCAGCCAGGGTGTTCACCAAGTGCTTCGCACCAGTGGCAGCGCTGCTGCGCCTGCAGGGGATCCACATCTAGCCCTACCTGGATGACTGGCTCATCCGAGCAAGGACAAGGGAGCTTGCCGTAGATCACACAGCGAAGACCGTCCAGCTGCTCACGGACCTGGGATTCTCCATCAACTTTCCCAAATCCCACCTGGTCCCATCGCAAGTCACATTGTTTCTGGGTGCCAAGCTCGACACAGTGGCACGTCTGGCCTCGCCATCAGAGGAAATGACGAAGGCCATCCTGGGCAAGGTGCAATGTCTGCTGGCCACGGACGTGGCCAGGGTGAGGTCCATCAAGCCCCTCCTCGGGATGATGTCCTCCTGCATATATCTCGTGCGCCTGTGCAGTCTTCGGATGCGCCCTCTGCAAGAGTTCCTCGATGCCCGCTGGATCCAAGCGACGGGCAGCTTCGAGGACAGGATCCCGCTCAACAAGACCTTCCGACGAGGATCCGGTGTTGGGGCACCCACGCTCATCTGACGGTGGGCACAGACTTTCAGGCCCCATCCCACCAAATAACGGTGATGACAGATGCCTCCCTGGAAGGGTGGGGTGCGCACACCGGAGAACTTCACGCGAGAGGCCTTTTGCTCCCGGAGGAGAAGACGCTCCACATCAACACCCTGGAGCTCTGTGCAGTGTTCTGGGCGCTCAGGTCCTTTCTCCCATCCCTTAAGGGCAGGGTGGTGAGAATCTTCACCGACAACACCACCACGATGTTCTACATCCGGAAGCAGGGAGGAACCAGATCCCCAGCCCTCTCCAAGGAAGCCCAGGATCTGTGGCATTGGGCCGTCGCCCAAGGGATGTTTCTGGTGCTCTTTCATCTGTCAAGGATAAAGAACACCATCGCCGACTCACTCAGCAGGGAGCTGCGCTCGTGCCACGAGTGGGTACTATGTCAGGATCAAGTGGATCGACTCTTCCGACGATGGGGAAAACCGCAGATCGACCTGTTCGCGATGGCGACGAACTCCAAGTGCCAGAGGTTCGCCAGCAGGTTTCCCCAGCCGAGGAGCATGGGCGATGCTTTCTCGTTCCCCTGGGACGGCCTGTTCCTATATGCGTTCCCTCCGTTACCGTTGCTGCTCCGACTCGTTAACCAGCTCAAGAGGTCCCGGTGCGGTATGATCCTTGTCGCACCGG
Source organism: Ambystoma mexicanum (assembly GCF_040938575.1). Taxonomy (NCBI): domain Eukaryota; kingdom Metazoa; phylum Chordata; class Amphibia; order Caudata; family Ambystomatidae; genus Ambystoma; species Ambystoma mexicanum. The sequence continues at coordinate 657,301,161 of NC_090924.1, forward strand.
CGTGGCTGAGGCAGATCTGGTTCTTGGACCTTCTGGACTTGTCAGCATCCCCACCAGTCAAGCTCCCGACGGACGCTGATCTTCTCTCCAGAGAAGGAGGCGCCATACTTCATCACGACCCGGAGTCGCTGAACTTGCAGGCCTGGCTCCTGCAGCACTAGAGTTTGGAGGGTACGATATCCCAGCTGACTGCAGAGAGGTCCTTGCAAAGGCCAGGGCGTCCTCAACTCTCAAGTTCTACGGACATAAGTGGAAGAGGTTTTCTGTCTGGTGGCGTGCACAGAAGATTAACACTCTACAAATTACGGCCCCTCAAGTGCTGCTGAACATACTGTCGCTGGCCAAAGCTGGACTAGCTCATGCCTCCATCAAGATACATCTGGCTGCGATCTCCTGATACACCAGAACCACAGGACGGGCGTCCTTGTGGTCCCATCGCCTGGTGAAGGAATTTATGAAGGGACTGTTCCGATCGTTCCCGCCGGTGAAGGCTCCTGCCCCGGCATGGGAACTCAACGTGGTGCTGACCAGGCTCATGGGGGCGCCATTAGAGCCCCTGCATTCGGCACCGTTGAAGTTCCTGTCATGGAAGACTGCGTTTCTTATGGCCATCACCTCCGCACGGCAAGTAGGAGAGATCCGGGCCCTATCCTGCAAGCCTCCATACTTGGCTTTTCACGACACAAGGGTGGTGCTGAGGACGCACCCTCTTTTATGCCCAAGGTGCCGGCGGACTTCCACCTCAACGAGCCCTTGGTGTTATCTGTTTTCTTCCCGTCGCCTTCGTCACTGGCCGAGAGGACTCTGCACTCGCTGGATGTGACTAGAGCGCTGAAGTTCTACGTGGACCACACAAAGAGTTTTCGGAAGACATCACAGCTATTTTTGAACTTTGGACCTGTGAACCAAGGGAAGGCTCTCTCGAAGGCTTCCGTTTCCAGATGGCTCTCCGGCTGCATCACGCACTGTCATCGGTTGGCAAACCGACCGTTGCCTGGCCGTCCGAGAGCCCATTGGACCAGAGCTATCGCTGCTACCACGGCGTTCTTGTCTGGTGTGTCCCTGCTGGACATCTGCAGGGCTGCTACGTGGAGGTCGACGCACACCTTCACGAGATTCTACTGCATCGACTGGGATTCCACGGAGGAGTCCAGGGTCGGCCAAGCGATGCTGCGCAACCTGTTCGCCTAAGGTGAGCCTGGTGAGGAGGTAAGAATTGCTTAATGTTGAGTTTTTGATGTAGTGCTTAATGTTGAGACTTTTCCACCTCCCTTTGGTTGTGGGTGTGTGTACTGCTATGTATTCTTATATTCATGAGCATGTGAATCCATGCCAGACCCCATGCTGGAGAAGGAACAAGTTACTTACCTGTAACTGTTGTTCTCCAGGATGGGTCTGGCATGGATTCACATGCAAACCCTCCCTCCTACCCCTCTGCGGCTCTTCACTTGGTCATACTGCCACTTTGCGTGCTACCAAATCTAAAGATGGCTGCCAGAGGCGGGGCTTAGGGAGAGGGCAGTCATTGGCTGGGGGCAGTATGACCCAGAGACCAGTGATTGGTTACTACTGAGAAAGACAGATCAGAAACGAAACTGATACTGATTTTTTCTTTACCGAGGATTCCCGGCCTGACGACGGGGAATATTCATGAGCATGTGAATCCATGCCAGACCCATGCTGGAGAACAACAGTTACAGGTAAGTAACTTGTTCCTTTTTCTCCCTTAGGTATGCGGAGCTTCAGCGTGGCGAACTGGCTTGGTTGAGGCCCGCTGGTAAATGATGGCGCATTAAGAGCGCTATGATGCGGTAAGTAAGCGCTATGCGCAGCGCTGCGAAGTCTTGCCTTTGCTAACCTGTGTTTTCCTTCCTTGTAGGTCACAGTGTTCTTCAGCGAGAGCGGAATGTCCGGAGTGGTGCCAGCTGAGAGGCGACCAGCCAGGTAAGCCTTTTGAGCAGTTCGTAATTTGTAAATGTCTCTACTGCTTTCTTTAATGTTGCCTCTATCTTCCTCTTTCAGGTCGTTCTGTCCAGGAGGCGTGCAGATTCGAGGAAGCTGTTCTCAGTAGCTGCGAGTGTTTAAAGATGAAGACTGCAGGTAAAATGCTGCTGCTAATGATGTTCCTTTTGTCTCCTTGCAGGTTCTGCTTCTCCGAGGTTCGAGGGAATAGCTGGACACGGTGAGCGTCACGTTGCAAGCTGAAAAGTAACGCGAAGCGTGTTGTCTTGCTCGGGTGTGGTTTAAATAGCCCCAACAAAATAGTCCAGGTAAAGTAGTCCCTAGGCTACCACACCCAAAATACTAGACCGCATAGCTTGGTTCTTAGGAACCAAGCTATGTGGATGCCTCCATGTTGGCTGACAATACAATAAAGTAGTTCCCAAGCACATTGTTTTTTATGGTGTGTGAGCCTGGCGCCATAGGCGCCAGTACTGGCCCCATGAGGGCTTTTGAAGAGGATGCCAGGCTCTAGAGGCCCGAGTCCTGACTCCACCTGGCCAATGGGTTTGCCAGAGGGGGTTTTGGGCGAGGGTCGTGACAAATATCTTGAAGTTTACAATCTCCTCGGGTTGAGAAAATCTGGCTTCCGCATTAGGCATGGCACAGAAACGGCCTTGATCGATCTCAAAACACAAATCGAGGTCTTGAAAGACAATGGGAAACTAGCCATGTTACTATTATTAGAGCTCTCCGCTGCCTTTGATTTGGTCAACCACCAAATCCTGTGCCAGCACCTTAGATCGGCTGCCCACTTTTCTGATTCAGCCACTGCTTGGATCAGCTCCTTTCTGTCTAACAGATCTATGCGGGTCTTCTCCCGTTCTGCTTCTGCTCTCCCTGCTCCTATTCACTGCGGGGTCCCTCAAGGCTCTTGTGTGTCCCCTACACTATACAACGTGTTTACCAAACCACTCTTTGATATTCTCGACTATCTGGGTGTCTCTTATACGAACTATGCTGATGACACCCAGATTCTCATACCTATCATAGGAGACTATACAGTCGACACTAAGTCCCTGAATGACATTTACCTGGTTATTCAGGCATGGATGGCCCAACATGAGCTCTGTCTTAATGATGAAAAGACTGAGTTCCTCATATTGGGTAACACTCAACGCCACAATAAACTAGACCATGCCTTTAAGGCCTTCATCATTGACGGGAACGTCATAAAGGTAGCTAAAGACACAAAAGAATTAGGCATCTATCTTGACTCCACCTTATCCTTGACTAGACAAACCAATGGTGTGTGATCAGCCTCGGCCTACACCTGCAAACTGATTTCTGCCTACCTTCCTGACCTCGGAGAACTGTATCACCTTGGCGAGAACACTCATTATGTCTAAGATAGACTATTGCAGTGCTCTCTACCTTGGCACTAGTCATTAACAAACTACAAATCATACAAAATAACGCTATCAGAGAGGCACTAAATATTCCTAGAAACCAACACATTTCTGACCTCAGGTTCAATTTACATTGGCTACCAGTAAAGCGGAGAATCCCTCTGAAAACCCTTGCCCTGACGAACAAGTGCTTAGCCAACAAGGCCCCTCTTTACCTATCTAAGCACCTGACCCGCCACACCTCTGCCCGCCCATTGAGAGCGGTTCAAGTACACAGCCTTTCCATGCCTCGATTTAAACGACAAAAAGCCTCGGCTGTGAACTTCCCTGTTTTGGCCACCAAGCTTTGTAACTCCCTACCAAATGATATCAGAACAGAGCCTGCCTTCCATTCCTTCAAGAATAAAACGAAATCTTGTCTCTTCACACATGCCAACTACTTCAGACTGTATAAACAATTTTGCTTATCTCTAACTCTGAGCTTGAGATCTTCTTCATTATGGTCTCTATGTATGATTTGGTGCTTACCTTGATGCCTTATAGCCCCTTTGGCTTTATGGTTATAATGTCTCTGTAATTAACTGTCTTTTGTTCTATCTGCATTATTTGATACTGTCATATCTATGATACTGTTGCTTCAAGTTTATGCGCCCTGATGCCTGTGGGCCTGGTGCGCTTTACAAATAAAATACATAAAAAATACAAATGCACATGTACGCTATTTAAAACATTACTCCCCATTGGCATTAAACAACTACAATTAATTGTTTAAATAGTGGAAGGCCATTTAAAAGTAACAAATGGTGCATTGACCCTTACCTTCACGCATTGCCAGTTGCCATTCCAACCAGACACCGTGTTCCAAAGCCCCATCTCTTTCTCTTTTCTCATTAGCATGATACTTCGCACCAAAACCAAAAAGAGACTGAGCACCCAATGTCCTTACACTTGTGGTGCAGTGCTTCAACAAATGCAGACCATAAAGCATAAAACTCACAAAGACTCACAAAATGGATTCACCAGCAAATGCAGCATATCTTTTTCTCCCCAATGCATATCAATGCTTATCATGCCACCTCTGATGATAAGACAACCACAGTATCTACCACTACCAAAAAGGCAAAATATGCCTTAAATCCATATGGACACTGCGTCCTGTTAATCTCATAACGAGGTAACTATGGATATGATATGATTGGTTATTTATAACGTGCTTATTAGCCAGAGGTGTCTAAGCGCTGACCTGGGATCGAACCTGTGTGGCTCGCGTCGTCTTGCTTCCAAGGCGAGCACGTTGCCCCTGAGCTATCCTCCCGAGACGAGGTACCCAGGTAGCGCTAAGAAAACAATACATGTTTGCCTGAAAACCCACTGACTACTTCTGCAAAGGGTGCACAAGCTCTAATAAAAACAATTACACTTTCAAAAAGACAAAAAGGCTTGTGTGGGCCAGGTTTGTTGTCAAAGTGGGACACTTTTCTGAACAATTGTGTCCAGTTTGATGGGTTAATTCACTCCGCTGCTAGTAGTTTTGACCAGTGTTACTGAATAAATATTCTTTAAAATGCACAATTTGCATCACACTTTATCAAAAAACTCACTCTTTGTTACTATTCAAATAGTGTCACAAAAGGAATGAATAGCCATTTGCAACAGTGCGCCACTTTTACATTGGTACCTGAGACAATGTTATGGGCCAGTCCGACCTGGCACCCAACCGGTAATGCGTGCAGTGACACTACATCAATACCACATCCATCAAAATCAGCAGCCACGTCACCGTCTATAGACTGTGGTCAGACATTGCAGTTTTTACATGTCTTGCTACGTATCATGTGCTTGTTTCCAGTTTCACAAGTTCATTCATCACGGCAAAGATTTGTGTTCAGAAAACACTTATATGGATGGTTGAAAAAAAGACGCATTTCTGACTGGCGTTGCTCAGCTCTCAGTTCTCAGTCAGAGAGAGTCTTAAACATTCATGAGCCCAGGCTGTAATTATCTCGACTGCTGCAGGATTTGCTTTGCAAGACGAGTTATCCGCGTGATGACGAGGGTTCTTTTTATCTCACGGAGTGCCAAATGTTCCCCTTTCGAAGGGATTGTGTCCTCCGACGTATTCCTTATCTTAGATATAAATCCTTCAGCTTTGCTGGCCTCGGAAAATTTTTTCGCCAGAGGGCGCTGCGCGTCGATGATCGCCGAGTCGATGACCCTCGACGGCCTCCGTGCCGACGTCGACGTCATCCTGCCTATAAAGGCCGCGCGCAGCGTCCGTTGCTCAGTTCCGTTTTTCCGCGCTTCGTTGTGCCTCGGAACACCGTTGCTCAGTTCTCGTCAAGATAACGTATATAATAACTACTATTTACCTCGATATCGATGGCATCCTCCTCCGACCCGACGACCCCTCGGTCCGGTTTCAAAAAGTGCCGAGACTGCGGGAAGAAAATGTCGTTGACGGACCCTCACAGGGTCTGTTTGTGGTGTCTGGGAATCACGCACCAGAGTTCGGAGTGTGAGGAATGCCTTTCCATGACGGCGAAAGCCTTGAAGGAGCGTAGGGGGAAGCTCGAGAGAGGTAGGTCAACTTTAACTTCCTCGAAAGCTTCTTCGGTAGAGTCGAGACGTTCGTCTCCTCACCATAAAAAACACTCTCGATCTAGATCACGAAGTGGCTCCCACCACTCGTCGACATCGAGACACTCGAAGAAGAGACGTAGGAGATCCCCTTCGTCATCTTCGTCGAGTTCTCCTGAGAGAGTTCATTGCCCCACAAAACGCAGCTCGCAAGCTGAGTGGGAGGAATTCAGGAAAAAGATGCTAAGCGTCTTCGAGAAAGCGGCCTCGTCCCCCTCGAAGACAGCTGAGGGTGATACCCCGGGTAAAAAACCCAAAAAATCTAAACGCCGCGAGTCGCAGTACCCGGCGGAAAAGTCAACCCGAAAGCGCCTCGAGCCATCGGGAGATAAAGCATCATCGACGCCATCGTCGAAAACTCCTTCGAAACAGAGGTCGGCGCCATCGACGCCATTGTCGAAGGATTCATCGGCGCATCAGTCGATCGAGTCGACGCCGACGTCGACGCCGATATCGACGCCGGTGAAGGAAAGAACCACGGCTACTCCACAGCCAACGGTTAGACAAAAGACCTCCGACTCGACGCCGAGAACGTCGACGTCGTTCTCGAGCAAGACTCCGATCCTTTCGAGTTCTTCGAGGCCTAGTACACATTTCTCGACGCTTTTCACGGCGCCTTCGAGTACTTTCACGTCGGTGTCGACGACATCGACGTTTTCAAGGCCTGTGATGATGGCTCCTTCTGCATTGGAAATGGGGTTTATACCATTCCAAAAACCAATGTATCCCCCTTTAACCTCGATTTTTGAGGAAAGGGAGGATTCAGACCAAGATATTGATTTACAGAGGACCACATCACCAGAGCCAGAGACTTTCGCCTCTGAGGAAGGAAGATTAAAAAATCTTCAGGATGCACTTCAGGAAGCTAGTGGCTTGGACACTTCTCCTGAAGCAGAATTTATCAAACCAGACCCAGGAGAACATGCGGAGACTCCATATAGAGCTCTGATGTCTAGAATCATAGAATTTATGGGTTGGTCTGCACCTTCTCCTGCCTTTCAGCAGGATGACCTCACTGACATACTGGACAAGGGCCCACAGGAGGATCCTGTGGTTCCATTTCACTCTGCTCTACAGAGAAGGATTTTGACAAACTGGGAAACGCCAGAAATTATCCCGGCAGTAAATAAAAAACTGTCAACAAAATACAGGGTGGCTAGTTCTGACCCTGAATATTTGTCAAAACACCCTACTCCTGAGAGCTTGGTTGTACAGGCTGCAACCTCATCAGGCAGCACATCTGCATACCCCACTGCTCCGCAGGATAGGGATGACAAAAAATATGATGCCATGGCTAAGAAGGTTTTTTCTGCCTGTAGCATGGCGTTAAAGTCTATTAACGCGACCTGTACGCTCGCTAGGTTCAGCCACACCCTTTGGGAGTGCGCTTCATCAGCGGCTGACTGCCTCCAAGAAGGAGAGGAAAGGGACGCATTTTTAAACATCATCAGGGATGGTAAAGATGCGATGTGCGAGACCCTACAAACTGGCCTAGATTCTGCTGACAGTATCAGCAGGGCCATGGCGGCAAGTACCACAATCCGCAGGCATGCGTGGTTGAGGAAGTCTGGTTTTGCCTCTGACGTGCAGACCAGGCTTTTGAATATGCCCTTTGACGGTTCTACCCTCTTTGGAAAGAAGGCGGATGACAGTTTGGAGAAACTGCAAACGTCCAAGGCAGCAGCCAAGTCATTGGGAGCTGCTATCCGTCAGAATACCTTTCGTCCTTCGGGATCATCGTGGAGAGGACGGTCCTTTCGTTACTATTCCTCATATGGAAGGGGCAGGGGACGACCGGCTCAAAGAGGCCAAGGAAGATTTACCCGTGGTGGACGGGGTAGGGGAAAGAAAGCCGCACCCGCAGGAGCAGGAGCCACTTTACCTTCGGCAACTGCATCAGCCGCTTCAAAACCACTCTGAGGTCTCCCCTCACAGAACACCAGTAGGGGGCAGGTTAACTCACCATCTGACGGAATGGCAGGCTATTACGTCAGATGCTTGGGCTCTGGAGACAGTAGCCCAAGGTTACTGCCTGCCCTTCCTACATATCCCTCAGAGTCATCCACCGGGGAACAACCCTTTGAAGCTTCCAGATCCGCTCCTCTTGCAGGAGGTTTTAGACCTGCTAGAGAAAGGTGCCATAGAACTGGTACCTGTAGCGGAAAGGAACAAGGGTTGGTACTCCCCCTACTTCATAATACCGAAGAAGGACGGAGGACTGAGACCCATCTTAGACTTACGGGAATTGAACAAATTCCTCCGAAAGGACAAGTTCAAGATGGTGACTCTCTCTCAGATCCTTCAGGCCCTCCAGCTTCAGGACTGGTTGGTATCTCTAGACCTCCAGGACGCTTATTTCCATGTGCCGATCCATCCCAGGCACAGGAGATACCTGAGGTTCGCAATTGGCAGCTCTCATTATCAATTTCGAGTTCTGCCATTTGGGCTAACCTCCGCCCCGAGGGTCTTTACCAAGCTAATGTCGGTTGTGGCTGCAAGTCTAAGGAGGGAAGGGATTCATGTCTACCCTTACCTAGACGATTGGTTGATCAGAGCTGTATCTTCGGAACAGGCTCAGAGACAACTAGATTATGTTTGCCACTTCCTTCACAAGCTGGGCTTCTCCCTCAATTTAAAGAAGTCACAGATGATACCATCACAGAGACTCCAATTCATTGGAGCAGTCCTGGACACTTCCCTGGGAAAAGCCTTGCCACCAGAGGTGAGGGCTCGAGATATTCTGCAGATGGTCATCAGATTTCAGAATGCCCAATATCTCCCAGCCTACGACTTTCTGAGGTTGCTAGGCCTCATGGCATCCTGCATATTCCTCGTGCCGGAGGCTCGCCTGAGAATGAGATCCCTCCAGTGGGCACTGAGAACTCAGTGGTCACAGTTCTCAGGAAGGATGACAGATCTCCTTCGGATCCCGGTCAAAGTAGCCCGAGACCTTCAGTGGTGGGCCTGTCGGGAGAACATCCTGAAAGGAGAAATGTTTTGGCAACCATGGCCGGAGATAACAGTAGTCACGGATGCCTCACTCACGGGGTGGGGAGCTCACGCCAACGACTTGACCATCAGCGGTCGTTGGTCTCCATCGGAGTCCAGACTACATATCAACCTGTTGGAGCTGAGAGCCATCAGACTAGCGCTGAAGGCTTTTCTGCCGTCTGTACGGGGAAGAAACGTCCTAATAATGACGGACAATACAGTGGCCATGCACTACCTCAACAAAAGAGGAGGCGTAGGCTCACTACCACTGTGCAGAGAGGCGATGCAGCTCTGGTTTTGGGCAATTCAGGAAGGAATCTCTCTATCGGCAATTCACCTAGCCGGAGAGAAGAACTTGACAGCGGACGCTCTGAGCAGGCAGAGCACAGTCTCTCACGAGTGGGAGATAGCTCAGGAAGTCCTTCAAGAGATCTTCGCCCTTTGGGGAACCCCTCAAGTGGATCTGTTCGCCACCAGTATCAACAGGAAGTGCGACAGATTTTGCTCAAGGGAATTTCCCCCGAGAGGAGCTCTAGGAGATGCGTTCGTAGTGGACTGGGAGTTCCCACTTCTGTACGCGTTCCCTCCGGTCCCTGTCATTCCTCAAATGATCAGGAGGTTGAGAAGGTTTCGGAAGACCATGATCCTAATTGCCCCGGATTGGGCCAGGAGAACGTGGTACCCGGACCTTCTAGACATGTCCATCTGCCCTCCAATTCGACTGCCATACAGAGAGGATCTTCTCTCGCAGAAGGAAGGTCAGGTTCTCCATCCAGCCATCAAGACCCTCAACCTTCACGCTTGGTGTCTGAAAGGTTGAGGTACAAGGATTGGGACCTTCCGGATGATGTTATGGAGGTGTTGCTTTCGGCCAGAAGGCCGGCAACTAAAACTCTATACCGCTGCCGTTGGAACAAATTTTGCAGCTGGTGCAGAGAAAAGAATATTGAACCCTTTTCTTGTGGTACACCTATGGTGTTGTCATTCTTACTTTACCTGGCTAATTCAGGCCTACAGGTTGGCACAATTAAGGGCTATCTCGCAGCGCTATCAATCTTTAAGCGCACTGCAGAGGAGCCTTCATACTTCAAAATTCCATTGGTAATACAATACCTAAAAGGATTAACTAATGTTTATCCCCCGAAACCTTTTCAAGTTCCCTTATGGGATTTAAACCTAATTTTAAACTTCCTAAAGGGTGCCCCTTTTGAACCACTACACTCTTGTTCATTGAAGCTTCTCACCCTCAAAACTGTTTTGCTAATAGCATTGACATCTGCTAGAAGGGTTAGCGAGTTGCAAGCCTTATCGTGTAAACCTCCACATACAATCTTTTACAAGGACAAAGTTGTTCTTCAGGTGAAGCCTAACTTCCTCCCGAAGGTAGTCTCGGAGTTTCACATCACTCAGAAGATTATATTACCTTCTTTCTACCCTCCTCCTCATCCGGGGAAGGAGGAAGAGAGACTGCACAGGCTGGACCCTAAGCGAGCCTTGAGCTTCTATATCAGCAGATTGGCTAAGATCAGACAAGCAGACCAACTCTTTGTAGGTTATGCAGGACATAAGTTGGGCCTTCCAATAACAAAACAAACCATCTCCAGATGGATTATTTTAGCCATTCTGGAGTGCTACAAATTGGCAGGAAAGGAGCCTCCTCAAAATCTAAGGGCTCATTCTACCAGGGGTATCGCAACATCCTCAGCCCTTCAAAGAGGGGTGCCAATTCGAGATATATGTGCGGCTGCCACATGGTCGTCCGCACATACATTTACCAAATTCTATAGCCTGGATTCCTCCTCTAGTCAAGAAACTAGATTCGGCAAGGCTGTGTTACACTCTGTCCATTCTGGAAGGGTAACATAACTTTTATTACTCCCGCCTCCAGTCACAATACCACTGCTATGGGAGTCTATCTAAGATAAGGAATACGTCGGAGGACACAATCCCTTCGAAGAACTAGTTACTCTTACCTTGTAACGTTCTTTCGATGGGATGTTCCTCCGACGTATTCCTTATCGACCCTCCCATCCATCCCCGCAGTATGACTTCCTGTGGGTTTGCAGCCTATGCTCCTTCAAGGTGATTAGTCTAATCCAAAAACATTACTGGGGACTACAAAACGGAACTGAGCAACGGACGCTGCGCGCGGCCTTTATAGGCAGGATGACGTCGACGTCGGCACGGAGGCCGTCGAGGGTCATCGACTCGGCGATCATCGACGCGCAGCGCCCTCTGGCGAAAAAATTTTCCGAGGCCAGCAAAGCTGAAGGATTTATATCTAAGATAAGGAATACGTCGGAGGAACATCCCATCGAAAGAACGTTACAAGGTAAGAGTAACTAGTTCTTCTCTTCATTTGGCAAAAGCAGTTAGACTCTTCTGCGGTCTTCAAAGGTGGGCACTGATAGGTCTTCTCATCTATTTAAGGAGGATCTGGCGGGTCAGGGAGACACCAAAGGCAGCATTTATGACAGAAAGCAGCAGGTGTGATGCGTTTTCACTGCTCAGATAAAGGCTTAGATCTGAAGAAAGGACCATGTGAGGAAATTAGCGGATTTTCTTTGGCAAGATTTTGTGCTCCCGTGTAGACAGTTGCTCGTTTGAAGTGAGCTTGAAGTAAAGTAATGCAGGCGTTGAGTCTACAGGTGTAAAGTCGACTGCCTTTTGTATTCAAATATGCACATGTCCTGCTGTCAAGGCAGAGAAAATGGTGGGAGCGAAGGAATAAAGCAAGGGTTGCCAATCCACAAAGGTTTTCCAGGGAAAAGCCATATTTATGGCCTGGAAAAGAAGAACACATTATTAAAGATTAACAATAATGTATCTCATGTGTGTAAGAGTAGCATGTGCGCATAACATATGTAAATAAAGTTCATGATGGTACACAATCTATTAAAGAAGCTGTATTGAGCGGAGCTGCAGGTAAGTGTTCTCGTGTGGCCCTCATGGAAGTTTCAGGGGGAGAAAGAGAGATGAAATATTAAATTTTGGGCGGGAAAATCATACAGCGTTATTTACAAAGGTAATTCACAAACACTTTCCAATACATATTCCACACTTATTGGTACACCAAATTAACACCAGTATTGGAAAGGACACAAAATGGCGTGACTGTGGCAGGGTGTCCGTAGGAGGGGACACAAGTTATGGCAGATTTCGTCAAATTTCTCTTTTGCAACCATCCTCATACTTGCTATTAGCATTGTGTAACAGCATGCACACGCCAGTGCCATATTTCATCATACTTAATAGCACTTTTATTGGAATTTAATTTAGTTTGTAATTTATTTTAACTCACCTATATATGGTGAGTTGCATGCGCATCGCACTTTGTTCCTGGGGAGTACCATTTGAATTTAGAATTTGTAAATCAATCTAAGATTTATGAATCGGTGTGCTTAGACCTCAATGTGCTCAATTGCATCACAGATAAGGATATAGTCCTGAAGAAAATTACCTTGACACAAATAGGAATGAACTCAATAAAAATATAGTTTTCTTTTTTAATATTTTGTTAGAAAACACAGCTGGCATATGTTTCAAACAACTAAGGTCTTCCTCAGGGCTGTTACACAATTACAGAAAAGAAGATAAGATAGACCAACATTACAAAGGCACAGAGCCATGTTCAAGTTACAAATCACATAACAAAAGTCAAGGGAAATCCATCAAACTCCACATTTATTTTCGTTCCCTACAATAAAAAGCGTTCACAATACAGAAGACATACACAAAAGATAAAGGAAAAATAAAATAAATGAGGTTAGGTAAAGGCGGATTCAGTCAATCAACATTGAAAGTTCTGTAGTAAATTGTCAAAAATGTGGTGCAAACCTAAAAACGCAAAAATACCCAATGTCTCCTTTCACTGCTTGAGACATGAGTGTGCCAAAAACCACAAAAGTGATATCCTAAAATTTCGATTCCCACACTAGATAAAACATAATTAGGCAACTGTGAACCTATAATGGGCAGGGAATACTTCACAATGAATAGTCAACCTTAGGATAAAACAACAAAAAACACATACATTTATTTCTTGGCCATATACATTTATTACTTGGCCATTGCTAAGTAAATCCTGGACTTTACATGTATAAATATACTTTTGACAATAACACTCCTTTGCCTACAGTGGAGGAACATCAGGGCTATCTATAGCTGTAATGAAGTTGGGTTTGTTAAGACTGCAATCCTGTTGGATTCTTAAACGGCATTCCGCATGGTAACTGCCGCCATATGAAAAAGTCAGTAAAATATACACAGGATGATGTCACATATGAGCGTGTGACGACATGGACGTCAGTGTGCCATATTGTAAACAAGTTCTGTGCTGTACTCAATCTCAATGTTAACACTGTGTTACATGTGCAAACACGGACAAAACCACCCAATTACTTATCATTGATCCCTTGAAATTAGATCTTGCTATACCAAAAGTATAAACGTGAACAATGAAGAGGAACAGCTGTTAAAACCCATGTAACTAAAAGGAACCATAAATGTATGGTAGTAGAAGTCAAAACAATGTGTGAGATGGACCAAGATTCACAGTGGTGTGTGAGGCAGGACCGCAGGAGACACTGGCCGCGTGATACGCAGCACGTGTGCTATGTTCCAGGTATCAGATCCTTTAAGAACTGAGGATTGGACCCTCTGCGGCAAAGCCCATGCAGGCTAAGGGCACAGTGGTGTGCGACACAGGTGATTGGCAATTAGGGGGTTACAGCCCAGAGTGCGAGTACGCTGGGCAGCTATCAACCATCAGCGACCTACGGTAAGAAAGGCACGGGCAGTAGGAGCAACCATAACTGCTCTCTAGTAAACGGCACTGCCCTCGCGTGTTCTTCCACTTAAATGCTTGTCTGCACACACACACTGGGCTTACTCTCTCACAGTTGCCTCACTTGTGTTCCCTGCTGTTTCTTTTGTGTTTTTCTCCCTCTAGGTGTGTTCCAAGCTGTTACTTTCACTCTGCTACTGTTGTTCCCTCTAGGCCTTTTTCCTTTTCTAGGTCCCCACCCCCTGTGTGTTTACTGCTGGTTTATAGTTGGTTCTACCTGTGCCCTACTGTTGGTTGTACCTTACACTCTGCTTCTGTTTGTACCCCCTGGCCCTTTTTCTCCCTAGGGTCCACCTCTGTGTTTACTTTTAATCATTGTTGGTGCCCTAGTGGGCGCCTGCCCTTTATCTGTGTGTTCGTTCCCACTGTTGAGTCTATGTGCTGTGCTTCCCTGCTGCATTCCTTACTGTGCCTCCCTCTGTGTCGCCCCTGCCGCTATGACTCCACCTGGTGCACACCGTGGGGCGTAGATCTGTGCTGTTCTTCCTCTCCTCCCTCCACTCCCTCTCGCTTTTCCCTCTCCCTTCTACCTACACCCCTCTATGGTGCTCTTGGTCACATCCATCTTCTTTCACTGCTTTTCTATTAGCTAGCCTATCCTTCACATGAAGTCTGGATGAAAGCAGTTCAAGAAAGACATCCTGGTCTCCTATCCAGGCCTTCCTATTGCTGACACCCACGTCAGTGCCTCCTCCCGACAGACTCACACCGACATCCTCTCTGACGTTCCCTCTCCCGAACTATGGACCTTACATATGGTTGCTGTTCTCTCAACTTTTTCTTCATCTCCCATTAATGGTGGCACAAGATGGGAGGTCCTCTGGGCCTCCTTCCTGTCCTCCAAAATCATCATGAATGTCTATCTAAATGGAACCATCATGGACCAGGGCACTGAGCCTATTCTCCTCCTCCTGGATATGCGTCTCATCAACTTCCTCCCTTTTCCTGCAACCCTATCTACCACCTCTCTGAACCCTCAGCCACCTTCCTACTATACCTCTCTGACTCCTCTGCCACTCTCTTCCACCACTGCTGCCTCCTCTGTGGCTCTCACCTCTGATGCCTCTCTGGGCCCTTTGTCACCTAGCGCTACCTCTAACCACCTCCCTGGCTCCTCTGCCACCTTCCTCTTCTACCGCTCTGGCTCCTCTGCCACTCACCTTCTCTGCTGCCTCCTCTCTGGCACACACCTCTTCCTCCTCCCTGGGCCATCTGCCCCCTCCTTCTACCTCTGCCCTCTCATGGACCCCTCTGCCTCTTCCACTGGTTGTACCTCTCTCCTGCACCACACCCGGGAAGTCTTTCAAAAGTGGCAAGCTGGTCTTTTGTAGATAGTCTCAACGCTTACTCTGCTGTCAAACACTCCCCTGATATCTGCCACCTCCTCGAAGACCTTGATCTCGCTCTCACTGAGACTTGGTTCATGGCTAGCTCTGTCACTAGTTTTGACACTCTCCTCCCTGAGGGCTACAAAATCCTTTCGGAACCCGGACCAATCGGCCCAGAGGAGGTGGAGGGTCTCTATGTCTCCTGGCCTCTCTCTGACTCTGGCCACCATCTACAGGACACCTAACCAGTTCACCTTCTTCCTCTCTGAATGGGCTGATCTCTCCTCCTCTCTACTCAACCACTAGGCTTCTCTTCCTTGGGGATTTCAAAATCTCTGACCACTCTGGGCCTTTCTGCATCCTTTGCGACTCTCCTCCCTCTCTATGCTTCCCTCTGGTCAGACACACTCATCTGGACACACCTTGGATGTGCTCATCTCCTCAGGCATCCCGCTCTCTAACTCTCTCACTACTCCAATCCCTTGGACTGACCACCTTCTGCTTTTCTCTCACCTGAAACTGTCTGTCCCCCTGGCAAAACCTACCCCAGCACTGCCACCTTTCTTCAGTGACCTTCGACCTAGGAAGTGGGTGTCAGTTGCTGCTTTTGCCTCTACTTTCTCTCCTCCTACCCCCGCGGCTGATTCCCATTCTTACACAGCCCTCTCCAACCTTCATCTTTCTATCTCAAATGCTCTCGATATCCTTGCCCCTGTCATGATGATCTGTCTGAAGCCTGCCTCCAAGTGCAATTCTTGGTATGACTCCGACTTGGCCACTCTGAAATGCAAGTGCAGAGTGGCCGAGCGGAAGTGGAGTGCTTCAGCCACATCCTCTGACCAACTGGCCTGGCGCCTGCTCCAAAGGCAATACAGATTCTCTGTCTTCTCCAAAAAGAGGGTCCATATTCAATTCTGTGTCTCTGCGGCCTCTAGCACCACGGCCAAACTTTTAAAAATCTGCAAGGATCTGTCAATCCAACTACAGTCTCTACCTCCCCAGTTCCTTCCGAGGCCCTCTGTACAGCCCTGGACTCTCATTTCACCACTTTAACTCAGGACATCCTGTCCACGCTATTCTCTCCTCATCTCTCTCACTCTACCTCTCTTAGGCCCCCTCCGGCGACCCTTCCCTCTCCTCTCCTTCTCTCCTCTCTCTCCTACAACACCTAATGATGTTTCTAGACGAGTCTGGTCTATGAAAGTTTCATCCAAACAGGTGTTCCCCTGCACTTCCAGAACCATCAAGGACAAGATTGTTTCCCTCACCCCAGCCTTGGCCGATTTCTGCAATCATTCCTTTGCCACTGGATCTTTCCCCTCTCTTCTCAAGCACTCCTTTGTGCACCAACTCCTGAAAAGCCCTCTGCTGATCCTTCCTGCCCGGCCAACAATCGCCTGATCTCTATCACTCCATTCCTGGGCAAACTCCCTGAGAACCTAGTCATCTCTAAGCTGACCCTGCACACTGAATCTGCTGGTTATCCCCATGACCATCCGTCTGGCTTCAGATCGGACAGAGACACGAAACTGCTCTCCTGAGCTCCAGTGAAGATCTGCTCTCCAACCTTGACTTCAGCTCTCACTCTGTCTTCATCCTCCTTGACCTCTCCTCTGCCTTTGACATGGTCAATCACGCCACCCTGATCAACCGTCTCAGTGAGAACCTTGGCATCACTGGTCAGACTTTGGCATGGCTGATCTCCTTCCTCTTGGACCGACCCTCCCATGTCCAACTTGGGTCCTTTCTCTCCACCACCTCTCTTTTCACATGTGGCGTTCCCCAGGGCTCTATCCTATCACCCTGGCTCTTCACTATCTGGCTCCCCTGGCCCACCTGATCTCTACTTTCTCCTCTAACTTTCAGTGTTATGCTGATGACACTCAGCTCTCTTTCAGGCAACCCTCATCCTCCTCTCCCTCCTTGCTCATTCCTGACTGTCATTCCGCTATTCAGGGATGGTGCATTTCTAACAACCTCTGCCTTAATTCCAGTAAGACAGAGATTCCTCTGATTGGGAATCACTGTGCCGTTTTTCCTCTCTCTATCTGGCTGTCCTCCTTGGGGTGCCTCCCCTCACCCTCCTGTGAGACAAACAACCATGGCGTCATATTCATCTCCACTCTCTCCTTCTCTCCACACATCACAGACCCTGCCAAGAAGGCCCACTTCCAGCTGCACCATCTCAGAGGTGTCCTATCTTTTCTCACCTTCCCCCAGAAGCTCACTGTCTCCAGAGCACTGGTTCTCTCCAGTCTGGACTACTGCAACCGCCTCTTTCGCAATCTTCTTAACTCTACTCTTTGTCCTCTTCAACTAATCCAGAACAGGACTGTTAGACTTATCCTTGGCCACAAGCCCAAGGACCACATCTCTCCAGCTCTGAAATATCCCCCTACTCACTCCCTTTGGCTGCGAGGTTCAAGTTCAAGACCCTCTGCATCATTCACAAGGCTTTCTGGGGCTGTGATCCTCTCTATATCCAAGACTCTCTTCCTAAATACGTTCCTTCTAGAGCTCTCCACTTAGCTACCTCAAACTCTTTGCGGGTCAGATGCTTTTCCAAACAGAGAGTGTGGGGTAGATCTCTGCCACACTCTGAAATTACCTCTCTGTCTCTATCAGACTTGAGCTGGATCACCTGAAGTTCTGGAAGCTGCTCAAGATCTTACTCTTTTCTTCTTCCTTCTCTCTCCCTTTCCCCTGCTAATGAGGAACCTGTCTGCTCATCCTGACTGGTGGCATAGATGGCCTCAAAGTCACACAAGTTACCACACCCTCCTCTCTCCTTGACCAATCACCCTGCACTGCTTCTGGCCTATCCAGCACTCTGGTCTGGGACTGCACCTCTGTAATCCTCTGCCATACTTGCACCTACTCAGAGCCATGCTACCCTTACTGAACTTCCCCTTGTGCCCCTTCCCTTCACTTCCCCCCTCACCCTCTCCCCTGCGCTTCTCGTTGCACTTGTACGATCTGAATGTCACAAGGCCTGGTAAGATTGTTTGTCTTGTTATCCCTCTGTCTCCCTTCCTTGTCTTGTGGTGCCTAGAAACACTTGGGTAAAGGTGAGTTATAAATACCAAATCATATATCATATCATATTATATCATAAGTAAAATAACCTGGGAACCCATAATGGATTTTTAGAAGCGGACATGCTTCAAACCCCAGAGGGTCAAAAGGAATCTACCCAGGAAAGAAAAAACTCCAAGGTAGAATCTAAGGCAATTTCACAAAATGATGGTTGGTAACTTGACAGTCTGCCAATCATATTACCACTCAGTCAAATCACTATCCATAGTCGGTTAACACAAAGGCATCAAGAATTCCAATTAATCAATCATTGTGACTTTAGTAAGAATAGTAACAATCACACTGATACATATTAAAGGATACTATTTGGAACACCAATAATCGCAGTGAAGGTGTTAAAGGAAAACATTTAGGAAAACATTTAGTTCATATTCAGTATTTAATCTGTGCAACACAGCCCCGTACGTATTTGCATAACAATCTTGCTTCAGCTTGATGTAGTTGTCTCTCCCTGTGTCCCCCTCTTGGTTGTCCCTTGATGATCTGTAATCCCACAAACTGAATGTCACTTTTAGAATCCATCTGGTGTTTTTCTTGCCAATGGATAGCCAGAGTGATCCTCAGGTCTTGACTGCCCATAGTACTCAGGTGTTCCCTTATTCTTATCTGTAGTTCCCGAATGGTGCTTCCTATGTACACTAATTTGCATTCACATTGAATGGCATCCACTGCAAACTTGGAGCTACAGTTAATGACGTCTTTAATTATAAAAGGTTGCGAATAGCCATCATTGAATGTTTTACAGCGGAAAGCTTGTTGACATGAACTGCAGGACCCGCACTAAAAAACCCAACCAGGTTTGAACAAAGCCAGGTAGTGCTTATAGATTCAAGAGCAGAAGGACTCAGGGACAATTTAAGGGTCGGAGCTTGTGTGTATGTAAAGGTGGGTGTTTCCCCAATATAATCTTTGAGGTCTAAATCCAATGAGAGTAATTACCAATGTTTATGGAATATCCTGTATAGCACTTTGCTATTTGAGCTTTATTTTTATAACACAGACATAGGTCAAACCAAGTGGCAAATAGTTAAAACTTTCTTTTGTGGGATGCCGTCACTAAGAGATGACCCTAAACTTTGTGGTTGCCTAATATCAGAAATGTTTAGTTCAATTGAAAGGGTCTTGCTGTTGCGCTCAGCTAAATAGAGTTTGAGGTTATAATATAGTGATTTCAGGAATTACTATGAGTCCTGAAGGGTGTTGTAACTCATATTTTTATTATTATGGTTTCTGATTCTTAATGTTTGATTTGTAATAAAGTTAAAATGTTCTAACTGGCAGAATGCAAAGTGTTCGTTTTCACACTTGTTTTCGTTTTTCTCAAAACTCAAAAGTGTTCATATTCACATATCAGCGTCCTGGGTAATGCATGCGATTTAAATTATTCATCTTCACACATTCAAGTCCAAGTGATACAATGTACTACTTAATTCAGTCTGTTCAGTCTCTCTTTTTCAAGTAGAACAACACAATTTCTTTGTTGAAATGACTTTTGGCCTTACTCTGTCTGTTCTCTAAAGCTAGTTTAAACCTTTTACAATAAGATCCACAGCACAATTGTTCTCTTTATAGAGTCCATGACCTCTTTATGGAGTCCTTGACCTCAGCACGTGTTTCACAAAGGTAACTCTTGTGCGCCATCAGGAGGTTATATAATGTATTTAGCTTATATTGTTATTATTTATGGATCTAAAACAAAAGAACAAAGACCAAAATAAGGTTTCTGTCTAAAATGTACTGTTAATGAAGTAAAAAACCTAATGCTTTGTTGTGCTATGGTTACAGATTATATTGTGATGTTTTACAAAAATCCAAATACTTTGTTGATTACTCATCCTTCTTATCTCTATACAGGTGAACCATTATTGTTTGCCTTCTTATAGTTTCAAATTCAGCATGTTATCTAAAAGATGTTTATTAATGTTGTATTAGTATTCTGTCTAAATTATTGTGTTGTAATATATGGACTCATAGTTTCATTATGCAATTTCAGATTAACTGAATTTCATCTTGGTTCAGGACACAATTGTCCTAGGAATCCGAAACACCAATCCATGCATGGGATTGGCATTCCATGATGACTGCTTCTATTTATTTTGTGTGCTTCATCGTCATCACGTAGATATACGCGATGACGAGCAGCATCTTTATGCTTGTCTCTAGTCGCTACTCCTAACATTTTAATTAGATTGATATTTTGCAGCTAATATGTAGCTAATAAGCCTTTAGTAGTTTGTGAGGAAATGAGTCTTTATTCAAATGTTTTTAGGTTTCATTATCATAAAATATAAGGAAATACCAATAACCTAAGCCATCTTTACGCTTGCTGCTAGTCGCTGCTGCTATTAGTTTAGTTAGATATTTGGTGACTGATGAATCGTTAACTGTATGTGAAAAAATGAGTCTTCATTCAGTTGTTTTTAGGTTTTTTAACCACCAACAATATCGAAACCCCAATAATCTAAGTATCATGTGTGAAGATATTGCGTTAAAATGATGCGTTGGCATCATCCAATTTTAACCCAATTGTGCTCTCCCCCACGGACAACAAAGGCAACACTCTAGACTTAGTCTTCACATCATCCACCTGCATCACTTTTGCAGACCCTATCCCACTTGACTGGTCTGACCACACCACTATCCCATTATCCGTCCCCCACTCGACTACGGCATACAAAGGTCAGGCTAAATGCCTCCTCACTAAATGCCGCTCATTCAAAACCTTCCCAGTAAATGAGCTAGAAGAAAAATTTGCAGACTTCCCCACCACAGTGAATGCCTCAGGCCTCCTGGAATTAATCAGCAACTCTCCTATGAAACTTGTGGACACTTATGCCCCCCTAAAATCCAGCCAGGCTAAATCCAAAGCATTTGCCCCATGGTACACCCCCGAGCTAGCCTCCAACAAACGCTCAATCAGAGCCAGAGAAACAGTGGCACAAAAACCATAACTCAGGAGACTTCACCAACCTCAAATCTCTGCGCTTCAACCGTAGGATGCTGATTACCAAGCCCAAAGCTGCTTGCTACTCCACCTATTCCCACAAAAATGTGCACAACACTTTACCTCATTGGTCATGATTTCAAATAACTTATATTTCCATCAATGAAAAATAAACGTTTCTGGAACTCTGTTTTCTTTTACCAATGTACCTAATTTGTTGGTAATTCTTCACTTGTTTCATGTTTTTATGCTTATAATTTAGCATTAATACTTTTCTGGCATCCTTTCGCCCACCAACATGCTTTTACGTGCATTAAGTATTGTACTTTTTTTAAGCAGATTTGATTTTTTGGTTTTAGACAAATTGAACATTTACTAGTTCAGCACAAAATATCATAAAAACATTAATTATAACAAACTTAACAAGAGCAGAGGAACTGTTCCTCCACTGCCGCCACGTGCTGTGACTCCACTTATCACCCAAGTGCACACATATTCTTATTGTATTTCTAAAAATAGGGTCTACGTCTCCAAAACTACATTGATGTGTTTTCTCCTGTATTCAATGCCTGCAGTGAGGACTGCTTGTCGCTCTCTGTCGGTGGTGTTGAGATCTAACCGCCTTCTTCATGACCTCTAATTATTGTTTGCCCCTAAAAAAACAGTATGAAAATATGTGTAAACTATTTTTCTTTTTCTAAAATACTGTGAAGATGAACACAATTTAAACAGATAAACTCACTATGGTTCCAATCAAAAGAGCTATGTATTGGTATTACAATTTACTAACCTTGGATCTCGCTAAGTGTCGCCCATTCTTTCCTAAATTATGTACTTTTAGTTTCCTGCAATGTATTGCAACGGCTATTGTCTTTCACTAGATAGAGAAAACATAGATGAATGCTGAATTTCAGTGAATACCTCCCTGCAGATCAGATATTTCTAGTGTCTAAAATAATAATATGTATCGATGGTTATGGATAAGGCTTACCCTCCTGGATTTAATCCTGGCTCTGCAGTGCAGTGTCCTTCCAATGCAGAGGTGTGAGATGCAACCGGGCGCTTCATTCAGGTGCCTCCTTAATGCAGAGACTTGCTTTAGTCTGACCGTAACTGTCCCAACAGTTGCCTGTAAGAAATATTTACTATTTATTTATTTATTTATTTTATTTGAGTGGCACAAAACAAAGCCCTCGGGCATAGGGGCGCCCAGACAAAATGCACAGAACAGAAAACAAAGAACAGGGCAGATCAGGGCAGAAGGGCAAGGCTAGAGACTGTCAGTAACAGGAAAACAGTTTTTGGAATAGAACAGTTTTTAGTCCTCGTTTAAAGGCAGCCAAAGAGGAGCATGCTCTCAGATCAGGCCGCAGTGCATTCTGAATTTTCGGGGCTCTATAGGGAAAACAGAGGACGGTCTAGCTCATGGTGTGTCCAAGAGGCAGGGGTTGTTGGATCGTAAGACCCTCCTGGCAGGTAGCCATGAAATGCAGTTCTGCAGGCACTTAGGGCTTTTGCCATTCAGGAATTTCTGTGTAATACATAGAACTCTAAATGAGATTCTACTGCTAATCAGAAGCCAATGTAGGACAGTACGAGCTGCAGACACATGGGACTTCATTTCAAGTGTACCGGTCCGGTAACAACGGTGCCGGTAAGCCTACCGGCACCATTGGTATCGAACCGGCACACTGCGAGTATGCGGGCGGGTGCTGTCCCGCCTTCCAGGATCTGGCATGGCGGGCGGGACGGCACCCGCCTGTAGACTTACACAGAAGCACCGGCACTGTTGCACGAGGTGCCAGTGCTTCTGTGCTCCCCATTCCCGTTTGAGTCCTATGGGACTCAAACGGGAATGGGGATTTACATTTTGTAATGCTCCAGTGTTTCCGTAAAGCCAGGTGCCAGAAAAATGTGCAAGTCCGGTGACAGCCTGCCGGTTTTACCGGCACGGCTACCGCCGGACATGTAAGGAGGCCCATGGTCTGTTCTGCGGAGTCCGTCTCCAATGCGCACAGCATTGTTCTGATGACCTGCAGCCGCGTTACTTCGCCCTTAGCAATACCCATCAGAAGACTAGAGCAATAATCAAGTTTGGCTCTTATTATGACTCGTGCGATTGTGGCACAGTTGATGGGGTTTAAGAATGGTCTTAGCTGAGCTAGCAGTTTAAATTATAGGAAGTGTCTGAGACGAGGCTGATAACCTGGGCCTTCATGTTGAGCTCTTTGTCAAGAACAATACCTACGGTTTTGGCTTTCGTTTGTGCATTAACGTTAATGTTTCTCTTGTATGCAGGATTCCATTTGACCCATATTGATTTTATACAGACCTCGTGTCATTTAAGGTGCTAGTTCCAATATTGTGCAGTGTTCGCACATCTTGGTTCATAATTGTGTATGATTGTGTTGGGGAGAGGTTTTCTTGTACATCTGCACCCTGCCTGTAACACTGTAATGCTAAGAGAAAAAGCACTCTCACTACACGGACTGAGCGCTCCGTTGTTAAACTACATATCCCAGAAAGCTACTGTCGCATTAAGGAAACATCAGGCGCTTCAGCGCTGGTGCTTCCTCAACAAGCTGGTCAGAGTCGTTCCGCGGCAGGTCAGTGGCTTCTTGGCGTTGATCCACTGCCCGCAGCTGGCCCCTCAAGACAGGTACTTTATTTTGCTTTTCCACCTGCAGTATATTTACGGCAGCCGATGCACTGAGCGTTCTGCTCCCTGGCCACTACGACCATGGGGTATTTAAATACGTTCAACCTCTTCCTAGCACCACACAAAACCTGTTGAGTGGCCATTGTTGATAAATATATCTCCATGAAGTTGAACCCCATTCCACCTACTCCGATGTTCCTCACCACTGCTGGCACTCCAGCAGACATCGGAGGACTTGTACCTCCCAATACTGAGTATGTTGCCATTCCTAACAAAGCCCTCTCACAAAACACTCAGCTCCTAACACCTACTGATAAAAGAGATGTGCAAATCCCTACATGTGATCTGTTTCCCACTCCTCCTAACAACCAGACTTACACGAAGCTCTGAACAACCTCATCCTCCCATTACCTCTGGACACTATCCCAGCTATAGCATTGTTCCCAGTGCCATCGACAATCACTGTACTGTAGTCAATGAACCACCTTCCACAGATAACAACCGCACAAAGCATGTCGTAGCTTTCCCATCTAACTCATTGAAATGTGCTCTACTTAATACAAGATCACTGAACAAGCAGGCTATGTACATCCACAACTACATTGTTAATCTCTACTTGGATGTCTTGTTTATCATGGAAATCTGGATTAGCAATGCTATCGTACCCCAGATAGTCACAGCCACACCTGAAGGGTATTACATCTGCTGTCAAAACTGCAACCAAGGCAAAGGCGGAGGTGTCACAATCACTGCAACAAAAAAAACGTACGTTTTTTCGAAAAAGCATCGAACGCGAGGGCTGTGAAATACTACACCTTAAAATGACCTACTCTGCCACTGTCTGAACTTTCTGCTTGTTTACCGCCCCCATCTGCGATGCTGAACTTTAATGGCGAAATTATCAATATCCTTTATGATAGAAATTGACCAAAATCGCTCAACACTCGTAGTCAGCAATCTCAACCGTTAGCACAACAATATCCTAGACAAAGAGGCACTCACCTCGAATCAGCCCTTATCAACCAAAAAGTCACAGTGCATAATTCTGAACCCACTTTGCACAAGGGTCACATGCTGGATTGGGTGGGGTCTAGAAATCTTACAGTAGAAATCCTGAGTACAACCCCCTGCATGTGGTCCGACCACTGTGCTATTACCTTCGCACTATGTGCTCCACCACCGCCCCTAAAAATCATGAAACCAGTAAAAACAGTTATGAGTCGAAATTGCAAAAAAATACATGGAAAAGTTCTGCAGGAGTGTCTATCACATGTTATGTACACAACGTCAGACAATGACTCACCTTTCATTCTTGATGATCAACTCTCCAGCACTACACATGCTAAATAAAGTGGGACCCATCCGCCCCAAACACATGAGAGATAATGTGCTACACAGAAGCTGATTCACTCAAGAACTAAACTCCCTCAGAAAGGAAAAGAGAAGGGCCCAATCAAAATGGCTCAAACATCCATCCCCTATTAATAAAGCGAATTGGAAAGTGTCTGAAAAAACATACAGGGAAAAAATGCTTGTGGCCAAGGGGACCTTCTTCAATGACCAAATTGGGAAAGTCAAAAACAGAACAAAAAAGTTATTTGAAGTCTTTAAAATGCTGGAAAAATCAGCTGCCTTAACACCCCATAAAATGTACACTGACCAAGATTGTGCTATGGCCCAACCATCATTTCAAAACAAAATTAACATGGCAAGGGCAAAGATTCAAAGTAATGGGGAAAAAGTACCCCTACCCACAATAGAGAAGGAAACGATAAGTGAGATTCCGACTGAGTTAACTTCTATCCAATTTCCGTGACTGACATGGTCAAAATCCTATCCTTACGGAAAACGTCATCCCGCCAAAAATGATCTTGGAACACAAAGAACTTTTTACCCCATTCATGACTAGATTTGTAAACACCTCCTTCTATCATCTCATGGTCCTGAACTCTATAAAAAAGACTACCATCTCTCCCCTGATTATAAAACCGGGGCTAGATCCACACAATGGTAACAATCTTCGTCCTTTTACAAATTGCTACTTTCTGCTTAAAATCTTGGACAAGGCCGCCACCGTTCAACTCCAGAATTTCACCAAAGAGACTTGCATTTGGCACTCGAGACAATCAGGTTTTAGGCCTAGCATTAGTTCTGAGACTGCCCTAATAGACCTCAAGACTGAGCTGCTCAATATCCTAGACAATGGTAAACTCAGACTGCTGATACTGCTTGACTTATCTGCAGCTTTCGATCTCTCAGACAATGATCACCTAATCCCGACACTGAGGGCCTCCAATACACTTAGCCCTCATGCTATTACCTGGGTGCACTCTTTTCTTTGCAATCGCATTTCCAAGGTCTACTGGGGCGATGCATCTCCCCCCCACCACTACACCCATAGTATACAGGGTGCTCCAGGGTACGTGCTTGTTGCCACTAATCCATATCTCAAACCCCTATGGGACTTGCTGCAGAGCTCCGGGGCTTATTGTACCAACTATGCTGATGATACTCAGCTGGTCCTGGAGCTCTGCAGGAACTATGAGCAGGACAAGGACTCAGCTAGACTGAATGATCTCTATCTCCTAATAGAATCCTGGATGAACCACAACTGGATGTCTCTGAGCAACAAGACTGAACTGTTAATTTGTGGCTCTTCCCACTTTCGAGACAAACTTGACCCAAGATATTACTCTTTGAAGTCCATGATTGTGACATCTCCATAGCCACGAATGTTAAGACCCTAGGTTTCCACCCGGAGGCATCCCTCAAAACTGAAACACACATAAATCAGACAGTGGCAACTTGCTCCTATTACTTGCGGCTCCTGAGATATCCGACCATTTTTGTCAATGCTGGCTTCCCGTTAGTTGGATTATGGATGCGGCTGGGGTGCCAGCCCAGGCGCAGTTGCTGCTGTGCAGGGTCGGATTGGCCCCTCAGCCTGGGCTCAGAAATCGTCCGTGGGGAGTGGGGGCCGGTTTCTTGCCACGCCTGTGCCGGTTTGGAAGAAAAGAAAATAGAAACATTATTTATCATTTTTTTCAATGTTTTTTTTTTTCTTCAAAAAGCCTTTCATCCTTCTTAGGTCGATACATGAGTACCAACACTGGTTGGGTGATAGTGTATGCATATTTTTTCTATAAAAAAGAGCTTAAGCGTAAATGCTACACAATAACATATTACCATTTGACCTTGGACGTCTGCTTGCAGTCACATTAATTTTGTAATATGGGCCTATACACACAGGTATTAATGATGCATATGGTGATCCATTCTCGTATGAAATATATATCACTTTACAGTGATATCCCATATTTTTCGTAGTGTACTTGGGAACAATGCCATTTGATGCCTTTCCTGTTTTGTCAAGGGTTGAAAGGTCGTGTTTCATCGCTTCCCGGGATGTCACTTTGTTGTAGCATCAAATCACATCACATCTGGTGATGTCATCAGAGGTCAAGGGTCGTGAGACGAGGGGTGGGCCACTTTTTTTTGGGTGACCGGGCCTAGTTCTTGTCCCAGTCCGACCCTGTTGCTGTGCACATCCTTCTTTTTTAGAACCTGTTAGACAAAGCGGATACTGGTTAAGGGGATCCTGTTGACTAGTTGTTTAACTTGAAATCCATCACAGCACACATTTCCTTGTTCGCGTGAGGTTTGATAAACCTCTTTTGTATGTTCTTTCTTTCTCGGTGCACTGCGGCGTCTGTGTTACTGCCGCCATGATTCCCCGATGTGTGGTCATGGAAACCCGAGCTGCGGCATGTGTGCCTACACGTAGGACGTTGTTAGGCCTGCACCGTGGTAACCAGCATGACGCCCACAGCACGTCTGCGCTTTACTGGAATCCTATTGGAATATCTTTTATGTTCCTTTCTATATACACATCATTGCTTACTGTGCAATGAACTAAGCTAAGCCAGAGCAATGACAACAAGGCTCTCATATTGTATCCACCAACCAAGGCCATCCATATGAATAAAGTGTACCCCACAGGTTTCGCTGTTGAATTTGTGATCCTCTACAGGAATGGAGCTGGTAGTGTGCCTTGAGTATTTCTGTGGTGCTGCCCCACTGCTTTTTGCAAACTCGTTTCATTAAGTTAAAAAGCATCATGCTGCGGGGTGCACAAGCACATATTTTTTTTCTTTTTCTCCTTCTTCTCCCATGTACACTAGCAGCTACATTCATGTAGAGGATCAAAAAAAGGAGCTAGCAGTTCCTCAGTAGCATTATGCACTACAGCTACCTATACTGCTTCACTCTGCACCACACGATAGTTCATAGCCATTTGTACTGACTGTCCATTTGGCATGTTTTGGGGGGCCCGGCCTACCCACATTTTGCTCAGGGGCACCCAGGCCAAAAAAGTTTGAAGTCCACTGGCATAGTTGGTCAATGAGATACCCAGAGAGACGGGGTGGTCAAATAGAGGTATTGTGTAGATATTATACAAGGTGGGAGAGACACAGGAACCTTTTGGGATGCTGCAAGGGACTTGCGTAGGGAGAACTGATGAACTACCTGCGTATACTTGGACTGTACTTTCAGAGAAGAAGGTTGCAATCGATTTGGTGGCTGGGGGGGAGAGGTTGCCCATAGTAGTGAAGTGGCAACAGAGGGCTTCATGGTTGGCCAGGTGAAATGCTGCCGACAGATTTAGTAGAACGAGGAGTGCGAGTTTGCCTGGGTCACAGATGTTTTCCATCTGGTTTTTAAGGTCTAAAATGGCAGAGTTGGCGCCATGCTCTGGATGTAAGCCTGTTTGGCGTGGGTTTAGGGAATTGTGCAGTTCTAGGTATGCTTATATTTGGATGTAAGCTGCATGATTTAGAATTTTTAGCAGGAAAGGGACTGTGGTGTTGGGCCTGTAGTTTGTGGGAATGGTCGGGTCAAGGGAGGCTTTATTTATGAGTGATGAGATCCATGCTTCCTTAAGGTTGGGGGGGCGGTGGAGCTATTGCCAAATGAGGAGTTGATGAATGTGGTGATGAAAGGGATGAGGGCTGAAGTGCTGTCCTTGATGAGGGGGCAGGGCAGATGTCTCCCTGGCAACAGGAGGATTTCAGGCTGGCTATGAGGGAGGACATTTCAGCTTCTGTAACCGGCATGAAACTAATGGTGGTGACAGCGGTGGAAAAAGGGACGGAGGGTTCCAGCTTATTCGTTTTTAGCAAGGATGGGCATTCTCTTGGATTCGATTTTGATTGGGAGTGTGTCCATTTTGTTGGTTAGGGCGTCCTGGTGTTTTGCGAAGTTGGCGATGGGTGCAATGGGTGATTCCAGTTCACGTAGGATGGAGAAGAGTTGATGTGAGTGTGATTTGGCTTTAGAGTTCCTATTTAAGGTGGAGGAGGCTTTAGCAAAGAGGATGGCTTGTTTGTATTCCGTGGAGAGTGGAGTAAATTGGATTTGTTAACAGTAGAGGGGGATTTGACCCAGATGGTTTAGGGGGGGAGTTCTTTGGCTCTCATGGATTGGAGGTCAGATGAGGACCAACAGTTCACATGGGTGGATGGTTTTGCTTTACGTGGTTTGAAGGGGGCAATGACATCCATGGATGATAGGGTGGCCTGGTTGTAAGTGTCAAGCATGTTGGAGGGGTCGGAAGGCAGGGCAGCTGCAAGGGTCCGGTCAACTGTAAGGAAGGGTAGTAGTTTCTCTTTGGTAAGGTTACAAAAGCATCCTGTGATGGCAGGGAGGAGGGAGTGGGTGAGGATGGACTGGGCGGGGGTAGTGGGCATCAAGAAAGTGATGGTGTGGTGATCTGATAATAGGTTTGGGGTGATAGCTGAGCTGGATAGGTTGCATTTGAGGCCTGCAAGCCAATCCAGTGATCTGCCAAGTTGATGTGTAGGTTTGGAGATATAGTGCATTGTATACATTGGGACTGATAGAAGTCCAATATGGCTGCCAAAAGGTACTAAGTAAAAAGGACGTTGTCGGTGTAGTCTCTTAAGTGGTGCTAAGATGGAGCCTTTGTTGCAATGGAAAGGAAAGCACTATTTTAACAGGATGCAGATTCACATTTTTTGTATTTGAACAAGCCCCCAGGCGGAGGGCGAACTGCATCGTCTTGATACTTCTTTGTATGTCTAAATAAAGCTTATATATTTTTACTGGTTTCATGCCATTTTGCCAACGGTAATTACTTGTAGGGACTATGTGTGGATACCTACCTTGTGGGGACTAAACCTTCCCAAAGTTCTAGAAATTGGCTAATAGCAGAACTATGTTCAGAAAAAATTCATAATACATGATCTAACTTCATATCTGCAAAAATGCTTATTTTTTACTCGCGTGTATGGTACCATCTTTTTGGGGACTTGAACGCGTGTTACCATCCTTGTGGGGACTTACTTTGTTCTTATTTGGGATGGATTGCACCATAAGCAAATGGACAAATGCTTACTTTATAGTACTCAATATGCATTATACAATTGTATTTCTACACGTGAGCATTATAGCTATGACAACATATGGATTTTGATGGTTTGGCATTTCCCATAAGATGTTTAATGTGCATGTGAAACTTAAAAAGGCACTTAGTTTCTGCCATTAAACACTATAATAAACACTCAAAATGTTTCCGAAAAGAAAACTGCAACAGAGGAGATGACTTGATTGACCCAGGCTGACACACTGTGGCCAACAAGGAATAAAGAATTCAAATTTAAATTTAATTCTTTCACAGACATCATCTTCCCTGCTAACTCATATCTGCTCTTTAGAAATGGTGGAATGGAAATGGTGTTGCTTTCTTCTTTTGGAATGTGTATAATAATAGTGGAGTTAACTTTCCTATAGGGGTCATGTTTGATTATGGAAAAGTTACATTTTCCACAGAGATCGGGTGCGGTAATCATGATAATGTTCCCACAGAGAGAGTGTGTACTTGCAATCATGTTGAGGTCCCCACAGAGATGGTGTGTGATTACAATAATGATAAGCGCCCCATAGAGATGGTGTGTGATTAGGACTATACTCAAGTCCCCACAGAGACAGTGTGTAATTATGATGATGTTAAGCACTTGGGCATTAGCCGCTCTATAAATCTAAATATAATACAAGGAATACAAATACAAAATATGGTCCCCACAGATATGGTAAGTGATTATGATAACACTAAAGTCCCCACAGAGATGGTGTGTGATTACAATGATGATAAGGTCCCCTTAGAGATGGTGTGTGATTAGGACTATACTCAAGTCCCCACAGAGAAAGTGTGTAATTATGATGATGTTAAGTGCTTGGGCATTAGCTGCTACACACACACACACATTTTACCTACCTTGTGAGGACTATGTGCGGAAACCTACCTTCTGGGAACTAACCCTTCCCCATGTTATAAAAATGGGCTAATAGCAGAATTATGTCCAGAAAAAATTCATAACACAGGAAATTCATATTTGCAAAAATGCTTATTTTTTCTCACATTTATGCACCATCTTTGCGGGGACTTTAACGTGTGTTACCATCTTTGTGGGGGCTTACTTCATTATTCAAATGTAAACATGCTTACTTTATAGTACTAAGTATACATTATACCATTTTATATCTACATGTGAGTATCTGCCTGCATTATGGGTATCACAACAGATGGATTCAGTTGGTTTTGCATTTCCCATAAGATGTTTAATTTGCATATGAAACTTAAAAAAGCACTTGGTCTCTGGCATTAAAGACTATTATAAACGTTAAAAATGTTCCAGAAAAAGAGAACTGTGACACAAGAGATAACTTGATTGACCCAGGCTCACACACTGTGGCAAAAAAGGAATCATGAATTTAGATTCAGATTTCGTTCTTTCACAGATATCATCTTCCCTGCTCACTCATATATCCTTTTTAGAAATGGTGGAATGGAAATGGTGTTGCTTTCTTCTTTTGGAATGTGTATAATAATAGTGGAGTTAACTTTCCCAGAGGGGTCATGTATGATTATGGGAAAGTTACATTCTACACAGAGATCGGGTACGATAATCATGATAAAGTCCCCACAGAGATGGAGTGCGCTTGTAATCAAGTTAAGGTCCCAATGGAGATGGTGTGTGATTACAATGATGTTAAGTTCCCCACAGAGATGGTGTGTGATTATGACTACACTCCAGTCCCCACAGAGACAGTGTGTAATAAGCGCTTTGCCAGAAGCAGCTATATAAATCCAGATAAAATACAAAATACAATTACAAAATAATGTCCACACAGATATGGTATGTGATTATGATAACGCTAAAATCCCCACAGAGATGTTGTGTAATTTCAGTGATCTTTAGGTCCCCACAGAGATGGTATGTGATTATGTTAGTGTGTAATTATGATGATGTTAAACACGTAGGCTTAGCCGCGGTAACCAGTCATTTTACCGTAGAAAATGTCAAAGTGGTACATTTAATTGCGACCAAAATACAGAAAAATGCAAAAAATATGAAACACATATGTATACGGTAGAGAAAATAAGGTTACCACAGATATGGTATGTGATTATGATAACGATAAAGTCCCCATAGAGATGGTGTGTAATTTCAATGATGTTTAGGTTCCCACAGAGATGGTATGTGATTATGTTAACCCTAAAGTCCCCACAGAGATGGTGTGTAATTTCAATGATGTTTAGGTCCCCACAGAGATGGTATGTGATTATGATAACACTAAAGTCCCCGCAGAGATGGTGTGTAATTTCAATGATGTTTAGTTCCCCACAGAGATGGTGTGTAATAGGAATATTTTTAAAGTCCACCCAGAGGTCACACAGAGGTCAACAAAAACTTGAACTGAACATTTGAGTCTAGTATTGAACTCCTCAATGGTTGTCCTCATTAAGCATCTCCCCTTCTCCATCAAAAATGACTTACCGCTCCTTCTACTACTATCGTACACTAGACACACGTATTCCTCTACACACATGGCAGCCTTATGCCTATTAATACCAAATTAACCTGAGGGAGCCTTGCCAAAGCTCTCATCTCTATTTATTTCAATCACCCCCAAAGCAGTGGCTAATCAGGTATCACAGCGCTGTCATTTAATAGATTTTGGGCTCTCCCCTTTTAAAAGAGAGAAATCGAAGTGCCACTGTCACAAACCACACAGAACCATACTGGCATTGAGGAGTCGGGTTTTGCATATGATTCCCCCACTAACCTAGTAAAGTCTCATGCAATAAAACCACCAAAATGCCAAAGGTTCACTATAGAAGACCACCTTTCAGTTAATGCATTGAGTATGATAATGATGCTGAGGTCCCTGAGGAGATGATATGCGATTATTATGATGTTCAAAAGCCCACAGAGATGCTGTGTAATTATCATGACTTTAAGGTCCTCACAGAGATTGCGTGTGATAATGGTGACAATGAAGTCCCCACATAGATAGTGTGTGATCATAATGTAGTTAAACTCCCCTTAGACATGGTGTGTGATAAAAATGGTGTCGGAACCCCAAAGAGATTGTGTTTGAATATAGTGATGTTAAAGTTCCCACAGCAATGGTGTGTTTATAATGGTATTAAAGTCCCTACAGAGATGGTGTGTGACAAAAATGAGATTGAAGACCCCACAGAGATGGCGTTTGATCATATTGATGTTTAAGTTCTCACAGAGATGATGTTTGATAAGTGTGCTGTTAAAGTTTTCACAGGTGAAGTGGGATAATTTCATAGGTGAAGTGGGATAATAATGAGGTTACCGTCCACACAGAGATGATGTGTATCAATGTTAGAGTCAGAGATGGTATGTAACAATGTTTGATAAATGGATCTTAAATGATATGACTTCTACAATTTTGGTGGCTTTTTGGCGATATGTTCTGCAATAGAGGTAAGGTTGGGACTGGTGGGAGCAGATCAAATGTGAGCTGCAAGTGTTGATTAGTACAGATGTAGATGTACGTGCTTTGCTTTCTGTGAGCTGGTGAGATACCGAGTGAGTTGGACATGTAGGTTTTGTGTTGATACATGGGCCCCAGGTGTGGTGTTCCATGAAATACTAACAGGATTCATCTTACGAACATGGGTAGGTGTGGCAATGCAACATGGGAGATCACAGAACAGATTAGGGTATTTTCCCTTATGGGTGTTTGAGTGGCCATGCCACTGTGAGGGGAGTTTTAGTTGGTTGATATACAGAGTGTAAGATGAATAAGGGAGCATGAAGGTCAATTACATCACAATAAAGATTTTAAAGGCCCCACAGAGTTGTTGTGTGATGTTGAGGTTAAAACCCCTGCAGAGACAGTAGTTGAAGATGTGAACATTTTTTCCTAAAATGGAAATGTTTAATGCTATATTTTTCCCTCATTGTTAGTGTGTGATGATGGCTTTGTTACAAATCGCATAGACCAATTGTGACATAATGGTGATTTATTTGCTCCCAGCAAGGTGTTGTGTGATGACAGGAAACTGAGGAAGCTAAATTAGAAGTCAGGTGTCAGTGATCAATAGTCACCAAATGAGCATGTAGACCACATCTCCTCAAGCCAATAGATGGCTTCTCCACAGCAATTGTTTGATTGTGGTGCTTTCATCTACATTGCATTGTGAATGTTGAGCCCTAGTTTAATGTCTCCAAAGATAAAAGGCTTGATTATGAGTTGAATGGAATGCTCTTTGATAATTCTGTCCAATTACTGTATTGTTATTTTTTTGT
This sequence comes from Ambystoma mexicanum, assembly GCF_040938575.1. Classification (NCBI taxonomy): domain Eukaryota; kingdom Metazoa; phylum Chordata; class Amphibia; order Caudata; family Ambystomatidae; genus Ambystoma; species Ambystoma mexicanum. The sequence continues at coordinate 657,335,661 of NC_090924.1, forward strand.
AATAACACTACCACATCAGACCTGGAGATACATCTTAAAGATTCTGAGGTGGTGCAACTCCCCATTATTATGTCCTATTAAACTAAAATGGGGTATGGAGGATTAACAAAGGACCGTCATTTTTCAGGTGGTAACTTCTCCATTTTGTGGACGAAAAACCGCCAGTCAAATGCTGGAGTTTTTTTCCTCCAACTAAACTCCAAAATCGATAAATGGCTGTGTGTTAAAATTGGTAGTAGATCTGTTACACACATTGGGCCTCATCACGAGTTGGGCGGTAATGCTGGCGGTATTACCGCCGGCGCTAATAGCCCTACCGCCAAACCCCCCGACACTATTAGCGCCGGATCACGGGTTTGGCAGAAGGGTTATTGCCCATTCCCCATTGGGCCCATTCAGGAATTCCTCATTCCCCATTGGGCCCAATGGGGAACATTCGCGCTATTACCGCCGGCGATTTTTCCCGCCGGTGGTAATCGCGCCAAGAATCAGCAATTTTGCGGCAGATTTCCCCCCAGCTCAGAGCTGGGGGGAAATCTGCCAAAGCCATGATTTGGTGGACCCTTAAATGCGGTGGTAAAAGCGTTACCGCCGCATTTAAGGGTTACCGCCAGACTCGTGCTGAGGCCCATTGTATTTTACTGCACTGCCATACTTGTAAAGAGGCACAGGGTCTAGTATTGTGGTGATTTTAAAGCACCCACAAGGATGGTCTGTGAGGACTATGCCTCTACCCATGTGGGAAACTGTACTTTTAGTTACGCTCCTGTAAAGGTTTGTGACTATTGTGATGCCAAAGTTTCCATTCGTATACACTGTAAATGATGGTAAAGAAGCAACAAACATGGTAGATGGCCTCTCCTCTTCACCCTCTATACCTTTGTATAAGGAAAACATATTTCATCCTTTGCCTTTCACCATCACTTTTTTTCTGATGACACTCAAAACATGTATCTACTTCACCCCAGCCATCTTGGAATGGATTACCAACTGTCTCACTACAATTCATTACTAGATCACACTCAGCTGCCTCATGCTGAACTCCACAAAAATGGAAATCCTCTTTCGAAAGGATTCGTTCCTCCGACGTATTCCACATCTATGACAGGTAATCACCACAGCTGTGCTGCTTTGGAAAATCTTCGGCGTCTGCGTCCTGCGTGGATGACGTCGATACACTGTCCTCGAGGGCCTCTGTCGAGCCGACGTCACCAGATGTTATAAGTAGGACGCACGACCCCCGTAGCCTCAGTTCCGTTTTTTCTGCGAACGTGTTTGCTTCGGAGATCTCGGTGCACCTCGGTTCTTCTGAGTACTTCTTTCGGTTCTTTGAACCTGTTTGTTTGTGAGGATATCATGTCTTCGTCTTCTTCTGTCCCGCAGTCGGGTTTCAAGAAGTGTCGGGGCTGCGGTTCCAAGATGTCGCTGACAGACCCGCACGACGTCTGGCTCTGGTTCCTCGGTGAGGACCACGCTACGGATGATTGTGACAATTGCCAGTCGTTAACATCGGAGGCCTTGCGGGAGCGGAAGAAGAAGCTTTGTCGGTAGGGTGTCCAAGGCCTGAAAGTCAAAATCCGCTGGGCTTTCGACTGATGATTCGAGGGGCGACTCTCCACATCGTCAGTGTAACTCCAGGGGGTATGGGTCTCGGAGTGGGTCTTGCCATTCCTCTGCCTCTTCCAGGCACTCGCAGAAGCACTGTCACTGGTCGCCTTCCCCGTCCTCGTCCGAGGACTCCGCCCGTCTGCAGGTTGCTTGTCCCAAGAAGCATTCTTCTCCTGCGGAATGGGAGTAATTTCTTACGGAGATGATGGCGATTTTCCAGTCGCAGGGCTCCGTTCCATCCGCGCTTTCCAAAGAAGCCGGCAGGGTACGTGCTAGGGCCACTGCTCGCACGGCTTCGGGCTCGGGCGGTCGGTGCAATCATCGGGAGCCTTCGAGGTCCCAATCGGACAAGGTAGATTGCTCTAGCCATGCCCGCTCCAGGTCCCGGTCCTCGACGCCCTCGAGACCGGTTGAGTCTATGAGGTCTTCTAAGAAGACGTCAACGCCATTGGCGCCATGTCCGTCGAGGGACTCTCTCGAGACTCCGCCTCCGAGGAAGTCATCGATGCCATCGGCGCCGGGGCCGTCGGAGGACACGCTTGGGATGCCATCCTCGAGGCCTGTGTCAAAGCCATCGGCGCCTCGCTTGACATCGACGCCAATCCGTCGACGGCCTCCACGCCATTTGTGGAGGCTTTACCGGAGGTACCCGTGCATCAGTGGAAACTCCGAGGAAGGCCCTGAAGAAGTCGGTAAGGCCTGTACTTGAGCCTTTTTCTGTGCCCTCTTCCAGGGATTTGTTCCAGCCTCTGGATTATATTTCTGAGGTGGAGGAAGGGTCTGGGGAAGGTTTGGTTCCTGAGGAGGTTCCTGATGACCTGTTATCTGGTCATAGCCAGTTGGAAGGCCTGCGTCAGTGTTTGCATGATGCCAGTGGTCTTGATACCTCCCCAGAGGTTGAATTTGGCAGGCCTGAGCCTGGTACGCATGCTGAATCTTTGTACAGGTGACTCATGTCGAGGGTGACGGAGTACTTCGGGTGGTCTGCGCCACCAGTGGATTTTCTGCAGGATGACCTGACGGATATCCTTAACCATGATCCATCCATTGACCCGATGCTGCATTTTCATTTGGCTTTACAGAGAAGGGTGGCAGCGGCTTGGACTGCTCCGGAGAGTCTCCCGGCAGTGAGCAAGTCTTTGCCGAAGAAATACAGTCCAGCTCGTAGCGACCCCAGCTACTTGACTACGCACCCCACTCCGGAGAGTTTGGTGGTGCAGGAGGCTAAGACCCCAGCAAAGCAGGTGGCGTACCCTACCATCCCTCCTGATAGGGATGACAAGCGTTTTAATGGCTGGGTGAAGAAACTGTTTTCTTCAGGGGGTATGGCTTTACAGGCAGCCAACTCTGTGTGTGCCTTAGCACGATTCACTCACACTCTGTGGAATTGTGTGTCTTTGGCGGCTGAACATATTCTGGAAGGGGAGGAACGGGATGGTTTTCTTGCTCTCGTTCAGGATGGCAAGGATGCCATGTGTGAATCAGTTCAGTCGGGTCTGGACGTGGCAGATTGTGTCAGCCGGTCCATGGCGGCGAGCACCGTAATGCGCAGATTTGCGTGGTTGCGGAAGTCGGGGTTTGCTCCTGACGTACAAGCCCGGCTTCTCAACATGCCCTTTGATGGTGAACATCTTTTTGGCAGCAAGGCTGATGAGAGCCTTGAGAGGTTGCAGACCTCCAAAGCTGCAGCAAAGTCGTTTAGCGTTGCAGTTCGCCAACCTCTGCCTTTTCGTCCTAGGGGACAGAAATGGAGGTGATGTTCCTTTCGATACTACTCTTCCTTTAGTAGATCGAGGGGAGCTGCAAGTCAAAGGGGTCACCATAGGAGTGCCAGAGATGGAAAACAGGGTACTCGAGGTGCCAAGGCCGCTCGGGCAGTTGCCTCTTTGCCTGCAGCCACTGCCGCAGCCGCTTCAGCTCAGTCATGAGGCCAGGTCCCATGGTTCGCCGGTTGGGGGAAGGCTGGTGCAGTATCTTGTAGAGTGGCATGCCATTACTTCAGATGTGTGGGTTCTGGAGATCAAAGCCCACGGCTACTGTCTCCCTTTCCGGCAGAGGCCTCACGACAATCCACCAGGGAATCTCTCTTTGAAGTGTCCGGATCTGCTCCTTGCGCAGGAAATTCAGTCCCTGCTGGAGAAAGGCGCCATAGAACTGGTGCCTGTAGCGGAGAGAAACAAGGGATGGTATTCCCCATATTTTTTGATTCCGAAAAAAGACAGGGGATTGAGGCCCATCATGAACTTGCAAGGTTTGAACAATCTCCTCAGGAAGGACAAGTTCAAGATGGTTACTCTTTCTCACGTCCTCCAGGCATTTCAACTTCAGGACTGGTTGGTGTCTCTCGACCTCAAGGATGCTTATTTTCATGTGCCGATTCATCCCAAGCACAAGAAGTACCTGAGGTTCGCGGTTGGCGACTCGCACTTTCAGTTTCGGGTCCTGCCGTTCGGATTGACCTCCCCCCGAGGGTCTTCACCAAGCTCATGGTGCTGGTGGCAGCGTATCTCAGGAAAGGGGGGATTCACGTCTACCCCTACCTGGACGATTGGTTGATCAGGGCGCGCTCTCCCGAGCAAGTCCTGGATCATCTGTCAGTCACCTGTCACTCCCTTCAGCTGGGCTTCTCCCTCAACTTAAAGACGTCCCACTTGACACCTAGAGTCTCCTGGCGTTCGAGTTCTTGAGGTTGCTCGGCCTCATGGCATCCTGCATTCTTCCGGTGCCATAGGCCAGGTTGCGGATGAGATCTCTGCAATGGGCTCTCAAGCTCCAGTGGTCGCAGTCCTCCGGCAGGATGTCGGATCCCTTTCAGGTGCCGCCCTCGGTCGCCCAGGATCTTCTGTGGTGGGCCGTCAAAGGCAATCTGATGAAGTGGGCTCCATTTTGGCTACCCTGGCTGGAGGTAACGATCGTGACGGATGCGTCCCTCATGGGGTCCAGACTCCATATCAATCTGTTGGAGCTGAGGGCCATCAGGCATACCCCTGAAGGCTTTTCTGCCTTCTGTACGGGGGAAGACTGCCCTGATTCTGACAGACAACACAGTGGCCATGCACTACCTCAACAAAAAGGGGGGCACAGGGTCTCTACCTCTGTTCAGAGAGGCGATGCAGCTCTGGTTCTGGGCCATCCAGCAGGAAATATCGATCTCGGCAGTTCATCTGGCCGGAGACGAAAACGTGGTGGTGGACACTCTGAGCAGGCAGAGCACGGTCTCTCATGAGTGGGAACTGGCTCAGGAGATTCTCCTGGAGATCTCTGCCCCTTGGGGGACCCAACAAGTGGATTTCTTCGCCACCAGTACCAACCAGAAGTGCGAAAGATTCTGCTTGAGGCAATTTCCTCCAAGAGGAGCCTTAGGAGATGCGTTTGAAGTGGAGTGGTCCTTCCCACTGCTGTATGCATTTCCTCCAGTCCCCGTCATTCCGCAAGTGATGCAGAGGTTACGGAGGTTCGGTTCCCGGATGATCCTCATTGCTCCGGCATGGGCCCGTAGAACATTGTACCCGGAACTTCTCGACATGTCCATCTGCCCTCCACACCGTCTTCCCTACTGAGACGATCTGCTCTCATGGGAGGGGGGTCAGGTCCTCCATCCAGAGGTCAAGTCCCTCAACCTTCATGCTTGGCTTCTGAAAGGTTGACATATAAGGATTGGGACCTTCCTGAAGATGTGATGGAGGTGTTGCTTTCGGCAAGAACGCCATCAACAAAGTCCCTGTACCGTTGCCATTGGAGAAAGTTCTCTGACTGGTGCAGGGTTCAGAATGTGGATCCTTTTTCATGTGCCATTCCTGTGGTTCTGTCTTTTTTGCTTTCTTTAGCCTACAAGGGCCTGCAAGTGGGTACCATTAAGGGTTACCTGGCGGCGCTGTCCATATTTAAGCGCTCGTCTGAGGAGTGTTCTTATTTTAAGATTCCTTTGATTTCCCAGTTTCTCAAAGGGTTCACTAATGTGTTTCCACCGTCACCTTTCCAGGTGCCCGGTTGGGATTTGAACCTGGTTCTAAAATTCCTCATGGGAGCTCCGTTTGAGCCTTTATGTTCTTGCCCTTTGAGACTGTTGACCTTGAAAACTGTGTTTTTAGTTGCGGTCACTTTCACTCGCAGAGTGAGTGAGTTGCAGGCACTTTCCATTAAGCCACCCTTCATGGTGTTCCATAAGGACAGGGTTGTACTTAGGGTTCATCCTTCTTTTCTTCTGAAAGTTGTGTCGGAATTTAATTTAAGCCAGAAGGTTGTTCTTCCGGCGTTCTATCCTCCTCCGCATCCTGGTAAGGAAGAGGGGAGGCTTCATAGGTTGGATCCTAGGAGAGATTTAAGTTTCTACATCTCGCGCATGTCCCGGGTCAGAGTGGACGATCAGCTCTTTGTAATAAACGCTGGAAGGCGTTTGAGACAAGCTGTTACTAAACAGACTTTTGTCTAGATGGATTATCTTGACAATTTCTGAATGTTACTGCTTGGCGGGTAAGGACCCTCCGGTAGGCTTGCTGGTCCATTCTACTAGGGGTGTGGCTGCCTCTACTGCCCTCAGAGGGGTGTTCCCATTCATAACATTTGTGAAGCAGCCACATGGGCCTCTGTCCATACTTTTGTAAAACACGACTCCCTGGATTACATCCATGGGCAAGATTTGTCCTTTGGCAAGGCAGTCCTCTATTCTGCAATTTAATTGGGCATTCTAAAATTCTAAATTCTTTTCCCACCTCCTTACGTTGGTACTGCTTTGGGAGTCTGTCATAGATGTGGAATACATCGGAGGAACCAATCCCTTCGAAGAACAAGTTAGTTTCTTACCTGGTAACGTTCTTTCGGTGGGATTTTCCGACAACGTATTCCACATCGTTCCCTCGCAGCCTGCCCCTCTACAGAATTTCTTATGCGATTGCAGCTTCTGTTTCCGCAAGGCTTTCTGTAGTCATACTGGCAGAAGATTGGTGCCACATGTTCTGGGAAAAAACTACAACTGAGGCTGCGTGCGTCGTGCGTCCTACTTATAACATCCGGTGACGTCGGCTCGACGGAGGCCCTCGAGGACAGCGCATCGACGTCATCGACGCAGGAGCCTAAAATGTTCCGAAGCAGCACAGCTGTGGTGATTACCTGTCAGATGTGGAATATGTCTTTGGAACATCCCCTCGAAAGAACCTTACCAGGTAAGAAAGTAACTTGTTCTCTCATGGCTTCCATTGCTAACCCTACCTTCCCCTTTCCGCATCTCCTTCTTTCTCTCTTGAATGAGGCTTGCAACCTTGGGGGTCCTCTTTGATAGCGACCTCCAAATGCAACAATTCATCACCACCACTACCTCTGCTGCTCATATTAACCTCCTCAACATTTGTAAAATTTCTCCTTTTATTACTAACTTGACTACTGGTCAAGCCTACTCCTAAACCTTCCGTACTATTCCTTCAACCCTCCAGGCAAAGTCCTCAACTTTTCTACCCACATAAAATAAATCCTACCGATATCCTCATCCACTTCTACCTACAGACATTATGCTGGTGGCTCTCCATGCACAGCCACTATTCAAGTTCATTCGCCTTGTCCACAATGCTATCAATGGTAGTCCTCCTCAGTATCTGTCTAATTGTATATCTGCTACTCACAAACCTGTTCCCTCTGGTCCTCCTCTGTACTCAAACTCACTGTCCCATGCAACACCTTTCCTCCTCTCTTTTCCACTCTTTCTACCTACTTGCTCCACTGGAAGCTGCTGCCCATAACAATGAAAGACAGCCCAACTGTGGATTTCTTCAAAGCTTGGCATAAACTGAACTTACTGGCTAATGAGAAAGCTGCTCCTGCCCTGCCCCTCATTATCCCTACGTGACCCCACCACTCCCTCCAGCGACACGTAATAATGTAATATTGAAGAGTTATATAGTACTCTTTAGTTTGAAGAGCTTTCCCCCTTAGGTTAATGCTACCCTTGTAAGTGTTTTCTGATATATATTTGTTTCTGTTTGTTTTGTTTTGTCACTGGTATTTGTTCCACTTTTGTACACCTTCATAAACTGGCACACCTATTGTCCATATCTTTGTGCTACTGTTCAGGGTAAGGTACTCGTGGTGGCAACAGTAAAGACAGACACACGTAATCACAGTTCAGGGGTGTTTATTAAACTGTATAGGGATGTTGGAAAAACGCCTAATCTAAACCTAAATCTAAGATGGGAGCAAGCTACGACCATGAAATAATTATAAGGCTGTCCTAGTGGCGCCTTGTCAAATAAAAGGGCCTATACTAATGATTGCCAATCCTTACAACTAAATACAAAAAGAGTTTGGGACAGGATTGAGAAGAAAGAAAGAAGTGTTCACAAATGATAAATCAGGGTGTGGTAGCCTGGGGTCTCCCATCACGACATTTTGAGCATGGGACAAGGCGGGATTCCTGAGCTCAGCACACTCTTGAGCTTTCCCTGCATGGGGCGACAGTTCTGCTCTCAGCTATCAGGACATTCTTTGGTTAAGTCTCTTTTCTACAAAAAGTCTCTTGCCTCCGAGGTTCTGCTGTGTTCAAAATAATAAACAAAAAGTTCCTTTCCGTATGTACGCTGGGTGATGACTTTTTAACCCTAGACCCCCTCTTCCAGGCTCAGATCCACAAAGATTCCTAGCTCTATCGGGACCTTCAGTGGTTAGGTTTCTTGCTTCCAAAGGTCTGACAGGTTCAAAGTAATAAACAAAAGTTCCTGTCTGATTGTACTAGGGTGATGGTTCTTCACCCCTGCGTCTCCCTCTTCTGGGCATTGACTCATCTCGATTGTCGGCCTCCCTCCATTGGTTTCACTATGGCTTCATTAAAAAAAAGATAACATCTGCTACAATCACGTGTCATTGGCTGATGGCTTTTCACCCCTGGATCCCCCTCTTCCGGACTCAGACCATTCTATAAAGTTGGCTCCCTCTGTCGGGTTCACTACGGCTTGATGTCCAAAACAATTTCACCTTTCGCATTCACAAGTCTTAATGTCTTTTTAAACAATCCACTGTGGACATTCCTCAGTTGGGTTCACGCTTGTCACCACAATGTTCATTAGGGCCCCATGTTTTGCCCCTTTCTGTCGGCATCACTTTGTCAGGTTCAATTTTGACAACACAATGTTCATTCTCCTTTCTCACTATGCAGATTCATCTTCCTTAGCTTTCTAATTACGTGCCGGTCAAAGACTTTCGACAGTACAGAGGATTTTGCTAGACCCCTGCATGACCACTTTAACCTCTTCCTTGTGGCTTTCAACTTTCCCCAGGCCTTCTGGTATTGGCAGTTTCAACCGTGGGGAATTTAACCAGAGTCTCTCGAATGAGCACCTATGTGGTGCTGGACCCCTCTGCAGCTGGTTCTCCCAGTAGGAGTTAACAGTTCTTTGATTTCCCCTCAATTCACCATTTGCAACTTTTGTTCAACACAGTTCAGTTTCTTATCGGTTCTCCCTTCGACTCACCGGCTGTGATGAACCGCTTGGCTTTTCTTGTCTCTGGAATCTAGGATGGTACAACAGTAGCAGGGGCCTCTCCCTGTCCTGATTATTAGTATAGGAGGGGGTTGTGTACCATTGACATCTGTTGCAAAACACAATGGCTATTGTTTGCAGTCTTACAATTCCTTTCACAGAGACTTTGCGTGTCTGCGTTGGAAATGGCAAGGTTGCTTTTCTCCTTGATGCTCCTTCGGTTCTCGCTTCCTTTCTCCTCCTCTTGGATTGCCGTACTAGGATAGCTGTCTCATCGTGCGGTTTGCCTTACTCATAGTGTGCTCTCGTGCTCTGCCTTTTATCCATGTGAGGAAAGGAAAGGGTTGTCAGGTATGGGTAATTATTTGCCTGACTCTGCCTGACCCTTGTGTTAGGACATGTCAGGTAAATGGTTCTGTTAGTGTTGTTTTTCATGGTATGTGAAAGTGTTAATGTTGGAAAAGGGGTGGTAGAGGTTCTAAATATCCTGCTGAACGGGAAGGGGAAAAGTTTCATCAGAAGAACAAGTTATTTCTTACCTGGTAATGTTCTTTCGATGGGATGTTCCTCCGACGTATTCCTTATCTTAGATAATTCGTCTCCAGCTTGCTCGCCTCAGAAATGTTTTCTCTGTAGAGGGCGCTGCGCGTCGACGTCCGCTGAGTTGGTGTCCCTCGACAGCCACCGTAGCGGCGCCAACATCACCATGCCCATAAATAGCCATGCGCGGCGTCCGTTGCTCAGTTCCGTTTTGTAGCATAAGATAAGTCTTGCATGAATTGGCTATTGACCTTGAAGGAGCGTGAGCTGCAACCACAAGGGAAGTATTACTGCGGGGATGGATGGGAGGGGCGATAAGGAATACGTCGGAGGAACATCCCATCGATAGAACGTTACCAGGTAAGAAGTAAATTGTTCTTCGAAGGGTTTGTGTCCTCCGACGTATTCCTTATCTTTGATAGACTCCCATAGCAGTGGCATGTAATTGGAGGTGGAAGTAAGAATGTCATGTATCCCTTTTAGGAATGGACCGAATGTAATACGGCTTTGCCAAATCTGGTCTCTTGACTAGCGGAGGAATCCAGGTTGTAAAATCTTGTGAATGTATGTGCGGATGACCATTTGGCAGCCGCACATATGTCTCGGACCGGTACCCCTCTTTGGAGGGCTGAAGAGGCTGTGATACCCCTGGATGAACGAGCCCTAAGATTCTGAGGGGGCTCTTTCCCTGCCAGTTTGTAACATTCCAGAATGGCCAAAATAATCCACCTGGAAATGGTCTGTTTTGTTATGGGTAGTTCCAACTTGTGACCTGAGTAGCCTACAAACAGTTGCTCTGCTTGCCTAATCCTAGCCAGTCTGCTGATGTAAAAGCTTAGAGCTCACCTTGGGTCCAGCCTATGTAGCCTTTCTTCCTCTTTCCCCGGATGGGGAGGAGCGTAGAACGAAGGTAAGGTAATTTTCTGAGTGATGTGAAAATCAGAAACCACCTTTGGGAGGAAATTAGGCTTCACCTGTAGGACAACTTTGTCCTTATTGAAAATAGTATGGGGGGGTTTACAAGGTAGAGCTTGTAATTCGCTCACCCTCCTAGCAGATGTTAGTGCTACTAATAGGACAGTTTCAAGAGTGATAAATCTCAGCAAACAAGAGTGGAGTGGTTCGAAGGGAGTCCCATAAGGGAACTTGGAATGGTCTTGGAGGATAGACATTAGTTAATCCCTTGAGAACTTGTATTTCTAAGGGTAGTTTGAAATACGATGGTTCCTCCGCAGTGCGCTTGAAGATTGATAGCGCCGCGAGATAGCCTTTTACAGTGCCAACTTGAAGGCCTGAGTTTGCCAAGTAGAGTAGAAACGATAACACTGTTGGTGTACCGCATGAAAAAGGGTCGATATTGTTCTCTCTACACCAGCTGCAAAATTTGTTCCAATGGCAGCGGTATAAAGACTTTGTTGCTGGCCTTCTGGCCGAAAGCAACACCTCCATGACGTCATCAGGGAGGTCCCAATCCTTCTATCTCAACCTTTCAGAAGCCAAGCGTGAAGGTTGAGGGTTCTTATGTCTGGATGGAGAACCTGACCTCCCTTCTGCGAGAGAAGATTCTCTTTGAGTGGAAGACAGATTGGAGGGCAGAGGACATATCCAGAAGGTCCGGGTACCACGTTCTCCTGGCCCAGACCGGGGCAATTAGGATCATGGTTTTCCGGAATCTTCTCAACCTCCTGATCATTTGAGGAATAACAGGGACTTGTGGAAACGCGTAAAGGAGTGGAAACTCCCAGTCCACTACGAATGCGTCCCCTAGAGCTCCTCTCGGGGGAAATTCCCTTGAACAGAACAGATCGCACTTCCTGTTGGTACTGGTGGCGAACAGATCCACCTAAGGGGTTCCCCAAAGGGCGAAGATCTCTTGAAGGACTTCCTGAGCTAGCTCCCACTCGTGGGAGACTGTGCTCTGCCTGCTCAGAACGTCCGCTGTCAAGTTCTTCTCTCCGGCTAGGTGAACTGCCGATAGAGAGATTCCTTCCTGAATTGCCCAAAACCAGAGCTGCATTGCCTCTCTGCACAGTGGCAGTGACCCTACGCCTCCTCTTTTGATGAGGTAGTGCATGGCCACCGTGTTGTCCGTCATTATCAGGACATTTCTCCCCTGTACTGATGGCAGGAAAGCTTTCAGCGCTAGTCTGATCGCTCTCAGCTCTAACAGGTTGATGTGTAGTCTGGACTCCGATGGAGACCAACGACCGCTGATGGTCAAGTCATTGGCATGGGCTCCCCTCCCCGTGAGTGAGGCGTCTGTGACTACTGTTATCTCCGGCCATGGTTGCCAAAACTTTCAAGATGTTCTCTGGATAGGCCCACCATTGAAGGTCGTGGGCGACCTTGTTCGGAATCCGGAGGAGATCTGCCATTCTTCCTTAGTATTGTGACCACTGGGTTCTTAGTTCCCACTGGAAAGATCTCATTCTCAGGCGAGCCTCTGGCACAAGGAAGATGCAGGATGCCATGAGGCCTAGCAATCTCAAAAAGTCAAAGGCTGGGAGATGTTGGGCATTTTGAAACTTGTTGACCATCTGCAGAATATCTTGAGCCCTCACCTCCGGTGGCGAGGCTTTTCCCAGGGAAGTGTCCAGGACCGCTCCGATGAACTGGAGTCTCTGTGATGGTATTATCTGTGACTTCTTTAAATTGAGGGAGAAGACCAGTTTGTGAAGGAAGTGGCAGACATCATCTAGCTGGATCTGAGCTTGTTCCGAAGATACAGCTCTGATCAGCCAATCGTCCAGGTAGGGGTAGACGTGGATCTCTTCCCTCCTTAGACTTGCAGCCACTACCGACATTAGCTTGGTGAAGACACTCGGGGCGGAGGTCAGCCCAAATGCCAGAACTCGAAATTGATAATGAGAGCTGCCAATTGCGAACCTCAGGTATTTCCTGTGTTTGAGATGGATTGGCACATGGAAATAAGCATCCTGGAGGTCCAGAGATACCAGCCAGTCCTGGATCTGGAGGGCCTGAAGGATCTGAGAGAGAGTTACCATCTTGAACTTGTCCTTCCTGAGGAACTTGTTCAATTCTCGTAAATCCAAGATAGGTCTCAGTTCTCCGTCCTTCTTCGGTATGAGAAAGTAGTGGGAGTACCAGCCCTTGTTCCTCTCCGCTACAGGTACCGGTTCTATGGCACCTTTCTCTAGCAGGTCTACAATTTCCTGCAGGAGGAGCGGATCTGGAACTTTTAGAGAGCTGTGCTCCGGTGAATGACTCTGAGGGATGCGTAGAAAGGGTAGGCAGTAACCTTGGGTAACTGTCTCCAATGCCCAAGCATCTGACGTAATAGCCTGCCATTCCGTCAGATGGTGAGTTAACCTGCCCCCTACAGGTGTTTTGTGTGGAAAGACCTCAGAGTGGTTTGGGGGCGGCTGATGCAGATGCCGAGGGTAAAGAGGCACCTGCTGCTGCTGCGGCCTTAGTACTTTTGACCCGTCCACCTCGGGTGGATCTCCGTTGGCCTCTTTGAGCCGGCTGTCCTCTGCCTTTCCCGAATGCGGAATAAAAGCGAAAGGGCTTTCCTCTCCCAGAGGTTCCTGAAGGGCGAAAAGGAGTTTAGCAGATTGCAGCTCCTAAAGATTTTTCTGCTGCTTTAGATGTTTGCAACTTTTCCAGACTGTCAGCAGCCTTTTTACCGAATAAAGAAGAGCGTCAAAGGGCATATTCAAAAGTCTGGCCTGTACATCTGGAGTAAAGCCAGATTTTCGTAAACACGCATGCCTGCGGATTGTATTACTTGCCGCCATGGACCTGCTGATACTGTCAGCGGAATTGATGCCAGTTTGAAGAGATTCGCATATGGCATCTTTGCCATCTTTAATGATGTTAAGGAAGGCTTCCCTTTCATCTCCTTCCGGTATGCAGTCAGCCGCTGATGAAGCACACTCCCACAGTGTGTGACTGAACCTGGCGAGCGTACAAGTGGCGTTGATGGATTTCAACGCCATACTACAAGCAGAAAAGACTTTTTTTGCCAGAGAATCGTACCTTTTGTCATCCCTGTCCTGTGGAACAGTAGGATAAGCGGATCTGCTGCTTGATGAAGTTGCCGCTTGAACCACCAGGATCTCTGGAGTCGGGTGTTTTGATAAATATTCAGGGTCAGCCGCAGCTACCCTATACTTGGCTGACAATTTTTTATTGACTGCAGGGATAACCTCAGGAGTTTCCCAATTTGATGAAATTTTCCTTTGTAAAGCTGTATGGAAAGGGACCACAGGATCCTCCTGTGGACCTTTATCTAGTATGTCTGTAAGGTCATCCTGTTGAAAAACAGGTGAAGGCGCAGAGCAACCCATGAATTCAATAATTCTTGCCATCAGGGTTCTATAGGGGGTTTCAGCATGTTCCCCTGGGTCTGGTTTGACAAATTCCACTTCTGGGGAAGTGTCCAATCCACTTGCCTCATGTAAGGATTCCTATTTTTCTTTCAGCCTTCTTTCCTCAGAGGTAAAATCCTCTGAAACAGGTGGTGTGGTCCTCTGCAGACCGAAGGGTCTTTCTTGGTCAGAATCCTCCCCTTCTTCATAGATTGAAGATAATCTGGGGTACCCTGACCTCGTAAATGGTGTAAAACCCATTTATTAAGCAGAAGGAGCCAAACTTGTCATTATTGGCCGAGAAAACATCGATGTCGTTGCCGCCGATGTGAAAGGCTTCGAAAGCGCAGAGAAAGGCGTTGAGAAAACTGGAAGAGGCCTCGAGGAACTCGAGAGGATCGGGATCCTGCTCGAGGATGTCGACGACATTCTCAGCGTCGTGCTGGAGGCTCTGGGTATAACCGTTGGCTGTAAAGTAGCTGTGGTTTTTTCTTTTATCGGCGTCGATGTCGGCGTCGACGATGGCGTCGATTCGATCGACCGATGCATCGAAGAACCCTTCGATAACGGCGTCGATGGCGCCGATCCATGAGTTGAAGGGATTTTCGACAACGGCGTCGAAGATGGCGCCTTCCTACCCGATGGGCCGTGACGCTCTCGGGTGGACTCTTTCGCTGGGTGCAACGACTCGCGGTGTTACAATCTTTTGGGTTTTTCACCCAGGGTATCACCCTCAGCTGTCTTCGAGGGTGTCGAGGCCGCTTTCTCGAAGATGCTTAGCATCTTTTTCCTGAATTCCTCCCACTCAGCCTGAGAGCTGTGTTTTGTGTGGCAGGAGACCCTTTCTGGGGAAACAGAAGATGACCAGGAAGGGGATCTTCGATGTCTCTTTTTTGAGTGTCTAGATCTCGACGAGTGGTGGGAGCTACTTCGAGACCTAGAATGCGAATGCTTTCGACGGCCAGGAGATGAATGCCTCGACTCGGCTGAAGAAATCGAGGAGGTTTTGACTGACTTACCTCTCTCGAGCTTCCCCTTGCGCTCCTTCAAGGCTTTCGCCTTTTGGACATGCAGTCCTCACATTCCGAACAATGGTGCTCGACTCCCAAGCACCACAAACAGATCATGTGAGGATCCGTTATCGACATTTTCTTTCCGCAGTCTCGACATTTTTTGAAGCTTGACCGCGGAGTCGTCGGTTTGGATGAGGAAGCCATTGAGTACGAGTTGGTTTTATCGAGGAAATATAAGAGGTTTATATGACTGAACTGAGCAACGATATTCTGAGGCCCTACGAAGCGCGGAAAAATGGAACTGTGCAACGGACACCGCGAGTGGCTATTTACGGGCATGGTGACGTCGGCGCTGATACGGTGGCTGTCGAGGGACACCAACTGGGCGGACGTCGACGCGCAGCACCCTCTACAGAGAAAACATTTCCGAGGCCAGCAAGCTGGAGACGAATTATCTAAGATAAGAAATACGTCGGAGGACAAAATCCTTTCGAAAGTATATTTCTCATCCTAGGGATTGTGTTGCGTTTGGAAGGGTGGGTTTTTATAGGGTGGTTGAAATGAGTAGGAGGGATTGTGGGAACTATAGTTTTTTGTCACAGTCGACTGGGAGTTTGGAAAATTACAATCAAAGAGATGGCGAGAAGAATGACTGGGATAATCGGGTAGGTAACTGGAAAATAGGGACATTGGGAGATGTAAAATTGTTGGATTTTGATAAGGGAGAATGACAGTGGGAAAAGGGGTTTAAATGGAATAGCCTATAAAGGCCTCAAGGACTTCGTCCTCCTCCCTTATGCAATACCACATCTAACCTGGGGCATTTCACTGAGCATAACCCCGGGTTCCCCTAAACCAGGTGATCCTCCCTCGCTCGTCCCCCTTCAGGATTGTGATCTGAGAGCGCCAGCCCTTCCCTGGCCACCCGAATAAGGGAATCTCAAGGTCTGCTTGGAGAATACCCTCAGGTTTCTCACAGCAGGCACCCCTGGGGGAAATCCCTCCACCATCTGTAAATGTGTTATTGCAAGTGATTTCTGATCGTAATTGACATCTCTGTTCTTCAAATTAATACAAATGCAAATAATAGGGATGTTAAGGTTACGACACAGATGATGTGTGATGATGGAGGTGTTCAAGGCCTAAAGAGATATGTGTCAATCTGGCTTTAGAGCATCCAGAGGCACGGAAACTGCTCTTCTAAACACCTGTCTAGACCTGCTATCAAATCTTGACACTAACACCCCCTCTATCCTCATTCTCCTTGACCTCTCCTGTGCCTTCGACACAGTTGACCACGACATCCTGATCGCATGTCTCTGTGACACCCTAGGAATCACAGATCAGGCTCTGGTGTGGTTAACCTGCTTCCTCTCTGACCACCCATCCCAGGTGGAACTCTGAGCCTTTCACTCGATTATCACTTTCTCAACCTGTGGTGTTCCCCAGGGACCTAACCTATCCCCCTGGTTCTTCAACGTCTATATTGCTGCTCTGGCATGTCTGATTGCCACTTTTGAATTGAATTGATATTTGATTTCTATCACGCTCATAGACAAGTGTTTCAGAGTCTGACAAGGCAAGGGAGAGGAGGAGATTAGGGGAGAACAAAACAATGATCTTACTAGGCCCAGTGACATTGAGAACGCGCAAGTGCATGGTAGAGGGGGTGGGAAAAAGTGCATGCAAGGGGGAAGATGTGGAAAGAGCAGAGGAAGGAGAAACAGATAAATAATAATAAATAAATGAATAATAAAGGCAACAAACAGTGGCAGTGCAGCCAGCAAGTGGCAAGTGCTGGGTTTAAGGCAGCAGACAGAGTAGGTCTGATAAGTGCAGGAAGAAAAAGGGGGGAGCTGTATGGGTACAGATACAGACTGCAGTGCAAGGGGTGGCCCGGATGCAGTGCGGGAGGGTGGCAGGGTGAGCAGGTACCTGGGCCCAGAGGACAGACGGTGGCCAGGTGCATATTGCCAAGAGAGAACAGATCGGCAGGGGAGAGGGGGAAAGAAGGCAGAAGCAAAGAGGAAGGTCTTGAGGTGCTTACGGAAACAGAGATGATTTTCCTCAAGTTTTAGAGTGGCAGTGAGACTGTTCCAGAGGGAGGCCCCAGCCGAAGACAGAGATCTACCTCAACTTGTTTCTTTGAAAAACGACTGACTCTGAGGGAGTTAGAGGTAGAGGTGGAGGTATTTGTGGAGGCATAGCTGAAGGTATTTTGGACCCAGGCCCCAGAAATCCTTGGGTACAATGCAGAGGGTTTTGAATTTAATCCTTGTATCCACTGGGAGCCAATGGAGAGATTTCAGAGCTGGAGAGATATGATTCCAGGGCTTGAGACCAAGGACAAGTCTCGCAGTCCTGTTCTGGATTAGTTGCAGAGGGCGGGGAGTAGAGGCAAGTAGATTTAGAAAGAGGCTGTTACAATAGTCCAACCTAGAGAGAACCAAAGCTTGGAGGACTGTGAGCTTCTGTGGGAAGGAGAGGAAAGGCAGAGTACCTCTGACGAGGTGCAGCAGGAAGTTTGACTTTTTAGAGACATCAGCGATGTGGGCGGAGAAGGAAAGTGTGGAGTCAAAGAAGACCCAGAGGTTCTTAGCCTCGCAGGTGGGGGTAGGAGGAGGGCCAAGGGAGACCAGCCAGAGAGTGAGGGGAAAGGATGGCGAAGGTGTGCCGATGAGGAGGATCTCCGTCTTACTGCTATTCAGATAAAGATCATTGGCGTACACAAATCTTGATTGGCAGTTAGGCAATCAGAGATGAGAGAGGAGGTGGCTGAGGGCAGCCTGAAAATTAGTTGATTGTCATCAGCGTAGCAGTGGAAATTTTAGCAGAAAATGGCAATGCAGTGGGCGGAATTTGCCAGGTATTGGTTGAAAAGCCAGGGTGAGAGGTTAGAACCCTGGGGAAGATAGGTGATAGGAAGGACCCAAGTTGGACCTGCAAGGGTTGATCAGAGAGGAAAGAGGTCAGCCAGGCCAGAGCCTGATCAGTGATACCCAGGTTATCACAGAGACGGTTAAGCAGGATGGTATGGTTGACCGTGTCAAAAGGCAGAAGAGAACTTGAGTAGGATAAGGACAGAGGGAATGTTAGAGTCAAGGTTGTAGAGCAGATCAGACTGGTGGTCATTGAGACAGACAACAGAATCGGACTGAAGGTTACGCTGAGAAATGGCCAGGTTTTCCAGGAGTTTGCTCAGAAAGGGAGTAATGGAAATTGGGTGATAGCCAGACAAGAAGAATCTGCTGTGGGTTTCTTGAGAAGATGGTGCACAAGGGAGTGCTTCAGAAGGGAGGGCAAGAGTCCTGAGGAAAAGGAATGGTTGCAAAAATAAGCAAGGGCCGGAGTGAGAGTGTCTATGTGGTCCTTGATGGTTTTAGAGGAACAGGCATGAACCTGTTTTCATGAGGCTTTCGTAGATTGGACTTGTCTAGCGCCCTCATCAGGGGAGAAAAGAGGAAAGGACGAGGAGGAGGGTGGGGGGGTGTCTGATGGAGGGTCAGCAAGCACAGGCAGAGAGAGGAGAGGAGGAGATGGTGGGCAGGATGTCCTGGGCTTTTGAGATAACGTGAAAGGCAAGGACATTGCACAGAGCCTGGGAGGTAACAGGAGGGGTAGACTGCAGCAGGGTTGGCCAGCTCCTTGCAGATTTTAAAGAGTTTGGCTGAGTTGTTAGATGCCGTAGTGACACAGGCTTGAATGTGGACTCTCTTCTTGATGAGGACAGAGAGTTGGTATTACTTTTGGAGCAGGCGACAGGCCAGTTTGTCCGAGGATGAACAAGAAGCCCTCCATTTCCTCTCAACTGCCCTAAACTTGCGTTTGAGTGTAGCTAGGTTGGAGTCATATCAGGAATTGCAATTGGCTTTGGACTTCAAACTGATCCTCATGACAGGGGCAAGAGCATCAAGAGTATCAGAAATTGAAGAGTAGAGCAGAGACAGGGCTATGTTAGGATGTGAGACAGCTAGAGGTGGGGGGGGAGAAGGTGGTGGCACCTGTAACTTGCAGTGCTACGTGGACGACATGCAACTATCTTACAGGCTACCCTCGGCCACCTCCTCCTCCTCACTCATATCTGTCTGTCCCTATATTCAGTCTTGGTGTGCTGCAAAAGACCTCTGCCTTAACGCCACTAAGACGGAGATCGTTTGCATTGGGACCCCTTCTCCCGCTTTCCCACTGTCACTCTGGCCGGCCTCCCTTGGCCCTGCATGCGCACCCACCTGCGAAGCTAGAAACCTTGGGGGTCACCTTTGACTCCACTGTCTCCTTCTCCTCTCACATTTCAGACATCTCTAAAAAGTCTAACTATAAGCTTCACCTACTCATAGGTACTCAACTTTTTCCACTTTCCCCCTGGGGCTCACTGTCTCCAGAACCCTGGTTCTCTCCAGACTGGACTATTGCAACAGCCTTTTCCTCAACCTCCCTTCTTCTGCCCTGCACCCTATGCAACTCATCCAGAACACAACCACAAGTCTTATCCTTGGCATCAAGCCCAGGTACCACATCTCTCTGTTGCTGAAATCCCTTCATGGCTCCCTGTGGCTGCAAGGATCAAATTCAAGATCCTTTGCATTGTTCATAAGGCTTTCTGGGGCCTGGCACCTACCTACCTGCAACTCTGTCTACCTAAATACTGTCCCTCACGAGCCCTGCACTCATCTACCTCCAACCTTCTGCGAGTGAGCCAGTCTCCAAGCAGAGATCTGGAGGGAGATCCTTATCCTCAGCCGGTGCCTCCCTCTGGAATAGCCTATCTGCCACCTTCCGTCTTGAGCGGGATCTCCTCTTCTCCTCTTCCTTCTCTCTCCCTCTACCCTGCTAATCCAGTTCTGTTTTTTTCTCTCCCTCCCTCCCTCCTCTTCCTTACAGCATGCTGACTGGCCAGCGGGTGTACCTCAGTCTCACTGGTCCATGGCACCCCTGCCAGTCCTCTCTCACACTTGCCTCAGGGCCCTACACCCCACCAAGACACAATGTATTTGGTAAATTAACCCAAGAGAGTGGCTCTCTGCACTTACCCCAGTCTCAACCGACCGGGTTCACTTGATCCTCTGCGTCCCTGTCACTCTCTGTGCACTTGCGCGATGGTATGCAACGCGCCTGAAGGTCATCTGTCTGTCTCCCCTGTCTTCACCCCTTAATTGCACTGTTAAAACTGCAGAATCCCCATCAGGCCTATTTGCTGTCTCCCAAACTATTAAATGTATTTTTTATGCACTTACTCTGCCTGTGCAGACTATTATCTCAGAATTTCCAGGGCTCTGAGCGTCTGTTTTTTTTCCTCTATGTTGCCACCCTCCTTGAGTTCTTTGAAACACTTGCCTGTGTATATGCGCTATATAAATAAAGAATACCATACCATAATGCATGCTGGAAAAGTATAAAGTTTGGACAATGCAGGCAAAAGGGCTAAATCGCCCCTGCCAGGACTTGAAGCTTTGGGCTTGTCACCTATTGTAGCTCTAGACATCATTGTCTTTGAGTCCCCTTTGGTCCCTTCTGCTTCTCCTCTCATGAACCTCTGCATCCCTCACAGAAACTAGCAACAAGAGCCTGACCAAATGACAGAAGCTGTGCTCTGCAAGATAATGTTATATTAAATTATTGATAGGGCACCTGAAATAACGGGGCTATTTAAATGTAATCACTTAAAATATTGTTTTGTTAATTAAGAATCAGTTTGGGGATGGCGGGGTCCAAAGCCCTTACACATTATTATTTAAATACATCACATGAAACAACATGAAGTAGGTTATGGGTGAAGATACACAGCAATCTAGTTTAAAATGACCCACATTGATGTAACCCTGTAATACAATCTATGCTTCATCTGTTAAAACGAATTTAAAGATGCTTTTCTGTTGCATTATGATGAACGAAGACCAGGTTTAAAAATCGAAAGTATACACATTGACCAAGTCTGCATTTGTGTTTGGAGTAGGTAACAAATGTGTATTTGAGAACAACAGAATGTTTTAAACTTCCTAGTGCTCAGTCCTTCGTTTTACCTCCTCCACCTACATCACTAGGGAAACCCGGCTCTTGCAGTGATCAGGTGTTAAACACCTCATGCCAAACAGCCCGTGAATAACAAAAACCGTGACCTGGCTGGAATGCCAGCCCAAGCCCAAATAGTTTCACTCCTTACAAGCACACACTTTCAAAAGACTATTGTTTTAAAACTAAGCAAGTAAAGTGTTTCAGTTTGAAATAGCAAACACGGAGCAAGTTTTGGAATGAAATTAAAAGACGTGATGGATTATTTTTTTAACTAATGATTATTATTATTTTGTTGTATAAAATATGTACCATTTCCAAGATGTATTTTTATTATTATGCTGTATATGTACTATTTGCAATGGTGACACACTAACACATCTGTATTTTACTATTACACAGGGAAAAACACACACGTTTGCCAGCATAAAAGAAGTCTTGTTTTGTGCTGACAAGCGCTTTTGTATTTTGCAATACAAGTAATTTGTAAGGAAAGTGAAAACGAAAATGATGTTTGCCTGTTGGCAACTGCTCAGACCATGGGGTTATACGGCAAACCTATTTACTAGCCAAAAAATATGGATTTATCTTGAAAGTGAACTTTGAGCATTCATCTGTTAGTGACAGCAAATAGGTTTATACAACAAAGCTGACAGCTCTCTCAACAGAATCAGAAAGTTCTCACAGACCTATTCTGCCCATGTTATGTTATTTGACCACATTTTTTAATGCGCTTGTTTACTCACAGAACTGCACGGGTTGCTTGGTGATTTTTGCATTATTTGACATTTCTCATTGTAAACTCTTGCTAAACGCCATAGGATTGGTCCGATTTTGTGGTAAGAGGAACACAAAATGATAGCTGCATTCTTCCTCAGAGCTGAAAATAGTACTACATATGGCCCCATTATCGAAATTTGGTGATATCTCAGTGCTAAATTATGTGAGATACCACAAAACTGTATTACCATTACCACCCTTTGGTCCGGTGGTAGTACTGCTGGATTACAAGTGGTTGTAGGCGGTGTTAGTACCCATTATTTGGAGTCCCTAGGACTCCATGGGGGATTACAGTGGTATTTCTGCCGGCAGTAATACCGCTGAATTGGTCGATTTTGGGTGGAAGAAATACCTCCCAGCTTATTTCTGGAGGTTTTTACTCCACCTTACTCCCAAACCTTTGGTTGTAGGCATTCCTGCCACATGATTACCGCACCAGCGAACTAATGAGGCTCATATACATGGTTATGTGGTCAGGATGTGGCAGTAGCAGAATTACTGCCTCTTTTACCACACAACCATATTGAGTTTGGTAATAATGTGGAGGAAAACTTTCCACATTTCAATATTTCCTGCAGGTGAAATTAACGCCCACAGTAAATACTTCAAAACCGCAATTACTTCACACCATACTACCCTACCACTCTACCCTAATTCTAAAACTTGTCCAATCTCTTCCATCTGTGGTACAATTGCATCTAGCAAGTCTGCCTAATAACATATCTGTGGTGTAGTCACATTTAGAAAGTCTGCCCAATAGCATATCTGTGGTATAATTGCATCTAGAAAGTGCGTCTAATAGGATTTCTGTGGTGTAGTTCCATTTAGAAAGTCTGCCTAATAGCATATCTGAGGTATAATTGCATCTTGAATGTCTGCCTAACACCACATCTGTGCTGTAGTTAGAAAGTCTTCCTACTAGCATATCTATGGTGTAGTTAGAAAGTCTGCCTAATAGCATATCTGTTGTACAATTGCATCTAGAAAGTCTGCCTGATAACATATCCGTGGTATATTTGCATCTAGATAGTCTGCCTAATAGCTTATATGTGGTATAATTGCATCTAGGAGGTCTGCCAAATAGCATACCTGTGGTGTAGTTAGAAAAACTGCATTATAGCATATCAGTGGTGTAGTTGAACTTAGAAAGTCTGCCTAATAGCATATCTGTGGTATAATTGCATTGTGAAAGTCTGCCTAACAACATATCTGTGCTGTAGTTAGAAAGTCTGCCTAATAGCATATCCGTGGTATAATTGCATCTTGAAAATCTGCCCGATAGCATATCTGTGGTGTAGTTAGAAAGTCTCCTCCAACAACATATCTGTGGTATAATTGCATCTAGAAAGTCTGCCCAATAGCATATCTGTGGTGTAGTTAGAAAGTCTCCCGAAATAGCATATCTGTGGTGTAGTTACATTTAGAAAGTCGGCCTAATAGCATCTCTGTGGTCTAGTCCGCACTTAGAAAGTCTGCCTAAACAGCATATCTTGTGGTATAGTTGCATTTAGAAAGTCTGCCTGATAGCATCTCTGTGGTCTAGTTTAAATTAGAAAGTCGGCCTAAATAGCATATCTTGTGGTGTTAGCTACATCTAGAATGTCTGCGAAATTAGAACTTCTGTGGTCTAGTTTCATTTAGAAAGTCCACTTAATAGCTCATCTGTGGTATAATTGCATTTAGAATGTGGTATAATTGAATTTTGAAAGTGAGAATAATGCAGTATTGTTGAACTTAGATTATGTAAATAATATTGTTTAGTTAAACTTAAAAACTGCGAACAAGATCACCAGGTAGTATAGTTGAACTTAGAAAGTGCAAATTATCGCTGTGGTACAACATTAGTACTGTTAATCATAGAGGGTGTGTACAATTAACTTCTGGTGGTATAGTTGAAGTGTGAAGGTGTGAACAAAATCATCCAACGCCAACTATAATGCAATTCTAACTAATGCAAATCATGAGTCTACCCAACCCACCACAGTCCACCGAAAATGACCCCCTTGCGACTGCCTCCCATCCCCTCCCTTCCCAAACCATCCTGCCCTCCACCAGATCCCCTACCCATCCCCTATCCAAACACCAAGCCAGAGGGGCACCCACCACGCAATCCACCCACCCTACCTGCCATCCCACCACCTGCGACCGCTACACAACCAACTTTCGACTCCTTCACTCCAATATCAACTGACCAATTTCTCAAACTTCTCTCTGTCCGCAAACCATCCAGCTCCCCACTTGACCCCTGCCCAGCCACAACCCTCAAAGAAATGTTCGCATCTACCTGCGCAGGAGAACATGCAAGAACCATCATAAACGACTACCTCTCCTCAGGAATTTTTCCCGACACGTTCAAAACTGTTCATGTCAAGCCCCTTCTAAAAAAAACTTCCCTCGACCTTTTCGAGCACAAAAACTACCGCCCCATCTCAAATAACAGGTTCCTTGCAAAACTCATTGACCGAACCGCCTACTCCCAACTAAATGCCTTTGTCGATGCTAACAATCTCCTAGACCTCGCTCAATCAGCACCCGCTACTCTGGCCATCTGCCATGGGCAATTCGCCGACACCCTCAAATTCAGTAAAAAACCTTGGATGCACCCTAGACTCAGACCTAACCCTCTCATCCCAAGTCAACAACGTCTCTAAGTCCTGCCACTACCACCTTAAAACTCTAAGGCGCATTTTTCCATACCTCTCCTTTCCCAATAGGATCTCTGTGGTCCAATCAATTGTTATGTCAAGACTGGACTATGCTAACCCTCTCTAACTCGGGATCCACGCGTACCAACTGACTAAACTACAAAGAGCACAAAACGCTGCAGCCAAACTGCTACTATCACTTGGCCCAATCGATCACATCTCTCCAGCCCTCAAAACGCTGCACTGGCTTCCGGTTGCCCGAAGGGTGACCTTCAAGACCTTATGCATCTCTCACCGAGCAATACACAAAACCGGACCTCAATATCTTCAAGAAAAACTAAAACCCTATCATCCTCCTCGTACTTTAAGATCAAGCTCTGCCGGCCTCCTAGTCATACCAAAAACCAACTCAGTCAGGTTAGGTGGATCATCTTTCTCAGCCGTGGCCCCCGCTTCCACCCCACATACGACTCACCGAGGACCTCATGTTGTTCCGCAAACTACTGAAAACATGGCTCTTCCCCTAAAATCGACTCTTAACTCAAACTAGATAACAGCAACTCAATTACCTTAGCCCAAAGCCGCTATATCATAAATAACAATCCAGCATCATGATCCGAGTGAGAAATCGAAAACTAATAAGCGCTAATGTAAATTTAAACAGATAAACTGAATAGAGCGAATGAAGTGGATGAAAGTAGTGAAGTGGATGATATGAATAATTTGGATGAAAGCAGTGAAGTGGTTGCAATTAAGGAAATGGATGAGAGGAACGAAGTGGACGAGAGGAATAAAAAGTGGACGAGAGGATGGAAATGATGAGTACATGATACGGACGGAGTGCACGGAATAGATAGAGTGCATGGAACGGATTGATGGCATGGAAAGACAGAATGAATGGAATGAACGGAATGTATGGAATAGATGAATCAAGTGCATGAGATAGATGCAGTGCATGGGACGTAGGTAGAATGGATAAAGTGGGTTGAACGGATGAGGAGTGTAGAATGGAGGATAAGTATAGAGCGGATGAAGATTGTGGAGCAGGTGAACAGTGTGGAGCGGATGAAGAGTGTGGAGCGGATGAAGAGCGTGGAGCGGATGAAGAGTGTGGAGCGGAGGAAGAGCGTGGAGCGGATGAAGAGCGTGGAGCGCATGAAGAGCGTGGAGCGGATGAAGAGCGTGGAGCGAATGAAGAGTGTGGAGCGGATGAAGAGTGTGGAGCGGATGAAGAGTGTGGAGCGGATGAAGAGCGTGGAGCGGATGAAGTGCGCGGAAAGGATGACGTGCACGGAAAGGATGACGTGCGCGGAAAGGATGACGTGCGCGGAAAGGATGACGTGTGCGGAAAGGATGAAGTGTATGGAAAGGACAAAGAGTGTGCGGAGTGGGTGGAGCGCGCGGAGCGGATGGAGCATGTGGAGTGGATGAAGCGCGTGGAGCAGATGACTTGTGAGGAAAGGACAAAGCGTGTGGAAGGGATGAAGTGTGTGAACGGATGACGCCAATAGAACAGTTGAAATGGGCAGAATGGATGAGGTGGGTGGAACGGATGTAGTGGGTGGAACGGATGTAGTGGGTGGAACGGATAAGGTGGATGGAACAGATGAAGCTGATGGAACGGATGAAGCAGGTGGAACGGATGATGTGGGTGGAACGGATGATGTTGATAGAACGGATGAAGTGGGTGGAATGGACGAAGCGGGTGGAACAGATGAAGCGGGTGGAATGGATGAGGTGGATGGAACTGATGAAGTGGATGGAACGGATGAAGCAGGTGGAACGGATGATGTGGGTGGAACGGATGATGTTGATAGAACGGATGATGTTGATAGAACGGATGATGTTGATAGAATGGATGATGTGGGTGGAACGGACGAAGCGGGTGGAACGGATGATGTTGATAGAACGGATGATGTTGATAGAATGGATGATGTGGGTGGAACGAACGAAGCGGGTGGAACAGACAAAGCGGGTGGAACAGACAAAGCGGGTGGAACAGATGAAGTGGGTGGAACAGAAGAAATGGGTGAAACAGATGAAGTGGATGGAATGGGTGAAGCAGGTGGAATGGATGATGTGGGTGGTTGGGATGATGTTGATAGAACGTATGATGTTGATAGAATAGATGATGTGGGTGGAACAGACGAAGCGGGTGGAACGGACGAAGCAGGTGGAACAGATGAAGTGGGTGGAACAGAAGAAATGGGTGAAACAGATGAAGTGGATGGAATGGGTGAAGCAGGTGGAACGGATGATGTGGGTGGTTGGGATGATGTTGATAGAACGTATGATGTTGATAGAATAGATGATGTGGGTGGAACGAACGAAGCGGGTGGAACGGACGAAGCGGGTGGAACGGATGAAGTGGGTGGAACAGAAAAAATGGGTGAAACAGATGAAGTGGATGGAATGGGTGAAGCAGGTGGAACGGATGATGTGGGTGGTTGGGATGATGTTGATAGAACGGATGATGTTGGTAGAAGGGATGATGTGGGTGGAACGGAAGAAGCGGGTGAACGGATGAAGCGGGTGGAACGGATGAAGTGGGTGGAACAGATGAAACGGGTGAAACAGATGAAGTGGATGGAACGGGTGGACGGATGATATGGAGTATATGGATCAGATGGAGTATATGGAACAGATGGCGTGCATGAATCAGACCATGCATGAATCAGACCGAGTACATGAAACAGAGTGAGTGCATGGAACAGATGGAGTATATGGAACAGACGGAGTACATGAATCAGACCGAGTACATGAAACATATGGAGTACATGGAAGAGATGACTGCATTCGATAAAGTACATGGAAGAAATGAGTCCATGGAACGGATGGAGTCCATGGAACTGATCGAATGCATGGAGCAGATGGAGCGCATGGAACAAATGGAGTGGATAGAACAGATGGAGCGGATAGAACAGATGAAGTAGATGTTACGGATAGAACTGCTGGAGTGCATACAATGGAGGGAGATCATGGAACCGATGGAATGCATGAAGTGCGTCGAGCGGATGAAGTGTGCCCAATAGCGTCACTGTGTTAAAGTTGAATTCCAAAGTATGCACTAATAGTGTCACTGTAGTAGAAATGAATTTATTAGGTATTCCCAACTTTCGCTGAGTGTACCTGGTCGCATACACTTTACTGATTACCACAATATCCCACTACTTTGCTTACTCTCTCCTATACACCAGCATTCAATTAGAACACAGCAGTACTATGACACATTCGGTAAAGCTGTTCTCATACTAACATTACCCATCAAACTACCCATCATCCTTATAAAACAGATAACTAGCACCCACCGGCTAGCTTAGGCGTCTCCTCAGGCCTAACGCAGCCAGAACTCAGTCTGAATGTCCACCCTCCAGACTGAACACATACAAGTGATCTCCTCTGCTCCACACCTACCGTTAAGAAGCAGCTATCATGCAACAACCACACCAGCTGCACACATACCTGGTGCGCCCATGCACTTTACGACTCTATCTCTCTGAACTGACTCGAACTGCGGTTCCCGAGGACGTTCAACCTACCAGTGCCTTGAGATCATACCAATGGTACATAAGGCACTATACAAATGCAAAATAACATAACATAACAATGTAGTCCAATGCACTCTATGATTGGGTCTAAATCTGCCAAACCACCATTCATGCTTCGCAAATGTACCTCCATGGTAACAATATCTGAGTAATAGGCATATAATCCACATTTAGTTTCCGCCCCTCTATTTTTGCGCAAAAGAATAAGTAAGGCCAGTTAAACAAATGACCACATGATCCTAGTCACTCTTTTAACTATTTGACTTTACGGTAACCATGTGAAGGTAAGTCCTTGACTGCTCACACCAGAGAGAATACTAGGGAAGGAAGGCCCAAATAGATTTTGTAAGGATAACAAGTTTTAATCTCACACCCATATCCGAGCAACACATAGAACTCTGCTGCTAAGAACGTTCTGCCAAGAGAGGGTACAAGCAGAGTCTTAAGAAGAGACACATTGTCATAGTGATGAAATACATACAGTAAAAACCTGCGCGGCGGGTTGGTGTGCATCTATACAAGATCCGCCTGCCCCATAGGGGATGCCAGGTCATTGGTTTCAGCCCAGTCCGTCCGTCTTCCATCACGTGGCTGCCGTGGAGATCATGTTCTTCTCACTGATGAAGGTCAAAGAATGAATTAACTATGCTCCTAACACAATGCTACTTTATCATTGTACTGTGCACCTGGCAGGCCTTAAGACTGGCACACAGGAGGTTCTGGGGTACTCTAACCTTCACACACACATTTCCCTCACTCCCTTCTGTGCCATCCGGCTCCAAGGTCTCCACCCTCGTTTTGAACTATAAAGTATCCCTCCCAGCACCTCGCGATACAAATCATATGATTATAGCTCAAAGACATGCAATGTCTGTCCTCTTTGAACATTTCAGGACTTGTTACTTTGGGGTTGGTGGTGAAAGGGCACCTGGTGCTGTGGAATGGAATCTTGGGGGTTAGTTAGTTATATGGGCTATAACTTCAGTTGTAGGGCTTTGGTTTCTTTTAGGGCTGCAAAGTTTTCAATCACTTTAAGGCAGATCTGATTTGAGCTGGGCAATGCTTATCTCATTCTGGTCCACCCGCTCTACTAGACTATCTAGGTCTCTCCTATGCTCTCCGATGGATTCCAGCATGTCTTTCCGTAGAACCACCATTTCGGGTTGAAATGTCTCTCTAATGTCCTGTTTCAAGGATTCTAAGGACAGCAGCAGAAGTCAGAGGTAAGTGGGGTTCCAGCGGATGAGGTTTCCTCTATAGCGTCTTCATCCCCAGTGTGTCTGTCTTGGATTTGCATTTGTTTTGAGGCAATCCTAAAGGCATTTATATAAAGGGCTGTATGTTTGGTGTCTTTTGTTTTGCGAGCTGGCTTGGACATTGTTGTAGCTTCTTTGTTTTCCAGTCTCCAATGGTGATGCAGCAACTCTGGGTGCAGCAGGATAGAGGCATAAGTCAGTGCAGAGTTGTTAAGCCCAGGTTCATGGGCAGTTGGGTAGAACACTGTTCGGATTTAGGCACTCATTATCCCCAGCGGTTCCTCAAACCCTGCGGGCCATTGCATACTTGCCGTGAATGTAGGCCTGCTGTGCCATGCATGCTATGTGTGCCACACCAATCAGTTGCGTCACACAAAATGTGGGGGCCCCCCTTCGAGCCATGCTGAGGGGCCCACTCCCCCAACTCAGCAACAAATCACGGGTCGCGACACACTCTGGGTTGCCTAGATTATCACGCTTGCGCAATACGCACAAATCTGCTGTTGAAGGGGTATGCCGCATACTACACTAGGGCCCTCATTCCAACCCAGGTGGTAAATTCCCTACTTTACCACCATGGTGTAAACTCTGTTTACAGCATGGTGGATGGCGGATTTACTGCCCCATTCCAAGGTGAGTGGGGCGGTAAATCCCCAATCCCCATTTACCCTTCCCCATTCCCATTTTTGCCCCATAGGGCATAATGGGAGTGGGGAAGGCGCTAATTACGGCACCGTAAATTACGGTGCCGTAATTAGCGCCAAGGACGCTTGGCGCCTTGGTACTTAACGCCTGCTAAAAGCAGGCGTTAAGGTGGAAATCAAGCATTAAGGGTTAGACCCTTAATGCCTGGGTTGGAATGAGGGCCTAGGAGAAAGATACAAATATGTGTTTTAATGGAATATACAGCACACTTTCTGAGAATAACTGTCTAAAATGCCAGAGTGTTTGCAATGGCTTTGTAGGGTAAAACCAATCCAATCCATGCAACTCACCAACAGTGCACAGGAACATTAATGCTTTGCTATTAAACATGCCAAACCACAATGAAAACATGTCCAACTGGCTGCACAATGTAGACTAGTGTAATAACATTATAGTAAAGCATGCCAGGCCACATTTAGACATGCCTAGACTGGTTGCACCAAAATGCCAGTTGAAGCAATCACACTCATCAAGAAGAGAAAACACATTCAAGCCTGTGTCTCTGTGGCCTCTAACAACACGGCCAAACTCTTTAAAATCTGTAAGTAACTGGTCAATCCTGTTGCGGTCTTTACCGCTCCTGTTCCCTCCCAGGCCCTCTGTATGGCTCTGTTCTCTCACCGCTCTGCTAAAACTCAGGACATCCAGGGTTACACACTTCCTGATGCAGAGAGTGGGTGGGGGTAGATCTCTCTCCAATGCAGGTGCTTCCCTCTTTAAAAGCCTCCCTGCCTCAATCAAACTTGAGCCAAACCACGTGAAGATCCGGAAGCAGCTCAAAACGTTCATCTTCTCCTCTGCTTTCTCTCCTTCCCTCCCCTCCTGGCCTACCTGACCTACCTGTCTGCTGTACCGACTTGTTGCTGGGCTACCGTCAGAGTCTCACTATGTCCAGACTGTTTCTTGATCAGTCACCCCTGCACTGCCTCTGGGCCTAACACGCACTCAGGAGCTGTAACTGTAACCCTACAGTCCCTTGTTCTCCTTGCACTACCCAGAGCTGCACTGCCCTGTTTTTCCCTCCACTCTCCCTTGCACTTCCCCCCTCCCTTTCCCATTTCACTTCTCGTTCTCACACCTGCTCAATCTGAATGACACAAGGCCGAGTAAGATAGTTTGTCTTGTCCTCCCTCTATCTTCCCTCCCGTGTCTTGTCGCGCCTAGAAACACTTGTGTACAGGGGCGTTATTAATGACTTGTATCTTATCATTTTATCACAGGTGCCCAGACAAATATATAATGCCCGAGTAAGAAACAACTTATCTGGCAGCACCCAAATTCCAGTCTTGCCAGGTAATTACACCTAGCAGGACTGCTTTATCAGAAATGCCCAGTTACAAAAACAAGTCATGCCAAACTGAGGAATTACGACACTGGCAGAACCAAAATGCCTCTCTAGCCACTAATACCACATATCATGCCTGCTTAGACTGGACATGGACAACCATTATGATATGTCACACTATCCCGCCTCGCCCACAAACATTCCCTCTCCCTCCCACCCCTTCCCCAACCTCCAAAATCAGATCCTTGGCCCAGAATTACCTCCACGTCCCTCTTCCTTGTCCCAGGGCATACATATGAGGCTCCTTCACTCTTTGGTAAGTACTGGGATGAGGAAGAGTCGGACTAGGAGTAATGAAGATTACAGGTAGCTAAGTGAGGCATTACCTCCATGTACCTCTACCTCATCCCAGCACTTGTGTATGAGGCAGACTGCCTCATACACAAATAGTGGGACTAGGAAGAATAGGGCTAGGAGTAACGAATATTACTAATACATAATCAAGACATTAAACACAAGTAGTGGTGCAACACCATTGAGTTGACTGGGATTCAGCACTCCTCCCCCCCGAAATGTTGGGCTATGTTGACTCGACCTGGCTGACCTTCAGAGCAGTTGCCGGACAGAACAGGACAAAGATGTTAAACGGCACCTGGATTTTGCTGTCAACAAGAGCCTAGGAATTACTAACATAAATCATTTCACGTTAGTACCTGCATTCAAATGCCAAATTATTTAGCCAATTGAAATCGTGATGTGGGTTTAGTACATTTATGCCAGGGGAGTGATTGGAAGGGTAGAGAGGGAACATTTGAGCACTCAATTCTCGCAGCAGTCCATAAGTGGGAACTTTAAACCTTAAAGGAGCGAGTTAACTGCTTGTAACATTGAAGCTGCACTAGAATAGTCCCATTAAAATGCATAAAGAAGAAATAGGATTCCCCCACACAAATAAATACGGCCCTCCCCCACCGCCCGTGAAGTTAGCGCCTCTCCCAACATTTGAAGGGTTAGCCCTGCCGAAATGTAGGTTTTGTTGCACCCCAGGACACAAGCACACACACCATTCACCATATACACACATGCACACCCAGCCATCTATACATTTAAATGTGCACCCTTTCACCATCTACTCACACAGGCAGCCACCTTATCATTTAAGTGTGCATGCTTTCACCATACACTCACACACGCACCCGTCATGGGGTTAAGGGGAGCCCTATTACTTCAAATAGAAATTGTTTCTTTTTGAAGTCACATTGACTTCATAAAGAAATGATTTCTTTTAAGGACTGAACCATAACGGAAATAATTTCTTTATGAATGCAGAGTGACTTCAAAAAGATACTGGGGGTCATTATGACCCTGGCGGTAGCCGTGCCGGTAAATACCGCCACGGGAGTCATGAATTTTCCGGTGCTCGGGAATGGGCAATTACCAGTGCATTAAAGCCCCGGCGAACCCAGTAATTGCCCATTCCTAGGTGCAGGAAAATATTACTCCCCATTCCCATTCGAGTCTCATTGTACTCAATTGAATGGGGAGGCCGGATGCACCGGCACAATTCATGAATGGTCGAGTTGTGCGCGCCGGTGCGTTCTGACTGCCAGGCACCCGCTTGCAGAACTCTTAGTTTGCCGGTCCAGAAACAACAGAACCGCCAAGCTTACCGGTTCCATTGTTTACAGACCGGCAAACTCATAATGAGGCCCACTGTTTCTTTTTGAAGTCATAGGGCTTCCCCAACCCATGACATGGAGGCCTCCAGCCTAGGGTCTTCCATTGCATGGGGTGGAGGGATCCCTCGGACTTCAAATAGAAAGTTTTTTGTAGTCACTCTGCCTTCATAAAGACATTATTTCTGTTACAGAAATAATTTTTTTATGAATGCAAAGTGAAATAAAAAAGAAAAATACATTTTTCTCCAAATGGGGCTACCTCACAGGCCAGTGACCTCAATGTTGTGTGTGCAACGGATCTGCTGATGGAGTGGGGCATTCAGCACTCAGGAGTCTGCATGCATCTGTGCTACCACCGTCCCAGCGGTTCGCTCATGGGATGCCTATCCCTCAACTGGCACCCCCAGCCTCAACCACAGCAGTGGAGGAAGGGAGTTTTAATCTGCATTGTAGGAGTCCATAGGACTCCAAGGGGATTTATCAGATTTATCATGGGCCCGCTGCATATGTTTTGCTTTTTGGAGGTAAAGTTACAACGTCCCATAATATGCAGCTGAGCCCGACGATGAATTTGGTCCAGCTGTACACATCGCGTAACCCTTAAATGTGGCAGTAACGCTATTACAGTCACATTTAAGGGTCTGGCAAATCACGCGTTTGCCTGCATCTGGGGGTAAATGTGCCGTAAATGTGCTTATTTTCAATGCAATTACAGCGTGGTAATACCGCCGACGGTAGTTGCGCTGAAATTTACCGATTGGGCCCAATGGGGAATTACTGTTCTGCCAAACATGTGATCCAGTGCCGCTAATAACACCGGGGGTTGGGGTTGCGATAACACTATTAGCCCCGGCGGTAATACCACCGGTATACTGCCCAACTCGCGATGAGACCCAGTGTGTCCTACTTGATCAGTAGTGGTTTACCTCTGTGGCAAACGCACAGTTGATAGTTCCGCTGTGTCTCTTAATTCCCTTGTATTATCTAGAGTTGCTTGAAATCAAGGGGCTTGCCATATTCAGCTAAAAGGACATTACTCCTTCATCCACATAATAGGCCTGCAAAACTGAAAATAAGAAAATAAACAGCACTAACCCGTTTTAACAAATTAGATTTCCTTTTTTGTGAAGGTGCTAACACTTTGTGAAATGTATATTTTAATTTGCCATGCCTGCACTTATGGGGCAGCAGTAGCATTGGCAAGAAGCAAATACTTAATAATTGTAACGACTTTTGAAGACTCTAAAAAATAAAATGCAAATGTTTAAACGTTTGCTTGTATAAGAAAATACACACACATATTGTTCATTTTTAATTGTATGTGTTAGAGAGGAGAGTACAACATATGGCGGGCATTCACTTTTTAAAATTAAACTGCTTTTTTTCACTCAAACTGAAATGAAGAGCCAGGAATCTTCCTGCAAAGCAGCCCCCTCCCCCAGTCCTCTGTTGGTGTGCTGGGCAGCCTCTTCCATATTGCCATGGAACGCGCATTGTAATGCATCTGGAAAGAGGGCGAGGTGTCAATGCAGCCAGTTAGTGATTCTCAATGACAAAGGCCCTGCCTGAATGACTCAGCCTTGCACTTTACACGGCTAGAGGATTCACCTATTGTAACCCGAAAACCACTCAAATCACAGGGAGCTTGACATTTAAACTTTCCCTCTAGTTCTCACAAATAAAAACGTAACTTGGAGCTGGTTTTATTATATGTGTACTTGTTTTCTAGGAGTATTGCCGATTATTGGCTCTGTTTGCAGGCAGAAAAAAGTTAATTCAAAGACAGTTTGTTTTTTTTACTGTCAATGGGCAAGTTCTGTGTTGTGATCTTGTTGTGATCTTGAACTGCACGTGTGGGACTGAGCTGCAGGACAGATACTCTGTAATGAGGGCCAGCAAGTAGTCAATAGGGCTGCAATATTCAAATGAGCATTAGCACGTCCAAATCAAACTAAAAACAAGCATTGGCAAAGCCGACTGCTTTGGCTTTAATATATGCTTTGAACATTGGATCTGCGTGGAATAACTGAAAGAGGGGTGATGAGGGGCAAGGAAAGGAGATGTGGCAAGGGAGGAAGGGTAATGTGGAGTGACTAAAAGGGGTGGTGTGTAGCCAGGAAAAGAGGTTTGAGGATGGAGGGAAATGTGCGTAATTACCACCATGATCTTTTTACTGTTACTGTTACTGCCACTTGGTCCCCTGTGTTTCCCATGGGATTACAAGAGGTGGTAGGGTAGTGTAATTCCCCATTTATGGAGCCCATAGTACCCAAGGGGGATTTTTGGCAGATTTAAAATGAATGTACCTTCTAAAATATCCTCCCGGTGACATTCATAGCAGCAATTTGAAAGCTGTAGAAACAACCATTTGTGAGTGACTGGAACCAGTTCAAAACATCTTCATTTAACTGGACTTTATATTAGTGCAAGGGGGCTAACTTGGGTGTCCCCATGTAAGGGTGTATTAAATACAGTTGTGGCATTAGGCTTTTGAGACTATTGTGTTGTATGTATGAAAATGCATTTCTGCGGAAACAACATTTCTTCTACCAATTCCTCGCATCAGAGCCAGTGCATTCAACCTAACCCCTGAGCAGATCCACACCCTGCACCATCTGGACCGGGATACCATCACCACCATCGTGGACATGATACACGGCAACATTGTCAGCCTCATTGAAATACGCCCCGCCATCCCCCCTCTACTCAAGATAGTGTCGGTGCTCCACTTCCTTGCCACAGGCACCTACCAGCACACAGTGGGGCACGTGCATGGCATATCACAACCCTTATATTCTCGCTTTCTGAACCAAGTGTTGGATGCCCTCCTCAAGCACACAAGGGACTACATATCTCTACCACGGACTCCTCAGGAGATTTTTGATACAAAAATTGGCTTCCATGCAATGGCAGACATGCCAAATTGTATAGGTGCCCTCGACTGCACCCACATGGAGTTGGTGCTCCCGCATGCCATGGAGGTGGTGTACCGTAACCACAAGCAATACCACTTCATCAATGTGCAGATGGTATGTGACACCAGCCAGATCATCACGCATTGTTGTACCCGATATCCCGGATCAACTCATGACTCAATGGTCCTGCGGAACTCCACGCTACATGCTGGATGACGTGCCTGGCAGGTTGGTAGGTTGCATGACAGGCACATGGCACTGAAATGGGGAGAGAGATGCACACACCACCATGGTGTCAATGTTGATGTGATAGCACGATGTGCACATCAATAGACACAGTGCCCCAAAGCATCGGAAACAGAACATGACACCCAAATCACATAGGAATGAAGTAAGGTTGACACCTATCATAACATGTCAAAAAGTAAACCATCCCACATCCCACAACACGAGCACCACTCATCAGCGGACCTCACACTCCGTAACACCATCCGGCAACATGCAGTGAATATGCACTATGTTGCTGTCTCCAGCAAATCACCACACAGGACAAGCATCCATGGGAGTGCATTGAACAAAACCACCAAGGGAATCCACTGTCTGTCACAGGGCCACCACAACCACAGGAATGCAGCATGCCACCATGGGAAAAATCAGCGCTGAATGCCTAACATTGCAGAGCCTACTACCAACGCTCCCAGTCAGAAAATCCAACAGAACACATCACAAATTAGACACAAACACGGCTGTATGCGTACACAATGCATGGGAAACATGACAGCAGTGCACACCGTGTATCATCTTGAAGATGCAACCCACACCATTAGTCCATGGCACAGGACACATTGAGGGCCTAAAAATGGCGTGCATACAACCAGGGACATGTGCATGTGACCAACAATAATCTGCAGGCATGTGTGACTTGTACAGCTGTTCATCATGAATCGACTGACATATACCTTTTTTGCCTCCCATGCAGGTGACAGTGGCTATCCCTTGAAGCCGTGGCTCCTCACCCCTGTCCGAAATCCACAGAACAGGCACAAGGAGGACTAAAATCATTCCCACACCCGTGTGGTCATTAAGCAGATCTTTGGGCTGTTGAAGGCACGGTTTCGCTGCCTTAGCCGGTCGGGTGGCGCACTCCTCTACAGGCATGAGAAGGTGGCCAAGATCATCATGGCATGTGTCATGCTGCACAATATGTGTATCCGACGGAACGTGCCCCTGCCCCCTGACATTGAACTGCAACCACCTGGTGATGATGAAGGGGATGAAGGAGATGTGGCTGCACATCATCGCGGTGCCGATGCACAGGAGGGATGTGTTGTGCGTCAGTCAGTAATTGCACAATATTTCTGACACACATGGCTGCAGAAGGTGACATGATAGTTGGACAGAGGGCACTGGGTGTGGGAGTACAAGTACACTATGCACTGTATATGAATAAATGACACATGCGCAATGATGAATGTCCACTCAAGAATTATTTTTCATTCAACGGGTGTATTGAAATGTACAATGAAGATGAAAGTGCACTAACCCCTCACCTCCCTCACCCCCTCCCCCAAAGACTCCCCCACAACCCTCACCCCCATCCGCCTCCCCCCACAACTCCCCCACGCACCCTCACCCCCCTCTGTCTCGCCCCACAACTCCCCCACACATATCTAAACAAGTGTCTATTGCCTTCATCAGGCTGGCCCGTCTACTTCCTGCCAATCACTGCACCTGGTGGCGGCATTTCCGGGCAGCGCAGGGTGCACGCTGACCTGCGTAGTGGGATAGTCTGTGTTGAGCTCGAGGGCGATGGGGTGGTCGCCTGCTCCACTTGGGGTGGCGGACGCTCAGCCTCCAATGCAACAGCAATGCGGCTGAGGACCGCCACAGGGCTGATACCTCCGTGCACTGTCTAGTTGTGCTATTGGCAATGATCTTGCCCAGAGAGGTGGTGTTTTTGCGCCACTCCTGCCTTGCTTGGGCATTGTCAGTTACGAATTGTCGCACCAGGAAGGTCAGCTCCTCCTGCCGCTGCACCCCCGCTGGTACACCTGTGGAGGTGGAGGGTGCTTGTGGATCATGCACAATTTCTATTGGGTCCCCTATGGGACTCAGGTTGTACTCCCCCCCCCCATACTGCTCCTGGGTGGTGGCGTGTGGCGAGTCTATGGACGTGAGCTGCGGGGATGGTGCCGGACTTGGTGTGCCAGGCAATTCGGAGGAGTCGTCCTCCACGGGCACCCACACCTGTTCCTGCGCCTCGTCCTCAGCCAGGGGTGCTGTTGCTACCGCCTCACAGACATAACTGCTCTCTGCTAAGAGTGCAGATTCTACAGTGTCCTGTGGCAGTGTGACTGGAGTTGTGGACTCAGTGTCAACGGCACTTGGCGGCACCGGTGCCATGGCAACCGGAGGTGGTTTCCTCTGCGGTGCATGCTGAGGCTTGTCTTGGGCTTTTGAGGTGGAAAGCCTGTTGTCTTCATCCCAGGCCCTCTTACGGGGTGTGGTCGGCTGTAGAGGTTAGTTCCGGGCCTCGCTGTCATGATCTGAGCCTGTGTGGGTCGAAGAGAGGGACGGCATGAGTGATGGTTTGAGAAGCATCATGCATACATTTGTATAATTGCTCATCTACACAATAGAGGGTAATAGGTAGTGGAGTTTGGATGATCACGTTGCTTGCTATATGGGTGGGTAATGCAGGCATCCGTCGGGGTCACTCATGTTGGGGCAGACGTATGCTATGTGACATGCATATTTGTGTGGGCTGCATGCATTGTGACTTATGCCATTAACAACTTGGTGTGGTTTGTGTAAGGTATGGCATTGTCTTGCTGCAGGCATCTGCATGTGTCTGTACTGCGGACAACAAGTAGGCTTGGAATGTGTGTGTATTAGGGCATGGCTTGCCTCTTCAGACAGACACATTGGTGGACTATCATCAGACTATACATCACAGTGTTTTCTTAGGACACTCACCTACTTCCGCTGTTGATGTTGCGCCACACTCCATATCACCAACGCCTTAAATGGCCTCCATGCCAATGAGGATTGTACATATCTCCTCCCACCAGGACAGCTTAATGGAAGAGCTTTCTGCTCCGCCAGTTGCCATGGCCTGGCTCCTGTTTGCCGAGAGGATGTTGCAGCCTCGCAGGCGCAAGTCATTCGACCACTTCCTGCAGTACTTAGTTGTGCGGGGGGTGTTGCCAACCGCGCTGACCTTTTCTGCCACTAGTGCCCAGATCTGCTTCTTTCTGATGACAGCCTCCCTCTTGAGGCTCTGGGAAAACACATCGGCATTCTCTGCCAGGATCTCTGCAAGCATGGTTAGCTCATCTTCATTAAAGTGCTCCTTGCGCTGGCGGGAGATGCCCTTTTTCACAGCTTTGGGTATAGTATTGTTGTTGTGGATTGATTTTGCCACACAGCAGTATACTATAGGACCTGGCTGCTGAGGACGGCAATGGATTGGGCTTTTAAAGATGGCCGCCGTGCTCTTTCCTGTTCCTGTGCAATGACACTACTTCCGGTTCCGCTTCACCGCTGATAGCGGACACCGCTATTAGTGGTGACCGCTAATGCCGTCTTGCTTCATGCCGGTAGTGCAATCTGCGCTATACATGATGCTGCTAAGGTCCATTTTCGGGACTTTAGCAGCATGCCAGTAATGTCTTTACAGGCATGGCGCATAGCTCGTGCCTGCGAAGTCGTAATAGCCCTCTATTAGCGGCTCTTACCTACATGGACACAATATTTGCTCCATGCCGGTAAAAACAGTTACTTACCTCCAACCTCGTAATGACACCCTTGGTCTTTACATCATCCACTGTCATAACCTGCACAGACCCTATCTCACTGATCTGACAATGCTGACATCCCACAATCGATCACTCATTCGACTATGGCCCACAAAGTTCAGGCTAAATGCTCACTCACCTAGCACCACCCATTCTAAAACCTTCTTGGTAAAATAAGCTAGAAGGAAACTGCAGACTTCCCCACCACAGGGAATACATCAGCCATCCTAGAATTATTCAACAATTCTGCTATGAAGCCGTTGGACACTCATGCCCCCTTAAAAATCAACCACGCTAAGACCAAACCATCCGTCCCTTGTTACACCCCTGAGCTTACCTTCAAAAAATTCTCAATCAGATCCCTAGAGAAACGGTGTCACGAAAACCCTTAACCTGGAATCTCACCAACATCAAATCTCTCCACGCCAGAGATTTAATTACCGGGTCAAAGCTGTTTACTATCGTGGCAGCCTCTAACAGGAGCAAAGACCTCTTTGACGTCAAAGATCTCGGGCTCATGTTGTTCTGCATGGAGCGTGAATCACTCACTGCTGTCACTGGGGAAACAGACAACTGCTTCAATTGCTGTGTCACAACCAGGGCCTTTTTGGAAGGTAGAATCCTCTCACGAGTAGTAGAGAGAGCAGAGAAATGCTTCAGTCGGGGGCTCAAACGTGACCGCAGATGATAAATGTTTATATCCAAAGGGTGAAACCAAGGAGATCAAAGAAAGCAGCAGGCAACTTATGGCGCATAACATTAGCAACTTCCAGGACAACAAGGCTGCTCCCCCTAACTCAGTTATTTGACCCATTGTTGAGCCACTAAGCCACAAACTGCAGCTTACTCCGCTGGCTATGCGCTAGGGGTTAGTATTTGTAAAAAAAACAAAACAAAACCCTCTTCCAACGAACACAGAAGGGAGACTGCTCCAGTGGGCACACCATCACAAAATGCAAAGCCAAGAACTGAAGCTTACGTTGCAGCTTACTCCCAAAACATTGATTTTAGAAAAGTGAATCTGTTATCTGTTTCTTAATTCATGATGCCTTCACATAACACAGAACTACTTTGCCCCCTAACATGTAATCCTATTAACCTGTTGTGTCATTGCCATAGTGGGGGACCCAGCAGTTCCCATGTTGTGGGGGAGGGACCTTGCCACACCATGTTCTGGGGGGGAGAGCAGGACTTCAGAAACAAATCACTTCTTTCTGATGTTCAAGTGCATGCATCTAGGGCTTCAGAAAGAAATTATTTCTTTTGTGGCGCAAGATGGAGGCACCCTCGCTCCTCCAGCTCGCACTGCAAAGGAAATACATAACAATTTGTTTTGCAGCAGGAGATGGAGACCCCATGGATGTGGTGACAGTACAAGCATCACTGGTTTCCATTTGCCTGGCCCCAGAGCTCCTCCGCCCCGAGCCACAAAGGAAATCATTATTTCTTTTGCAGCAGAGATGGAGGCGCCTTTGAGCACATCTCCTCTGTGCATGCCAGGAACTAGGAAGCTCTCCCTGCTGGGAAGGAGACCCTCGTGGCCAGGTGACTAGAAACCACTAATGCTTTTACTATCACCAAGCAACATCCATTTTGAGCTATCGTTCGTTTGGGAACTTCAATATAATAAATACTACCTCTGTTGGGGATCCAAACATCATAACAAAATATCCATTTGGTATGGTTAACACAAATGAACATCAATCTTGTGCATTCTTTAATGTTATTGTAGACCGTGTAAGGATTGCAGTATATGATATGGCATTTGTAACGCGCCTATACACAAGTGTTTCAAGGCGCGACGAGGCAGGGAGGGGAGGAACAAGAGGAGACAGACAACGATCCTACTAGGCCAGGTGTCATTCAGATCGCGCAAGTGCAGGGGTGGGGTAGGGGGAAAAGTGCAAGGGGAAGGGGAGAGGGGGAAAGTGCAGTGCAAAGGTAAGTGGCGTAAAGTAATAAATAAATA
Source organism: Ambystoma mexicanum (assembly GCF_040938575.1). Classification (NCBI taxonomy): domain Eukaryota; kingdom Metazoa; phylum Chordata; class Amphibia; order Caudata; family Ambystomatidae; genus Ambystoma; species Ambystoma mexicanum. The sequence continues at coordinate 657,377,207 of NC_090924.1, forward strand.
GGGCCAGCTGGTGGCAAGTGCAGGTAAGTGCAGAACAAGTGCTGGAAAAGGGGGGGGCTGTAGGGATACAGAGACAGTCCCGCAGTGCAGAGGGGTTCCAGGGCATCAGTGCAAGTGGAGAGTGGCTGGGCCCAGGACCGAGGCCGTTAAGAGTGGTCCAGTTGCAGAATCAGTGCAGTTTCAGTGAAGATTATTAGCTGTTCAGCAGGGGAGAGGGAAAGAGAAAGCAGAAGCAAAGAGGTGCTTCCGGAACCGGAGATGGTTCTCCTCAAGTTTCAGGGAGGCAGGAAGGCTGTTCCAGAGGGAGGCCCCTGCCGCGGAGAGAGATCTACCCCCAGCTCGTTGCTTCGAGAAGCGGCTGACCCTGAGGGAGTTGGAGGCGGATGAGCGAAGGGCTCGGGAAGGAAGATATTTGGGAAGAGAGAGTTGAAGGTATTTAGGACCAAGGCCCTAGAAGGCCTTGTGGACAATGCAGAGGGTTTTGAACTTTATCCTCGCAGCCACTGGGAGCCAGTGTAGAGATTTCAGTCCTGGAGAGATACGGTCCCTGGGCTTGAGGCCAAGGACAAGTCTCGCAGTTCTGTTCTGGATGAGTTGCAGAGGGCGGAGAGTGGAGGCAGGCAGATTAAGATAGAGGCTGTTACAGTAATCCAGCTTCGAGAGAACCAGGGCTCGGGAGACAGTGAGCTTCTGGGGGAAGGAGAGGAAGGGAAGAATACCTCTGAGGAGGTGCAGCTGGTAGTGTGACTTCTTAGCGACGTCAGAAATATGAGGAGAGAAGGAGAGTGTGGAGTCGAAGATGACCCCAAGGTTTTTTGCATTGCAGGTAGGAGCAGGGAGGGGGCCAAGGGAGGCAGGCCAGAGAGCTGCAGGGAAGGAGGGAGTGGGTGTACCGATGAGTAGAATCTCAGTCTTACTGGCATTAAGGCAGAGGCACACCATTCCTGGATAGCAGACAGACTGTCAGAGATGAGGGAAGGAGAGGGGGAGGCTGAGGGTAGCCTGAAAATGAGCTGGGTATTGTCCGCATTGCACTGGAAATTAGGGCAGAGAGCGGCGATGCGGTGGGCAAGGAGTGCCAGATACTGGTTGAACAGCCAGGGAGAGAGATTAGATCCCTGGGGGACACCACAGGTGGAGAAAAAGATGTTGGAGAGGAAGGACCCCAGTTGGACCTGGGAGGGTCGATTTGAAAGGAAAGAGGTCAGCCACGCCAGAGCCTGACCAGTGATACCCAGGTTTTCACAGAGACGGTTGAGCAGGATGGCATGATTGACAGTGTCAAAGGCAGAGGAGAGATCGAGCAGAATGAGAACACACGGGGTGTTGGAATCGAGGTTCAAGAGCAGGCCTTCACGGATGTTCAGGAGAGCAGTTTCCGTGCTTCTGGCAGCTCTGAAACCAGATTGATGGTCATGAAGACTACCAACAGATTCAGCATGGAGGTTAAGCTGGGAGATGGCCAGTTTCTCCAGGAGCTTGCCCAGGAAGGGAGTGATGGAGATAGGGCGATAGTTAGCCGGGCAGGAGGGGTCGGAAGAGGGTTTCTTGAGAAGAGGGTGCACAAGGGAGTGCTTGAGGGGGGAAGGGAAGACTCCAGAGGCGAAGGAGTGGTTGCAAAAGTCAGCCAGGGCAGGAGCCAGGGAGTCGATGTGGTCCTTGATAGTTTTGGAGGAACAGGGGTGAACCTGTTTAGACGAGACTTTCATAGATCGGACTTGTCTGGAAACCTCGTCAGCAGAGAAAAGTGGAAAGGCAGAGAAAGAGGGAGGAGGGGTGACTGCAGAAGGGCCAGAGGAAGAGCCGGGAAGGGAGGGAGGGAGGTGAAAGGAGGAGAGCGAGGACAGGATGTCCTGAGTTTTAGAGATGAAGTGAGAGGCCAATGCAGTGCAGAGGGCCTGGGAGGGGACAGGAGAGGTAGAGACTGCAAAAGGGTTGGCCAGCTCCTTGCAGATTTTAGAGTTCGGCGGAGTTGTTAGATGCCGCAGAGATGCGGGCTTGGATAAGGGCTCTCTTCTTGGTGAGAACGGAGAGCCGATACTGCCTTTGGAGCAGGCGGCAGGCCAGTTTGTCAGAGGATGAACATGAAGCACGCCATTTCCTCTCTGCAACCCTGCACTTGCGTTTTAGGGTGGCGAGATCCGAGTCATACCAGGAGTTACATTTGGCTTTGGGCTTCAGGCAGATTCTCATGACGGGGGCAAGGATATCAAGAGTAACAGATATAGCAGAGTGGAGCATGGAGAGGTCTGTGTCAGGGTGGGAGTCAGCCGAAGGGGCAGGGGGGGGCGAGAAGGTAGCAGCGAAAGCCTCAACTGACACACGCTTCATGGGTCGGATGACCGAGAAGGTGGGTGGCAGTGAAGAGGGTGGCTTTGCCTGTGGGGTAGGGAGGGTGAGGTGGGAGGATAGGAGAAAGTGATCACTCCAGGAGAGAGGAGTGGAGAGAGGGGAAGGTCAGAAGAGATCAGAGCATCAAGAGTGTGCCCAGCAGAGTGAGTAGGCCCAGATGGGAGAATAGAGAGTGAGAGAGAGTCGCAGAGGTCACGAAAGAGAGCAGTGGGGGGACTGGAGGCATCAAGGTGGATGTTGAAGTCGCCAAGAAAGAGGAGTTGAGTGGTTGAGGACAGGAGTGAGGAGGAGAGGTCAGCCCACTCAGAGAGGAAGGAGGAAATTTGACCAGGTGGCCGATAGATAGTAGCCACGGTAAGGGAATGGCTAGGAGAGAGAGAGAGTCGGCAGACAAGACATTCAAAAGAGGAGTAGGTCTGCGTAGGAGTGACAGTGGCAGGAATCCACTCAGGGAAGATAAGGGCAACACCACCCCCTGCACGGTTAGGCCTGGGCATGGAGAGGATCTTGTAACCGTCAGGTAGGAGTGTGTCAAAGCTGGTGGCAGAGCTGGCTGTGAACCATGTCTCAGTGAGACAGAGGACGTCGAGGTCCAGTTCCTCAAGAAGGTGACAGATATCAGAGGAGTGCTTGATGGCAGAGCGAGAATTTAGAGTGGCAATGTGGAGAAGGTTGCCCTCCTTGAAGAACTTCCGGGGAGGGGTACAGATCAGAGGTACGCCCTGCGGAGGTGTTGAAGCAGGAGGTGAAGAAGGAGCACGAGGGGGGGCAGGGAGGGAGGGTAGAGGCAAGGTAGCCAAGGATAGAGGAGGGGGGACAGCAGGAGAGGAGAGGAAGTTGATGAGGTGTGGGAAGCGTCTATCAAAGAGGAGAAGGTTGGCCTGAGGGCCTTGGACCAAGATGGTCCCATTAGCGTAGACATTAATGATGGCCTTAGAGGAGCGGAAGGGGGCCAAGAGGACATCCCAACGGGTGCCACCATTAATGGGAGAGGAGGAGAAAGGAGAGAGCACAGAGACCATATGAAGGGTCCATAGGTCAGGCGAAGGCACGAAAAAGAGGATGTCATTGAGAGTTTCCTTAGAGAAGGCACTAGTGTAGGTGTCAGCGATAGGGAGGCCTGGGTTGGAGACCAGGATGTCCTTTTTAAACTTTTTCCTACCAGATTTAGTGAGGAGAGCAGGATAGTCAATGAAGAAGCAGTTAGAGAAGATAGGCGAAACAGAGAGCACCATGGAGTAGGAGGGAGGGGGGGGAGACAGACGAAACGAGAGCACGCAGGCAGGAAGTGAGCGGCAAGCACAAGTTACCACAATTAGAGCAAACAAACAGTAAAGCGTATTAGGTACCGGGCCACCTAAGTTTGAGAATCCTGCGAGGGGAGAAAAAACACCCTAGTTTACCACAGTTCAGAGCAAACAGTAATAATGAAGGGCCTGATTCATGGAATATTTGCCTGGTTCAAAGTGAATGTGCACTTCTGAAAAGTGACTTTGCACTGCCGACAAAAACCCTGATTCATGCAACTGTGCAAAGTGTATTTTTGTTGGACAAAGTCAGCGCTTAGTCATTTTTGCACAGTTCCATGAATCAGGGGTTGTGTTGGAAGCGCAAAGGCACTTTTCCGCAGTGCAAATTCACTTTGAGCTGGGCAAATATTCATGAATCGGGCCCATAGCATTCTTTAGGTCAATCTGTATCATCACACTAAATCCTTGCATAGACTTCAATATCATTAAAAACCATCCCTGTTGTGATGAAGAAACATCATGTATCATTACTGTGAGGATATTAAAAACATCACATATCTCTGTGGAAATTTGAACATCATCACACATCATGGTCTGCATCCACACCATGACAAATCTTCAGTGGGAATTTCACATCGTGACACACCAATGTAAGGGAGCAGAAGTACGAGTCTGACACAGTGGTGGCTTGATTGTTGGCAAAGACTTTTATTATAAAACAAAAAGGAAAAATCTACCTTGCCCAGTTCTATGAGGGGTTGCAATGGCTCAAACAAAACATTAAGGACTCAGGATGTGGTGAAAAGCAAGATGACCACCATCCTGTGTCCAAACGTATTTCTGTCCCTTATGCCAACTAACTAAGGAAAAACTGGGTGTCTTCTTGATCCAGAGGGAGATTCTCACTTTCTGGATGTAGACATACAACTTTCCATTCTTAATGAGTAAACACAGTGAGTATAAACAAAGTTCCCAAGTTTCAAGGGGGAGTCTCTGCTTCTTATTCTTCTCCTCCATACATAAATGGAGTATGAAGTTTGGTTCATTATCCTGCCAGACTTCACTCTAGACCCTTTTGATCAATAAAATGTATTTTCCAAGTTTCAAGGAGGTACGTCCCTTAGTATTCTTCTTTCTCCAGCTCAAAGATTGTTGCGTTAAGTCTGGTGCACTATCTGCCAGACTTGAATAAATATCTTGGAGTTCCAAAAAATGTCTCTTCCTTTGTTAGTGGGTACCTGACCCCTTGATACAACTTCTTGCACTTTTCTTTCTTTCTTTCTTTCTTTCTTTCTTTCTTTCTTTCTTTCTTTCTTTCTTTCTTTCTTTCTTTCTTTCTTTCTTTCTTTCTTTCTTTCTTTCTTTCTTTCTTTTTTGAGCCCCAGGTTCTCCTGGGTTGCCTCAGGGTCTACTCAATTTGTTCTGGGCCCCAAGCCCTTGCCTGTGCGTTCCTTCAATCTTGTATGGGTGCTTGACCCCAGGATTCCACTTCTGTAGAGGTCACCTGCCCTCACATGGGTCCCAGACCCTGCTGTGTTATGTTTGGGGTTCTCTCCATTTTTCACCCAATATCCAATTCATCATACATGGTGTACTCTCCTGCCAGGTACTGTCCCACATAGGCTACTTTACAACACTTCTTATTTCTACAAGTTGTTTGTTATTCATTTGTGGGTTCACTACCCCTGCTTTTCTCAATGTCCCATTGAACAGACCTGGTGTACTCTCCTGCCAGGTACTGTTCAATTTAGGATACTTTGTAAAGTTGGCTTTTGTTTCCTCACTTGGTTGTATATCCCTTTTTTCTTGACCTTTGCGTATTGCAATGTTCTTTTCTATCTTATGGGTAGCCTTCACGTCCCACCAGACGGCCCGACCCTTTTGTTACCAATGGCGAAATGCTGTTGCGGTCTCTGGTCCATCCTGGGAATGGAGTGTGGCTTCTGTGCTGCTTTGGCGTTCAGTGATCTTCTCTCGGTGGCTTTGCAGTGACACGCTCTCACTAGCATCCTCGGCTGTGCTTTTTTCTCTGATGTTGCTTTCACCGTTCAGGTTTCCTCTCTCCACGTTTCCGGACAAGTTGCTTCTCCTCAGAACTGCTGGAGACATCTGTCCCTTCCTGGCAGCGTCTTGCTATCTTTCCCTTGGTCTCTCGCCATGAAAGCAGCGTCTGGTTCCTCGGTCCTCGAGGGCAGGCTTGACAATGTACACAGTATTTCTTCCCTTTTTATGACCGGTGTGGGTTTTAGCAGACTGTACTGCGTATGTCGGTATGCCTTCTTGCCTGATCTTCTTCATGTCAGTACTGGTATGCACTCCTCGTGGCTAAGCCTCCCTCTTCCTCATTCAAATATGATCTTTGTGTATGTAATCCTCAACTCTACAGAAATAGATAGAGGTGTGAGGGGCCACAGGAAACTGAGTGGGTTGGAAGGGTACTGGGGACAGAGATGAAAGTTGTGAATACCCCGTTCTCACAAGGCCATTGTCACTGGTCCCATCGAGGGCTTCCCTCTGTGATGCTGGAAATGCATCGGAGGGACATGGCCTCCGTATCCTTGTCCTTTACTGATTTTTATCCTGTGTTCTGTCTTGTTTTCTGCACAGGAGTTCATGTGGGACTCCTGGCGGTGCAGCTCTTCATTCCTGCTGTTCCGACAGCACCCATTGGGATCCAGGCTCCAGTGGGAGACGAGCCAGAAGACTTTCCTGTGGGAGAGGTACTCAACCCGAAGGACCACCCGACCTTCAATGCTTGCTAGCTGAAGGGGGACCCTCAAGGGCAGACTTCTGTAAGGGACAGAGAGAGTGCCGTTCTCTCGAGGGTCTGAGGAAACAGACCTTGTCCCAGGCACAGGAGAAGTGCCTAGGACATTCCAGATGTATTGGGAGGGTGAGCTCCTTGTTAGTGAGCCCACTAAGCCTGAACCTGGTGCCCTCAAGAGGTTGGTGGTATCCCAGATTTGCAGGCCCTTCCTGCTGCAGTTGGCACATGAGGTGCCCTTAGCTGGTGATCTTGGTACCAAGAAGACTAAGCAGAGGCTCTCTGCCCATTACCACTGGCCCCGGATGGGAGAAGAAGTGGAGTCGTACTGCAGGACCTGCCCAACTTGTCAGTTGTCTGGCAAGACTGGAGGCAGTGTCATTGCCCCACTGCAGCCATTGCCAGTGGTTGGCACACCATTTGAGAGGGTGGGTATCGACTTTGTCAGTCCCCTTGACCCCTCCCACCTCAGGTGGGCATCGGTTCATGCTGGTCTTGGTTGATCATGCCACCAGGTACCCTGAGGCTATAGCCCTTCTGACTGTTACTGCCAAGGTGGTTGCCAGGACTCTCCTGGGCATTTTCACCCGTGTTGGATTCCCTAAGGAGGTTGGCTCTGACCGAGGATCCAACTTCATGTCTAGTTACATGAAAACCATGTGGAAAGAGTGCGGGGTAACCTATAAGTTCTCCACCTCTTACCATCCCCAGACCATCGGTCTGGTTGAGAGATTTAATAAAAAACTCTCAAGGGCATGCTGGGTGCTTTGGAAGAGCCCCTAAGGAGAAAATGGGATCTCCTCCTGCTATGCCTGCTGTTTGCTTACAGAGAGGTACCTCAAGAGGGTGTTGGTTTCAGCCCCTTTGAGTTTCTCTTTGGACATCCCGTGAGGGGGCCCCTTGCCTTGATCAGAGAAGGTTTGGAGGCCACCCTTCCAGGTCCCGCCAAGCAAGTGGGGGACTATGTGTTAGGCCTCAGACGGAGGATGACACAGATGATGGGTCAGGCAACAGCGAATCTCAAGGCCAGCCAGGAATTGAATAAGTACTGGCATGACCTTAAAGCCTCGCAAGTGGATTGGACTCCAGGACAGGAAATCCTTTTGATGGAGCCTACCAAGCCTAGAGCTTTGGCAGACAAGTGGACTGGACCCTTCAGGATCATCTCCAAGAAGCGCAAAGTCAAATATCTGGTTGACATGGGAGTCCCTGGCGTAGCCCCTCAGGTATTGCATGTTAACAGGCTCAAGCCTTTCGACAGGCGAGTAGAAGTCTCATGTCTCTTGCTAGCTTCAGAGCAAGAAGAGGATGAGAGTGAGCCCCTTCTCGATTTGCTGCATAGCAACCCTCAGGATGGCTCAGTGGAGGGAATACATCTCTTTCCCGATCTGACGACAGAACAGCAGAGGGCCTCCAGCAGTATGCCTCTCTGTTTTCACTGACACCAGGCCTTACACTGTGATGTAGGCACGAAATTGACACTCGTGACAGTGTGCCTGTCAAAAGCCGGTGCTACCGCATGTCAAATAAAGTTAAGAACCACATTCAGGCTGAGGTCGCCAAGATGGTGGATCTGGGTGTTATTGAACCCTCAACCAGTCCCTGGTCCAGTCCTGTGGTCCTTGTCCCCAAGGCAAGTTCCCAGGCAGGTACCAAGGATTGGAGGTTCGGTGTGCAATACTGAGTAGTCAATGCCGTCAACAAAACTGACACGCACCTATTGCCCAGGGCTGATGAGCTTGTGGACACCATAGGTGCTACCCGCCTACACACATGCTAGGTGTGACTAGTTGCACCAAGTGTTAACAAATCATGTTGGTCTATAGATCCGAACAGGAAAGAGGGATAGAGATAAACATATTATAATCAGTACATGAGAAAACTCGACATGTTAAAAAAACAACAATGCATTTCGTTTACACAAAACATAAAAACATGGTTTGAAAATCAGCGTTTATCCTAACCAGAAAGACAACAACTGCAAACATAATTTTTAAACAGTGTTGTGAGGTTAGTACAAGTGTGGTATTGACAATTCATATATCCTCAATGGTTGTTATTATTTGTCCTTTACTCTGTCGACACAGAGAAATGTGTTTCTGGGTTCCAGCGGATGTTGTTGGAAAGAAAAACTCTCTAGCTGACGTTAGATTGCTATGAGACGTGTGCTGGACCCGTCTTCAGTACAAAACTTTGTAGGGCCACAGGATAAATCTCAGGGGCACAATGGTAATGCTAAAAACCAAAAACACAGAAAACGTGTTAGTGGTACCTTAAAAACTAGTTGAAAATCTCTATCGGTGTACACGTGCAACTGTTAGCACTAACCTTGCAATTGCTTTGTAGCTGTGTGTGGCATCGGATTTGGTGACCATGTGTACCGAATTCGATAGTAGTAACTGTGGGAACTCACAGTTAGAATGACTGAAATGGAAAAATGAATTTTAGCAGTTTGTTGAACAACATTTATTTGTATTTTAATTATTACATTATGTGCGAAGAACTGCACAAACCCTAAGTGAGCAGCTTGGGCTATTGAATTTTAATTCTTCGTGGACTATCCGTTTATTTTAGTGATAGTCCTATGATTGAGAAATTGAAAAAGGCCTACATATTGACATGCAGAGTTTTACAATCATGCTGGTAACGATTATTACCTTCATGCCCAGGCCAAGGTGTGCCTGTTCGTTGATGTTGATCGACACAGTATGTTTACGTTTGCATTTTGTCCTCAGCCACGCAGCCCCCTAAAAAAGAGGACTTTTCTAGCTCGAAACGCTTGATTTACCACCATAGGTGCTGCCAAATTTGTGAGCACCTTTGACCTTACCTCAGGCTATTTGCAAATAGCTCTGACGGACCATGCCAAGGAAAAGATGGTGTTTTCAACACCCGAGGGACTCTACCAGTTGAGGGTCATGCCTTTTGGCTTGAAGAATGCCCCTGCCACCTTCCAGAGATTGGTCAATCATGCTCTCAGTGGGCTGGAAGCCTTTTCTGTGGCCTAATTAGACGACATAGCCATCTACAGTTCTACATGGGAAGAGCATTTGACACATCAGGATAAGGTGTTGCAGGCCTTGAAAATGGCTAACCTCACTATCAAGGCCACCAAGTGCCAGTTGCTCAGGGGAAAGTCACGTATCTTGGTCATGAGGTAGGAGGGTGTCAAATCCAACCACTCCCCAGTAAAGTACAGGATATACATGACTGGGAGACTCCCACTACTCAAACCCAGGTGAGAGCCTTTTTGGGCCTCACTGGGTATTATTGCAATTTCATGGCAGACTATGGAACCATAGCTACACCCCTGACAGCTCTGACTTCACCCAAACAGCCTAGGAAGGTTAATTGGACTGAAGACTGTCAGAGGGCCTTTGATGGCTTGAATGAAAGTCTGTGTAGGGCACCTGTGTTGTGTGCGCCTGATTACAGCAAGCCCTTTATCGTTCAAAATGACGCCTGCGACACTGGAATTGGAGCTGTCTTGTCCCAGTTAGATGACAAACGAAGGGAACATCCTATCATATTCATCAGTAGACAACTACTACTACTGCTACTGTTGAAAAGGAATGTTTTAGTATAGTTTGGAGCCTTAGGCATTTTAGGCCCTACCTTATGGGGTCTACCTTCAAGGTCCAAACAGCTCATAAGCCCGTAAAGTGGCTTATGCAGATGAAGGGTGAGAACCCGAAACTGCTCAGGTCGTCCATTAGCCTGCAAGGGGTAGACTTCACCATAGAGCATAGACCAGGGAAAAGTCACGATAATGAAGATGGCCTTTCCAGAAGGTATGTTGACCGTCTGGATGAGGGTGTCTATCTCGTGGGAGATTAGGCAACCCTATCCTCCGTCTGGGGGTGGGGGGGACTGTGATGCTGGAAATGCGTCAGAGGGACAGGGCCTCCGTATCCTTGTCCTTTACTGCTTTTTAATCGTGTGTTCTGTCGTGTTTTCCATGCAGGCGTTCATGTGGGACTCCTGTCGGTGCAGCTCCCACCTTATGGCACCCATGGGTGGGGGTACAACCCTGTGCCCCTAGTGTATGTTTTTGGACACCTGTGTGTGGCCCACAGAGCGGGCTACGGGCTGGTGGCAGCTCTGTACTGAATTGACTGGTGCACTGAGCCTCCTCCATTTTGGGATGCCCAGACCCTGTCATTGGAATCAGTAGATTCCTGATGGAGACAAGATGGCCCCCATAGCCTCTTGCCCTCCATCACCTGTTACCTTGATCTTCCTGAAGTCCCGGGAAGTCCTGACTCTGTCCCTTCCCCCTGACTGGCTGTTGGGTGGAAGTTCCATATATGGTAGTGTGGGGAAGTGCCGACCAGACTGGCTGGATCCTTCCCCAACGACCGTATGTTGTGGGTACGCCTGTGGGTGGGTCCTGGGTGAATGTAGTGTGTGACAAATACGCATTCTGTGTTGTGGATGTCTAGAATCTGGTGTTTGACACCTCCTCGACATAACTCACATCACGCTGCTGCCTTGCCTGGAGCACTGGTAAGCACTGTCCTCGCAATCCTGCAGATGCAAATGCCCAGGGAGCTGCTCTCCGCTCCTGGCGTCTCTGCAGCTTCCCACAACGTCAGTTCCACTTCTCCCGGCTTGCTCGTGAGTCTCGACCTGGCTTCTCTCCGGTTTCCGCTCCTCCATTTCCTGCCTCTCCGGGTCTCCCCTTCTCCTCTCATTTCCCGCCTTGATATGATATGATATATCATATGATATGGCATTATGATATGATATGGCATTTGTAACGTGCCTATACACAAGTGTTTCAAGGTGCGACGAGGCAGGGAGGGGGGAAACAAGGGGAAGACAGACAACGATCCTACTAGGCCAGGTGTCATTCAGATCGCGCAAGTACAGGGTAGGGGGAGGGAAAAGTGCAAGCGGAAAGGGGAAGGGGGAAGTGCAGTACAAGTAAGTAGAATAAAATAAATAAAGAAATAGGGCCAGCTGGTGGCAAGTGCAAAGTAAGTGTAGACAAGTGCTGGGAAGGGGGGGCTGTAGGGATACAGAGACAGACCGCAGTGCAGAGGTTGCCAGGGAGGCAGTGCAAGTGGAGAGTGGCTGGGCCCAGGACCGAGGTCGGTGAGAGTGGCCCAGTTGCAGATTCAGTGCAGTTTCAGTGAAGGATTTAGCATGGGAGAGGGAGAGAGAAAGAAGAGGCAAAGAGGAAGGTTTTGAGGTGCTTCCGGAACCGGAGATGGTTCTCCTCAAGTTTCAGGGAGGCAGGAAGGCTGTTCCAGAGGGGGGCACCTGCCGCGGAGAGAGATCTACCCCCAGCTTGTTGCTTCGAGAAGCCGCTAACCCTGAGGGAGTTGGAGACGGATGAGCGAAGGGCTCGGGAAGGAAGATATTTAGGAAGAGAGAGTTGAAGGTATTTAGGCCCCAGGCCCCAGAAGGCCTTGTGGACAATGCAGAGGGTTTTGAACTTAATCCTCGCAGCCACTGGGAGCCAGTGTAGAGATTTCAATGCTGGAGAGATACGGTCCCTGGGCTTGAGGCCAAGGACAAGACTCACAGTTCTGTTCTGGATGAGTTGCAGAGGGCGGAGAGTGGAAGCAGGCAAATTAAGATAGAGGCTGTTACAGTAGTCCAGCTTCAAGAGAACCAGGGCTCGGGAGACAGTGAGCTTCTGGGGGAAGGAGAGGAAGGGAAGAATACCTCTGAGGAGGTGCAGCTGGTAGTGTGACTTCTTAGAGACGTCAGATATATGAGGAGAGAAGGAGAGTGTGGAGTCGAAGATGACCCCGAGGTTTTTTGCCTTGCAGGTAGGAACAGGAAGAGGGCCAAGAGAGGCTGGCCAGAGAGCTGCAGGGAAGGAGGGAGTGGGTGTGCCGATGAGTAGAATCTCAGTCTTACTGGCATTAAGGCAGAGGTCATTGGCGGCACACCATTCCTGGATAGCAGACAGACAGCCAGAGATGAGGGAAGGAGAGGAGGAGGCCGAGGGTAGCCTGAAAATGAGCTGGGTATCATCTGCATAGCACTGAAAGTTGGGGCAGAGATCGGCGATGCGGTGGGCAAGTAGTGCCAGATACTGGTTGAACAGCCAGGGAGAGAGATTAGATCCCTGGGGGACACCACAGGTGGAGAAAAAGATGTCAGAGAGGAAGGACCCCAGTTGTACCTGGGAGGGTCGATTGGAAAGGAAAGAGGTCACGCCTTGTTCCCACAGGGAGACAGAAGTCCCTCTCGTGCCATCGCATCCTGGATTTAAAGTTCCAGGCATCAATTACAATGCCAAAAGACTAGACCGCTAAGTGTCCAACCAAAGTCTTTCTTCTGTGTTTGATGCCTCTTCCTCTTCTCGGTACCAAAGTGATGTCTTTGTATGCAAGAGTCATTATAAAGAGGATTTATGTCTCTGTGGTGTCACGTCCCCTTCCCAGTACCTGAATGATGTCTACAGGGAAATTATCTATGGGAAAGATAGGGATGGGACCGACAGTAACCTACAAATACCTGGGGGGTTTTAAGTTCACTGCAAAGAGAAATGGGGGATACCATGTCTCACCCATGGGCGCATCATCTCCACTCCCCAGGTCTCCTCCACCCAGGTGTTTCTCACTCACATATCCAACCCACAGGGTCATGATACAAAAGCAATGGCCTTTGCTTGACCACCTGGGAGGAGGATATATTGGGGAAAGAAGTGAGGACACCCTCACAGGCTTCAATATAATGACATTCCTAATCTTTGTGAACTTCAATATCATCATGTACCATCCCTATAGAGCCTTTAAAATCCTCCACAACAGACTAGTGGAGCCTTCCAAACCATCAGACACTATTAACGTTGGGACATTGTCATCCTATGGCATATTTGTGGGAACCTCCATATCATGACACCTCATCTTTATGGCGGCTTCAACATAAAGACCTACTCTCTAACTTGGACTCTAACACTCCCCTCTGTTCTGACCCTCCTTAAACTTTCTTCTGCCTTTGACACAATCAACCACTCCATCCTCATAAACCTTGTCCATGATACCCTTGGCATCACGGACAGGGGACTGGCGTGACTTACCTCCTTCCTTTCAACCAGACCTTCCCAAGTGCAAATGGGTCCTTTTCTCTTATCCACCACACTCTCTACTTATGGAATCCCTCAGGGCTCTATCCTGTCACCATGGCCCACCTGATCTCCTCTTTCTCCCCTCATTTCCAGTGGAATACAGATGACACACAGCTCTCTTTCAAGCTGCAATCCTCTACCTCCTCCTCCTTTATACCTGACTGCCCGACGGCTATTCAGTCATGGTGCTCCACCAATGACCTCTGCCTTAAAGGCAGCAAAACAGATATCCTTCTCATTGGGATGCCTGCTCCTTGTTTCCCTCCCACTCTCTGGCATGACTCCTTGGGTCCCCTCCCCTCACCCACCTTTGAGGCAAAAATCCTTGGGATTATCTTTTACTCATCTCTCTCTCTCTCTCTGTATACATCAAGGGCCTTGCCAAGAAGTCCAACTTTCAGCTCCACCTTCTCAGGGTCATTCTACCTTTCCTTGCCTTCCCCTAGAAGCTCAACGTCTCCAGAGCCCTGGTTCTCTCTAGGCTAGACTACAGCAACAGCCTCTGCCTCTTTCCTCCATTTACTCCCTTCAACTAATCCAGAATCGGACTGTAAGACTTATCCTTGGCGTTAAGGACCGCATCTCTCCAGCCCTAAAATCTCTCCACTGGCTCCTGGTGACTGCAAGGATCAAATTCAAGACTCTTTGCATCATACACAAGGCTATCTGGAGCCTGGGACCTCTTTACATCCAGCTTTCTATCCCTAAATACCTCCCACCCAGAGCCCTTTGATCCTGTGGCTCCAACTCTCTGCAGGTCAAATGTTTCCCAGGCAGAGAATGGGAGGTAGATCCCTTACTTAGGCTGGCTCCTTCCTCTGGAACGACCTCATTCCCGCCCTCAGACTTGAGCCGGATCTTCTTAAGTTCTGGAAACTTCTCAAGACTTTCCTTTTCTCCTCTTCCTTCCCTCTGCCCGTCCTGTGCAAAGTCTCCCTCTTCCGCTGTAACTGGAGCCTGGTCCCTTCCCCTTCCAGTCCACTCAGCATCCTTTGCCAGTACTTGCCCTTGGTCTCCCTTTCCCAGACTAGCCCAACCTAGCCCTCCCCGTCCACTGCATTCATCCTCCCTTTCCCTGTGGCACTTGCTGTTTTGGCCCATATCACACTAATCCCTCTATCACCTCGCCCCATGCACTTACTACCTTTTCAAGCACTTGAACAGTAGGATCGTGACAAGACCAATATAACAATTTTTGTTGTTCTACTTTCATGATTCCCATGTACCCTCAGCCGTCATATTGTCTTGTGGCACCTGGAAGCACGTATAGGTGCCATACAAATGTCCAATAAATAAAGAATGATACCCATATTTGCAGAAATCTCTATATTGTCATGCACCATCTCTGGAAGAGTTTAAGATCATCACACACTATCCCAGTGGGGAATTCAATATCATTACACACTATCTCTCTGGTGACTTCAATATCATCATCCACCCTCCCAGTGGGCAGTTCAGTATCATCACACACCATCCCAGTGGGGACTACAACTTCAAGAACCACCACTTCTGTGGGGACTTTATCACACACCATCCATGTCAACTTTATCACACACCATCCATGTGGGAAATTAAATATCATAGGGAACCATCTGTGTGGAGATTTCAATTTCAGTCTGATCCCCTCTGAATAATGTAGCAGAATTGCATATGTTTGGTGATTAGTGGGGTGGTTTCTCCACCAAGGGAAGCACATCTGTATTCACACATGGTACACACTTTTCAATGCAAGGAAAATCCACATCTCCGCCCATAGCTTGTTTGGGACAGGCTCAAAGGACTCTGCAAAGCATACATATCTGACCCTTCTAAACAAGGCATTTTCAGTGTGAACTCTTGCTGTCCCACTAGTGTTTCTATCCCTCATACAGTGATGGAAATGTGTTTTTTTGTTTTTGGGGAATTCTCTACGGTATGCCATTTAACACCCATTATAGTAAAATGCACTACCAGCAGCCATGTTGGTGCTCAGAACTTCTCAGTACATTAGTGATAATACTAATGTACTGTAAGACCTGACCAGTGCACCATTTGCAATGGAGCACAGTCTCTATGAAATGGGCAGGTCACCTTTGTGAATAAAGCCTGTAAAAAATATTGCATCCCCAGAGCTATTTTGTGATATCTGGTATTTTCTGAATTGGCCCATTGATGTATTATAGGGAAATATTCTAAATTGCAAGATAGCGGGCAAAAAAGAAAGGTGACACATGCTACAATTCATCATAACCTCCCCAGTACTGAATATCAGGCAGCTAAAGTAATTCTTGATTTCAAAAACTGCCAGGAAAGAAAGTCTCTATGACTTGTTTATTATACCTACAGCCAAACAATAAACAGTACTTTTGAAATATTCTGTGCACTAAAATAATGAATAACACATCAAACAGTGTACAGCTATGCTCTAGAATAGCTAAAAATAAACATTCTGAAGATATTCCAGAGGTAGCTTCAAAGTGATAATACACACTTGCAGACACATGTCATCTCAGACCATCCCTTTAGGGACCTGGTCTTGAATATCATCAGACAGCCCCACCCCCACCAGTTGGGCAATGTATAGCAGTCAAATGGAATTCTTTGTCTACTTAAATTGGATCTTTCACTAGACAGTATTATCATACATACAATTGAGGTATGCATTTTCAGTATAACCAAAGACCACCCTGGAGGGAATTCAGCACTATTATAAAGAATCGCTTTGGAGTCATCAATAGCAGCATAGAAAATCCATGAGGAGAGTTTATCACACATCCAAAGTCATACTATAACATTGCATGGGAACCTCAACCTCCTCACTCGAATATCACCATCCATGTGGAATTATCAATGGCAAAATTCATAATTTCTGTAAATAGTTAAATGTCATTGCACACCATCCCTATGCAGACTTGAACACAACTGAAAAACATCCACATTTTGGCAATAATCTCAGACTATCCATGGCAGGATCTCAACATTATCACAAACTATTCCTGTGGAGACATCTGTATCCTCTGTAAAAATACAATATAGTAACAGAACGTCACTTTGCATTCTTTGAATTACATATCATCTTGATGGGGACATCTTAATCATCACACACTATCACTGTATGGACATTAATATCATCAACCACCATCTGTGTATCATACACCATCTGTGTGGAAATTACCACATAACTCCTCATCCTTCTGGGGATTCAATATAATGATATTCTGAATCTTTGTGAACTTATATCATCATGCACCATATTTACAAAAAAGGTAGTAGGCGCTCCTCTCCAGAAAAAACATGGCCGATAACCTGTTGTGAGATGAGAGTTTGCGGCACACGCTTTTCACTCACTGTACCTTTCAGAGATGGGAAATTTCCATTTGCACATCATGCACCATCCCTGTGGAGAATTCAATATCTTCACACAACAGACTTGTGGAGTTATCCAAACCATCAGCCAACATCAACGTTGGGCCATAGTAATCCAACGTCCTCTTTGTGGAATCCTCCATATTATGACACCTCATCGTTATTTCAGCTTCAACATAATGACACCTATATTGGCGGACACTTCTATATTACCATGCACCATCTATGGAAGACTTTAAGATCATCACACACTATCCCACTGGGGACCTCAGTATCTTCACGCACCATCGCAGTGGGAACCTCAGTATCATCACGCACCATCACAGTGGGGACTTCAGTAGCATCACACACTATCCCAGTGGGGACTTCAGTAGCATCACACACCATCACAGTGGGGACTTCAGTATCATCACACATTATCCCAGTGGGGACTTCAGTATCATCAACTACCATCCCAGTGGGAACTTCAGTATCATCACGCACCATCACAGTGGGGACTTCAGTAGCATCACACACTATCCCAGTGGGGACTTCAGTAGCATCACACACCATCACAGTGGGGACTTCAGTATCATCACGCACCACCCCAGTGGGGACTTCTGTATCATCATGCACCATCCCAGTGGGGACCTCACTATTGTTACACACCATCCCTCTTGGGATTTGAAAATCATCACACACCATCCCAGTGGGAAGTTCAGTATCATAACAACCCATCCCAGTTGGGACTTCAGAGTTATCATACCCCATCCTAGTGGGGACTTCAGTATCATCACACACCATCCCAGAGGGGACTTCAACATCAACACACACCACTACTGTGGAGACTGCAACATTATCACACATCATACATACATAACTTGAATATCATAGGGCACCATCTCTGTAGGGACTTCAATGTCAGTCTCATCCCCTCTGAATGTTGCATAATTGCATATGCTTGGTGATTAGTGGGGGTGTTTCTTCGCCAAAGGAAGCACATTTGTATTCACAAACAGTAAACACTTTTCAACGCAAGGAAAATCCACATCTCCACCTATAGCTTGTTTGAGCCATTCTCAAAGGGCTGGGCAACATACACATATCTGATGCTTCTAAACAAGGGACTTGCAGTGTGAACTGTTGCTGTCTCACTGGTGTTTCTATGCCTCATAAAGCGATGGAAATTTGTTTTTTTGTTTTTGGGAATTTTCAATGTTATGCAATTTAACATCCGTCATAGTGAGTTGCACTACCAGAAGCCACGTTGGTGCTCAGAACGTCTCAGTATATTAGTGCTAACGCTATATACTCAAAGAATTGACCAGTTCACCATTTGCAATAGAGTACAGTGCCTATGAAATGTGCAAGTCACCTTTGTCAATAAGTTCTATAAAAGACATAGCATCGCCAGAGCTATTTTATGATGGCTGATTCTTTTAGAATCAGCCCATTAATGTATTACAGGGAAACATTCTACATTGTAAGGTAGTAGGCAAAGAAAACAGTTATGTATGCTACAATTCATTATAACATCACCTGTACGGAAACACAGGCAGCTAAAGCAACTCCTGACTTCAAAAACGGCCAAGAAAAACTTGTTTATTTTACCCGCAGCCAATCAATCAACTGTCATGTTGAAGTGTTCTAGCACTAAAATAATGACTAATATATCAAATAGTGTAGTTATGCCCTAAAGTAGCTCAAAATAAACATTTTGAACATATATAAAGGACAAATGTAAGACTACATTTGATTTATACTTAATTTTATTAAAAGGAGAAAATTACATGAAATAGAACTTTGTATTCGTCTGAAACCTATAATGTGTGGCAACACATTTTCCTTTGAAAATGCTCGCCTGTCTGCCAATAGTTTGAGTATCATAATGCTGAAGAGTGTTTAAAATCCCAAGTGTGTGTTGAAGACTGCAGTACAGCCTCCGGTCTACAGGGGCATTGCTGAGAAAATGAATACACACACGAAAATAAACACAGGTCCCCACAAGGTCCATTTTTTAAAGGATGCGAAAATTAGCACAGTTGTTTTTTAAATCATTTTAAATAATTTGAAGTACTTTACTGTGTGGGGACCTGGCTTCAGGTCCCCACAGTGAAATCAAGCCCTCCACCCCATGGCCAACCATGTAAAATGCTAATGACAGATCAATAGATGCACCAAATAAGGGGGGCATCTTTTGTCATATTTGTACAAGTGCATCGATTACAAATCGATCATTAATCATTGTTCCAATTATTTTCCTAAAACCTGTCTGCTGTTTTGATAAGCAGCCTGTTAAGGAAGCCCATTCTTATAGTTCCCTTAGTAAATAGGAAGACAATCATTTGCTCTCTGCATCTATTAGGGCTGTTTACCTGTAACTATTTGATGGGGATGTTGTTAGATAATTTCAAAATATTGTGTATTCGTTTTTCAATTAGAATATCCTTAAAGAATAAGAACAGTGTGTGTGCCCAAGATTGGTTGCATTCTTAAAGACAATTGCTTCGTCCATTCAAACTGGGTGCCCACGCACCAGATGATTTGCCTATTAAGTCAGTAATATCCTCCATTTCAAAACTTAATTTTTACTTTGTCGCAATTCTAGAGATCTGCTTCTGTTGATCGGGCTCCTTATATAGAACACATGTTATCTTTCAATCTTCAGTACTGTGCACTCATGCATGTGCCTTGATATACTTTCTGATAATCTTGTGCACTTTGTGACTGTGATCCTCCTTCATACGATGCACTTTTTGTGCCATCTCTTCTTGTCAGTGTTATGTCGGTCATTTTACAGCAGAGAACTGTGCCGTCTCCTATCTAGGTATAGCTTTCTTATACATTGGGAGACTTGTAGTTCAGACATTGTTCATTTGGCTTTTTGCATTCCTTTCATGACCAGATGTTATCCTGCAGGGCTTTGTCCAGTGGGCTAGAGCTTCTTATGTGCTTGGTCACAGGGCAGGTCCTAGCACAGGGCTGTGATAGGGCATGCATTACATTACAATCACATAAGTTAAACTCCACCCCCTCATCGGTCCTACCCATTGCACTTGTGAACCCTGAATGTGTGTTTGATGTTGACTGTATTTACGCAGGATCCAGGTCTGTTGGCCTTGTTGGGTCACCATATATACTGTAGTTTACTGTTGCACAAGGGCATGGCATCATGGGTGGAACCTGGAGTAGCGGGCATAGCAATGGGTCGCATTGAGCTCTGCATCACAGGTGACCTGTGTGTTAAGAGAATGTTGCTGTTTCCCGTTACGGTACACCTCTTCCAATGCTTTGGGTACCACCAATGTCACCAGTGCTGCAATGATGTTGGGGAAGTGGGATGTCATAAACAACTTTGCCTTTGTTGCCTTTACCTGTGCATGGGTGATGGACAGGGAGATGTACTCGATTGCATACTGCATGAGCGTGTTGAACTCAAGGTCCTTAATCAGTAACATGTCATGCATGGAAGGGATGCAGAATAACTCTTGCACCAAATAATCAGACCGACTCAGGTAGATGGCAAAACGTCTCATGCAACTGTTTTAATATCAATTGTCTAAAATAGGGAGGTACAATGGACATCAACGGACATTTGCTCGAGCTCTCAATGCAAATCACGTATAAATACACTTAAGTACTGAAAATCCATCATAAGTGATGCCATACTATGTAGCAAATAAAAGAAACCTATGGCGGTGTTGTGTTTGGGTCAAGGGGAACATCTAAGTATACTTTCTATATAGGAATAGGTTGTGATTGGGTCTCTATAGTCAGGTGGACAACTTATGCCCACCCCTAGTGCAAGTCATCTTCAACACTTATTAAGTACACATAATACTATTGGCTCCTATAAAGCCCTTTGCTATAGGGCCCCCTATAACTAGATGGCACGCTTGTACCATGTCTGGAACATTCGGCTCCTTAGCAGCACATAAATTCATTCCCAGGTGCCGGGAGGTGGCCATGACTTTTGCTTCCCACCCAATTAGCCCCTCATCTCTCATCGCCCATGCCTTCTGCCATGCAGACTGCCCTTGAACTTGGCCTTCCAGGAGATTCTCTTCTCTTGGGAATAAAAGGGAGTACAGGCACACGCTTATCACAGTTCTGGTCTGCATGCCCAACTCCTATTTACATCCTTGGTTTACATGACAAGAGCCCGTATTGCGGCCTGTTTTGAAGCATTTCATTGTCTTTAATAAACTTGGCACTCATGGTGTTCCTTCTTTGCACCTTAACACGAGATGATTCAACGTCTCACGGTTTCTGTTCTTCATGGATAGATAACCAGTTCTCGGCTGCTTCAGCTTTGACACCAGGCCAAACAGCTTCACCCTTCAAGTCTGTGATCTCCAGCTGATTCTGTGCTGCGATACAAACATCTCTCAATCCTTCTTTCTCTGTGGATTTGAACTTACTAAAATTGTGACACTGATGTCCACACACTATATAAAGATGGCTTTGCCTGCATCCTATTCACTACGTTTAGATAGCTTCTAAGATTGTTTATTCTACTTGCGTTTATGCATTTGTACAGTATTAAACGGCTTGCATTTTCTGCAGTGCTCTTTACGTGTGCAATCTTAATTTCTGCATAATGATGTTCATGCAATTCCATATTTCGTCATCAGTTTCTATAAGGTCCATACATCCTCTTCTTCAGCCACTCTTCTCAGTGCGTCAATCTCACTTCTTGTGATGTCACCAGCTTCTCCTTCTTTCATCTTCATATTCCTTCAGGAATCTCTTCCAAGAGATTATCATCTCTATGGGGGTACATCAGGTATGGCTTTCTTAATGGGTATCTTTTCTCAAATACTCTACGCGGTATGGTCACAACTATTGGTGTCAAACATGGTGCAGTTTCAGCCTCCCAAAATACAGGCAGTAGGAGGGCGGGACATCCTGCAGAGGCATTCAGCTTCTCCTCTACAGTGTCCAGAACCTGGGCAAGCACAATTGAAAACATGGGCTGCAACAAGCCATGCAGCATGCTCATAATGTGCTGGAAGGTGCTTATTCTGAAAACGTACAGCACTGACAAAAGATTCAGCAATGGCAGGATGGCTGTTCTTGTGTTGATCAT
Source organism: Ambystoma mexicanum (assembly GCF_040938575.1). Lineage (NCBI taxonomy): Eukaryota > Metazoa > Chordata > Amphibia > Caudata > Ambystomatidae > Ambystoma > Ambystoma mexicanum. The sequence continues at coordinate 657,399,073 of NC_090924.1, forward strand.
TCTTTGCAGATTTGCCTTTATCAGGGAGAGTAGCTCAGCTGACGTCTCTCTGTTAAGGCGCTAAATTGTTATCAGCTGTTCATCAGGTAGTGCCCAGGGAGATTGCTTAACCCAAGGAATGGTTGCTATCCTTGCAAGGTGTTTCCTGTAAATGTGTGCTGGTTGTACTCTGTGATGCAGCTGTGCATGCCTCTTCAGCTTAATGTACAGAAGGAAATCTTAGAGCCTGGGGTTTGCTATGTCTAGTGGCTGCATATAGTGGCTGCATATAGTGGCTGCATTGTGTTGGAAAATGTCTCTGGAGGAGGTATGGGCCTCACATACCCTTTCATGGCCAATTGGGGGCGCCTGTGGCTTCATTTCCATCACCTGAATGCATTTACCTTCACCTTTTGTTTTTGGTTCAATTAGCTACTATTTCTGGTAGTGTTTAGTCCAGTATTTCAAACTGAACATATGATGGAATTAGCATTTTTGTTTCCGGCACTAATTCCTCCAGTGGATTTAGCCCTGGTGGAATTATTTCTGGTTTTAAATGTTTATTCCTCTGGTGCTAGTATCTACAGGGTTAATTCCACCAGAAGGATTAGCATCCATTTTCAAAAACCATTATAACAGCAGATAGGTAAAGTGGCAGGAATTCCGTTACTGCCACTTTTTCCCCTTACCACTGAACTTGTAATGAGATCCAATTGGTATCAAATAAACATCAACCCTGTGAAATAAATGTCAAGCTAACATTCAACTAATTCACATATCATACTAAAGGCAAGATGGCTTCATTGCACACAATATATGTAAGATCTTCACAGTGTGGAATTCAATATAATCACGCACCACCTGTGTGGGGACTTCAACATATTTACAGAAACATAAGGAAATAAAGTCACATTTTGATTGGTTTGTTACAAAAGAAGCCGGTGCTTAAATTGAATCTGGAAATGTGTTGTGCAATAAGGAAATACTTCCGTTAAGTATTGATTTTTTATAAAAGTCTGTAAACATACAAAATGCAAAACACCCTGCTTTATTTCATTTATTTTCCATTTAAACACAACGAGGAAAGAGTTTAGGCCATTAAAACACAATTTTGAGTGTTTATAAATGGTTCCCATGAATCTGCTGCCTGTTGCCTAAGCATGTGGGGCATCAGATTTATGAAGTGTGTTTAAATTCCTGTCCGTGTGTTGATGACTGCAATACCACATCCAGCCTATGGGGGCAGAGCTGAGAAAAAAATCCACACACCAAAATAAACACAGGTCCCCACAAGCCCATTTTTTCAAAAGTTGTAAAAATTGGCACAGATGTGTTTTAGGCCATTTTAAGTCATTTGGGACACATTACCATGTGGGGACTTGGGTTTAGGTCCCCACAGTGAAATCAAGTCCCCACAAGGATAGTAACACAAACTCACACTCCCTCTCTCTCTCTCTCTCTCTCTCTCTCTCTCTCTCTCTCTCTCTCCCTCTCTCGCTCTCTATCCCTCTCTCTCTCATAATCTTGTATGATTAGGCCTGTCGCAGCACCTTGCGTCCATTTGCAAAAGAAGATAACCTTCCTCTTATAGATGAGATATGGTGGGTCAGGCCCTTGCCTTAAATAGGAATGTTGGGAGCAACTCGGCTCACAATAAACGTTTTGTATCTGTATAGCATTTTGACAGCCATGCAAATCACTCCTAGTTGCTTCATTAAAACCTTCACAGGCATCATTTTTGTATCTCTCTTAGGAATTATTCAGATACCACTCAGGTATCTGGCCGGGTCCTCGGGTCATCTCCTGGCTATGCAGCCCACAGTTGGCCAATGCAGGTGAAAGCCATTGCCATATATGACAACATCCATGTATCAGTCTTACAAGTTGGGTGCGTGGGGGCGGTGTCAGGCCCCACGCTAGCATTCACTCATGCGATCCGCATTCGCACAATGAGACATGCCAGAGACGTGTGGTTGCTCGGGTCCCCGGCGCAAACTGCCGGTGGACCGTCTTTATTTTACACTGCGCATGCGCAAGCCTTGTCATCGCTCGCGCATGCGCGCACTCGCGTATTACTACGCAACATCCCTCCTTTTCCCCCCAAACAGTAAACTTTAACAAACATTATATTTAACAGTGCACTCTTCAAACCTTCTCTGTCCATAATGTACTGACTACGAGGCAGGGTCCATAATGAAGTCCTGGAACCGCTGCGGCGGCTTGCGCCCCGCCCGGCTTGGGTATCTGCGTGTCTCCGCCTGAGGCACATCTTGTGTCCCTTGAGTCTCTGGCGGTTCATCGTGTCTCAGTGTCGGTCCTGCATTCTGCTCTGGTCCTTGTGTGTCGGTCTCCTCCGTTTCCGCAGCTCTGATGCGCTTGAAGAACGAGATGTTCCTGGTGACTGTTCCTTGCGCATTGGCGGCGGTAACCATTGATCCTTTGACATGTGTCAATCCCAGGGGCTGCGTTTCGTATGGTAGCGACAACTTCCCTTCTGCTCTCCTGTTTCGCGCCAGCACAGTATCGCCCACGGCAATCTCTTTCTCTGGGAGTCTCCTTCGGATTGTCTCCCTTTCATTTTGAGCGGCTCTCTCCGTTTGAACGTGTTCATTATCAATTCCTCCCGGATGACGACCTTCAATTTCCGGGAGCAGCCCTCTTGGTATATGCTTGAAGAGTGCCTCTGCTGGGGCGATCCCGGTGGATTGATGCGGGGTCGAGCGGTATTCTCGAAGGAAGTCAAATAGGTTGCGTCGGAGGTCTACGCCCCCATCCGCCGATATGCGAAACACTTAGTTGAGCGTTCGCATGAAGCGCTCTACCTCTCCATTAGCCCTCGGCCAGAGGGGGGTGACTTTCCTGTGTCGTATCCCTCTTTCTTCACAATAGCGGGCAAATTGTTGTCCCTTGAATGGTGCCCCATTGTCCGAGCATATCTCCAGGGGAAACCCATGTGTGGCGAACATTTTCTCCAAGGTCATGATGGTGAGGTCACTGGCCGCGGTTTCAACCAGCTCAACCTATGGATAGCGCGACCACTGGTCTGTCACCCCCAGAAAGTATAACCCTCGGCCTGTGGACCCGAAGTCGGCATGAACCGTCCCCCATCGCTGGTCGCTCCTCTCCATGGCCTGGATTGGTGGGCCCTTCTCCACAGGGCGTGCTGCTTGACAGGGGATGCAATTTTTCACAAACTCCTCCACTCTGCTTTCCAGGTCGGGGAACCAGATTTTTAGTCTCAGACGTGCTTTCATCTTGGCCATCCCCTGGTGACCATTGTGGGCGAGGTGTAGGACCTTGTCAACCAGTGTTCTTGGAATCACAATCTGGTGACCCCTTAGCAGGAGGCCATCCTCAGCTACGGACAACTCGTGTCGCGCCCTCCAGAGGGCTTGCAGGTCTTTCTGTGCCCCTGCGTTCCTCCGGGAGTTATCCTGAAGGACCTCGCGCCATTCCCCACTTGTCATCGCAAGCTGTATCTTTATGAATGTCTCGTCCTTGTTGGATTCTTCCGCGATCTCCTGGCGGGCCAGGGCGATGGGTAGCGCCGACTCAACTGCTAGGTGAAATGCCTATATGCCGTCAGCCACCTCCATTGAGTCACGCGGTCGGCCAGCGCCTGGATGGCGGGACAGATAGTCTGCTGGGTTGTCTTTACCCGGCCGATATAATAGTTTGACACCGTACTCCATTAGCGAAAGCATCCATCTTTCTATGCGAGGTGGTGGTTTGGACGAAGTCTCTGACAAGATCGGGATGAGTGGTTTGTGGTCCGTTACAACGACTACTGGTTTTCTCAAAATGTAGATCCGGAAGTGCCTGCACCCCCATAGTATGGCCAAGGCCTCTCTTTCAATTTGGGAGTACCGCTTCTCTGTCTCGGTGAGAGCTTTGCTGGCATAGGCGATGGGTCTCATGGTCCCCTGATTGTCTGCCTGCATGAGGACCGCTCCCAGTCCTACGGGGCTGGCGTCAACCACGATTTCTGACTCCCGGTCAGGGTTGAAGTAGGCCATTGTTTCTTGTCCCGATAGGGCATTCTTGATGTCGTTGAACGGCCTCTGTTCCTTACCGCTCCAGTTCCATGCAGTGTCATTTCTGGTGAGTGCTCTCAGGGGTTCTGACAAGGAGGCTAAGTTGCGGATAAAGCGACCACAATAAGTCACCATCCCCAGAAAGCTCCTGATTTCCGCTCGTGAGGTTGACGAGGTCGCTTCTCGGATGTCCTTTACCTTTTCGGGATCCGGGGAGATGCCCCCAGCATGGAAGACAAATCCGAAAAACTCCAACATATCTTTTAGGAACTCACATTTTTCTTTGTGTAGTGTTAAACCGAGGTCACGCAGCCTTTCAAGGGTGTTCTTTAGGCGCTTTAGATGTTCCGACTCCGATCGGGCAAAGACTAGGATATCGTCCGACATGTTGATCACCCCCTTGAGTCCAGACAGTGCCCCCCTGATGGCATTCTGGAAGACCTCTGCCGCAGACGAGATCCCAAAACGGAGTCTTTTATATTGATATATACCCCTCGTGAGTCGTAAAGGTAGTAATGTATCTTGACTCGGGGTGGAGCTCTAACTGGTGATACCCAGATCTCAAGTCCAGTTTCGAAAATACTTTTGCTCCCTGGAGTTCTCCAATAATGTCGTCCAAGGTGGGCGATAGGTGGCGTTCTCTTTTAATTGCTATGTTGGGCAGCCTCATGCCCATGCAGATGTGTACTGCACCCGGCTGCTTGGGCTTTGGGGCCACCACGATTGGAGAGACCCACGGGGTGGGGCCTTCCACCCTTTCAATGATGTCCCGGTCAATTAGGGATTGTAATTCTTTTTCCACCTGTGCCCTCAGATGGAATGGGATGCGGTGGTGTTTGAGTGCTGCCGGTTCCACTGATCCATCGATGTGGAGGCGTATCGGGTCGGCCTTCAGTTTCCCTACGCCTCTGAAAATCGTCTCAAAACGCTGCAGTAGATTCTCCAAGTCGGCGCGGTAAACAGCAAATGAGAAATGTACAATGTTCAGTGCCTCAGCTGCGGCACGACTCAGAAGGGAGTGTGGGCTCACGCTTGTGACAAAGAACCTTGCTATTATTTTGTTCTGCCCATGAGTTACTGGCGCCACGAACACTCCTTGGATGGGAAGAGGTGTGTGTCCTCCGAAGGCGTATATACATGCTGTGGATTCTGCCAAGCCTGGCGGGCCAGGGAGTGCGATGTAGTGTTCAGTCGCCAGCACACAGACGGATGCTCCAGTGTCTATCAAGACTGGCGTGGGCGTTTCCCCAATGTTTACCGTGCACATGGGTTGTCGGCTTCTTCCTGGGCCCTTAGCTATGCTTGAGATGAAGAAGATTTCATCCTCCTCCTCCTCCTCGGCGATGTTTAGATCCTGCATGCCTTGTTCGATGGACGACACTCCCCTTATTCTCCGAGAGTTGCCTCTGCCAATCCTCTCGGGCCCTCTAGATGTTGCAACTGGTGTCGTTGCCCTGCACACCCTAGCATAGTGTCCTGGTGTGCCACACCAGCCACATACTCTCGATTTGGCTGGACACTCACCCACGTGCGGCAGGTCATATTGCCACGCCCCGTGGGGCTCTCACCACCTCTTGACGCCCATCTTGTCTTCCCTGGGGTGGGGCATCCGATTGCAAAAGCTTCATCTTCCTTTCTCCCGTGTGTGGCTGCGTCCATCTGCGCTCCCCTGGCATCTGCCAGTTCGTACGCTCTCCCCGTGTCCAAGATCTGTTGCAGAGTCAAACCTGGTTCCCTCAGGACCTGTCTCCTCAGTTTTCCCGAGCTGCAACCCTGCAACAACTGGTTCCGAATCATCTCCTCTTCGTTCCCCCATCTACAGGAGCTTTCCAAAATTCTGAGCCGCGCACAGAATTGGTCCAACGACTCCTCCTCCCGTTGCTTCTCCGCACTCATGACAAACCTGTCAAAGTCGACATTTGCCATGGGAAGAAAGTGATCTTTGAGTGCTTGTTTCACGGCATCATATGTGGCGACCACATTGTTGAAAGAGTCATACATTTTGTGGACCTCCGCCCCTGCCGAGTACACCATGGTGGCAATTCTTTCTTCATCATCCGTAATCCCTGAGGCCCTGAAAAACATCTCCAACCTCTTTATCCACAGGAGACATTTAGGACCCAGTTTGGATGGAGGGCCTGTGGTATCGAATTCGGGCATGGGAGCTAGTGTACTGATCATCCTGCGTGGGATGGGGGCAAGGGCGCCTTCCTGATCATCTTCTTCCCCCATTCTGGAGCGTGGTACTCACAGTTAGTTGTCGAAACTCTCCAGTGATTGAGGTTCTGGTCAGCCTAGTCCACTTGTGGCGTGGTTCCTTCTTCCTGCACTTGTTCTCACCTCCAGGCAGTATGCCACAGCCTTGCAGCTGCAGAGGCTGTGGGAGTTCCAAAAATTGGTGCTTCGCGGTGCAGATTGCAAATGGCGCACGAGCACTCTCACGGGCCGCAACCACTGCACTCCGTGTGCGATCCAAAATGGCCGCCGGCCACACGTGTGGGTCCGTGTCGACACGGAGCAGCGTTCGCCTCCTCGAACGCTATTGGAGCGGAGGACTGCTTCCGCGCCATCCTCGTCGCCAGTGTTGTGTGCGTGGGGGCGGTGTCAGGCCCCACGCTAGCATTCACTCATGCGCTCCGCATTCGCACAAGGAGACACGCCGGAGACGTGTGGTTGCTCGGGTCCCCGGCACGAACTGCCGGCGGGCCGACTTTATTTTACACTGCGCATGCGCTATCCTCGTCATCGCTCGCGCATGCGCGCACTCGCGTATTACTACGCAACATCCCTCCTTTTCCCTCAGCACTGGATCTTACAGAAGGGTTCCAAGTAGGTACACCACTAAAGTACAACAGTCTATACCCCACTCAGATTACACATGATAGCGTGCCGCCAACCAGTAAAGCTCACATAACCCACCATGCAAGGAAACACACACAGGTTACCGTTTGGGTACACTAACAACGAGAGGCCAAGGATTGCTCAGTTGCACACAGAGGATTCATGACCCCGATGAGACCTTGGATGAGGACTCAACAGGCAAATGTCAGGTTGGCAGGTCACGACAGCATGCAACATTTCAAGGCCCTTTCACCAGAGTCTCGGTTTAGAACTTTTCACTTCAAAGGGGCAGTACTTCGCAACCAGACATAAATTAATGCATTTCTTATACGGTGCATCAAAGAAGACATCTTCATTGTGCTAACAAATGATTTAAATTGTAAGGTTCTATGTTTAGGTTCCATTTCCTATCCTAATTGTTGGCAAATGAAAAGTCATGTTATGGGGTAAAGGTATGAGGTACAACCATACCCAAAAAAGGTCAATGTTTCTTTGGTTGGACTTATTGACTCACTGGATAATACAATTGGGCCAGGTTTTCATGGCATTGGGAATTAATATGAATACTTAACATATGAATTTGAATAGAACTAGTATGACTATGTTTCAGTTATTCTTAAACGATGACACCCATTGCTGCCACTGGTGTCTTACAGACTCATCAATATGACTACAGATCCAGATAGAGCACATAGCCAGCCTTCATTCAGTTAGTAGAAGTGCACTCCCCTCTCACCACAGCATTAGACACACTATGCCATCAAGACCTCATTGACATTCCGCACAACCACGTGGGCATCAAAAAGAACATCCACTACTGGTTCACCTCCCACCAAGAAGACTACCATCAGTTGTTTCCGATACATCCAGCTCATCACCTCTACTCATCGCCTATGGAGTCCCACAGGGTTCCATTGTGTCAGTAGCTTCTTCCTCTGTGAAGCCGAGAAGAACCCTTCTCACCAGTTACAACATCCACATCAACCAATCAACCAATATGCAGATGATAGCCATCTCTACCTGTAAATATCATCCATTGTAGACATCTGACAACTCAAGTCATACTTTAATCTGATCTAATCATGGATGGCCAGTGCCTTCCTCAAATGGGAACACACCAAGACAGAATTTCTGCTCTTCATCAAACACCATCACATCCAGACATGGATGGCAGCTGTGAACCTTAAGGGCTTCACTCTACAGCTGACACCATGTGCCAGGTTTCTGAGATAGCTACCTCTCCTTCAAAACAGAAGGATGAAATCTCAAATAGCATTGGACCAGCTATACCTCCTGTGGAGATCAGACCCTTCCTGCCAGACAGCAGCTTCAGATTCGCTGTGCAGGGCATGGTTCAATCTGCTCAGGATGGCAGGGGCACCCTACTTGCCAGCCTAACAACCATAGCCCAAGCACATATGAGAGGAACTCGCTATGATGGTCCTCACTTCATGAATGGTCTCCTCAAACATGACTACATAATTCCCAAACTAATTGACTACAACCAAAAATGCAACAACCTTTTACCATACTTTTACGGCTTAAATGTCCCAGAATAGAGCATTATTATCAACAACTTAAAGGATAGTTCCGGGACTTTTTTTTATTGTCCCTACGGTTCGGCCATGTGTTTTTAAGCATAACTCGGTAGATCGTAGAAAACTTTCCTATGGACCTTACCCGACTTTTCGTCCATTAACGCACTCGAAATCAGCCGCCATTTTCTGATAATCCTATCATTTCCCCCCATCGCCCTGGCTCACCTGCTTTTGCGGCACTAAATCAAATCCCCCGCCCCTGAAACAGACTTTATCAAAACATTCATATTCCCCGCCTCTATCTGTGACGTGACTGAGCTGCGTAGGCAAACGTGCCCAGGCGTCTTCTACGCGACTCCACACAGAACCCGGAAATCAACACAGATGAGCTCACACAACACAGCGCGCCACAATTGGGAATATGAAACTGTACTTTTAAATTAAACCACAAGATTGTAAATTTGGTAAAGTACATTTATTTGACATCAAATGTTTTTTGAGAATATTCAGCGATTTGCATTTTTATTTGCTCTCGATCCAAAATAGTTCGTCTTGAGGCAAGCGATGTTCGTGTGCAGTACACAGGGTGTTGGTTTACGATAAAATAAGCTCTTCGGTCGCACTGATAATCGCATGGCTGTTCCAACAACGAGGCACTAGGCCACCACAATGGTCTGTATGTTGCATCTAGCCGTTAGTACCGCGTAAGGGCATACTTGTACCTGGCGATCGTCCCATAAAATGGTCAGGGTGGTAACGTTGTTCACGCGGAGAAGCAACTGGCGGTTAAAAAACCCATCTGCCGGTGTCTGATACTCGTGACACATGCAATAATGAATGATGTACCTGTTTGAAAAACATAAAAAATGAAATTAGTCTCACCATCAGATCTTTATTAAAATTATTCATTTTATATATTAGGTCGGGAAATTATTTCATAGCTAGGACAGTGCAACTGGGTATTATACGTCAAGGGGGGGCTGTAGGATACTGAGACAGTCCCCCAGTGCAGGGGTTGACAGGGAGGCAGTGCAGGTGGAGAGTGGAAGGGCCCAGGACCGAGGTCGCAGACAGTGGACCAGTTGTAGCAGGGGAGAGGGAGAGAGAAAGAAGAAGCAAAGAGGAAGGTTTTGAGGTGCTTCCGTAAAAGGAGATGGTTCTCCTCAAGATAGTGCGCGGTACAAAACAATATGCCACATAGAACGAACAAGTACAACTTAACCCGTATTTAAAGCTACTGTATAGTAATTAAATTGCGGTATAAACTCATCTAAAGAGTTACTTACATTATATTTGCATTTTCCATTGTGTCTGTGCGTAGGGCAGCCCCGAAATACCACTCCTTCTATGCCGACGTTATTTCTTCTAATGAACGAACATTAAATGGCTTTCGTTTCTGAAATTATATTCATTATCGTTTACGTTATTGCACCACACCCCCAAAAAGAAGTCTTTCGGGATGGTCCCGGCCTGTCAAGGTCAAATAACAATAGAACCTTATACTGAGTCGTGGGCCATTCCGGCACCCGAGCAAAAAATCAAAGCAGCTGACCTTCACTTTGAACGAGCACACATTCCTAGTTAGCTACATTCAGTGTAAGGCCATCTCACAGGACTTGAAATTTACACTCCATCTTTGCATTTTGTCTGCGTGCATTTGCAGCCCCAGAGAACCATAAATACGGAGACATTCTATATTTTTTGAAAAATGATTTATATTACTGTTTGGTTTAATTTAATGCGCAAATGAACAAGGTTGGATAGACACATTGCATGTACACTGAGCAATCAATTTTATTTACACAATACACAGCTACACATATTCAATGGGCCTGCGACATGAAGAGACTCCAGAGCAAAGTCACAGGTGACACCCGGGTGGTTCGCCCAACTGCACGGTGAAGGGAGGGGCAACGGTGGAGAGACACATTGCATGTACACTGAGCAATCACTTTTATTTACACATTACATAGATACACATATTCAATGGGCCTGCAACATGAGGAGACTCGAGAGAACAGACAATCAAATTACAATCATTTAAACCGTGATGTGTATTTCTCAATGAGCTCTTCTTTAGGTGGACATGGAACACAGGCAATGTTGGGTGGCAATGCAGTTGTCCCCTGCACAGGTTCGTTCACAACTCCATTTATGTGCCTATCTAGGACGTCAACAATAAGTCTTTCAATAAACTCATATTGCATATCCTCAAACACTGGTTTGATCACCCATTGTTTACTTCTTTTAGTGAAGGCCTTATTGTAGCGAAGCGTCCCTAAAGTTCCGGTCGTCCTACTTTGTTGACGGCCAACATTATGGTTATGTGCCAGGACCGCTAGAAGAGTCCGATTTATCATGCCCTCCATGCCAAAATGCAATCGTTTTGGCCTGTACTTTAGGCACATATTGTGGAACACCTCCAAATCTCCTGTGTGGCAGAATTCCGTGAGTCCCCTCAAATCTCTTGTTATAGTTTTATCAAATACAATCTTTTCAATGGCTTTGTGAGTGGGTGATGAAGGAATCAACCACTTCTTCTTCCGTGCCTCCTCTGTGGACAAATGGCCATGTTCACAATTGTGGAAATGTTGGTTTGTGTTCCAACGGTGAACGTTGGTACAGTGTAGCATTACTGACCGCCATTTTTCCAGTAGAATTTCCAACGACCCTCCACATGTTTTTGAGCTCCACCAAAGATGGTTGCTGATTGACTTGGACCACTGTGAAATACCTTGCATATCTTTTTTTTTACCTGCAGCCGACATTTTTTTATTGATTGTTTTTGCAAGATGCCAAACGTCAAATTGGTGATTTATATTTTTGTACTCTTCTCTCATTGTCTTGGCAATTGAAACGTGTCTGTCCGTGGCTATCAGGTCGATCACCATTCCCCGCGATTGTAGTTCTTGCAATGATGCTACAAAGCCAACTTTCTCCATGGCCACTGAGGATGTACTTTGTGACACCTGCACGACCACCGAACTCAGAATTTTCTTACTTTCCATGTCCTGAAAGTGGTAGGTGCAGTACTTGGCTGAAAATCCTGGGCTGTCGCACTGTCCATCACCGGCTAGCCTGAACCGTTTGCCCGCGAATGTACTATCAATAGACATTTTTTCCATTCTCCAAGCTTCGCTAATTGCTGGAAATAGATAATCGGTTTGGCCATCTAACTGCATGTAAGAGGCAGGCTGCAGGATCTAGTACATGGAAGGCAGGGGTGTGAGTGTATGAATACCTCACCATCCCAGGAGAATATATGGGTGCAGTTCACCCTGGAGACCCTGGATGCCTAGGCAGTTAGTCAGCAGCAGGCTGGCCTGTGGTGGCAAGGCGGCACGGGCCAGAGGGGGTCATCTCTGTACCCGGTGCCCAAAAGGATGATTTATTATGATCAACCATATGGATTATTTACCTATAACCATGTTTTGTATCAATAAAATCCAACGGCCTTCCTTTTATTGCCAACGCTTGAACAAAGTGGTGTGGTAAGTATTTTTGGGGGAGGAGGCAAGGCCGGGAGGCTTGATGCCAACCCGCAAAATAACATATGTATGTCTGCTGCATATGGGTTCAACGGTTATGTGGATTAAAGGTGGGCGGCCAGCGTGAGGGAGGATGCTGGCCGGAGACATGTGGTGTGACAAGACAAGGCACAGGAAGACTATTCAATGGAGACACTCTAGATTCATTTAAAAAATGAAAACAACCATTGTTAAAATATATGTTGGGTTTTATTTTAGATCTTAATTTCAATTGAACATAAATAATAAACATTACACATTGTAAAGTTCCAGTTGCAGCACATCCGGGGAAAAACCGTGGTATTGTCCACTGTCGCTGGGGAAATGTTGTCTAATGGCAAGTACCGCACAGGCAGGTATTACTCTCCGAACGCGGTGTCCGAGCCTCCTGTGAAGCCACCAAGTGAAGCAACGATAGGCCACCAGCCTGTACCACCTGTGAAAATGAAAGATGCAAACTGTATTAAAATGACAAAACTTTCTTATCACTGTCGATTCAGGTAAAAAATGTCATTCTGCTTTGAAAAAAATTCTATCTAGAAAATGCACAATATGGAACCAATTTACATGCATTCGAATGATATGTAGATGTAATTTTATATGTGGGAGACGACCATGACATAGTAGTGGCATCACTGACATCAAAACCAGAGTATACTTACTCGTTACTCGGATTACGTGGACGAACAGTGCTACGAAGTTCGTGCATAAGCACCATCATCATCCTCAACACGGTCCATGAGAGGCAGGCTTCCCTGAACTCTGGCAGCTCGGTGATGCATTGCGGACTTGGCTCGCCTTCCGAAATGTAGGCCAAGCACCCGGAATTTTCACGGCAGCAGCAGTTCTCCTCCTCAGTTGGCATTAGCTCGCACCGATTGCACGTGCACCAGGTGGAGACGCCGTCCATGCGACATGGTCCAGGCTCTTCATCCGTTGACTGGTCCTCCCAACTGCCGTCCGAATCCCCATCGTTTTCGCGTGCTTGCCTTTCCAGTAGTTCTTCCTCGGTGTACTCAGGCTCGTACATATACGGCATTATTGTAGCCATTGTGTGGTAAAGAAAGTAAAATAATTTACAGAGATGGTACAGGTGTTCACAAGGCCTAGAAGCGGCGAAGGTAGCTGACCAGAGCACAGAAACGAGTCACAGAATACTCAAAGTAACACAGAGAGAGTAATGGAATCGAAAATCTGCTGCTGTGTGTTGTGAAACGGTGTGTTTATACTTATAGAGGAAAGAGGCGTCCTGCCATTTCCATGGCGACACTTCATTAGCTGAGGCGCAGCGATTATTGACACGAAACGTGCTTTGGCGTTGGGAAATGGGCGGTATGCGTCTGCTGATGTCAGGCTCAGGGGCGGGGGATTTGATTTAGTGCCGCAAAAGCAGGTGAGCCAGGGCGATGGGGGGAAATGATAGAATTATCAGAAAATGGCGGCTGATTTCGAGTGCGTTAATGGACGAAAAGTCGGGTAAGGTCCATAGGAAAGTTTTCTACGATCTACCGAGTTATGCTTAAAAACACATGGCCGAACCGTAGGGATAATAAAGAAAAAGTCCCGGAACTATCCTTTAATTCCCGGCTACACTATGTACAAAGCTGTCACCATACACAATCCCTCTTACATGAAAGACAAAGCGTCCATCTCTGGTGGTCAGCACATCACCAGAAGTTAGGGCATGGCCATATTAGAACAGCAGAAAAGCATAAAAGACAGAATCAGGAAAGAAGCACTCTCATAATAGGTGGATCTCCATATCCATCAATGGCATACTCACTCCCACCCTCATGCAATTCAGAAAATAAGTCAAGTCCCTCCTCCTTAAGATGCATCTACTTCAATTCCTGTAAAATACAATCCCAACATCTACTCAGCCTCTTAACCTGCTTGACAACCACCCGTTGTGGTGTACGCCTCTGTTCATCATCCAGGCTGCCTTTCAGCACTGTTACACACTCCCCACTACTTGCAAATATTAACTTTTACCTGCTAGTCTGAATGGTAGAGTGGTAATAGATTTCAAGGATTGGTCCACCCTAGAACCATCTAATGTATGCATGTAATCCCCTGTCCCCTCTAAACCCTGAGATTGCTAGGTTTGCTGTTTTATGTGTGTCTGTTATGTGTGCGCTACCATGCCCATGGGCCAGTCTTTATGCATAATATAATACCTATCAATATACAGCACTCTGTTGCTACCAAAAGCAAGGTTTATGCTCAATAAATATGCAAAGTTAAATAACAAAACACGTTAATGAGGTGCATTGTACTCACTGCCAAAAAGACAAGGCATAAATATTGCAGTAGTATAAAACCTGCAGGAACCTGGCATGGGGTGTCATTCTAATTGGGCTTGCAACAGTTTAATGGCAGTAAAGCGTCAAATGTGCATTGCCCATTGCTGATAGTAAAATCAAGATGGCAGTTTAAAGGTAGCAACACAATGTTCAGAGGAGGATAGATACATACCTGTTATGACTCTAATTTTGAGTATGGCAGATTTTCAAACAAGTTGGTAGTAAGTGATGTGGATTTACTGAAATACCGCGTTCGGTAATTCCCTAAATCCGTATGTATTATTTAAAAAACAAAAACAAAATGGCTCCACCCTCATTTGGTGGATGTAAATCTACTGTGCTAATTAGCAGATTATATCACTCCTGCATTTCTTTTGATGGTTCTGAAACTGGGAAATGTGTAACCCTTTTCTGCATGACATCACAGAGGCCCTCCGTTTCACTGTGTGCGTCCCCAAGCAGAATATGTTTTTACTGCATTGAAGGCAATTCCTTGTTCTTCACTTCTCGGCAGGTATTTAATTTCTTTAACGTTGAAACCGGTTTTTAAAATGTTCATCTCCACCTCTTAGATTGAGGCAGAAATTGGAGATGTGTAGACGAGGAATTTCAGCACACGCAGGCAGTCTTTGCAAACTAGGGAATGTTATACTGTTGAGAACTATTTAAAAGAACGCTCACTCAGCTGAATTATCCAATCAAATAGACGTGGGCTAACCATCCCAGACAAGGCCCCCCGCATCTGTGGTCTGTGTATCATTTACTAGTTCTATTTGAGAGTGACCAAATTTGCTTCCACAGATTCACAAACGGTGACCAAAGATTTTCATTTTCACATTTGCGACTATATGTAATCTGGAAATGTTCACTCTGTGCACTATTTATCTATAAAGTATGCACCAACTACAGTTTGCAGCAACAAAAATGCACAAAATTGAATCACTTTATATAATTTTGAAACTATGCCTCTGTAACATTACACGCTTCTGCAGTGTGCCATATTGATATGAACGATCCGCGCCCCCATTATAGCTCCATGCCAAAGGGGCAGACATTATTAAGTAAAAGGGTCTTTCCTTCTGGAAACTGCCTACAAGGATATGCAAACATTTTGCTGTATCTAGGCAGAATGTTCCAATCAAAAAAGGATGACAGGGGCGTCTAAGGGATTTCAAACACCCCTGAGGCTTGAGGCACATTCCCATTACTTCACCGGAAGCACCAGAAATGTACTCAGTAAGAGTTACTGCAGGGCTGTGTATGTCAGCATGCATAGCCCTTTAGAAACTCTCCTTGGTCTGAAGCACGATGCAAGCGTGTTGGGAAGCCCAAGTCTCTCTCTTGACCACCTTCTCTGTCACTGCCAAAGTTTGATATAAGAGCTAAAGTAATCGAGAGGGAGAGGACGCATCTTTCATTTTTCACCTGCAGCTCATGGTGGGGTGGGATTCCTCTCCCTTGCCACTTCTGAGCTCTTCTTTTCAGTTTGGCTGGGATGACTGCAAACATTTGAAACTGTTCCTTCTTACAAACCCTACTCTTGATTATAACTTAATTTTTCAACAGGAGCTCCGGGTGTAAGAAAGGGGAGCAAGCCATGTCCCTTTAATTCACACTCCACTGCCAGACTCCTTAACACTTGCCCCGGTATATCCCGAAGACGTAAAGATTAAGTAGTAAAACAGTGTGGAAAAAGAGACAAAGCAGAGTACATTAAAAAAGAAGACATTGAGATGTTCAGGCAGTGGACTAATATCAGTGATTATAGCCCTTTGCTATGGTGTAAACTATGTTTACACCATGGTGGATGGCGGATTTCCCGCCCCATTCCAAGGTGAGTGGGGCAGTAAATCCCCATTTCCCATTTACCCTTCCCCATTCCCATTTTTGCCCCATAGGGCATAATGGGAGTGGGGAAGGCGCTAATTACGGCACCGTAAATTACGGTGCCGTAATTAGCACCAAGGCGGGTTACCGCCATGGATTTTAGCGCCTGCTAAAAGCAGCCGTTAAAATTGGAATCAGGCCTTAAGGGTTAACGATGGCGTTAACCCTTAACGCCTGGGTCGTAATGACCTCCAAAGAGTCATTCGTTTCCATGGCAGCAGAGCTCCATTGGTCTGCTAGGATTATTAGGTTAAAAGTCAATGGCATGCTGGAGTCGGATTTATCAAATTGTGTTTAGGGACAAGTCCCATATAGTCTTGTGTAGCTTAGTCCTCAGACTGTGACCCAATGTCTTTCATATTTGACTGACTGAAATTAGCAATGGTTTCCGTATGTGTTTATTCCTACTGAATTTGCATGGCTATTTGGAATCGGAAAGACTTGATCTAGGAGTCAGTGTAATATTAAAAAATACCCACTTGTTTTATACATAATCCAATTAATCTTGAACTTGAGCCAATGACAGACAGCATTTTAAGAACAGTCTCCTTTTTTCTGGATTCTTTGTGTTTTCCTTATTTATGTGCCGCCCAACAAGACATTGTTACACTGATCTAGGTGGGATAGGGCTAGTCTACTATTGATTTGCATTTCCTGTTTATTTTGAAGGCAGCGTAGTTCTTATCTACATATCAGCAACTGTAGGCTTGTGTTCTTGGCAGCAACATTGATCTGTGTGGTGAAGTCACGGTTTGGTGGTTATTTGAATGGAATGGAGTTTCTGGATAACATTTCATGCAGCAGGATTTCCTTTTTGTATCAAAGTAGCATAATTACAGCACCTACATTCAGTTTTAGCTTGTGAGGGGGTATTTATCCTACAGCATTTCGCTCTTTAGAGACTGAAACATTGAGCCGGCGATTAACTGTTCATTGACACTGTAACCACCAGGCCTTGTGTGAAGAGAAGTGAGGCTGGAAAGAAGTAACTTAAAATTATTTCTTTCCACCCCAACTTCTATAACTCCAGTTAATAAACAAGAAAACATGTAATCACTTTAATGTTTTATTTAAACTTTAACATTAATTTAATATGGCTTTCATATTAAATATGGTGTGCATTTATTCAGACATATCATTATTTATTGCAAAATGATTACAACAAAATCTGCAATCTTAATTTTTCAAAAATGTACACAGAGGTGCACTTTGCCATTTGGACAGCAAAGGGAAACCTAACACTGATAAAGTGCATCAGCCGAGTATGGAAACATACCTAAGTATTGTATAAATATATATATAGATTATATATATTTTCTGCATTTACAGTAAATATTAATTTATTTCTTAATTTATTTATTTTGGTTTTTTACTGCAGAAGCATATGAACATAGAGCCACTTTGTATCTAGCTTCTCCAGGTGCTGGAGTAAAAGGCAAAGAGTCATTAGTTTCCATGGCAGCAGAGCTCCATTGGTCTGCTAGGATTATTAGGTTAAAAGTCATGCTGGAGTCGGATTTATCAAATTGTGTTTAGGAACAAGTCCCATATAGTCTTGTGTAGCTTAGTCCTCAGTCTGTGACCCAATGTCTTTCATATTTGACTGACTGAAATTAGCAATGGTTTCCGTATGTGTTTATTCCTACTGAATTTGCATGGCTATTTGGAATCGGAAAGACTTGATCTAGGAGTCAGTGTAATATTAAAAAATATCCACTTGTTTTATACATAATCCAATTAATCTTGAACTTGATCCAATGACAGACAGCATTTTAAGAACAGTCTCCTTTTTTCTGGATTCTTTGTGTTTTCCTTATTGATGTGCCGCCCAACAAGACAGTGTTGCACTGATCTAGGTGGGATAGGACTAGTGTACTATTGATTTGCATTTCCTGGTTCGTTTGAAGGCAGGGTAGTTCTTATCTACATATCAGCAACTGTAGGCTTGGGTTCTTGGCAGCGACATTGATCTGTATGGTGAAGTCACAGTTTGGTGGTTATTTGAATGGAATGGAGTTTCTGGATAACCTTTCATGCAGCAGGATTTCCTTTTTGTATCAAATCAGGCATAGAAAACCTTGGTTCTTTCACAGGGATATTTGTCCTTGGCACTTTGCAGTGCTTATTCCATTCTTGTTCCATTGCAGAGTCCCGTTGTGGCATAAGATTGTGTAGTAGCATAATTACAGCAGCTACTTATAATTAGTCTGATGCTTTTTCAGGCATAGGTGGTGCTGCATATAATCTGCATGCATTTGGATTTTAATTTAGTGATTGTAAATCACCTCTGTGAGTAGCAACATGGACTTGTCAGGGGTGGCTCATCCACAATGGGCGGGCGGGAGCCAACCCGCCAATACCCTTGCCCATTATTTTGGAGGAGCGGCGACTTAAACTGTCAAAGGGAAACATAGTTTCCCTTTGATCGTTTCTGTTCCCCAGCACACATGCCCAATTGGCCATGGAAGGCTGTGGGTGTTTTCCCATTGGGGATGCACACTGGGGAGCGGCATGTCTAAATGTGTGTAGGCGGCTCTCATGTGCCTCACCGCAAATTCAGACTACCTGCTACATTGCAAACAGAGTGCTATCACTCCTCCATGCATGTGTAGGAAACAGGATGTGCTCTGTGCTTCCTGGTTCCTGTTCTTGTGTGTGGGAGTCAGAATCCTTCTTGGTGGGAGACAGCACTGAGGTGAGCAGCAGAATCTGGACTTGGGATAAAGGAAAGTGCAGACAGCAGAATTTTGTATGTATGAATGTGTCTGGTATGTGTGTATGTATGCATGTCTGAATGAGCAAGTGCATGATGAATGGGTGCATGGGTGCATACACACGTTTGATTAATTGTTTAGTGTCGATACGGGGGGCAGCCTATAGTCAAGATTGAAAACTGCTTTGCGTGAGGATCTACGCTGACATTTCTTCACGGATACATCCGTCAGGATACCCTGTCAGCTCCCCATCCACCTTGGGACATAATAACATTTTGTAGCTGTGAATGTTCTAGCCATCAATACAAACAGAGATTGTCTTTTTCCTGAACTACAGGGGAAACACAAGGAGACTATTTTGTCCACTTGGGGACGTAATTCAACCTGAAGGATTCCTCACGAACCCAGTTTCTTGTGTAGACCACACACTCCTACACGAGCCCCCCCATTATAAATGCGCAATTAATGGCGTTTTTGGAGAGATCAATTTAGATCAACCCTAAAGTCCGAGTGACCAGAAAAGATATCCTCCTGAAGAAAGTTCCATATGAATAAGCGAACTGAAACATGTCTAGGGCAAGATCTAGTAATTGTGTATACTAGAGTTATATTCAGATTGATCAAACTTCAGTTTAAAAAGATTAGTAATATCTGATCCTGAAGTTAGCTGATTTCATAACTGTATCAGTGTTGAATTGTTGCTAGTACACTAGAATTCTATTGAGTCACACATACTTTATTTTAAAGCTTTTTTATTCTATTGTGTTTAATTGTGTTGTATTTTCTATTAATACATTGAAAATGTTTTGAATTAGAAAATGTATACCTGGAAGTGCTGTTTTGTATGTATCTACCTTACCTTTATATATACCCTGTGATGTGGCATGACATGTTTTACTGGCCTCCATAATAAAACACGCATGATAAGTGTTATTAGGTGGCTAGACTGGCATTTTGGTGCATCCAGTGTAGCCATTTCTTACTGTGGCATTACATTTTTTTCTGGGCATCTATGATAAAGTAAGCATGATAAGCATTATTACATGGCTAGACTGGCATTTTGGTGCAGCCATTTAGCCATTCTTATTATGGCATGACATTTTTACTGGGCACATATGACAAGTGTGAAAACGTGGCTAGGCTGCAATTTTGGTACAACCAGTCTTGCTGTTTCCTCTTATGGCATGCCCTTTTTTAATGGGAATCTATAATAAAGAAAGCATGATAAATGTTATTACATGGCTAGAGTTGCACCGTGGTGCATCCTGTCTAGCTATAATATATTACTATGGCATGACATTTTTGACACACATCGTTGATAAAGCAAACTTGAAAAGTGGTATAATGTGTCTAGACTGGCCTGTATTGGTGCAGTCAGTTTGGGCATGTCTTCTTAATGTGGCATGTAATTATTAATGGAAAAGCCAACAAGAGTATTTTCTCATGTGTGGATTCTAACATATATTGGCAGAGCCAGCTTGGACATGTTTTCTTATAGTATCAATACTGACATTATACGCAAAGCAAACATGATTGTTTTCTTATATGGGAGTAATGGCATATTTTGATGCAGCCAACATTGAAATGTACGGGCCCAGCCAGTGTAAAAATGCTATTTGTACTGGCATATATGGTGGGGAAATGCATCATGAAAATGTATTGAGAAATTCTCCTGTGCAGTGCTGGTGACTTGCATCTGTTGGATTTTTTCATAAGTTACCCTACAAAACCAATTGCAAACTGTCTGGCTTTTCACCAAATTTTCCACAGAAAGAGTGCTGTTTAATGCATCATTTTAAACCATTAGTCAAAATATTTTTTAGGGGGAAGAATACCCCCCCATGCATCCCCATGGTTGGTTCGGGCCCCCTTTCCTCGTTTTGTCACTCTTGTGTATTTGTGGCAAATATTTATGCTCCTCCAATAAAAAAATCCACTAGCTGCCACTCTCCTTGGTGGACAGGACATGGGGCAAAGCAGAGCCTCATATAAAACCTCTCTTTATGTGGAGGAAGCTATACCTTTCTGCAGTCTTTCATATTGGACAAAGAGCATTAAGTGAATCCAACTATTGTCAGGCCTGGTATTGTCATATCAACGTCTCTATTTCCGCTTGCAAGATCTATCCTCGATCGTATCATCTGCCAGAGATATGCCCAGAAGGATCAGGACTGCTGAGACCCTCATCTAGGTATTTTGAAACTAAGGGTACCTGGTCGGCCTTGATCTTCCAGGGTATTAACAGTCAATTAAAAAAACAAACATGAAGAAGGCCTTTATGTCAACCCCAATTAATCCTTCACTATTTCTAATCAATGACTTTGTGTTTTTATTGAATAAAATATACATTTATTCAAGTAAATTTTCTAAAAAAAAAAGGCAAATGTTACATACACAATTTCAACCACACAATTTTGGGCATACAAACCTATTACAATGACAAACGTTGCTATCTTTGTTATACAAACATAAAACAAAAGTCCAGTTGTTCTCATTTGGGTTTTATATCTCTCATAGATCCAGACTCTAATATGTAGTTAATAAACAAAAACCCAGATAGGTTTTTTAACTCCTTATTTTTTGCTAAGCCTGCCCTTTATTTGCAGTGTCGTTGCTGTTTCAAAGAAAAGGTTGACACTGTGTGTTCCGGCCTTCTTACAAACCATGGATATGGTTCTAACCTTTCGCGGCCTTCGTCAGGACATTACACATTTCTTTCAGTTCCAGCAATGTCTGTTCTGTGCCTACAAGAAACAAATGTATGTGTGTATTATAAAGGGTGAGGGGTAGGGGTAATTGACATGTGTTAGGGAGAATTCTCATATATGTGCTAATTCCCTTCACCTTAGAGACCCTCAGCAACATTCCTGGATATTGAGGACTTGATTGTTTTACTTGGAGAGAATGTGAGCCTTTTTCCCACTCTCATGTATTTCGATGTGTGTTTTACTCTTGTGACCTTTGATTGTGGAGGCATCATCCTTCCATGTGTATCACACAGCACCCTCACTGCAGTGACACAGGGAAGCCTTTCAGGCTGTCCCAAGGTTTAAATACCTGCTCTGGGATAAACTACTGTTTTCCAGAAAAAGTAAAGTTAAATTGAATTTACTAGTCTTTTTAAATTTCTAGACACAGCACACCCTATCTTACAATAGAATGCTGGAGGGGTTACCTAGTATCCCCTGTGTCTAGAAACTCACTTAGCAGTCAAATGCTACCCTTTCCTCTCGAAATGGCTGGTGGCAGTGGTTTTACAACAAACTACCACGATTTTTCTCCGACTGTGAACACCGGTAGCGTTAAATTGCAGGAGCCATGTTTTTCAAGATGGTGTCTGAGCCTCCTTTGTTTAAACGGGTCCCGGTCTTCGTTTTTTCAACATTTCTTGTTGGAAAGGTCCTTCTAGAGTTTGTCTCTATGTGCCAAACTAGGTTTGGTCCCTTTGTTATGGACTGAATACAGCCTCTGGTGCCCGAGTGTCTGGGGTGGGCAGGAAGTGAGGGAGGTGCCCAAAACTACCTGTGCTTAGTCTCCCAGGAGACCCAAATGCACTCTGGCATGATTGGCTGGCTGACTGTCTGGAAAGGACAGCCACCCTGCTGGTTGAGTGGCAGCTATGCTGGAATGAATGGGGGAAAACTGTTTAAAAGGCGAGTCTCTTGTCTTGGAAGGCAGAGTCGACAACTGGAACGAAAGAACCGAAGACGAGCTGGAAGTTTACGGCTGTTGCAACTCCTGGACCATTGGTTTGGCCGGTGAAGCCTTGCTGCAGGTCCGAATTGCCAAGTTCATCTCAACAAAGAAGCCCTTCAAGGACGACTTCTGCCTTTGAGTTGGTGGGACTAATCAACTCGTAAGCCATCTGCATACCATTCTCTGAGCTGGTTGTATTTTCTTCAGAGTGCTGCAGGAAACTGGATAGCCAGGGAGAAGGACACCAGTTTGTGTGCTTGATAACAGCTACCGGAATCGAAGATTTGTCAAGTTTGCCAGCGTTTGTGACCAGTCCCCATGCATTGCAGGAGTCCCCCGACGTCCTCCCTCTTGTCCCCACGACTGAGGCCCAGGAACAGCGAGATCTGCAGGAACTGCCAGGAACAGAAGTCATCAGCTGCATCTTTTTATTCAATTTAAGGTACTGTGAAAACCCGACCAAGAGAACTTACCTCTCACTGTGAAAGTGCGTGGTGAACTCAAACTATTTGCACTGTTTAAGAATAATTCTACTATTCTTTTTATTAATTTATGCCTTTTTGCTCCTCCTTCAAATGCTCTGAATGCCATTTTTCTCCTCCTTCAAAGTAGTTTAAATGCCTCAGAACCAGAGAGTGTGAAGTACTGTAGAATATTTTTGTGTGATATTGATTGCCTCCTTTTGGTGAATGTTTTTTTTAACTGACTGTGTAATAAATTAATAAGTGTTACCAAGAAACCTTGAGTATAAGAGTCTATTTGAATACTTGTGATTGTAGACCTCTGTGTAACATCATTACAGCTCACTTTGCCTCACTTTGCCTCTTGAGATAAGCCTGGCTTCTCAGCTCGCTACCAAAAACTGTGTGGTACAGACTTATACCAAAGCTTGGTTTTGCTTAGACTTGTAGTCATAGTTGTGTGTAGTGGTACCAGAGGGTACTGCCTAGAAATGTTGCCTAACACTGGTGGCAGGCGGTGCGGATACATTGTAGAGTTGTTACATTGAGAGTTCTGCTTCGCTTTTGTTCAAATAGTAACTTTCACAAGGCTAAGCACCACTAGAAAAGCAATTTTATCATGCCTGATATGGATAACTACAGACAGGAGGCCCTTATCATTTTAACAGTAGATCAACTGAAGGAAATGTGTAAGGGCAGGAACCTCCCTGTTAAAGGAAAGAATAATGAATTGATTGAAAGATTGTTAGAATTTCAAAGCCTGAGAAGTAGGTCTGTTACACCTACTTCTTCAGCAAATGTGGGAAATGTTGATGAGGATGATAATGATTCAGAGTCTAACTCTAATGTTATTGAGGAACAAGAAGAGTCTCAGGGTGATAGCCCCTCTGCACCTCAACAAGCTCTTAGGCCTCAACCTTTAGCCACAGGGACCCTACCAGGTCCAGAATGTGTCTCTCTTGAAAAAATGAGACTTGAGTTAGAGTTCAAAAGGCTCCAAATGCAAACTGAAAGTAAACATCAAGAAATCAAACTCAGAGAAATGGAAATGCATCATGCTCTTGAAATGAAGAAATTGTCTCTTGGAAATGGGTCTATCCCAGAGTCTTCTAGGTCTTACAGTCCTAAGAGACCTCGCATGCGTAAGGAAGCTGTGAGTATGTATGAAGTGAAACTTGATATTTTGGATTGGTTGGCTGCTTTTGAGTATAACTTTGGGTTCAGGGTTTCACAGGGAATCAGTTGATTCCTTGGCTTTTGTCTAGGTTCCCCCAGATTGAAACTGATGCTGTAATGGAGGCGGGGGAACTTGAAATATTGGCGCATGAAAATGTGAAGCTAGCTTTGATAGCTAGATTTGGGAAAGCTCCTTCCCAGTACCTTTAGAGGTTTAGGACACTCAAAAAGCATGATGGTAACCCTTGGGATACCTGGATGTGTGAATGTTTGAAGAACTTAGATGGTTGGGTAAAGGGTTACAGAGTTAACACTTTTGAAGGAATGAGTAATCTATTTTTGTTAGAATCTATGTTTGATGCCTGCTCTCCTGAGCCGAGACAGCACTTTGCTGACTCTAAGGAAATTGTTCCAAAGAAACTATCCAAAGCTTTCTGTCTTGTGGGTTGCCAACAGGGCTACTCATAAGGATTCAGGGGCAACTCAGAAGAAGAATGATGGGAAGCAGCAAAAGAAAGATGGCAAAGAGAATTATAATACCTCCAATCCAAAAGAGGGCTCCAAACAGAAAAAGGGTAGGCCACAAGGGAAACCGAATCAGGCTAGTGAAACCTCTGGTGCTAAACCAGAGGGAGGTCAGCAGAAACCCCCATTTGTCAAAACATTTGGAAAATGTTATGCTTGTGGGTCTACTGACCATGTGAAAGGGAAACCCAGATGCAAGGGTAAACATTCATGGGTCCACACTGTCAGTGATCAGGTTAGCCTCTGAGTTCACTATGGGTGCACACCCCGATCTCACAGCTTCCCCACTCAAGGCACCACTCTCCTCACCTGATTCCTCCGAATGCGTCTTTCCATTCCCTTGTCTATGAGCTAGATAGTCCTTCTTGATTCTTGAAGTTAGTGCTCTGACACGGGGTGAAGCCGTGGTGAATCCCCGAACCGGATCACACCTCGGCTCCAGTCCCGGGTCAGGCGGTGCTAGGTAGGGGAAAAAGCCCGGAGGCAGAAAAAACCCCTGCAAGGATCCTAGTATGCTGGTCGATGCGTAGTGGCTGTAGCAGTAGAAGTAAACGGTAGCAATGATGTCCGGGACAGCCTGAAGCAAGGTAACTCTCTGAAGCCGAAATGAAGGTAAGATACACAGGGGATGACAAGGGGGAAAGGCGGAGACCGCACAAAGGGCAGAGAAAGAAAAACCGCGGAGGTGGCGAGAGAGAGAGTGAAGAGGCAAACCGGAGAGAACAAAGGCCGCCGTCGAACAAAACAGCAGCGATTATGGGAGAAAGGAAGCAAAGGGCAAGAACGGAAAAAACGGAGTCAGAGGGAAGTACTGGAAGCGTCTCACCATGTAAAACAAAGCTAGACGCTGCAATGCAAGGAGCGCTGGGAATGCTGGGAGGAAATAGCCCCGGTTTGGGGAAAAGGAAACACTAGACCGTTGAAGGGAGACGTGGAGAAAACACAGTGGAACCGCTTAATGGCGGCGAAGCTGTGTCAACGGTAACCACCGCCACCCTAATGGGTTTGTGACACACACTGCCTCCTTAGCCGTTTCCCCAGAGGTAGAAGTGCAAATGGCAAGTGGAAACTTTCAACTACTGGCTGAAGACCCCATTAGAGTCTCTGCCAGTGTTTCTTTAGTGTCCCTGGGTCTGTGGGAACAGCAGCATTTAGATGTCTATAATTCAATTCCAGATAACACATAAGAATATTACAAGGACAGTGTACTTGTTAAAGGTCAGGAGACCCCTGCCATTAGAGACACTGGTACCAGCATTACAGTGGTGGATGAATTTCCAAATCTGAGGATGTTGCTAAGGCAGCCAAAGGCCTCACTAAGCTTGCTGGAGGCCCTGCTCAAATGCTTCCAGGATTACCAGCTCTCATCCAGTGCAACAACATGACTGTCAAGATACCTGTTAGTGTACAAAGTGAGGTGCCTGGGAGAGTCTTGTTGGGGAATGATTTAAAAGCTCTTGGAGTTGTATCAAGCACCCCCAGGCCTCCCAGTAAGAGGAAACAGGAACAGACAAGGAAGGCCAGCGAGAGTACCTTAACTGACTCTCCAGAGGATGTTACAGATGAAACTATAACAGCCAGCCCACAGGAACTACTAACTGCTATTTCCAAGAAGAAAGAGGCAAAGGGGAAACCCAAGGTCTCAAAGAAAAAGCAAGAGAGCACTCCTGTGCTTCCAACAAGGACATCCCCAAGAGGACTGTCCAAAGTCACACCTGTGACTGCTCTGCCAGCTGAGGCTGAGTGTGAGGAACAACCAGGAAAGGTTGAATCAGCTGCTGAAGATTCAGAGCTGGAAGAAGACCTTCCCCCTATTGGAGATCTGGATCCTAAAGACCATCCTGAGCTGCAGTCTTTACTGGCAGAAGGTGGCCCCTGTAGGAAAGACTTCAGCGGAAGTCAAAGAGAGTGTCCTACTCTTGAAGGACTTCACCAACAGGCAGCTTCCCAGCTGGAAGGACAAAAGCCAGGAAAGCAAAGGCTGTACTGGGAAGATGGCCTCTTCTACAGTGAAACTACTGAGTCTATCCCAGGGGACTACCAAAGACTTGTAGTGCCTATAGAGACAAGACACCAGTTCCTACAGTTAGCCCATGAGATTCCTTTAGCTGGTCACTGAAGTTTTAAGATGACCAAGGAAAGGCTTTCTCTATATTTCTTCTGGACTACATTGGGGTCTGATGTAGATACATTCTGTAGGAGCTGTCACACTTGTCAGACATCTGGCAAGAGTGGAGCCAAGAATCTGGCACCTTTGGTGCCTATCTCAGTGGTGTGAGTCCCCTTTGAGAGGGTAGGAATCAACACTGTTGGTCCATTAGACCCTCCAACCTCTTCAGGCAATCAATATATATTGGTTGTATTAGACCATGCTACTAGGTATCCTGAAGCCACACCTATGAGCACTGTTACAGGTCAGGCTGTTGGTAAGGCCCTACTTGGTATTTTTACCAGGGTAGGTTTTCCTAAGGAAGTCATCTGACAGGGGATCAAACTTTATGTCCCACCACATGCAGGCCATGTGGAAAAACTGTGGAGTGACTTACAAGTTCTCAACTGCCTACCACCCCCAGATGAATGGATTGGTAGAGAGGTTTAATAGAACTATGAAGAGCATGATAGGTGCCTTAGAGGAACCCCTTAGAAGAAAGCGGGACCTTCTACTGTCATGCCCTCTATTTGCTTATAGAGAAGTCCCTCAGGAGGGAGTTGGATTTAGTCCCTTTGAGCTTCTCTATGGTCATCCAGTTAGAGGTCCATTGGCCCTAATTAAGGAGGGGTTAGAGAGTGCTCCTTCCCCCAAGCCAGTGAGAGTCACTGACTATGTGCTTGGTCTCTGGAGGAGAATGACACACAGGATGACAGAAGCATCTGATAACTTGAAAGCAGGTCAAGCTCTGGTGAAGCATTGGCATGACCAGAAGGCCAACATGGTTGCATTTACTCAAGACCAGCAAATTCTAGTTATGGTACCTACAAGGCAGAGAGCTTTACAGGACAAATATATTGGACCCTTCATGGTTGTGGGGAAACGTGGAGAGGTCAATTATTTGGTGGACTTAGGCAATCCTAAGGAAGCCCCCAAAGTCTTTCACACCAACCGTCTAAAAGCCTATGTCTCAAGACCAGAGGTGGGAGATTTGCTTCTAGCTTCTGCTCAGGAGGAGGAGGAGAGTGAAACACTACCTGATCTCCTCAGGGGACAACCTTTAGATGAGAAGATAGAAGGAGTTAATTTCTTTTTTAAAATTTTCTTTTTTATTGCATTTGGTTTTCAAAAAAAGAAACCTTTTACACACAGAATATTTACACATAAAAGTAAACACGTTAAAAGAAAAGAAGAAAAACAACCTAAATTAGAATCATACTTCAAGTTTTCCTTCCCATTCCCATTTAAAATTTGTCCTATTTGGATAGTCAGTTTTTCCCTTCCACGTCTTTAATGGGTGCTTCAATGCTTCACTTTTTACCCAATTACTCAATGACCTACTTTTGCAACCTCCCAAGTTCTCCTCCTGGAGACCAGGCACTTTTCTAATCAGAGAACAATATTACATTTTTGTAGCATCTGAATCACTGCTATTGTTAAACCCTGTGAGACGCCAGAGGTCAGCCTATCCCAAAACATTTCCGGTAAATAGTATGCAGACTCAAAGCAAGATTTTTCAAAGAAAAGGGATCTTGCTTGCCACGTGCCTTCACAGTCCATTAATAGATGCGAGATGGATTGATTTTCGGGATTTCTAAAGATCTTACATAATTGGATGGCTGAGTGTACCAGTCCTCTCTTTGCTAGTACCTCCCCTGTGTGTATAAGATTCAAACGCAATTTCAAGAATGTTTTCCTGATCCTCCAGTCGGGAAATTTCACCAGCTATTTATTTAAGAACCCCAGTTTTTTGTCGGTTTTCAGCAATGGACTGAGATTGCTTGCGGCGGAACGTACATCCTCGATGGCATTAATCCAATCCATTGGCTCTCATTCTGAGTAGGGCGGTAAGGAATACCGGGCACTGGTAAGGAGACCGGTGCCGGTAATCCCTTACCGCCGTACTATGAGGTCCCTTAGCGGGCCCCTTCCTTAACGCCTGGTCTGACCAGGTGTTAAGGACGGGACCCGTTAAGGTACCTGGGCGCAAATAACGGGCTTGGCATACGCCAGCCCTTTATTTGCGCCCTCCCCATTCCCTATAGGGGCTCAAATGGGAATGGGGAATGGTTTGGTAAATGGGGATTTACCGGTCCCTCCAAGGTCGGAATGGACCGGTAAGTCCCCATTGAACCAAACCGGAGTCAGTACCGGTATGGGAGGCAGTCGTGGCTCAAATAGCGCCATGACTACCACCATACTCGGAATGAGGGCCATTATCATCCCATCGTTTTTTGGCTTTCATTGGGTTCTCAATTAAGGACTGGATTTCTATGTCACTCTTCTCTAGCCAGACTATTACCTGGGAATATAGATGACTTAGCATCTTTGAACTCTTATTTTCCATATGCGCCTTTATGTCTAAATATAATGTATCTTCTTTGGCTAGATGGATGAGTCGGAATATTTGCAATCGACAGACACGTTGGTAAGCCTAGGACTTTTTTCCACATCATTCCTTCCCATTTATGCCATGTACTGTTCCACAGATGAGGTTTGGCTTCCACCCCATATGTTATGACTGGTATAACCTTTGCCTGATAGAACTTGATTAATGGTAATAAAGAGAATCTGCCATATCTCATCAGTACCTTTTTCATTTGAGCAGAAAGTTCATGCCAATATCTAGTTCTGTTTTACAGTCTGCCGGTACCGCATGTATTTTGTACCCCATATATAGCACTTCTTCGACTCTTGGAATTAGTTGGCTCCCCAGCTTCCAGTGCTGGAACATGACCTTTTTGTTCTTTTGTATGACAACCATTATCTTTTACTTATTAGAATTCACTACCAATCCGTTCTCTTTGGCATAACAATGGCCCTCATTACGACCCTGGCGGAGGACCATGGTGCAATTTGCACCATGGTCCATGGCGCAAAGCTGCCAACTACGCCATGGGGGTTGGCGGACTTACCGCCCCATTCCGACCTTGGCGGGGCGGTAAGTCCCCAATCCCCATTTACCCTTCCCCATTCCCATTTTTGCCCCATAGGGTATAATGGGAGTGGGGAAGGCGTTAATTACGCCACCGTAAATTACGGTGGCGTAATTAACAACGAGTCCCGTAGCGCCATGGATTTTTCCGCTTGCAAAAAGCAGGCGTAAAAATCACCATGGCGCTACGGGAACTCGTAGTCGGGCGGAAAGATACGCCATGCATTACGCCGGCGTAAACCCCTTTCCGCCAGGGTCGTAATGAGGCCCAATGTAATTTATTCAGAACACACTGCAACCCGACTGCCATCTTATCAAGTAAAACGACGTAATCGGCGTATGCAAGCTAGTGAATTTTAGTGCTGTTCATTGTTGGGCTTGCCAAGGCCACTGGGGCCAGATAGTCCCCCATATCAGCCAGATATAAATTAAAGAAGAAGGGTGCCCCCAGGCATCCCTGACGCACACCCCATTCCACCCTCACTGGGTCCGATAGATGCCCCTCCTCATCGAGACAAACTCCCACTGTGGTGTGTGTGTGTCGGTGCCCCTAGGCATCCCTAACACACCCCCCATTCCACCCTCACTGGGTCCGATAGATGCCCCACCTCATCGAGACGAACTCCCACTGTGGTGTGTGTGTGTGTAGTTTGATTAACATCCCAAGAATTTCATCCAGCAGCCCCCTTGCTCTAAGCTTTGACCAGAGCCTGCTTTTATCGACTAGGCCGAAAGCTTTAGAGAAATCGACCCAAGCCCCTAATTGCTGTTGTTCCCACTTATTTCCTGTGTTTTCACTCATGAGGTTTATTACAACCCCATTTAGGGCTGCGGAGAGACCTCTCCTAAAACCGGTTTGGAGTTTTGACAACATCCTCTCTCCCCTTTCCCAACCTTCCAATTCTCCCAGCAAAATTCTCATAAAGATCTTGCTTTCTATATCCAAGAGAGCGATCGGTCGATAGTTGGATGCCACCGACCAGTCAACCCCCTTGAACAGCACTATTACAATTGCTGATTTCCATGAGCCAGGAAACTCCTCCCTTGTCAGGATTTCCCTGAATAGCCAATGTAGCAACCTTGCCCATAAAGGAGGTTATTCTTTAGCACTTGGTACGTTAGGCCATTCGGTCCTGCTGCTTTTGAAGTTGAACTGTTTCCGATTAGATTGATAATATGTTGTTCATCAAAACTGAGGTCCCAAGCCACTTCTTTATTACTTTCCATAATTACTTTCTGTGGCTTTCCAAATACCTGTGTTATATGTCTTTTTCAGAGACTAAGTTACACTGCCTACTATGGGATATACCCTCTAGTTGGTGTAACACAGACCAGAACTCCCTCAAATTTCATTTCCCCAATAGCTCTAGCATGTGTTCACCATCCTCTTGGAGTCTACTTATCTTTCTCGACACTGACCAATTTTTATAGCTCTGCGAGGGAGACTTGGATTCCCTTTTTCTTAATTCTTCACTCATGCTAATTTTTTTAATCCCCGTTAGCATCTTGTTTAAGTTTTTTTTCCGCAGCATGGTTTCCTCATCAAAGGAGTGGTGATGTGTCTGTTTCTTCCCTCCATCATTTGATGTTGGTGGGTGGACCGACCATATGAATCTGGTGAAATTGTCTGGGTAGGATTTCTCAAATTGCCAAATCTTACCTTTCCCAAATCTTACCTTTCCCTGCTGTACGGTGCTTGTTTCGGTTTTTTAATTCCTTTGGAGATTGAATAGTTTGCAAATTTAGATCTGCCCCCAGAATCAATAGCACGCTCCCATACAAAATGTTTACTTTTTCAAGCAATTTGCCAAGTCCTCAAGAAATACTCGTAACGTTGAAATCGCGGGGTTCCAATATATATTAAAACATATCACCTCCAAGCAACCGTCTTGCTGTTTTAGCTGCAATTTGCATGCCTGAATACCAATGTTAACACTAGCTATTGGAGTGAGATCTTTAAACATTCAGTTTTTAAAGGACATAAGCAGACCACCACTGGGTCTGCCTTTGGCTTTTTGCTGGGCTGGTGGGCAAACGATTATATATCCTTCCACAGTGATAGCATTAACCAGCCAGGTTTCTTGTAATAACAGAACATCCCCTTTTCTAAAGAGGTGTTCTTTCATGTTCTTGGAGATGAAAGTATTTGGTCCCTGGGTATTCCTGCAAATTACATTTAGCCCTGAACAGTTAAAGAGGCTTCTGGCATACTCCCAGTTTTGGAAGACTTCTGCCAATGTTTCTGGTAGCATGGATAGAGAGTTGTCTTGCATTTGCTTGCCTGATATTTCTGGTTCCTTCGTATGGCTTTTGATGTTCAATCCTTGATTTGTCTCATGACCCGCTTTAGATTGCCATTTTGGGGCTGCTCTGATGGGCCTTTTATGGCCCTCTGGTGGTGAGATAGTGACTAACAGTTCCTGTTTTTCTAATTCTTTTGTGGCTCCCACTATCGCCTCGTACCCTTCCCTTGAGGCCAATCCCACTTCCGCAATGAAGGGGTAGTCATGATCGGGGAAGCTAACAAATTCAATATCATGTGTATTAAAAAGATAGAGACTCTGCAATTTCTTCAACATAGATAAAATCGCTCCCCTACACAGCGACTTTATCTTATTTTTATTTGAAGTCATAGTAAGCCAGGCTATTGGCATAGCATAAACTGATTTCCCTCCTTCCTTGCTATGCACTTGCGCTTCTTCCAATATCTGATGTTTCTCAGGGGGCTCCCTCTGCGCAGCTAGTGACTCCAGTCTAGCCGATTTGCCTTCTCCATTAAGGTTTGTTGGAACCATGCTACATTTCCCTACTCCCACTCTGATTTCCTCCAATATAGCTGGTGTTTCCACCTTCTTCTGTACTGAGTTAAAAAATATTGGAGCTATTTTCTGATTTTGGTTCACCACTCCCATCACCTCCTGGGTATGGATATAATTTCCATCAGCCGACTTCCTTTTCGTCTTCAGGAAAATAGGGGCGTTTGTAATAGCTCCTTTGGTGCCTTTTTGATTTTTATTTGTAGCTGCCTGATTTCTTATTTCTGGTCCCTCCTGTGTTGCTGTCACTTCCTTGTCAGTAGCTATTAACCCAGCAGGGTTCAAGGTTCCAGGACCTCTCTCCTCTGTTTGTAGGCCCACACTCACGGTTTTGGTTCTAGATATTTTGTCTGGATCAGTGGATGTTCCTGACTCCCTTACTTGTTGACATATTTTCAGCGCCCCCTCCTTTGATTTCTTACATCGATTGGGTCTCAATTCTTTCAGTTGATTTCCGATGGAATTTTTCTCTTCTTCTTCTGTCATTGTCCCCAATGATACCTTGCAAAGCATTTTCAGAAAAGCATTTGTGTCTGATTTTCTACTTTTCATTGTCTTTTGATTCTTTGTTTTTTTCTGATTTTTCTTAGATGAAGAGATTTCTTTGAATCTCCGCTTCTGCCGTGCTTCTCTCTTGCTCTCCCTTCTGCTGCCTAAAGAGTGGCGGCAGATGGGTTCTTCCACCTCAATGACGGAACAATCTTTATCCTGAGTAGGGGCACTCTTTCCCAAGGATGACTCAATTAACCCTTCCTCCTGTTCTCCGTCCACAACATTTGCCAATCTCCTGAATTCCTTGAGTATTGATTCAGATAACGATGTATCATCCATCTGTTCATTGGATTCCAGTCCTCTCATTCCTGCATCATTCTTACTAGAACTTTGATTCATTTTCTTTAGGTGAATCAGAATGTTCTCCATTAAAGTGAGGCAGGATTTTTCTTCGTTCCTTTTAGTAGCTAAGGCTTGTTGAATTGAAGATAGGTCTAAGCCTTGTTTGGTTGTCTCATGCCTTAGGTCTTTCATACCTGGGGAAATTATTGAATTTATTGCATGACTGCAACCCATTACTGAGCTGTCTAGAGTAGCCATTTATTTTGGTAGTTCCATCAATATGCCAGCTTGGCTTTGCACGTCTCCCCTTAAGAGTTTGAAACCAGAGAATTGAGCACATAATTAAGGGCCGACAGTGTATTTCCATTAACCTGGTCTCCACTTTTCTCTCCATAGTCTAGATGGCCACTGTTGCCTTCTATGTCCAACTCTCCAATTTTCGTTTTTTGAGTCCTCTTTTCTCTGAGGGCTAGTGATGTATCCCACATCTATGACAGAAATATTCAATTTTCCAATCTCTATTAACGTTTCATTTAATTGAGATGATGTTTGGATCTCATTACTTTCTCTTCTTTCTCTCGTTCTTAGCTGTGGTTTATCATAATTGGATAGGACCACCTACTCTTCATTCACACTTTTACTTCTTTTTTTGCCGAACTAGTCCTCAATTCTTCTTTGGATTTTTTTAGTTGTAACAGTGAATTCCAGTCCCCCTTTCCATTTATGCATCATGGGGTTTTGAGCTTGATCTTGAACTGACTCTCCCCTCCTCTCCAGATCTGAATAGATTGCTTCTACATGAATTTGTGCTG
Source organism: Ambystoma mexicanum (assembly GCF_040938575.1). Taxonomy (NCBI): domain Eukaryota; kingdom Metazoa; phylum Chordata; class Amphibia; order Caudata; family Ambystomatidae; genus Ambystoma; species Ambystoma mexicanum. Next base: position 657,433,300 of record NC_090924.1, read on the forward strand.
TGATGTTTTGTCTCCCTGGATTGTCATATTGGGTATCTCCAACCAAAGGGGTCATGTTAATTTGTTGGATTTCTTCAATTGAGGGTCTTATTAAAGGTTCTTCCCATTATGGAGCTCTCTTATCCTCCTCCATTGGGTTTCTACGTAGCTTCATTAATGCTGAGATTGTGACTTTTCCATTGCTGCATGCTGTATTTCTTTTAAAACCCCAATTTCTTTCTCCCACCTGTTGCCTGGGTGTCCCCTCTGCTAGTTGGAGGAAATAATAGCGAGAGGCTGCTTACCCAGTGGGGCTTCTGATAAAGTACAAAACAAAGTTTACGTAAGGGATTTTAGAATCAGGTCCGTTGTGCCAAGAATCCTCAGGGTCAAAGCGATCAAAGGGGTCTGGCCCCGACAGTCTCCCTCTAGACCAGAGTCTTTTTGTGTATGTTGTCATTGCGATTGCAAATGCGTAAGCGTAAGCGTGTGTAAGCGTGTGTGGACTGCTGCTGCAAACAAAGAATGCTGTTTACAAGGACTCGTAGCAGGCGCCTCTTACCCTGCGTTACGTTAGTCTGGTTGTTCTCCGCTCACCACACCTCTAGTTGTTCTCCACTCACCCCCCGCCGGTACCTTGCTCTTGGGCCATTACTGATATTGGTTGTGTCTCCGGTCCCGCTGCTGACCCTTTCTCTCCAACACGTGCTAATTCGCTAGCAGTAAAATCCCAGTAGGGTTGCAGTAGGGTGTGGCTTTGCGTGGCTGTGTGCAAAAGTAAAGCCAGGCCCCCCCACTGCGACTGCACTGCCGCCGGACTCTCTGCCCCACTCCATGCCTCTCCGCTCTCCACTTCACAGCGCTTACAGTTGCCGAAGACTCTGCCTGTGGAAAGCTCGAGGAAAGGACCTTGCAGCATCTCACAGTGTCTCACAGCGATCCTAACTCATCAGAACCTCCTGAACGAGCATTCCAGTTAGAAGATCTCCCCACTTTGAGAGAGTACAGTGAACCGGATAGAAGGAGTTAATCTCTCTTCTAATCTGACACTGGAACAAGAGGAGGAGTGCAAGTTTCTGTTAAATCAGTTTGCCTCCCTGTTTTCACTATCACCAGGCTTGACCCCCTGGGCCCAGCATGATATTCTCACTGGTGACTGTTTACCTTTAAAAGCAGAGGTTACAGGATGTGAGACCATGTAAGAACCCACATAAAGGAAGAGGTCAACAAGATACTTGATCTCGGGGTAAAAGAGCCATCTACAAGTCCATGGTCTAGTCCAGTTGTACTAGTGCCAAAGGCAGGATCGAAGGATTCTTTGTAGACTATAGAGCTCTAAATGCAGTCACAAAGACTGATGCCCATCCTTTACCTAGGACAGATGAGCTGGTGGACAAACTTGGTTCACCCAAGTACCTCAGTACATTTGACCTAACATCAGGCTATTGGCAAATAGCCCTGACAGACCATGCCAAGAAGAAAATTGCATTTTCGACCCCAGCAGGCCTCTACAAGTTTAAGATGCCTTTGGATTGAAAAATGCACCTGTTACTTTCCAAAGGATGGTTAATCATGTTCTGAATGGGATGGAGAACTTCTGCATGGCATACACCTGGATGACATTGCAGTGTTCAGCCCTACTTGGAAAGAACATGTTGACCACCTAGGATATGTTTTGCAGGCTCTTGAGCAGGCCCATCTGACTATAAAGGCAAGTAAATGTCATTTTGCTCACAGCAAAGTGGTCTACCTTGGACATGAGGTAAGAGGAGGGGAAATAAGGCCATTGCCTAGTAAAGTACAAGCTGTACAAGAATGGGCCACCCCTACTACTCAAACTCAATTGAGAGCCTTCCTAGGCCTCACTGGTTACTATAGGAACTTCATAGAGAACGATGGGATCATAGCTTCTCCCTTGAATGTGGTCTCCTCACCCAAATTCCCCAAGAGGGTCAGGTGGAATGAGGAGTGCACTAAGGCATTTGAAGGATTTAAGAAAGCCCTTTGTCAAGCTCCAGTCTTAAGAGCTCCTGACTACAGCAAAACCATCATTGTGCAAACAGATGCTTCCAATACAGGTATAGGTGCAGTTCTGAGCCAGCTGGATGAGAAAGGTAGGGAACACCCAATCTGCTTCATCAGCAGAAAGCTGAAGGAACCTGAGACAAGGTGGGCAACCATAGAACAAGAGTGTTTTGCCATTGTGTGATCTCTAAAGACGTTTAGACCATACTTGTATGGATCTACTTTTGTGATTCAGACAGACCACCAACCCTTGAGATGGTTAATGCAGATGAAAGGGGAACATCCTAAATTGTTTAGATGGGCAATCAGCCTACAGGGGTTTGATTTTACCATTGGACACAGTTCAGGGTGTAATCACCAAAATGCTGATGGTCTCTCCAGAATGTATGACAGACTTGAGTAAGGAGATTCATCCAGGGGTGGATTAAATCCTCCTGTACCTTAGTCTGGGGGGTGCAAGTGTTAGGGAGAATTCTCATAAATGTGCTAATTCCCTTCACCTTAGACACTCACGCTTTACAATTGTAAGAATCTTCTATCGAGGTGGAAGCTTTAAAGACAACTGAATTATGTTGTTCCCATTTGTCTGCACTGATACTGTTTGTCAGATGCGCCTGTTGTGATGAAGAGCCTTCATTCAGAATGGTCCATGTGTCTCTGGGGTCCTTTTCAAAAATAGATTTCAACATGATCTCACCTCCCTCTTGGTCTCAAATCATATTGAATGCAATTAGCCAGTTCTGATATCTCTGACAGCTTTTTTTATTGCATTCTCTAAATTCAGATCTTTGTTTGATTTTATCAAGTTGATGTTTTTTCACGGTTTCTTTTTTTTCTGCTGCTGTTTGCTTGCTAAAGCGGTATTTAGCAACTTGACGTTCAACACTGAAGCTGCTTTTTTTTGTTTGGAACTGTGATAAAAGTGACACATAGTTTACTGCACCGCCCGCATCATCATTGAGCACTGCCAAGTCGTTGCATAATAATTCTGAATCTCGTCTATTAAGCTGCAGCCGACTTAGCTCGTGATTTACACGCACATTAGTTGTGTGATTAATTAAGGGCTGACGCATTTCCGTTGACCAAGTTAGTTTAAGGGCATCATGATCACTGTTTAAATTCCTTATTAATTCAAGTGATTTTATTATTAGAATCTGATTTTTTGAGGCACAAAAATAGTCAATTATCTTATGACTACCATCTCTGTGCCACGTCGGACGGGCGGGAATGTCGCCTGGCATGGTCCCATTCAGCATCACATCATTTCTAGATGCCATTTCTTCATCCCAGCAATGCCGTCGTTCCACATATTTACCAGGAGAATTAGAGTGAACAGTTTTTCTCACCCCATTTTGGTCAAACCAACAAAGGTTTAGATCCCCACAGATAATTATTGTTAAATCTGTGTATGTACAAATACATTTGTCTATTATCGATGTAACTGAGGAAAGAAATTTCTTCGTCGAGATAATTGCAGGATTCCAGTATAAATTGAGAATAGAGGGTTACTTTGATTTACTGCACCTCCCCCTTCCTTATTTGATAACTGTACATTGAACAAAGAAATGAGGGTTTAAGGATTTTGTAATTTCCCAATTTGAATTGTGCTTGATCAGAGTTAGTTACCTTGAAAAGGGGTGCTCTAATTGACCCTTTCCTGCGGCATTTAATATGGTTGTGTACCCATCACACATCGGTGGTTCACGTAACGACTCCTGGATACAAATTATTGGGCTACAACTTTTGTCTAAGCCACCTTTTCAGAAAAAATGCCAGAAGCCTCTCGTGTCCCAAGAAATGATTGAACAATCCTCGATTAGTACTTCCTCTTGGCGCTATTGATGGTCTGACCGAGTATTCTTCATAGGCACAAATGCATTTTTCGTCGTTGTTTTATGTTCATTATGAGCTTGTTGATAATTACTTCTGTCTTTTTTTGTTGTTGCAGGAGTGCTGTTCTCTAATCATTTTCGGTCATCCATCTATTCGGGGAGATTTGTGATGTCTTATTTTGCCACTCCTGAGTTCCGTTTTCTTCTTGATGTTTGGTCAGCTCGTATCCACATGAGAGGAGGGCAGCGCTGGCTGCTAGTAGAGTACTTTCAATCACTGAAGTGTGAAGATGCAAAATCACCCAGTCTGATAGTATCTCAGACACATATGCTACTATATCGATATCTTCCGTCAGAATTGTGCGAAGGGACAGGACTGAATTAAACAATTTCAGTATATTATATCGATTCAGGTTTACTTCATTCCTTGGCTCAGCAACATTTTCAACTTGCAATTTCCATTTAGATCTAGTTCGTTTGTTACTTGCTAAAGAGACAGCCTCCTTTGTATCTCCTTTTGTCTGTACCTGAGCTGCAGTGTATTTAGGGTTGAAGTTCAGTGAACTCACCTCTGCTATTTTGTCCTCTTTTGGTTGATGTATTTTTTGACGTTTATCTGGGGAACCTGAGCCATAAAATCTTTGTGCACATGGCACGGTGCAGCCTGAGCTGAGAAATTTTGACGGGGTGGCATCTTTGGCTCCTCTCATGAGTTTGCATTTTGAAGTCCAATTTGTAGAATCTCTCTTGGACTGTCTTCCTGCGGAAAGAGATAACCACTGTGTTTTCCGGTGTTTAGTCTTCTATTGAATATGTTGAGAGGTTTGCTAAGTCCTCTGAAGTAAATGAGTGTGACCTACTAGACTCGCTGTTATCCAACCGCTGCCTTTTTTAGCATGACCATTACACTGAAGTATTTCAATTTGTTGGAGAGAAGTCGTTTTTAGTTGTAATGCTGATTTCTTTTTCATCAAAGAAGACCTACGGTTAAATACAGCAGTCGCTGGAGTAGTGGTGAGGTTTCGAATAAAGGTTTTAGAACCATTTGATTTACCTCTCTTATTCGCTAATGTTGGAGGCTTTTGTGTTTTCCTTGAATTTATCAGTCTGTCTTTGCACTTTTGACCAATTTCCCTCAGAGGCATTGTCATTGGCCTTTTTAAAAAGATGTCAAACGTTGATGTTTGCTTGATTAAGTCAACGAAGAGTGGGGATGGACGTTGCTGATCTCCGTCACTTCTTGAGCTCGGCTTCTCTCCTTGGTTGCCTTTGCTGGCTTTTTCATTTAGCCGTTTTGTTATTGACTTTTCGCTCGTAGATGAGGGTTGCACACCCACTTCGTCTGCTGATTTTTGACTATCAACTTTACAGGATTGTTGTAATTGAGGGGCCGGCTTCGATGATTTTACAATACTAGAAGCCCCAACCCAGGATCTCAAGCCCTTATTAGTCCTATTTTTGAGTTTGGTCTCAGAAGTCTTATCGTCTTCAGCATCAGTTATCGTATCCACTTTGGTTTCATGGGACCTGCCCTTCACAATGGGACATGAGCATCCGGTGCTATTTGACGAGGTGTGACAGGGTTTGTGCCGTATCCATTTGGTACAGTCCAAAACTGCCTCCATTAACTCAGCTTTTCCTTCAATCTCATGTCTTGTGATGTCACTCAGTCTGTTCTGCCATTTCAATGACGATTCAGCTTCAAAGTCTAACCTTTTCTGTATTTGAGTTGCAAATGTTTCCAGAGCAGACATTTTGGAGTTCATTACTCCAAGCAGAGACACTTGATCTTTACTAGTGTCATGAAGAGCTTCATATAATTTGCCAAATGACAGCATTGCTGTTGTTGTGGCAGCTATCACTTTGTTATATATTTGCATACTTGTCTCAATTGCAGACAGCTTTTTAACATCTGCTTGAGGAATGCCCACGTTTGAACCTATTAATACGGGTTCGTTCTCTGCTTCATTTGTTGATACATTTAGCACGGTTGCCTGGGACAATCGATCAAATATAGCATCAGTTGTGTGATTGATGTCTAATTGCCTCGTCGAGTTAACCTAGAGTTGGAAGTATCTATATGGTTTCTCACCTTGCTGTGTTCTTAACGGGACGTGCATTTGCTTCGAGCAATATGGCTCAATCAAATTCAATTCGCCTGCAGGCAGCACCAGTCGACTTGGGCCCGACATAATACGATTTTTTTGCTGCACAGGATTGAATGATGGCCTGGGCGATGGCATAGACAGACTTTTAGTTGTTTAGTACTGTGAGCTAACTCATCCGAGGCACCTTGCCGCTTTTCAGAGTCCGTTGCAAGTAATAGCTCTTTTTGCCTCATATTCATATCAGTGAGGTGCATGGAAGTGACCTTGGTTTCATTATCTGTGAAATCAACCACAACAGTTTTGTCGAAGTTGGCTAGTGCCTCTCGGGTGTCCATGATACCAGACATCGTTGTTATTTGGTCGCTATTTCTGTTTTAATTTGCCATGCTTGCTTCAAGGAGTTCCGCATCTGAAATGACTGCCTTGTCTATTAATACCGTCGTTTGAGAGTCTGGCGTGACAACTGCTATAATGAGAGCCTCATTTAAAGGGTGATTGTGTGGTGAATGTGGTGTTGATACTGTTTTTACTGTCTCTTTTGCAGCTGTGCTCGTGTTTGTGCATTCAAGTTCCTCTTGCCCCCCCCTTCCCACAAGCGCCGTATCAGTTTTTTGCTGTGTTAAGGGACCGGAGTTTAACATTATGTTCAGGTCGGTCGGGAGCAGGGCTTTAAGTGGGATAAGAAATCGATGGGGGGCCCTCATTTGGGGGCATGTTTTATGGGAGAGGCATGGCCTAAAAAGTACGCAAATCGGAAGGTATGCACACAAATATATATAGAAGTTTAGAAAAGATGGCTTGAATAGTACACAACCCATAGTAAGGTATGCATACAAATATATAACATATATATATATTTGTGTGCATACCTTACGGTTTGCCTAGTTTTCAGGCCATCTTTTTAAACATTTCGTGTTAATAAAAGATGGCTTTGAAAGTACACAATTCAAGCCATCTTTTATAAAGCTTTGACTACGGTCCAAATTGACAGTAGGCAAAGCTTTATAAAAGATGGCTTGAATTGGGTACTTTTCAAACCATCTTTTATAAACCTCGAAAAAGGTTGAGGAATCCCCAGGTTCGCTGAGGGTTAAAGGGTTAAAGACGCTTCGGCGACCTGGGGAAACAAAGGGACAGTAACTGCCTCTGGTGACCCCTAGCGCGAGGGATCACCAGAGGCAGTTACAATAACTGACGGAAGTGGCAGCCAGGCACAGCATTGCTGTGGTTGGCTGCCACTTCTGTCAGCTAGCCTGACTTCATGGCAGGCGCATCTCCCGTCGCGGCTGCGGCCGGGACAGGATAATGCATCCCGCCAATGTTGCGGTGGGACCAGGAGACCCCGGCAGGGACTCGGCTAAGCCCCACTTTTTGGAGACTGCCGGCCTGGCCCCGGCAGGCCCCAGCCCACTTAAAGCACTGGTCAGGAGCCAGGGATATACTACTTGTGGCACTGTTTTTATTTATGGCACGTATGATGTTTACCATTGTACGATGTAAGCGTGCAAGTCTCTCACCTTTTTGCAGACATCCTCGGGCATAGGGGGCCCCTTCTGAGTTCGATAGCACAATCTTCACAGGAACTTTCTTCAAGCTGCCTCGGATGTAGAAAGTAGAAAGTAGAAAGTGGCTTTCGTGGCTCGAGGAGCTCGGCTACATCTGCGTGCCGGCGCTGCGGGTCTCGTAAGCTTTCAATAGGCAGTCCTTTCAGTTAAAGCCACATTAATGCAAAATAATAGCGCAGACTCTCCCCACAGGAAAAACAGCGTTGTCCAGTGATTCCAGCAGATACTGAGGCAGATTGAACTCGCCTCACAAACTCTACGATGTAATGTGCAAAGATGCTTCTGGAAACTAGCAATGGCAGTTCAGATTAACATAGGTGCTTCTCTTTCTGAGTCATTTCTAATTAAATGAAAGATAACAAAATAGTTTTATAACAGCAAAAAACATTAAAACTGAGGTTTTACCTATTTCGTCCCAATGTACAGGCAACACAGTTATGACAAAACTGTCAAAGGTGTAATGGGTGAAGATAAACCAATGTTTTTCTAACAGTAACAAACCATTAAACACTTTACTCATTTCCTCCTAAGTGGGTGTTTTGAAGCCAGCATTAGGACTTGAACCTTCAAACTTTTCACTGAAAAACCCATGCACTAACCATTCATTCAGTTTTAAGGTGTGCTCTGCTTTCTAGCAATGGGGGTTTGGATTAACATAGGTGCTTCTCTCCCTCTGAGTCATTTGTAATCGAATTAAAGATAAAACAATGTTTTCATAACAGTAAAAAATATTACAAACCTGACATTTTACAAATACCCTCCCAAAGTAGAGCACCCATTTGTGTACTTTGAAGGTAATACCTAGACTTGAACCTGCAACCTTACCACAGGTAAAGTGATGCTTTAATCATTCAGCTATTGGTTCTCCTCAAAAGTGAAAAAACACTGCTTTTTGCATTACGTCATACCTGTCAAAAGAGAAATGGGTGAACATGCTTCTGGGAACTAGCCATGGGTGCCTGGATTAACATAGGTGCTTCCCCCTCTAAATAATTATTTGTTATGGAATCAAAGATAAAAACAATATTTTCATATACTAGAATAAAACATTAAAAGTAATATATTGTACCTGTTTGCTAACAATTTACTGTGCCCAATTGAGTGTTGTGAAGCCAATGCAAGAGCCTGCCACATTGCCATGAGTAAACCTGTGCTCTAACCATTCAGCTATTACGTCTCCTACTTGATTGCACTGCTTTTTGCATTATGACGAACCAGTCAATGGTGTAAAGGGTGAAGATGCTTCTGTGAACTAGCAAAGGCAGCTCGGATTAACATGGGTGCGTCTCTCTCTCAAAGTCATTTGTAATGGAGTTAAAGATAAAAAAATATTTTTATAACGGTAAAACACGAAGGGCCCCAATTCACAGAAAAGTCTGCATTGATGCTGGAAACCCCCCCCCCCCCGTGCCAAAATCGACGCACAAAGTGTCCAATACACGGTCCGTGTATTCATGGAATCAAACGCGCAAAGCAAGACAACCTGCAAAGATAACTGAGCTGCGTGCGAAACGCCCACAACACACCTCCAAGCAAACCAAAAACATAGCCATTGACCAACCTTTGTGCAAACCTCCCTATCCATGCCTGACCCAGCATCCAGCACCCCTGCGAAAACAAGCAAAGTCCTATGGAACTCCACAGGATTGGTTACTTCCCGAATCCGCTGCCTGATATCAGGCAGCGGATTCGGTGTTACGAGGATGGTGGCAACCCGCCGATAGCACTGGTGGGTTACCGCCGTCCTTGTAATGAGGCCCATTATCTGCCTAAGAGAAGAGCCACAGCGAGTACAACCTGTATAGTATAGGCAAACCAATCAGACCATATAGATCCCAACCACCATCTGAAAACCAAGAAGAATCTGCACATAATTCACCTTCAAGGTCAACGGAAGCAAGCACAGGAGGTCCAGCTGATACAGCTAGCAGGGTTTTTTTAGGCCTACGAGACAAACAAAAAGAAAAATAAGGCAAGGCAAGAAAAGGACAAAGAGGAAAGAACAAGTGAAAGTGAGTGAGAATCTTGTGGTCAACATCACTAGCAAAACATTGTCAAGTGGCCAGCTAAACACATTGAACCATGGGCTGTCCTTTATCCCTACGTGCAATACCACCCTCTTCGAAGAAAAAACTTGCCTTTACAGACTGATGAGGAAAATGAGACTTAAGCTGTTCTTCGATATGGACCTAGAAGATTCTACAATGGACACAAATGATGAATACCTTGAGTTACGCCGAAAAGTCGGTTTGATCCACAGATCCAGAATCCTATTCTTGATCTGTTTGAAAAAAGTGTGCTAAAAGACCTCAAAAGAATTAACTACCAAAAGTCCACTCCCACTAACATCAGGAATAGCCAATTGGAACATGTAGAGTTACTTGCCAAGGACGAGGACTTAACAATTAAACCCGCTGACAAAGGGAACGCAATAGTTGTTATGGACACTGCTTACTATACTGAAAAATGCCTGGAGCTACTCAATGATACTACCACCTACATATTATTGGATGGTGATCCCCTTTTTAAAATCAGCCATCTGATTGAGAAGACCATAGATAACGGCCTTGAAAATGAGTGGATCAGTACAAAGACCAGCCAATACTTGCTGAATAAACATCCAATAAAGCCCATCTTTTATGCCAAAATTTCATAAAAATAGCTTGATGCCCCCCTTGAGCATATTTGACACACTTGCTATTTATGTAGATCGATTATTGCAACCATTAGTACAAGCTATCCTGACATATTTGAAAGACACAACGGATTTCCCGAATTGCCTGCATGAAATATCAGCCCTTAGTGATGACTGCATCCAGTTTAGTATGGATGTCTGTAGCCTCTATACCTCTATTCCCCACTCCGAAGGAATGCAGTCAGTGCTCTGGCTACTTTCTAACACACCGGACATTAAAGGTAACACATAATTTGCAGTGGAACTTTTAGATTTGATCCTTAGGAATAGCTACTTAAGATTCCAAGGAAAGTACTATAGTCAAATATCTGAAACGTCCATGGGGTCAGCGATAGCACCTGTATATGCAAACACATACACATATCACTTTGAACACAAGCACGTCTTGGAACACCAGCATTGGGCAACACAGATATTGATGTGGAAGCGATGACCTCTCCTCCTCACTCCTGTCCTCAACCACCCAACTCCTCTTTCTCGGTGACTTCAACATCCACCTCGATGCCTCCTGTCCCCCCACTGGTCTCTTCCGCGAACTCTGCAACTCTCTCTCACTCTCTATTCTCCCGTCTGGGCCTACTCACTCTGCAGGGCACACTCTTGATGCTCTGATCTCTTCTGACCTTCCCCTCTCCCTCCCTCTCTCCACTCCTCTCTCTTGGAGCGATCACTTTCTCCTATCCTCCCACCTCTCCCTCCCTACCCCACAGGCAAAGCCACCCTCTTCACTGCCACCCACCTTCTCGGTCATCCGACCCATGAAGCGCGTGTCAGTTGAGGCTTTCGCTGCTACCTTCTTGCCCCCTTCTCCCCCCTTGGCTGACTCCCACCCTGACACAGCCCTCTCCATGCTCTATTCCTCTATATCTGATACTCTCGATATCCTTGCCCCCGTCGTGAGAATCCGCCTGAAGCCCAAAGCCAAATGTAACTCCTGGTATGACTCGGATCTCGTCTCCCTAAAACGCAAGTGCAGGGTGGCAGAGAGGAAATGGCGTGCTTCATGCTCATCCTCTGACAAACTGGCCTGCCGCCTGCTCCAAAGGCAATACCGGCTCTCCGTTCTCACCAAGAAGAGAGCCCTTATCCAAGCCCGCATCTCTGAGGCATCAAACAACTCGGCCGAACTCTTTAAAATCTGCAAGGAGCTGGCCAACCCTGCTGCAGTCTCTACCTCTCCTGTCCCCTCCCAGGCCCTCTGCACTGCACTGGCCTCACACTTCATCTCAAAAACTCAGGACATCCTGTCCTCGCTCTCCTCCTCTCTCCTCCCTCCCTCTCTTCCCGGCTCTTCCTCTTGCTCTCTTGCAGCCACCCCTCCGCCCTCCTTCTCTGCTTTTCCACCTTTTTCTGCTGATGAGGTTTCCAGACAAGTCCGATCTATGAAAGCCTCGTCTAAACAGGTTCACCCCTGTTCCTCCAAAACCATCAAGGACCACATCGACTCCCTGGCTCCTGCCCTAGCTGACTTTTGCAACCACTCTTTCGCCTCTGGAGTCTTCCCATCCCCCCTCAAGCACTCCCTTGTGCACCCCCTCCTCAAGAAACCCTCTTCCGACCCCTCCTGCCCGGCCAACTATCGCCCAATCTCCATTACTCCCTTCCTGGGCAAGCTCCTGGAGAAACTGGCCATCTCCCAGCTTAACCTCCATGCTGAATATGTTGGTAATCTTCATGACCATCAATCCGGCTTCAGAGCGGCCAGAAGCACGGAAACTGCTCTCCTGAACATCCGTGAGGACCTGCTCCTGAACCTCGATTCCAACACTCCCTGTGTTCTCATTCTGCTCGATCTCTCCTCTGCCTTTGACACTGTCAACCATGCCATCCTGCTCAACCGTCTCCGTGATAACCTGGGTATCACTGGTCAGGCTCTGGCATGGCTGACCTCTTTCCTTTCCGGTCGACCCTCCCAGGTCCAAATGGGCTCCTTCCTCTCCGACATCTTTTACTCCACCTGTGGTGTCCCCCAGGGATCCAACCTCTCTCCCTGGCTTTTCAACCAGTATCTGGCACTCCTTGCCCACCGCATCGCCGCTCTCTGCCCCCACTTTCAGTGCTATGCGGACGATACCCAGCTCATTTTCAGGCTACCCTCGGCCTCCTCCTCTCCTTCCCTCATCTCCGACTGTCTGTCTGCTATCCAGGAATGGTGTGCCGCCAACGACCTCTGCCTTAACGCCAGTAAGACTGAGATTCTACTCATCGGCACACCCACTCCCTCCTTTCCTGCAGCTCTCTGGTCGGCCTCCCTTGGCCCCCTTCCTGCCCCTACCTGCAAAGCTAAAAACCTCGGGGTCATCTTCGACTCCACACTCTCCTTCTCTCCTCATATATCTGACGTCTCTAAGAAGTCACACTACCAGCTGCACCTCCTCAGAGGTATTCTTCCCTTCCTCTCCTTCCCCCAGAAGCTCACTGTCTCCCGAGCCCTGGTTCTCTCAAGGCTGGACTACTGTAACAGCCTCTATCTTAATCTGCCTGCCTCCACTCTCCACCCTCTGCAACTTATCCAGAACAGAACTGCGAGACTTGTCCTTGGCCTCAAGCCCAGGGACCGTATCTCTCCAGGACTGAAATCTCTTCACTGGCTCCCAGTGGCTGCGAGGATTAAGTTCAAAACCCTCTGCATTGTCCACAAGGCCTTCTGGGGCCTGGGGCCTAAATACCTTCAACTCTCTCTTCCTAAATATCTGCCTTCACGAGCCCTTCGCTCATCCGTCTCCAACTCCCTCATGGTCAGCCGCTTCTCGAAGCAACGAGCTGGGGGTAGATCTCTCTCCGCAGCAGGGGCCTCCCTCTGGAACAGCCTTCCTGCCTCCCTGAAACTTGAGGAGAACCATCTCCGGTTCCGGAAGCACCTCAAAACCTTCCTCTTCGCTTCTGCCTTCTCTCTCCCTCTCCCTTGCTAAACCTGCTAAACTCCCCACTGAAGTCTGCACTAAACCTGCATCTGGGCCACTCTGTGACCTCGGTCCAGGGCCCAGCCACTCTCCACTTGCACTGCCTCCCTGGCTCCTCCTGCACTGTGGGACTGTCACTGCATCCCTACAGCCCCCTTCCCAGCACTTGCTCTGCACTTACCTCGCACTTGCCACCAGCTGGCCCTTTTATTTATTATTTATTATTTATTATTTTATTACGCTACTTACCTTGTACTGCACTTTCCCCCCCCACCTCCTCCCCCTGCACTTTCTCCTTTTCCCCTTACCTCTGCACTTGCACGATCTGAATGACACCTGGCCTAGTAGGATCGTTTGTCGGTCTTCCCCTTGTTTCCCTCCCTCCCTGCCTCGTCGCGCCTTGAAACACTTGTGTATAGGCGCGTTACAAATACCATATCATATCATATCATATCATATCATATCAATGACATTTTTGGTGTCTGGTGTGGCCCAAAAGAGGAGTTGGAACAGTTCTTCAGTTACCTTAATGAAGTACATTAAAAGATCAAATTCACTATGGAAGTAGGTAGACCAACTCTACATTTCCTCGATGTAGAACTTCACTATGAAAGTAGGTACACCAACTCTACTTTTCCTGGATGTAGAACTTTAAATCCATGAAGGGAGGATTTCCACCTACATATGCCATAAGCCTACAGATGCAAACAATTTGCTGCATTATACAAGTTTCCATCCAAAACCCATGCTTAGCAGTTTGCCCTATAGTCAGATGCTTTGCCTGAAGAGGATTATGTCAGACCCGGCAGGCCTGGACTCTGAATGCTCCAAACTAGTGGATAGATTTGAGGAAAGAGGCTACCCTACAAACATACTGGACACAGCAATGGAGAGAACAATACCTCTCAGCAGAGTGTAACTGTTGACACCTTAGGAAAAAATCTATCCACACCTCTGCTCTACATTTCAAAATTCTCGCGCAGAGCTTCCAAATGAGCAGAACTATCTAAAAGAACTGGGGTATCCTTCATAATGATTCAACTCTACTTAAACTGTTCCCAAAAGCACCAATGATAGTGTTCAAAAGGGGTAGGAACTTGAGGGATAGATTGGTTAGAGCAGAGAGACCGAACAAAGAAAAACAACTCTTATTGAAAACTGTGAAAAAAGATACTTTCCCCTGCCTAAACTGTAAGCATTGTAATAACATCATAAAGGGTGATACCATCTCTCACACACATACTGGGAAAAGATCAAGATTAATGACTTTGCCACCTGTTTATCAACTGGTGTAATCTATTCCATTAAATGACCTTTCGGAAAACTTTACATTGGGCAAACTACTAGGGCAGTGAAAGAGAGGTGGACTGAACATAAGTCCACCGTCAGATGCAAAAACATGAGATATCCAGTAGCACGCCATTTTGTAGAACATCACCACACGATAGCACAAATGAAGTTTCAGGTGATTGAAGTGGTAAAACGGCCTCAAAGAGGCAGGAACTACTTATCTCTTCTTTCCCGCAGGGAACATTTTTGGATTGATCGATTAGACACTGTACAACCAAGAGGGCTCAATGATGAGTTCTCTCTGAGCTGTTTTATTTAGAACTTGACATGGTTTCTTCTCAAGTGGTTGGTTTTCCAGTTTAAACCACAAAATGGAGATAGAGAAAAAATTGTTTCCTTATCAACTTGTGTTTGTTTTTTTAGCTTTAATTTAATTTTCTCTATTTTGAAATTTTATTTTTCTAATATCTGTATAATTGATCAGTATGCTATATGTTAACTGCTCGTTTAATTCGTTTGCTTCCACTTAAATTTGGTTTTGTACAGAATGTATTTTCTTTGATTCTATCTCCCCGAAACTATGGGTTCCATGACATGATATGACTCTGTATTTCAAAAAAACAGACTGTAAATAGGCAAATGTATTCTACTCTACTTTTTGTTTGAACACATTTCGTGGTATTATACTTAATTATACTGTAATTGCATTTTCTTCCATGCCATATACTGCCCTGATTGCCACTTGTATTTTAAGAACAGATTGGAAATAGGCAGACCACCAAAAAAGTAATTACGCGACCCCCAGCCTATTTAGTAGATATTGTACAGTATGGACACAACCATATAATATGTTTAAACATATTCCATGGTTTAACTTCTAATTTGTTGTTTGATTGATTGATTTTTTTTCCCATGACATATACTGCCCAGATGGATATTTGCATTTGTTTCAGTTGGTAAGGCAATTTACTGTACTCTTTCAAAAGACAAACAAATACTGATTTGTGATTGCATTTGAATAATATTAAATGCTTTGTTAATTCTGTTAAATATTGGCTTGTCAGAATAGGAAAACATGCACGTGCCTATATGTATATGGCGTAACTGGCGGTAGCTTTTCTGGTTTTCTTAAAGGACTTATTACCATGCGCATGATTATACCAGTTATATATTTTACCCACACATGGACTCCTAATCATTCACCTGTAATTCAGATTATAGAGGCTTCATCACTGTAATTCTACCCCTTTAAGATGGCCGCCGCAATTACCTACATTGTCTTTAGTTCTTTTTCCATTTTTTTTCCTTTTTTTTCCCGGTTCTGCCGCATACTAGTTAGAATGAGTCCCCCTAGCTACAGTGACTATGGACGCTGTAGCACATTGCTTCTTGTCCGGACTCTCTCGCCGA
The DNA here is from genome assembly GCF_040938575.1 of Ambystoma mexicanum. Lineage (NCBI taxonomy): Eukaryota > Metazoa > Chordata > Amphibia > Caudata > Ambystomatidae > Ambystoma > Ambystoma mexicanum. The sequence continues at coordinate 657,449,107 of NC_090924.1, forward strand.
TCTTCGCCAGTGACAAATTTTCAGTGAGTATGTTAACCTTTGCATTCCCATGTGAATTGGGTAACTAGATTGAGTGGTCTTTTGAATCTCACTACGTAGTTCTAAATCTTTGAGGTGTGCAAACAAGCAATCTAAAACTCACATCCATTGTTAACCCATAGGCGCACTGAAAGCTTTCCTTTGGAACTGATATACGTGCATTCCCTACTTGGCTACGCAATGTGTCTGTGACTATCAAATATCGAACAGAGCTGTTTACCTATCGGAATACCGGCATATGGCCGGTTGCCACTTTTTGATCATCCCGCATGAGAGTTTTCTAAGGTATGTGACCGATAGATTCACTACAATTGAATAGCCAGCTACAGTCTTGTGACGGTTTGTCCATATTTCTGACTACTCGCTGCATGTGATCCTCTTCTCTATTTAGGGAATTTTGGACGTGCGGGTACACGTGAGGCTGGAACTTTACAAGACTGAATAATTCACATACCACAAGGTGTGCACCTAAATCCCCCCTTCTTTCCTTGGTGGTTGTTTCCACTGGCTATTGCCAGTGTGGCACAGTTCTTAGGTAGGACTCTTTACTTTGATCATTTGTGTCATTATGTCATTTTCTCATATAAATGAACTTACAGACAAACATGCTACAACTTTAGCATTTTATGCGAATGAAGCAAAGAGCATTCTTGCTTTAATTAAGGACACAGAACAATCTATACAAAGTTCAGCAAATCCTGATAGACTTGTCTTTCAACTAGAGAAACTCATCAAGCGTGACATCTCTCAGAAGCTACACGCTTCAACTTGTAAGGACATACAATATAGCATGTTTTGCCAGTATATAATATAGCATTTTTTATTTTGCCAGTGTAATATATAGCGTTGTTGCCAGCATGCAAAGTACAGGATTTATAACACAGCCAGGCCCAGTTTGAAACTGTAGGCATTCAGAGATAAAAAAAAGTTAGTGTGCTGCCAGGTGAAACTAATGAGGTGCACCATGTATTTTGGATGCTTCATGTATGAAGACTACATTAGAATACATAACCGACTAACATTAGTAACCTCACTCAAGTACTAAGTGCTAACTTTTAACATGAGAATGTTGTCTTCTATGCAAAATGACGTACAGTACATGTGTTGGGTGCTCTGTTTAAAATTCATTTTTACATGAGAAAATGAGCACTAGCGTTTTCTTCAGCTCGTGGAGAACAGAAAATATGCAAGATGCAGGAAGCAAAAACAAAACAGTTACTTTGGATATGAACATTTCATGGTTCTGAAAACAAAGGCTGGCACAGAGCACATTCTTTTTATTATGATTGGTAGGAATTGTAGGCAAACAAGCCACGTCAATAAAGGGCTGAGTAAACGTTTTCCTGAGAAAGAGAAAGGAGGAGGGTTGGCAGGTCATGCTGGGTTCAGGAGATAGACGGATGGGGCAGTCTAAAGGGGGTCGAGCGTTGACAGAATCTAATCAGTTGGTGCTCCCCCACACAAGTTTACGGAGGAGTTTTGCGCTGCCACTGGGACTGCAAAAGACAGAGAGGTTGTGTGGGAATCAGATTACTGGCATTGGTAAAAGATTTGTGGCAAGTGAGGAATGATTTGTATGCCAGGATGTTTGCAGTGCAGAGAAGTTAGAAATCATTGCATGTTTGTTTCTCTCTATATTCAAAGTGTGGGGACACTAATTCATGTTTGCAAAATACCTGCTTGTTCTGTTTTGGTCTTTTATTTTGCAGATGATGCTGTAAATAACATGGTAAGATTTGGTGACTTGTAAATGGCATGCAATACAAAATGTATAAAAAATCAATTGAGACTTTTGTGTCATTCATGCATCTGTGAATCATTTATATGAGTGAAGTACAGAGGGGAGGTTTATACCAGTGCAGCAGTGTATTCACCAATTTATCACTGTACCTAAAATAACAAATAAGAGAAAATCAGTAATAGACACATACAAAGTAGAAGGTTGTGTGCGGTGTGATGAGTGTTCTTCCTTGCATGCCGATGGGAAGAAGTGCCTAATCTGGCACATAGATTACTGGATGTACATTAGCCAGTAATATCAGCCACAAACTATAGGTGGCGCATTGAATAAACTCATTGGGTTCTCTGAAGTGTCTAAGTCGGGGGCTCTCTACAGACAACTAGAAGATATTCTAATAGAAAGTAAAGGTTTTTATAATGGGGTTATGGTATAAAAAAACATGCTCACCACTATACCACAGGAATAAGATAATTCTGAAAATACTGCAAAGCAAGATACCACTAAAATTACCACCAATACAAGCTAACAAGGTAGGGTCAGTAAAATAGTATGATATCAGGCCCACTCTAAATGTAAGACTAATATACCGCCAATTTTTTTATGGTAAGAAAATACCGCCAAATCCCGAATTTACCCCAATAAGACAAAATCTCCTATAGACTTTAGTTGAATATTGTAAATCTCAGAGGATCCCAAGGGGCCTTAGAGTTTACCTAAGACCGACTCTTTGTAGTGAAAGTAAGGCCTTTGTGGCAAAATGGGATAAGATCTTAAATAAATGTTCCTTGGATTTAAATCTGTTAACCAAAATTATTAACATCTATTGACTCTGCTATTTCCTCGCTCAAAACTCAATTGCCTGAATTTAAATCATCCCAAGAACTATCCAAATTGCTTTAAGACATTAACAATAAGCTATGTGGATATAAAGCAGATATTGAGCAAAGAAAACTCAGGAAATTAAAATGGGACGCTGTTGATTATCTTAACGACATAGTATATAGCCAGCAAGAATTTTACCAACGCCGCAATCACGATAAGAATAAATCTAGATACCCAAATTTACCTAATTCTGGCAGTAACAGCAGCAGTGGTAGTTTAGGTGAACCAATCAGACCAGATAGATCCCAACCACCATCTGAAAACCAAGCAGAATCTGCGCATAATTCACCTTCAAGGTCAACGGAAGCAAGCACAGGAGGACCAGCTGATACGGCTAGCAGGGTTTTTTAGGCCTACGAGACAAACAAATTGAAAAACAAGGCAAGGCAAGAAAACCACAAAGAGGAAAGAACAAGTGAGTGAGAATCTTGTGGTCAACATCTCTAGCAAAACATTGTCAAGTGGTCAGCTAAATACATTGAACCGTGGTATGTCCATTATCCCTACGTGCAATACCACCCTCTTTAAAGAAAAAACTTGCCTTGACAGACTGATGAGGAAACTGAGACTTAAGCTGTTCGTCGATACGGACCTAGAAGATTCTCTAACGGACACAAATGATGAATACCTTGAGTAACTCCCGAAAAAAGTCAGTTTCATCCACAGATCCAGAATCCTATTCTTGATCTATTTGAAAAAAGTGTGCTAAAAGACCTCAAAAGAATTAACTACCAAAAACTACCAAACGTCCATTCCCACTAACATCAGGAATAGCCAATTGGAACATGTAGAGTTACTTGCCAAGGACGAGGACTTAACAATTAAACCCGCTGACGAAGGGGGCGCAATAGTTGTTATGGACACTGCTTACTATACTGAAAAATGCCTGGAGCTACTCAATGCTACTACCACCTACATGATATTGGATGGTGATCCCCTTTTGAAAATCAGCAATCTGATTGAGAAGACCATAGATAACGCCCTTGAAAATGAGTGGATGAGTACAAAGACCAGCCAATACTTGCTGAATAAACATCCAATAACGTCCGTCTTTTATGGTCTGCCAAAACTTCATAAAAATAGCTTGACGCCCCCCTTGAGACCCATAGTGGCAGGGACCGACAGCATATTTGACACACTTGCTATTTATGTAGATCGATTATTGCAACCATTAGTACAAGCTATCCTGACATATTTGAAAGACACAACAGATTTTCTGAATTGCCTGCATGAAATATCAGCCCTTAGTGATGACTGCATTCTGTTTAGTATGGATGTCTGTAGCCTCTATACCTCTATTCCCCACTCCGAAGGAATGCAGTCAGTGCTCTGGCTACTTTCTAACTCATCGCACATTAAAGGTAACCTAGAATTTGCAGTGGGACTTTTAGATTTGATCCTTAGGATAGCTACTTTCCATTCCAAGGAAAGCACTATGGTCAAATTTCTGGAATGTCCATGGGGTCAGCGCAAACACATACATGTATCACTTTGAACACAAGCACGTCTTGGAACACCAGCATTGGGCACCACAGATATTGATGTGGAAGTGATACATCGATGACATTTTTGGTGTCTGGTGTGGCCCAAAAAATGAGTTGGAACAGTTCTTCAGTTACCTTAATGAAGTACATCAAAATATCAAATTCACTATGGAAGTAGGTACACCAACTCTACATTTCCTGGATGTAGAACTTAAAATCCATAAAGGGAGGATTTCCACCTCCATATACTATAAGCCTACAGATGCAAACAATTTGCTGCATTATACAAGTTTCCATCCAAAACCGATGCTTAGCAGTTTGCTCTATAGTCAGATGCTTCGCCTGAAGAGGATTATCTCAGACCCGGCAGGCCTGGACTCCGAATGCTCAAAACTAGTGGATAGATTGGAGGAAACATACTGGACCCAGCAATGGAGCGAACAATATCTCTCAGCAGAGAGCAACTCTTGACACCTAAGGCAAAAAATAAATCCACACCTCTGCTCTACATTTCAAAATTCTCGCGTCAGAGCTTCCAAATTAGCAGAACTATCTAGAAGAACTGGGGTATCCTTCAACTGTACTTAAGTTGTTCCCAAAAGCACCTATGATGGCGTTCAAAAGGGGTAGGAACTTGAGGGATAGATTGGTTAGAGCAGAGAGACCGAACAAAGAAAACTGGGAAAAAAGGTACTTTCCCCTGCCTTAACTGTAAGCACTGTAATAACATCATAAAGGGTGATACCATCTCTCACCCACATACTGGGAAAAAGATCAAGATTCATGACTTTGCCACCTGTTTATCAACGGGTGTAATCTGTTCCATTAAATGCCCTTGCAGAAAACCTTACATTGGGCAAACTACCAGGGCAGTGAAAGAGAGGTGGACTGAAGATAAGTCCACCGTCAGATGCAAAAACATGAGATATCCAGTAGCACGCCATTTTGTAGAACATCACCACACCATAGCACAAATGAAGTTTCAGGTGATTGAAGTGGTAAAACTGCCTCAAAGAGGCGGGCACTACTTATCTCTTCTTTCCTGCAGGGAAACATTTTGGAGTGATCGATTGGACACTGTACAACCAAGGGCTCAATCACGAGTTCTCTCTGAACTGTTTTATTTAGAACTTGACATGGTTTCTTCTCAAGTGGTTGGTTTTCCAGTTTAAACCACAAAAAGGAGTTAGAGAAAAAAATGTTTCCTTATCAACTTGTGTTTGGTTTTTATCTTTAATTTAATTTTCTCTATTTTTAAATTTTATTTTTCTAATCTCTATATAATTGATCAGTATGCTATATGTTAACTGGTCGCTTAATGAGTTTGCTTCCACTTATATTTGGTTTTGTACAGAATGTATTTTCTTTGATTCTAGCTCCCCTAAACTATGGGTTCCATGACATGATGTGACCCTGTATTTCAAAAAAACAGACTGTAAATAGGCAAATGTATTCTACTCTACTTTTTGTTTGAACACATGTTGTGGTATTAAACTTAATTAGTACTGGAATTGCATTTTCTTCCATGCCATACACTGCCCTGATCGTCACTTGTTTTTTAAGATCAGATTGTAAATAGGCAGACCACCCAAAAAGTAGTTACAGGATCCGCAGCCTAATTAGTAGATATTGTACAGTTTGGACACAACCATATAATGTGTTTAAACATATTCTATGGTATAACTTCTAATTTCTTCTTTGATTGATTGATTTTTTTTCCCTATGACATTTACTGCCCAGATTGATATTTGCATTTGTTTCAGTTGGTAAGGCAATTTACCGTACTCTTTCAATAGACAAACACATACTGAATTGTGATTGCATTTGAATAATATTAAATGCTTTGTAAATTCCGTTAAATATTGGCTTTTCCGAATAGGAAAACATGCACGCGCCTATATGTAAATGGCATAATTGGAGGTAGCTTTTTTGGTTTTCTTAAAGAACCTATTACCATGCGCATGATTATACCAGTTATATATTTTACCCACACATGGACTCCTAGCCATTCACCTGTAATTCAGATTATAGAGGCTTCATCAATGTTATTCTACCCCTCTAAGATGGCCGCCGCAATTACCTACATTGCCTTTAGTTCCTTTTCCATTTTTATTAATTTTTTTCGGTTCTGCCGCATACTAGTTAGAACGAGTCCCCCTGGCTACATTGAGTATGGATGCTGTAGCACATTGCTTCTCATCCGGACTCTCTCCCTGACCTTCGCCTGTGACACATTTTGAGTGAGTATGTTAATCTTAGCGTTCCCATGTGAATTGGGTATCCAGATTAAGTGGTCTTTTGGATCTCACTACGTAGTTCTAAATCTTTGAGGTATGCAAACAAGCAATATAAAACTCACATCCATTGTTAACCCATAGGCGCACTGAAAGCTTTCCTTTGCAACTGATACGCGTCCATTCCCTACTTGGCTACGCAATGCGTCTGTGACTATCAAATATCGAACAAAGCTGTTTAACTATCTGAATACCTGCATCTGGCCAGTTACCACTTTTTGATAATCCCGCATGAGAGTTTTCTAAGGTATGTGATCGATAGATTCACTACAATTGAATAACCAGCTACAGTCTTGTGACGGTTTGTTCATATTTGTGACTACTCGCTGCATGTGATCCTCTTTTCTATTTAGGGAATTTTTGACGTGCGGGTACACACGAGGCTTGTCTGATTGATTTTGATTTCTTACATGATTGATTGGGCTATCAGATGGTTGCACCAGGCTCTCTAAATTAAATTAACCGGGGTATGTAAACTTTAGACTTGACTATTATTTTTTATTTTTCCTATGTAGGATTGACTCCTGGGTCTACTTGTCCAGTAATTTTACACTTTCTACATTACGTCTAGGTAGGCCTACATACTGCGGGAAGATTTTATTCTCTGCAAATTTAACTTGCAGGTCCAATTAGACCTATAGAAACATTTACTATGGACCCAGAGGACTAAAACCTGCATACAACAGGAATCCCTCTGACTCAGAAGCACTCGTCCCTAACGAGACTAGGTAATTACTCCACTTAGCCTTGTTAGATAAATTGATTTTATCAAAAAAGAATCATTAGCAGCAAAATCTTATATCTTTTCATTTTTTCTTGCAATCAACAGCTACAGCAAGAACACTCAAGTTCAATACTAAACACTGGCAACTGAATTCCATCACCTAAGAGATGCGCAATTATAGCACGCTCCTAGTTTGTTGTCTGAATTGTTGTTTTTTAGAATATGACACTATTCCTGAAGAAAGTTCTATAAATTGTTGTAAGAACTGAAACATGTCGAGTTTAACCATCTAGAATCTACACTAGCATGATGATCTAACAACCTGAACCGAGGTCCCGTGAACAGTTTGAGACAGCAACTGCTCCCCAGACTGATCACTGAACCAAAGTCCCGCCACTGAGACGGAAGTTACTACTTCCCTATGGCCCAATTTAAGTGTCACAACAAAAACTGTTTGTATTTTTAAACAACGTACAATTGTTTTATGTCAAGTGAATGGGATGTACCCACCGCTTTCTTAAGCTATTATGTGTTTTTCTAATAGATTGGAATATTAAAAATTGAATGAATTACTTGTTTTACAGTGCCATTTAATGAAATAATGAAATATGTCTGTAATCTGTTGATAATAACTATCTACCTCCCACGTCTAATAAGATTGTATCCCCGATATAAGGTAGAGTAACTACTCTTGTAGTGAAAATCTGGATTCCCCCTCTATAGTATATTGGGTGTGTGAGCATGACATGGGAGTGACAGAGCAATGAAATAAGAAATACGCATGTGAAGTGTCCAGGCCACCCATCGAGAGTGAGCCCACCATCCACTACAGCACCCACAATGCAAAATACACACTACAGTGAAGCCTCCATGCCAACCACAATAACACACTGATGCCAAACATGCAGTGATGCTACACACATAATGCTAAATGAAAATCATCCAGTGCAACCTCCAGTCATCTGATGGCCTCACCCCCACATGTCAGGCACATGTGCATCCCTCCACCCGCAAACATCACAGCTTCAACATGGCAGACACAGGCAGCCACAATACACATGACCTGCACTGAAGAGATACACTGAACAAAATTTAAACAATCAAATGCGTAGACAGACAAATGAACTGCATGAAGCGTGGAATGTACTCACAGACAACCTGTATTAAATAAAACTATATAGATGAAAAATAGGGAAGGAATGTTCCAGAAGTCTGGGATAAAAGAAGAAACAGAAATGAACCCTATTACTAAACAATTTTATATATGGAAACTGTGAAGGAATGTCTCTGAATTCTGGGGGAAAAGAATAAAACTGAAATTAAACCCTTACCTTAAGAACTATATACAAAGGCAGCGGGCTAGTTCTCCTCACCAATTTCTGACAACATGTAGACCACGGCTGATTCATAGGCCACGTCCTCCTCCCTCAGGCAGGCCTCCGTTGTTGCCTGGAGGGCTTGCAGGGTGGCCAGCAACTGATGTTCTGCGTCCCGTGCCGTCCTGCAAGTCACCTCTAGGATGGCAGCCAGCCTCCATGCCTGATGCAGCGCCACCTCTGCCCTGGCCACCATCACCTGCGCCTCCCGTGCCTGCTGCCTCTCTTCAAGCAGCTGCCTATCATATTGCCGGAACACAGAAGAAATGACTGTCAAGGCCCCCCTATGGTCCTCCTGCCTCATTGTTGCCACCTGCCTTCTCGGGTGGTTTTCCCTGTGGCAGTCTGCCTCCTATTTGTCACCTGCTGATGCTGTGCCCAGCGCATGCTCTGTCAGTATGCCCTCAGATGTGATGACATTTGTCGGGGCGTACAGCACCTGCATTGCTCTGAGGTGCCTGCTGACCCTATTGCCTGTGTCAGTATCGGTGCCTGGGTAGGTATGGTGGCCACCTCAGCTGGCGCAGATGAGACTCCCACCTTGGGTGAGGATGTTAGCTCCACCAGACGGGGCATTGGTGGTGGGACTGGTGCACAGGGGGGGGGAATGCTGGTATGTGGCCCAGAAGGCACCCTGACGGATGACTGGTGCACAGAGGAGGTAGTCGAGGAGGGGTTGCAACAGTGAACAGCCCACAGAGCCCACCAGAGAACAGGTCTGTTTCCAGCAAGGACATGAGGCGGCACAGCTCATTGTGATGATGGACAAGCATACTACGAGCAGCAGGGGCAACACCTGATCCCTGATGGACACATCAGATGGTAAGGGGATGCTGGTCTGGGTGGAAGGATCCCGGAAGGTGCGCACTGCTGGATCAGATGGCCCAGGCACAGGAATTTGAACAGGCACCTGCACGGTGGCCTTCACATGAACACCCACCTCCACACCCCCACCTGACACCATGGTCTGAGCTGCAACAGCACCTCTGCAAACCTGGATGACTCCAGGGTGTCTTCCCCCGAGGATGCCCCTGTGTGGCACTACCCTGTCCCACCACTGCTGAGGAGTCCCCTGCCACCTTCACCTCCTGGGACTTACCTTAGCAGCCATGCCCGATGGTCCTGGTGCTACCTCAGCCACATCCCTCCCCGAAGATGAGCCGTCAAAGGAGAGTGGCTGGGGCCTACACCTTTGTCTGATGGAATGGGCCCCACTACCATGCCCCATAGCACGGCTTCTGTCCTCTTCTCCAGCTGCAGCAACTGCTGTAAAGGAGACACAGAACACCGACACCAGTGTAAAGTTTCAAAGCCTACGTGGCATACACAACATTTACAGTAACATGAAGTGGCCATGGTACAACCAGCAACATCCTCACTCACACACATTCCCATGCAATTCCCATTGAAACAGACACATCAATTCAGGTTCAATGATGACCTTAGTCATGACACATTCACATGTAAACTAAGGTCTACAGGGATTAGGCTTTATACAATGGATTCAAGAGTCCACACACAGCTTGGGCTATACCTTAGACTGGGTAGCGAGTCATGAAACCAACGTCAATAACATAATAGTATCACCATGTCCCTGGTCGGATAATTTTTTTGTGAATTTCGACATTCTGGTAGATTTTCCCATCAAACTTAAATGTCAGAATCACACTAAAGTACCGCATCAGAATCTAAAGAACATTAAGATGAATGAGGTAGGCTCAATTCCTAACACTATAACTGATCCTATATTTGATACTCCAGAAAATCTAGCAAAAAGGATTTCCTCCAATCTAGAAAGTGTTGCTAAAACTCTAGCACCCATAAAAATGAAAACGACCAAAGCTGAAACTAAACATAATTCATGGTTTACATCAGCGCTTCAATCGCTGAAATCACTCACTATTAAATCTTATTATTTATGGAAGAAGCATAGTACTTCACTGCTTCTCAACAAATACATAGCCTCTGTCTATATCTACAAAAAGCCTATTCTTAAAGCCAAATCTAGCTTTTTTAATGACAGAATTCAAAACGTACAGCACAATACTAAAGAGCTCTTTTGCATCTTGAAGGAACAAGAAAGAACTAACCACACCACTCCAGATAGATCTATCTCGGATGATATCACTTGGTGCAACGTTATGCAACAAGCCATGCATACAAAACTAGATACCATCAAGGAAAATATATTAGAGAAAAGTAACAAGCTAAAATGCACTAAGGTTACATCTGTGGAATGGTCCTTTCATAGATCATCGACGATTCCAACCTTTAATCTATCCCCAATAACAGACAAGGACCTAGAAACTATTATCACCCAATTAAAGCCCACAAGAAGCAAAAATGATATCCACACTACTATGATAATCAAGACTTGTGCCCCTTCCTTAATTACTTCCATCCGCCAATTTGTTAATACTTCTATATCTACCGGCTCGGTCCCTCAGGAACTTAAGAAATCCTGGGTTATGTCAATCGTGAAAAAAACAGGGCTCTCAGTCGATATGCCAAATAACTATCGTCCCATTACCAACACAGCATTTTTACTTAAGATTCTGGACTGTGTGGCCTACATACAAATTGCAGATCACTTAAAGTCATATCCCATCCTAAACGACCATCAGTCTGGATTTCGAGTCGGATATGGCACTGAAACCGCGCTTCTTGAACTCAAGTCTAAACTGATGGCTCGTATGGATAATAAGGAAGCATCTTTGCTCATGCTGCTTGATATTTCCGCAGCTTTCGACCTGGTGGACCACGACATCATGGCCACCAGGTTGTGTGAAGTGGCCAATTTTTCCCCGTTAGCTTGCAAATGGGTATTGTCATTTCTCAATAATCGAGATAGTAGAGTCTTCTGTGGCAATGCTGAATCTGAGCCCATTGTTACAACTTGTGGTGTCCCTCAGGGTGCTTGTACCTCCCCCTGTTTCTACAATATATTTACGGCTCCTTTGTTTGCAATGCTTGATCATGAGAACATTATATTTACCAACTACGCGGATAACACTCAATGTGTCATTGTAAAGACCGGTGGGGGGGTCTGTACTTCCGCTCTCTATATGGTAGAGGAGAGGCACAGAGGACCCCAGCCAAGATTCTCAATTATGGTAGCTATGGACGAGCAATCAAGGCCTAGCTTCTCAGGAGGTGATGCAGGCTGGTTCTTAAGTACAGTGTATCCCCAAGCCCCCACAAAGGAATGTCCACACACTGTATTACTGAAAACACAGTCTTTATATAATTAATATTCAAGGGTTATGTACACTTATCACAACAACGCACTTTGTGCTCAGGAAAACCAATAATGATAAATATCTACAATTCTAAAGTGGTACCACTAATATTAGACCTCATAACAGTGCATTCACAATACTGTAGAAATAAGAAGGAAACCAGCAATAGAGAGAGGAGAGATAACAGATGGTTGAAACAATAGGCAGAAGACTGGCCCTTGCTACTGGACACAGTTCGGTGTGGAGATCCCCCCACCTGGGCAACCTGTAAAATAAAGAGATATAACACAAGCCCAGTCCATATATTGTTCAATAGTCTTCTTCTCTCCTACAATGTTTTTACCCCCCCAATGTACCTGGTGGAGTCGAGTTCTTCAAAGAGGCGTCGACAGATCCTTCTTGAGCGACCCCCTTTAAAGCAGGAGTCACGGATCGTCGAGAGGCGTCGAGAAACGTCGAAGACCTCGGGGTTCGGCGACGGGGAATCGACGGCCCTTCTTGAATGCCTTCCCTTTCAAACGGGAGGCACGGGGCGTCGAACATCCGTCGACAAACGAGGTGGAACGATGTCGAAGAGGCGGCAGCTTCGTCCGAGCGGTGCTCGTCGGCGTCGGGGCGTCGGCGTCCTGCAAGGCGGAGGTGTGCGGGGCACCTCGATGACAATAGTTCTGGACCGCAAAGATTGTAGAGACGGAAGCCCAGCAAGGGCGTCGAGTCGCTCGAGTCTTTGGGGTCGTGAGGTGGCGGGAAACCCACCGGCGGATTCTCCTCGGCGCGTTGGTCGTCCTCGACTTTCTCCGGCAGGATAAAGCGGTCGACGGTGCGGACGAGGGAGTCCTTCGATTTGAATGTTCTTAGGCAAGGAGCAGACGGCTCCGGTCGTCGGCGGCACAGCGTCAAGTGGTTCCCACGGCTGGGCAACACAACTTCGACGGGCCTCCAGCGGTTACACAGACCTGCGAACCCTGGTCGACGGCAATGGACTTCGACAGCGTCGAGGTCCGGGTGCTTTACTTCGGTCTCCTCGGCAGTCCCCTTCTCCGGTCGGCAACCTTTCGATGGGCTGGCGTCCAGGGAGCTTCGGCGAAGATTCAGTGGTGCTCGATGGTCCCTCGGAGCACGGGAAGAGGGCGCCTTACCAGTTCCTCTCTCGGGTCAGTCCTCGACAAACACGGCAGCCTTCGGATCGGTTGAAGCAAATGCAGCAGCAAGTCTTCTTCTTCCAGCTGGGCGTCGAGGGTCAGCAGTTCCAGTTACTCTTGAGTGGAGACTCAGCTTCTGAACGCTTCTGAACTCTGAACAATTTCCAGTGGTGAGAGGTCCCCAGATATACTATTCTGTCTCTCATCCACACTGCTGGCACACACACAGCAGCCAATCACACAGAAGGGCATTCATGCAGTCAGTCAGCCAATCAGGCACACAGTGCATTCAGGCCACATTCCTCCCTTTCAGACACTCACAACAAGGAATGTGGATTGGGACAAGTACCCAGCCATTCAACACTACACACTGCATTCAGGCCAGTTTCGGGCAGGGCTGTCTCAGTCTTTGTCTCACATGCCAGAAACCAGACAACCACAACAAGGAGTGTATATTGGTCACCCACTCCATTCACCCAGGTCCCACCCACAGGAGGTACCCACAACATACAGTGAATGGGAAGGCTCCAGTCAGTCTAGCTGGGCCTTCACAACAACACCATATATGGAACTTCCACCCAACAGCCAGTCAGGGGGAAGGGACAGAGTCAGGGCTTCCCAGGACTTTGGGAAAACAAGGTAAGAGGCAATAGAAAGCAAGAGGCCACAGGGGCCATCTTGTTTTCCATCAGGAATCAACTGATTCCAATGGCAGGGCCTGGGTATCCCAAAATGGAGGACACCCAGAGCACCTGTCAATTTCAGCATGGAGCTGCCACCAGCCCATACCCTGCTCTGTGGGCTACCCACAGGTGCCCAAAAACATACACTAGGGGCACAGGGTTGTACCCCTACCCATGGGTGCCATAAGGGTATCCCATGGGTCGGTTCACCAAACCAAAAGAGAGCTGCACTGCCAGGAGTCCCACATGGACTCCTGGGCAGAAAACACGACAGAACACACGATAAAAAACAGTAAAGGACAAGGATTCAGAGGCCCTGTCCCTCTGATGCATTTCCAGCATCACAGTCGCCCCCCCCAGACTGAGGTGGAGGGTGCCTAATCTCCCACGGGATAGACACCCTCATCCAGATGGTCAACATACCTTCTGGAAAGGCCATCTGCATTATCGTGACTCTTCCCTGGTCTGTGCTCTATGGTGAAGTCTAGCCCTTGCAGGATAATGGACCACCTGAGCAATTTCAGATTCTCACCCTTCATCTGCATAAGCCACTTCAGGGGCTTATGATCTGTTTGGACCTTGAAGGTGGACCCCGTAAGGTAGGGCCTAAAACGCCTAAGGCTCCAAACTATGCTAAAACACTCCTTTTCAACAGTAGCCCACTTAAGTTCCCTACCCTTGAGTTGTCTACTGATGAATATGATAGGATGTTCTCTCCCTTTGTCATCTAACTGGGACAAGACAGCTCCAATTCCGGTGTCGCAGGCATCCGTCTGGACGATAAAGGGTCGGCTGTAGTCAGGCGCACACAACCCAGGTGCCCTACACAGACTTTCTTTCAAGCCCTCAAAGGCCCTCTGACAGTCTTCGGTCCAATTAACCTTCCTAGGCTGTTTGGGCGAAGTTAGAGCTGTCAGGGGTGCAGCTATGGTTCCATAGTCTGCCATGAAATTGCGATAGTACCCAGTGAGGCCCAAAAAGGCTCTCACCTGGGTTTGAGTAGTGGGAGTCTCCCAGTTCTGTACGTCCTGTACCTTACTGGAGAGAGGTTGGATTTGACCCCCTCCTACCTCATGACCAAGATAGGTAACTTTCCCCTGAGCTATCTGGCACTTGGTGGCCTTGATAGTGAGGTTAGCCCTTTTCAAGGCCTGCAACACCTTATCCAGATGTGTCAAATGCTCTTCCCAGGTGGAACTGTAGACGGCAATGTCGTCTAAGTAAGCCACACAAAAGGCTTCCAGCCCACTGAGCGCATGGTTGACCAATCTCTGGAAGGTGGCAGGGGCATTCTTCAACCCAAAAGGCATGACCCTAAACTGGTAGAGTCCCTCAGGTGTTGAGAAAGCCGTCTTTTCCTTGGCATGGTCCGTCAGAGCTATTTGCCAATAGCCTGAGGTAAGGTCAAAGGTGCTCACAAATTTGGTAGCACCTATGGTGTCCACGAGCTCATCAGCCCTGGGCAATGGGTGCGCGTCAGTTTTGGTGACGGCATTGACTCCTCGGTAGTCCACACAGAACCTCCAATCCTTGGTACCCGCCTGGGAACTTGCCTTGGGGACAAGGACCACTGGACTGGACCAGGGACTGGTTGAGGGTTCAATAACACCCAGATCCAACATCTTGGCGACCTCAGCCTGGATGTGGTTCTTGACGGTATCTGACATACGGTAGCACCTGCTTTTGACAGGCACACTGTCACCAGTGTCGATTTCGTGCTTACACCACGGTGTAAGGCCCGGTGTCAGTGAAAACAGAGAGGCATACTGCTGGAGCAAAGCCCTGCAGGCCCTCTGCTGCTCTGTTGTCAAATCTGGAGAGAGACGCACTCCCTCCACTGAGCCATCCTGAGGGTCGCTATGCAGCAAATCCGGAAGGGGCTCACTCTCATCCTCTTCTTGCCCTGAAGCTAGCAAGAGACATGAGACCTCTGCTCGCCTGTGGAAAGGCTTGAGCCTGTTGACATGGAATACCTGAGGGGCTACCCCAGAGGCACCCATGTCAACCAGATAATTGACTTCGCCCATCTTGGAGATTATCCAGAAGGGTACAGTCCATTTATCGGCCAAAGCTCTAGGCTTTGTAGGCTCCATCACAAGGATTTCCTGCCCCGGAGTCCAATCCACTTGCGAAGCTTTAAGGTCATGCCAGTACTTATTCAATTCCTGGCTGGCCTTGAGATTTGCTGTTGCCTGACCCATCATTTGTGTCATCCTCCGCCTGAGGCCTAACACATAGTCCCCCACTTGCTTGGCGGGACCGGGAGGGGTGGCTTCCAAGCCTTCTCTGATCAAGGCGAGGGGCCCCCTCACGGGATGTCCAAAGAGTAACTCAAAGGGGCTGAAACCAACACCCTCTTGAGGTACCTCTCTGTAAGCAAACAGCAGGCATGGCAGGAGGAGATCCCATTTCCTCCTTAGGGGCTCTTCCAAAGCACCTAGCATGCCCTTGAGAGTTTTGTTAAATCTCTCAACCAGACCATTGGTCTGGGGGTGGTAAGAGGTGGAGAACCTGTAGGTTACCCCGCACTCTTTCCACATGGTCTTCATGTAACTAGACATGAAGTTGGATCCTCTGTCAGAGACAACCTCCTTGGGGAATCCAACACGGGTAAAAATGCCCAGGAGAGCCCTGGCAACCACCTTGGCAGTAATAGTCCGAAGGGGTATAGCCTCAGGGTACCTGGTGGCATGATCAACCAAGACTAGGATGAACCGATGTCCACCGGAAGTGGGAGGGTCCAGGGGACCGACAATGTCGATGCCCACCCTCTCGAACGGTGTGCCAACCACTGGCAATGGCTGCAGTGGGGCAATGACCCTGCCTCCAGTCTTGCCAGACAACTGACAAGTTGGGCAGGTCCTGCAGTGGGACTCCACTTCTACTCCCATCCGGGGCCAGTAGAAGTGGGCAGAGAGCCGCTGCTTAGTCTTCTTGGTACCAAGATGACCAGCCAAGGGCACCTCATGCGCCAACTGCAGCAGGAAGGGCCTGTAAACCTGGGGTACCACCAACCTCTTGAGGGCACCAGGTTCAGGCTTAGTGGGCTCACTAACAAGGAGCTCACCCTCCCAATAAACCTTGAAGGTCCTAGGCACTTCACCTTGTGCCTGGGACAGGGCCTGTTTCCTCAGACCCTCGAGAGAGTGGCACTCTCTCTGTCCCTTACAGAAGTCTGCCGGGAGGGTCCCCCTTCAGCTAACAAGCATTGAAGGTCGGGATGATCCTCCGGGTTGAGAACCTCTCCCACAGGAGAGTCTTCTGCCTCTTCTCCCAAAGGAGTTGAGTTTGGGTTTTCCACTGGACCCAGCCCGTCCGGAGCATGGATCCCAATGGGTGCAGCAGGAAGAGAAGGTGCTCCCTCCACAGAGGTGGCCTTCTTGGTCTTCCGCCTTCTTCTTGCCTTAGGCCTCGCCTTTGGCTCGGGTACCTGACTCACAGCCAGACCCGGTGTCACCTGTGACCTAGTGACCGCAGCCGCAGTCATGGGAAGACCATCCGAGATCAACCCCAACTCTACTAGATCATTTCCTAACAGAATGTTAGCAGGGACATTGTCCTGAACCAGGACAGGAAGCTTTGCTGTCTTGTCTCCAATCATGAGCGTGACTAAGGCTACAGGCGATAATTTGGGAGGCCCACCAGCTAACCTGGTGGTTCTCAGAGGAGCACTTGCATAGTCCTCTGGCTTGAGCAGGGTCCTGTCCACCACTGTCATGCTTGCCCCAGTGTCTCTCAAGCCAGTAGAAGGCTGGCCATTCAAGAGGACACTTCTCAAAAACCTACGGGTGTTCTGCGGGATAGTCGCCAGTACTTCTGCGTACTGGTCCCAGGCCCCAAGGGACACTAAGGAAATCTCTACAGGAGCACCAAAGGTGATTCCTGTAGAGGAGGGGAGGACAGTGGCCTCCACCTCAGGCATGGGGTAAGGGTAGCTCAGGCTGACAGCCTGTACTCCAAGTGCCTTACCTTTACACTTGGAGTCACCCCTTTTGTGATCCAGGGCCCCACAGTCCCAACAAGTGCCATGAGTGCGGGGTACGGTACTGGAACCACTGGGAGCCTGCTTTGCAGCAGGTGGACCACTACTCTTATTCCCACCCACAGATGACTTATCCCCACTAGGTTTTTGGGTCTTAGGAGAGGAAGGTTTTGGTTTACCCGACTGTGATTGCTTTTGGGACTCCTCAGCTTTCTGAGAGGTCCCCTTTTCTTTGTCCTTGTCCTTCCCACTGGAGTCCTTAGGGGACACCCGGTGGGAGACCCACTTGTCAGCCAACCTAGCCAGCTTAAAGGGGTCCAAAATGTTCTGGTCAGCCACATACTGACGCAGCTCTGGTGAACAGGCTTCAGAAAAATGCTCAAAAAACAACAGGTGGGATAATTCAGCAAAAGTTTTCACCTTGTAACCATCAATCCACCCCATCATGTTCATGTGTGCAGCACTCACCCAGTCAACCCAAGACATATTCTCTCTTTTCTTAAAATCCCTGAACCTTTTAAGATATTGGGTAGGTGTCTTGCCAAACTTGGCAATTAAAGCAGACTTCATACACTCATACTGACCCCTTTCTTCCACACTCAGCTTCAGAATACAGTCATATCCAGTTTGAGGCACTCTGCTTAACAAACACTTAGCCCAATCTCTTTTATCCACATCATGAATTGCACAAGCCATTTCAAACGCTTCAATCCATTGGAGGATATCTGAACCCTCCAAAAACACACCAACCAAGTCTTTCATAAACTTGGTGGCTGGGGACCTGACACTCTCACTGGTTTTAGCTGAAGTCTCCACTCTAGCTTTCTCTAGCTGGATTCTCTGACATTCAGTGTCCTTGTCTTTGAGCGCAAGATCCCTATTCTTGAGTTCCACTTGCTGTGCCAGCTCCTCTTTCTTAAGCTCAGCTTCTATTTTCAACTTGCGATATTCAAAGGCCAATTTCATCCTTAATAACTCAAGTTCCATGGAATTGCTGGGGTTTGGAACAGAGGCAGCAGGAATGGTGGCATTCCCAGAAACAGATTCAGCGACAACCCCAGGGGCAGAGTCCTCACTGGTTGCATCTCCCCCTTCATCAGGTGTTTCACCATCAGTCTGGTAGTCCACCAGGGCAGCTATTAGCTCAGCCCTAGACTTATCCACAAAGTCTAACTCCCTGGCTTCACAAGCACTCTGGAGAGCCTCTAAGCTCATCCTAGTCAATTTACCATTCGCAATGGGCTCCATTGCTTGTAATGCAGTTATTTGGAACACACCCAAACCTTAATCTAATAAAGTGCGGATATTTTGTAAGTGGCACGGTTATACACTGAGTCTTAAAACCATAAGCATCCCACCGCTGCCACCAGCTTTGTAAAGACCGGTGGGGGGGTCTGTACTTCCGCTCTCTATATGGTAGAGGAGAGGCACAGAGGACCCCAGCCAAGATTCTCAATTATGGTAGCTATGGACGAGCAATCAAGGCCTAGCTTCTCAGGAGGTGATGCAGGCTGGTTCTTAAGTACAGTGTATCCCCAAGCCCCCACAAAGGAATGTCCACACACTGTATTACTGAAAACACAGTCTTTATATAATTAATATTCAAGGGTTATGTACACTTATCACAACAACGCACTTTGTGCTCAGGAAAACCAATAATGATAAATATCTACAATTCTAAAGTGGTACCACTAATATTAGACCTCATAACAGTGCATTCACAATACTGTAGAAATGGCACGCAGATCAATAAGAAGGAAACCAGCAATAGAGAGAGGAGAGATAACAGATGGTTGAAACAATAGGCAGAAGACTGGCCCTTGCTACTGGACACAGTTCGGTGTGGAGATCCCCCCACCTGGGCAACCTGTAAAATAAAGAGATATAACACAAGCCCAGTCCATATATTGTTCAATAGTCTTCTTCTCTCCTACAATGTTTTTACCCCCCCAATGTACCTGGTGGAGTCGAGTTCTTCAAAGAGGCGTCGACAGATCCTTCTTGAGCGACCCCCTTTAAAGCAGGAGTCACGGATCGTCGAGAGGCGTCGAGAAATGTCGAAGACCTCGGGGTTCGGCGACGGGGAATCGACGGCCCTTCTTGAATGCCTTCCCTTTCAAACGGGAGGCACGGGGCGTCGAACGTCCGTCGACAAACGAGGTGGAACGATGTCGAAGAGGTGGCAGCTTCGTCCGAGCGGTGCTCGTCGGCGTCGGGGCGTCGGCGTCCTGCAAGGCGGAGGTGTGCGGGGCACCTCGATGACAATAGTTCTGGACCGCAAAGATTGTAGAGACGGAAGCCCAGCAAGGGCGTCGAGTCGCTCGAGTCTTTGGGGTCGTGAGGTGGCGGGAAACCCACCGGCGGATTCTCCTCGGCGCGTTGGTCGTCCTCGACTTTCTCCGGCAGGATAAAGCGGTCGACGGTGCGGACGAGGGAGTCCTTCGATTCGAATGTTCTTAGGCAAGGAGCGGACGGCTCCGGTCGTCGGCGGCACGGCGTCAAGTGGTTCCCACGGCTGGGCAACACAACTTCGACGGGCCTCCAGCGGTTACACAGACCTGCGAACCCTGGTCGACGGCAATGGACTTCGACAGCGTCGAGGTCCGGGTGCTTTACTTCGGTCTCCTCGGCAGTCCCCTTCTCCGGTCGGCAACCTTTCGATGGGCTGGCGTCCAGGGAGCTTCGGCGAAGATTCAGCGGTGCTCGATGGTCCCTCGGAGCACGGGAAGAGGGCGCCTTACCAGGTCCTCTCTCGGGTCAGTCCTCGACGAACACGGCAGCCTTCGGATCGGTCGAAGCAAATGCAGCAGCAAGTCTTCTTCTTCCAGCTGGGCGTCGAGGGTTAGCAGTTCCAGTTACTCTTGAGTGGAGACTCAGCTTCTGAACGCTTCTGAACTCTGAACAATTTCCAGTGGTGAGAGGTCCCCAGATATACTATTCTGTCTCTCATCCACACTGCTGGCACACACACAGCAGCCAATCACACAGAAGGGCATTCATGCAGTCAGTCAGCCAATCAGGCACACAGTGCATTCAGGCCACACTCCTCCCTTTCAGACACTCACAACAAGGAATGTGGATTGGGACAAGTACCCAGCCATTCAACACTACACACTGCATTCAGGCCAGTTTCGGGCAGGGCTGTCTCAGTCTTTGTCTCACATGCCAGAAACCAGACAACCACAACAAGGAGTGTATATTGGTCACCCACTCCATTCACCCAGGTCCCACCCACAGGAGGTACCCACAACATATAGTGAATGGGAAGGCTCCAGTCAGTCTAGCTGGGCCTTCACAACAACACCATATATGGAACTTCCACCCAACAGCCAGTCAGGGGGAAGGGACAGAGTCAGGGCTTCCCAGGACTTTGGGAAAACAAGGTAAGAGGCAATAGAAAGCAAGAGGCCACAGGGGCCATCTTGTTTTCCATCAGGAATCAACTGATTCCAATGGCAGGGCCTGGGTATCCCAAAATGGAGGACACCCAGAGCACCTGTCAATTTCAGCATGGAGCTGCCACCAGCCCATACCCTGCTCTGTGGGCTACCCACAGGTGCCCAAAAACATACACTAGGGGCACAGGGTTGTACCCCTACCCATGGGTGCCATAAGGGTATCCCATGGGTCGGTTCACCAAACCAAAAGAGAGCTGCACTGCCAGGAGTCCCACATGGACTCCTGGGCAGAAAACACGACAGAACACACGATAAAAAACAGTAAAGGACAAGGATTCAGAGGCCCTGTCCCTCTGATGCATTTCCAGCATCACAGTCATCCCGCTCTCCGAATCTCACAGATTAGACGAAATGGCCATCTATAGAGTCTTTACTCTAATTGAAACATGGATGGTCCACAATAAACTAGCACTGAAATAATCAAAAACCGAACTGCTGGTAATTGGTTCACCACATACTATTAATAAACTTGGTCCACAGTATGATAACTTCCAGTTGGGAGAAGAATCCATCAAACCCCTAAAAAAAGTGAAAACTCTGGGAGTGACTTTTGATCAACACATGACCAGGAAACAGCATGTCAGTAGTCTTGTCTCATCATGCGCATATTACATTAAACTTCTAGCACACTTGAGGCCCCTTATCTTACAGGATAATGCAGAGACTATTGCGAGAGCAATAGTAGGCTCAAAAATAGATTACTGCTCTAGCCTTCTTATGGGAATCAATAAATCTGACTGTAACAGGCTGCAATATGTCAAAATGGGGCTATTAGAGCCGTCATGAAACTTAAATATAGAGACCATGTTACACCAGCGAGACGTGAGCTTCACTGGCTGCCTGTGGCCTCTAGATTCATATTCCGCACTCTGACTATTGTACATAAGTGCAGATCTGGGAATATGCCTGGATATCTACAACAGCTATTATCCATAAGAACTAACACAAGATCGTTGAGGTCAAATAACTTGCACCTCCTATCTGAACCAAAGTTCCACATTGTTAGAGTAGCCAATTCAGCCTTCTCCTTCAATGGACCATGAGCCTGGAATGCTCTCCCTCTGGAGATAAGATCCTTGGACTCCTTAGAATTGTTTAAGAAAAGATTAAAGACCCATCTGTTCAATTAAACGATTCTGATGCCCTTTGTATACCTTTCTGTGGCCCTGCCCCATGAATACGCCTTTTTGTTATTTGTTATATTTGTCTTGTAGTGCCCTCACACCTTCGGGTCTATGGCTGCGCTATATAAATGTATTAAAGTAAAGTAAAGTAAACACAGCACAAACAAGGCAGTACGCAGACACATACCAAGAGATATGACATGGCACAATGCCAAAGGCAATATGACCCAACTGCAACCTACTGTGTTGCTATGGGAGACATGGCACAGGGACACAGGGGTGCGGAGGGAGTCAACTGGTAGGTTCGACAAACATGGAATCCATGGAAACACAGATGGGCTGCATACTGCTGTTTACACATTGGTGGCAAGACTTAATTGAATGCTGGCTCCCAATAGACACTCATTATTGCACCACTCACAGCATGGCCATGCAGACACCTACTTAGGCATCTTTCCACAGAATCACTTCAAACAACATGCCTCCCCGACAGCCTGACATGTGAGCACGCAACACAAACATGCATCAATTACAGAGGCACACGTGAGTATGCCATAGTCTCAAGCACATACACATGACATGCGCACACATAAACTCATAGTACAAATGCAGAGAATTACAGATCACATTGATGTCCCAGAAATGTCAATGCCACAACTTGACACCACCAGACATACATGCGCACGTGTCTCCTCCAGATGTTCAGGGTGGATAACCACACATTGCAATGGTCCACACAACTTCATTTCCATCATGCATGTCCCTCACCTGGGCACCAGATCCTCATCTGGCACCCTTGTTGTCCAAGCATGTCAAACCATCAAGTGACATTGCATGGGCATGGTTTGCACAACTGTACAACTACACACAATGCAAATACCAGTGAATGTCCAATGAACAGGAATGTCAGGGGACTGCATGCTGCTATGGATCACTGACACACACATGCCGAATACATAAGGGTGTAACTACAAACATGCAGGCCCATTCACAATACACAGGCACTCTAGAACAGATGCAATGTACAATCACATATCTGGGTATACAGCTTTGGGTAGAACCTCGCCAGGACAAAATTGTTGCTGTTGGAAAACATACACCTGCCCGCACGGTGCACCTCCATGTTTGCAGCGGCCATCAGGATATTCAATGCCTTGGTGTGGGTCTTGGATTTGAGGTCCTCCCATCGCTTATGGACACTCTTGGGGCTGCGGACTGCCACCCACTCTGCATTGATGGCAGCCATTATGTCCTCTCAGATCTGCTTGCATCCTTCTTTCCCACGTTGCTTTGCTGGGTCAAAGAGGGTATCATAGTTCTCCAGGACCTGATCCACAAGGATGCCAACTTCCATGGAGTTGATGTTGGCAGCCCTCCGCCTCACTGCTGTGGAATTGGTGCTCTGTTCAGAGGATGATGGTGCAGACATAGCAACCCCCTAGGCAGGTGTGGGTGGGCAAAGTGGTCCAGGAGATGGGCTGTGGAGCCGTGGTGGTGGAATGGAGAGGTGGGAGTCCGACATGGCAGCTGATGTTGTCACATGGCCAGACACATGGAGCACAGGCAATGGCAGGTCAGCAGGCACTCCCAATGCAGTGCAGGTGGGCAGCAGGCACTCACATTGGGCAAGCAGCACCAGATGGCAAGGTGTGAGGCAGCACAGAGCAGGAGGAGGCAGTATAACTGGCATGGAGGTAGGAGAGGGGACTCTTCTGTGTCTAGCTATGAAGGCACCTGAAAACAGAGTAAAGGTTCCTTAGGTCGTAAGCTATGTGACATGCATACAACGTGCTTACATGGCTCACTGCATTGACAGTGGGCCTCATTACGACCCTGGCGGTAAGGGGTTAGCGCCAGCGTTAGCTGCGCCGACCCCTTACCGCCAATTACGAGTTCCCTTTCCGCCATGGCGGTTTTTACACCTGCTTTTAGCGGGTGTAAAAAACCATGGCGGTAAGGGAACTTGGTGTTAATTACGCCACCGTAATTTACGGTGGCGTAATTAACGCCTTCCCCACTCCCATAATGCCCTATGGGGCAAAAATGGGAATGGGGAAGGGTAAATGGGGATTGGGGATTTACCGCCCCGCCAAGGTCGGAATGGGGCGGTAAATCCCCTTACCGCCATGGCGTTAACGTAGTTAGCACCATGGCGGTAAAGTCACGGCCCTGGCGGTAACTTACCGCCAGGGTCGTAATGAGGCCCAGTGATATTTAAGAGTTACGATGCGCGACACTGGATGTGTGCGCGAAGGAAAGAAGATGGACGAGTTTTGTTTACATGTATTTGGGGGTGTTGAGCAAGCCATTTCCTTCAGGTAACGTGTACCGTATTTTTCTTTTTGGGGGTTGCCTCTGCGCATACGTGCATGTCTTATTGTCTATTTCTAGCTCTACAGTGTGTCGCTGCTTTTTCCAAGTTTTGGAAGCTTTCTGGGTATCGCATAGGCAATTTTTGAGTCTAGGTGTGCCTCTGCGTATCGCGTTATGCAAATATTTGCTTTTGGGGTCCATTAGTGTCTTGCTGGACCACACTTCTATGTCACACATCACGTAAACTGTTCCCTTTCTCATATTTCCCAGAACAATATATTGGTATGCCTTCAATTTCACCTTAACATCAGTAACATGAATGGAAAGGCCTCAAGAAGGAAAGGGAGTAGAGGGGGACCCAGCCCCAGGAGGACACAGTGAGTCTAAGCCCACAGGTGACCCGGCACCTGGATGTTGATGTGGTCACAGCCAGACAGGTGAAGCAGCACCACCTATGTCCACTAGGGCCAAGGAGAGTCTCCCTGCAGGGCAGGAAGAGGCTCCAACCCAAGACACAGCACAGGAGACAGGTCAGCAGAGGAAGAGTCTCTTCACTGATGAGGAGCTCCAGATCCATGTTGACTATGTGACCGAACACCATTGTGAGATGTTCTCGTATGCAGGTAGCACGTTCACAGGCGCAAATTGATTTGTGCATTGGCAGAGTGTCATTGACCTCATCAACGCCTTAGGTCTGAAGATACGCAATGCTGAACAGGTGCAGAAGAGGGTGAATGATCTCACGTGGGGGACCAAGCACAAGCTCAGTGCCAAACCAGCATCTGCACTGGCCACTGGAGGGGGGCCTAGGTATACACAGGGGGTCTGTTCTGACGTCTAAAGTTCTGTGGACTACTTATTGACTGCAGTAGGCCTGGAATTTTTCTATTATGTCATAGAGATGCAAAAACACTTTAAATGTGGAAATGCTCATGGAGTTGAGAAATTCAGACAAAAATAGATGTCAATCTTACAGCGTTTGTTTTATTTTGCTGTTAAATGCATTTCATAGTCCTGCATTTGTAGTTTTTTTGAATTTTCTTTTAAAAAACACAGTAAAGAATAAAGAATTTCACAGATACAGTGCAGTGTATTCAGGGTAGTTAATTTGTAGTCTTAACCAATCCCTAATATAACTGTTTTAGCAAAGTTAATTGCAAATATCCAAAGATAAAACAAAATAGTGCTTTGATAACACTGTGTAACCACCACCTATAGTGACAAGTGATATTACAGGTATTCAATCCAAAACAACCAAACTGAAAGCAATAAATGGTGAAACAATTCGTTGTATGTAGCCAGGCTGGAGGGTGACCTAACACGTGGTCGACGTCTATATCTGAATCAAGAGGTTGGAGGGACCAGGTGAAGTATGGAAATGCTGGTCCATTAGACGTTTCGGCAAAGTGCCTTCATCTTGGCCTGGAGTAGGTCTCCCTAGGAGAGAGATAGGGGGACTCTATTAGTGCCTGAAGTGGGAGTTAAAAACTTTAAAAACAAGACATAATGTATTCCAAAAATGTGATACACCACTGGTACAAATAGGGATTAAAACAAGGGAGACACGGGACTGACCTGGGGGGCGGCAATGCTGGAGTAATCTGGAAATTGCTGCTACACCAGAGTTGAGTAAGGTGCAGTATGATATTAGCTACTAGGGTGTGTCAGCAGGCTGTGGTCCGCTACAAAGTTAAAGGTACACAGAACACTAATTCAAATAAAGCTTCTGAAGTTACCATTAAAAAGTGGTAAACTGAGTATTCAGGCTATGGGGAAAAAGAAAAGTGACAAACGCTCACCTTGCTCAGTGTCCTCTGTGTGGGGAGTCACTGGAACTGGATGCAGGCTGTGTGGCATCCGTTTAGAAGTCTGGGGGCCATGGAAAGGGTTGGGGCTGGGTGGCACACGAGTTGGTTCTAAAATGGTAGCTATCCTGTGAAATGAAGCAGTGTATAAGCAGAATTAATAATCCAGCGTTAGGGGGCCCTGAGGTGGATGGAAGGGGCAGGGTGTGCATTTACCTCGAAATGAAGTCCGGAGCTAGTTTAGGATAGGCGTCTGAGGCCGCGATTGCATAGTGCAACTTGTGCGCTGCGTATATGTAAGAGAAAAGCCGAGCTGTGTGCGGCTGTACGCGGCGCGCATGCGCAAAGGGAGTAGTGTTCCCAGTCTCCTGGCGGTTGCGCATGTGCGAACCGGAGAAGCGGTGGCGCTTCTGTGTGTGCGTGACTAAGGGGAATGCTATACTCCTGCTCAAGTGCGCTGAGAAAGGGAGTCTTCCATGGGGCTTATGAATGGAAGTGCGAACCGTCCACGCGAAGAGCGCGGGCCCGTGTGGGCTCAGTGGAACCCCAAGGGGGAGGGGCGGACAACTGCTTGCAGATGGCCACCAAACAGAATCTGAATAAAATGACCAGGCAAACACTAAATGAGAAACAGTGCGGGGGATGCCACAGGACGGGGTAGATGGCCAAAGGGTATGTGGCGTAAGGTAATGAGCGCCCTCTGTAAAAAGTAAAAATGAGCTATAAAAGCAATATAATGGGGCCAGACGTGGTGTTCTGAGTAAGCTCTGGTCCTAACACAACTGGAGTCCATTGTAGTCCCTTGGATGGTAAGTAAGGAGGCAAGAAGCCAAAAGAATGTGAGAGAACTACTGTATGCGTGATTATCTACGGTAGGCTGTGGGTTCTATCTCATTAAACCCATTGGTAGTGCTTTTCAATTTGAAGATCCACCAAGCCTCTTTATGGTTGAGTGAGTTGGTGGCGTTGCTGGTGTTGGGTACTGAATCTATTATCCACCATAGGATATCGTCCGGTCCATGATGGTTTTCAGTATAGTGTTGGACCAAAGGGGCTGTTGAAGATTTACAACAAATCCGAGATCTGTGTTCTCTTATTCTTTTGTGGATTTGGCGCCAGAATTTTTTCAATATCTCTTTTAGTTTGGTTGTATCTGGACCAAAGGTGGAGACAAATGTGAGAGTATCATCTTGGTCCGTGCTCTTCATTTTCGGTGGTAACAGGCTTTCTCTGGGCATATATTTAGCTCTTTTGGTAGTTCTCCTGATGAGTTTTCTGGGGTACCCTCTTTCTTGTAATTTGCTTTGTAGTACTTTTGCATGTTCGTTGAATTGGTCCATTTCTGTGCAGTTGTGCCTTAACCTCAAGAATTGGCCATATGGAAGGTTGTCTCGTAGATTCCTCAGGTGGAGGGGGGCCAGCAGAGGAGGAGGAGCTGACTCCAATTGAAGAGGTCATGAGTCAACTCATTAGCATTGAGCAGGTGCGAGTCATAGGAGGTGTGGAGACCCTCGAGGACACATCTGGTGAGTGGCATTTTTGTGCATAGTTTCTATGGACACTCATGGTTGACTTACACATATATGTGTAGATATAAAGCTAGCTGCAGTTGTCAGACATCCATGGCAATGCATGTTTGCTAACGTGTACATTTCTGTCACATGACCTGCGATCATTGATTATCCTGTGTGGTCCACATGTGTGGCACATGTCAGCTTGACTTTTCACATCACTGTCTGTCACCCACAAAGCCATGCCAGTACTTGCATACAGGATTTGCATGTCCGACAAATGGGCAAATTGCAACACCCCCTGACGTGCACTCCTGACAGGCACACATCACTCACAGGGCACTCCTGTTTCACGTCAAACAATGCCACATCCACATGCATCGCTCATTGCCACAGTTGTGGTGCCTGTCTCATAGCATTGTACTTCAGACACGTGCAATATATGTTGACCAGACACATCATTTGCTGCAGTTTTTAAGGTTAGTATTGTCACCTGCTCTTACGGGATGCCTCGTCAGGATGTCTTTCAGAACTTACTGCCATGACACTGTGTGGTGTGATCAGCCTGCCAGGGAATCAGTGACCACAGACCACTGCCCTGTGTAGCAGGACTTGTGAATATGCAACTTCACTTGTGTAATGCAGGGGGCAACAGTAGGCATGACACAGTGAATAATAGTTGATGGTGGGTCTTCATGGCAAGGTGGCCAGTCGGGTATTGAAATTACTGTAGACATTCCATGCAAAAGGTTAGGGGTACAAATGATGCCAATTAACGTGCCTGTCTGCATTGCATGTAATTTAGGTGCATGGTCAATTCACGAATGTGTACATTTGGTTCAACATAGTGCCACCTGTCTGACATGATAGCCATGTATGTGTCCATCAGTCGATGCATGACAGACACATCACTCATCCCTCGCATCATTGTATGCACCACTTTAGTATGTCTGTGTCCACTAATGGCCTGAACTGGACAAGGGTTGGGTTGGTGCTGCATGTCAGCAAATGCCATTGAAGGCAAGTCAATTTTTACACGCACTCCCAAAAAAGACAACCCTCTAGGGAAATAGGCCGGGAGATAGCGTTGCAAGGATAACAAAGGTTTAACTGTACAGAATACAAATATCAGCTAAGGACTCTGCTGCTTGAGAGCGCTCTGGTTAATCGAAGGACAAACAGAAGCTTAAAAAGCCATGTGGTGTCATCATATACAGTAAGAACTGGTGCTACTGATTGGTTGGACTGTATAAATGAGCCTGCTCCATAGGGGATGCCAGGCTACAATGTGTTAGTTCTGTTGCCGTCGATCAGTCTCCATGTGGGCTCATCTCAGTCTTGGGTGAAGGTCAGGTTGCTCATATAATACAATGTTACAGCCACACTAATATGCTAAGGTCCCTATTCCATCACTGTGGCATGTACCTGGGCGGCACGAAGAATGGTGCCAGGAGGAATGGTGGATAAAATACAGGCATGCTGACCCACATATTCAGGGCTTCGTTGATACCGCACTTCGTGCACTGAAGGTCTCCACCCTGGGTTTGATCTTTAATGTATCCCTCCCTGTACCTCGTGTTATAAAGGCTGTCTTATATGCTGGAAGAAATAAAGTTGCGCATGCTTGGATCTTTTATGGACACTTGATTTGTGTTAGGACAGGAGGGTTGCTTGCTTATCATGTAATGCAGAAGTGTGGGGTCGAATCAGTGGTGTGGGCCTAGCAATTGCACTCGATGGGTGGGGATTAGAGGCCTATTGGCAGTTTAGTGGAGATTAATGGATACTGCGCAGAGCCTGGTGTTGTCTCATGCTCTTGCAGGGTGCCTTGCTCTGAAAGATACAAAATATTTGCAACAGTGGAGGGACAAGGGGGAAGAGAACAGTCTATGCGGATTCATTCTGCCTTAATGAGGTTGAGTTTAGTGAACTGGCTTCATGGAGTTTTGCGAGTGCAGCGCGATCATACAAGCCTGAGCTTCATGGCCTACTACAAAATGGAATTTAGTTCTATGTCTTATCTAGTGCCATGCATCTACTGTTGGCACTACATTGCTTCTATATTGTGTTTAATGGTGCAGCTTTCTCCCCCTTATACACTACATCACTTCATATGGGGTTTGCCTCATCTGAAAGTGCTTGGGGGGGTGGAATATACTCATTTCCACCGCAAAACTATATGTCCATAGAATACAGCTCATAGTGTGACAAATCACGATGTTGGATGCATGGGTGTCCTGCCATTTTGTGTCTGTCTGCCATTTGATGCACACGTGTATGATTTTCAGGACACACATGACTCCAAATGTCAATCTCTGTCCATTTGCAGGTTAGGATGTAGTGGATACAGATGAGGAGGAGGTGGAGGAAGAAGTGTTAGTGGTACGTCAGTCCACCAGTCGAGGTCGTGGTGTACTGCACCGTGAGAATCCTCAGGAGGTGCTACAGGCCATTATCCGCCATGCCCTGGCCTCTTCAGATTCTTCGGACTCTGCTGATTCGAATGTAGACATGGAGGACTAGCTGAGGGAGAAGGTGAGTGCCCCAGCAAGTAGCTCAGATGGGTCCATTCTTTCTGTGGCGGTACAGATGGCTTCACAAGGCCAGTCAGTGCCGGGCCCTACATCGCGGTAGTTACGGGTGCAAGGTCACCCATGCACGAGTTGGTGTCAGGTTCTGTGAATGATGTTAAACAGAGGGTTGCAGACCTGCAGCCATTGACAAAGGCACCACAGAAACAGGCTTTGTCCCTTGCATCACACCGTGGTGGATGCGTGCAGGCTGGAGAGACAGTGTGGGGGCCGCAAATGTTGTGTAATGCCATCTGACAAAGCAATTTGTTGGATAGAATTGCAGAGGGCATCGATCAACTGGCCAAGAACGTGACCACAGCCGCGCCCTGGGATGCACAACTGCTGCAGATCATGCGGTCCTCAACCGGTCCCACAGATTGGGCATGGAGGCCAACATCAAGGGCCGATGGGCTGATATGAGGGGTCTGTAGGAGTCCCTGCATGCAGATGTTAGGGCACAGAGAGTGGCATGAGATGTTGGCATCTTGTAGATAGAATCGCTGTGAGATGGAAAGCTTGAGGACAACACTGCATGAGGAACTCTCAGCCACAATGACACAGCTCCACAAGGAGATGGATGCCCTGAGGGAGACACTGTCCCAGCAACTCGATGAGTGATGAGTGAGCGTGCATGCAGACTCTGTAGCCATTCACGAGGAAGCGCATCGTGACCTTACTGCCATTGGGATGCTGGTGAATGCTTCAGTGTTACAGCTAGCACTGACCAATGAAGACCAGGCCTTGGTACTGCATGGATTGGATCCACCACCACAACCACCTGCAGATCAATCTCAGGATGGGGAGCCCAGCACACCCACGCCTCCTCAACCACGTTGACGTGCATGCGCCCATGGCCGGATTTATGTCCACTCATGTGGATCTGGACATGCACCCGCCCCTTCCTTCTTCCAGGGTGGACATTTTTTTGCCCCAGTCCAGAATGTTTTTTTTGATGTTTATTGCATGATCGGTGTGGTCTGAATTTTGATTTCAGTACCCCCTTGATTGAAATACCACCCCTGTCCAGGATGGAGGCTTGTTTTTTCCCCTGTTTCCAAGATGCACTTTTTTCTTTTGTTTCATTGACACATGTGCTGTTACCCTCTCAATAAATAGATGAGTGCAGTACTGGAGATTCAGCCATGCACAGGGGTGTCACCTGCCATGGTTGCCTTGAGAACAAAAATATGACATGTGTAGGTAACAATGGTTTGATGGACTTTTTTCACATATGTGCTGTATGCATGATTTGGTACAATGGCTGGTGACATACCATGTCCCATGTTGTTGCAGTGATCGTGATTCGTCCATGTTAAGATGGATTTCTAAACCCTGACCCAGTGGGCAGAGGTTTAGGAGACCACACTAGTTTAGTGGAACAGGAGAACTTTCTGGACAAGACAGACCAATCTACGGTAGCTTGGCAGGCGGTAAAGACTAAGGGTCTGATCACGAGTTGGCCGGTATCCCTTAAATGTGACTGTAACGCTAATACCACTGCATTTAAGGGCTGACCTGATCACAAGTTGGATGCTAAATGGACTGTGTTACCTCCAGCTTTTTGCTGGAGGTGAAAATCCCATTTAGTGCCCTGTTTTTGGCACAATTACCGCCGGCCGTATTGGCACGCAGGTAATTGCGCCGAAAAAATCCTGCTTTGGGTCTAATGGACCCAATGGGGAATGGGGATTACCCGTTATCACTCATCCAGTGATCTGGCACTAATAGCTCTGGACAAGTTTGCGCTAATGCAATTAACGTTGGGCAGTATGCCGGGATACCATCCAACTCGTGATCAGGAAGTCTCAGGAGGGGTGAGAGTGATCGGAAGCCAACAATGAGCACGCACAGTAAATCTCCACCACAGAATACACTTAGACAAGTGTATATCAAAAATACATAGCGGTATCCCGGTTGTAATACCGCCGGGATATCGCCAAATGCTAATAGCTCTACCGCAACTCGGTCCGGCGCAATTTGCACCGGATCACGAGTTGTGGAAGGCAGCTCTCCCCAACCCAATTGGGTTGGGGAGAGCTGTTTTCGCTGGCGGTAATTGCGCTGGTGGTAACACCGCCAAAACGGCCAGAAAATGTTCATTTTAGCTCCAGCAAAAAGCTGGAGGTAAAAATGCCATTTTCTGCCCAACTCGTGATTTGGCCGTCCCTTAAATGAGGTGGTAATACCGTTAACACCACATTTAAGGGAGCAGGCACAACTTGTGATGAGGCCGAGATACATTTGTTATAGACCATAATAATTAAACATGAATAAACCACAGTAATTTAAAACAGTTACCACACACGCCTTTCACTATTTCATATATATGTGAATGGAGGATAGCACAGGAGCAACGCGCTGGTCTTGGAAGCAAGACCACGCAGAGCGACAGAGGTTTGAATCGTGGATCTGCGCTTAGAAACCGAACTCAGGTACAGTATTAGGTGTGTTATAAAAAAAATCAATCAATTAAATAAATAAAAATAAATATATACAGTTACTTTTTGCCTAATGCTGTAAAGGGGAATACACAACCACAACCTGTAATCGAAGGGTAGGTTAACACAAATATAGCATTAGGCAGTTCTTTAGAACCAATCCCTAACTTGAGCAGTACAGCCCTACCAAGTGGGGGGCCTTTTGCTCAAAAGTACAGTAGAGTGTTAAGAACATGCGGTTGTGCATAATGAGAGAAAACGGGTCCTCTTCAGGGAGCTGTAGCACTTCAGGAAGGGACTTGAGGTGATGAAGAACAGTGTTCCACTATTCAAGGAGTGTCTACCCTTGCAGGCAGAGAAACGTTCGAGTTATGGGAATAGCTAGGGAGCACAGGCTAGCCCAGCTAAGGTGAGTATCTTTTTAGGGATTCTGGTGCATAAAGAACAATTGCTGTGCCGGGGGCCCCGGGTAAGTGATGCAAGCACTCAGTGGCCCTCGACATAGTACGGGCCAAACTTTGCCAGTCTAGTCCAGGTCACTTGTAGGTTCAACCCCTGCAGTTACACGTTGCTCCGGCTTTCAGCGGCTGTGGCACAGGACGATCGTCTGTGGTGGGATAGTAGCCTTTTCTCAGCTCACGATGAAGAAAAGAGGACAGTTCCTGTGCAGAACATCTCAGGGCACAGGGGGGCAGGCAACCAAGGCTCCTACAATGACCGTCACTGAGCAGGGTGACGCAGGGACCACAAATGCGTGTGGCGTGGTGCACTCTCTTAAATCATGACTCAGAGGAGCTAAGACTACGAGTTTTGCTGGTAGAGGGACCAGGACCACAAGCTTGTGATTCCCCAAGTCTCGACTGTCAACTCAGGACGGCAGTGCTCCTATGCAATACCCCGGGATCGAGCTGGTCAGATCGCTGGATGGCCCAAGAACAGTTCCGATGGTGCTCTTTTGGAGGGTAATCAGGAGATGCTGAGAGTAGTTGTTCCCACTACTCCAAAGGGTCAAAGCATCATTGTAGGCCTTCTGTGATTGATACAAAAGCAGCGGTTCGACAGGATAACAGCGAGCTCAGGGTGCCAAACCTTCCAGCATGTCTCCAGTGGTTCCACTGGTCTGCTTTAGCATTTCAGGATACTTAGCTCCTTCTGTAGTTCAGAGAGACCTTCAGTTGATTGACCTGGAATGGATGCAGAGCCCCTTCTCTCATCCAAGATTACTTTTGCGCCAAAATCTGGGATAACCAATGAAAGACCTGCTCTCTTGCATGCATGCCAGGTGGGGACCAATCACATTCCACGGTGGTCCCAGACATTCAGGCCTACCAGACATACTGGTACCAGTAGTGTGGATAGGGACCAGACAGTCACAATCATCTTCCTGGGCACTAGCACATGTGACATGCAGGAGTCTGCAAAATGTGTTGTTTTCGCAGGTGGCTGCATGCCCAAATAAGGAATGCCGGGTCTGCTCGACCTGGGGGAAGGCAAAGGGACAAAATGGCCAAAGGACAGAACAAAGGACTTAGTGGCACAGCAGTTTTTGGCACTGGCTACAGTCCTGAGCCAAACATGGTAAACGTGATATGGTTCATCAAAAAGAAGTAAACACACTATAAAAGTAAACTGCTGCCACTAGTTCATCCTATGCACACTTGTACAATCACCAAAAATCATTAGAGGGTGTCTAGGGCCATAAAACAAAAAGGAACCCCATGCGCGGTACGGAAAGGTACTTGGCACATAGATAAAAAGTTACCAAGAAATGGCAACATAGTCAAAGGCTAAGGGAAACTTAGTTTCCCCGTACTGACAGCCTGAAGGATGTGCAGTTTATCCATAAAAGATTAGCAAAAGCCCAGAGGAGCACAGCTGAAGGCTGTGCTCCAATGGTAAAAGCCACGTTAGTTTAGCCAAACCAAAGCAAAAGGTATGGGTGGTCCATAAATGGAGGGAAAATTGCACCTAAGTGAAATCTTTCCTAACAGTCCAGCGACTGCACTTCATGGCCCTGCACCCTTTCACCTCTGTAGTCCCCATGCCCTCTGCCTGGCACTGGTCCTCCTTTCACATATGTTGAGGTACAGTTTGCGTTGGAAGTGATGAGGGAATCACATCAAGGCAGCTATAACAGCAGGTAAGAATGAGCATATTATCTCATGTAATGTCTGTACTAGTCGTCACCACGATAATTGCATGCATTCTCACTACTTTTGTTACTGGGGGGCGTTATGTTTGCGTCACTGTAAATGTCAGTG
Organism: Ambystoma mexicanum; assembly: GCF_040938575.1. NCBI lineage: Eukaryota > Metazoa > Chordata > Amphibia > Caudata > Ambystomatidae > Ambystoma > Ambystoma mexicanum. The sequence goes on from NC_090924.1 coordinate 657,484,176, forward strand.
AAGATGAGTGTTTGTCCACTTGCATGTGGTTCATCATCCACTCCCCCACCTTCTGTTCATCTGTTGTCCCTATAGGTGTTGCCAGTGTACCCTGTGATCCACGCACCCTTACTGGGACAGTCATGTCCAGGGTGTGTGGTCTGTTGGAGGGTGATTGTACAGCTGTGTATTGTCCTCATGTCCATTTACAGTGGTGTCCTACAAGGAAGGGGGGGTTTGCAGGGTATGGGCATGTGGTTTGAATGGCATGGTAATTTTTGCATGTTGTTTCTGTGAGGTGAAGCTGCTGATTGCCATTTAACAGGTGGCCTTATTTTTCTAGTCTGCCCTACCTCATCACCCACTTTTGTCCTTCCTCCCCCCGACATGTGATCGTTTTCCATCTATGTGGCTTCCAGGCTATCCGACCATGCTGGTTTTTATTCATGTATTTCTGTGTCTGTCTTCCTTTCTCCGAGGCAGTGTAGATGTTGTGGATGGGAAAGGTGTCACTGTGTGGGGTAATTGAATTGCATTTGCTGAAGGTGTGTGGATCTGACTGCATGGGATCAGCGACACATCGTGATGGGTGACTGGGGAGTTCTTGTTTGCATTTGTTGCATGGCACTCAGTGGGGCACATGTTACAGTGGTTGTACACTTTGTTGCTTGTGTTGTGGGCTTTGTTGTGGATAATGTAGGGTAACCTAACAACAGACAGACATGGAAATGACAGCTCACTAGGGAAAAGGGCTTGGTGCACTCTTTTTCGGGAAGTACAAGAGCTTTGTTTTGTATATGAAATATGCAAATGGCAACAGGGTATAACTGGTACACTGTCACAGAGCTCTCAGTCTTTCTCTTAGCAAGCAGCACGTTATGACCATGTAGTTTATGTGTGATGCATTTCATGTACAGTGTTCATCCACTACCCTCATTGTGTACTGCCTATTTACATGCTTAGATTCACATGATGTCCAGTCTCACATTGGCCGTCTAATCTTATCCTTCAGCTTATTCACACATGGGTGATGGCTTCTTCAGCTTGTATGACTGTGAAATGATTGGTTAGGGTTTCAATTACTCCAACCCATCTTGGGTTCTAACCATGTGATGTACACATGGCCAGCAACATGAGGCCAGTTGACTACTTCATAGTCAGCCTGATCCTTGCAAACAAGGAGACTGTGTTCTCATCCCAGACACACAGGCGCACGCATGAGGCCTCCCCACCGAAATCTTATTGACGTTGACATTGCCATTGACTCTCCCTGGTACAAATGACAGAGCTTGTTGTTCTCTGTTGTCCTCTTTGTCTGGTACTCCTCCCAAGAGGTTGGCCTGGGGTTCCTGCATGTTATGTTACTTGGCATTTACATAGCGCTTTATATATCATTGGTATGACCTCAAAGCGCTGGTAGGTTGAATGCTCTCGGGAACTGCAGTTCATGTCAGTAGAGATAGATGGTGTCATAGGGTGCATGGGTGCACCGGTTATGTGTGCAGCTGGTGTAATTGTCGGATGGTAGCTGCATCCTAGCGTTAGGTGTGGTGTTGCAGATAATAGTTGGATGTGTTTGCAGTATGGCGGTTGGATAACCAGACTGGGTTTGGCTGCAGTAGGCCTGAAGGATGCTTATGTGAGCAGCTAGGCCGGAGCGTCATGGGATAGCTGCGTTTTATTAGGGTGATGTGTTCATTTGGTAGTGTTCGTATGTGAACAGCCAGGCCAAATTAATCATTGGTATTGCTGTGTTCTAATTATGTGATGGTGTATAGAAGAGAGTAGGCATAGTGATGTGATAAGAGTGATGGTTTATCTTTAAAGGGCCCGAGACCAGGCACGTGAACATGATGGCAGGGAACACATCGACACACGGACACACAGTGACAGTGGGTTGGTCTTATAGTGACAGGAGGGAGATACGGATATATGACAGTGTGGGGGATAAGAAAGCAAAGTACAACATTGACACACAGGCACGGTGGCCCCATATGGTGACGAGAGTGTTGAGGGTGATACATTGGGATACATAGCGACATCACAGGAACAGGCTGGCAGGGAGCACAGCGACACATGGACACAAAGTGACAGGAGGCTGGGATTACAGTGATAGGGTAGGACATAGGGATATACAACAACTGCATGGGGAACAGGAAAGCAGGGTACCCAGAGACACGTGTGTGGGGGTACACGGGTGCTAGATGGCAGGGTCATTTCATCCATTTCATCCATTCAATCCATCCATCCATTCCATCACCGCATACATCAATTTCTTCATCAATTCATTCCGGCAACCATCCATTCCATTGATGCATCAATCAATTTCTTCCTTTTCTTCTTCTGTTCATTCAATTTGTCCATACAGTTGGTGCAGCCATCTGTTTCTACCTTTTCTTCATCCACTCATTTGGTCCATTTGTTCCATCCAACTGATGCCTTCTATTATTTCTACCAATTCTATATCTTCCATTCTATCCATCCCGTTCATCCATTCCATCCATCAATTCCATATACATACATTCCAATCATTCCATCCATTTCCTCAATCAATTCTATACATACATTCCATTAATTCTGCATGCATCCATGCCCTACATTTCATCCATTTATTCCACATTCATCCATCCATTCCATCCTTTCCATACATTCCATCCATTTCATCCATCCATTCCATTCATCCGTTCCATCCATCTGTTCCATCCATTCATTCCATCCATTTATCTTATCGATCCCCTCCATCCATTCCATCTCATCCATTTCATCCGATGCTTCTATTATATCTATTTCATCCATTCTATCCATTTCATCCATTCTATCCATTTCATCTATTCTATCCATTTCATCCATTCTATCCATTTCATTCATATCATACATTTCATCCATTTGATCCATTCCATCCATTCCATCAATGCTTTCCATCCATCCCTTCCATCCCTTCAGAGTGGTGTGTGGTCATGGAGGTTGTTGGGTTGTGAGTAGGGAGTGCGTTGGGGGTGGTGAGGAGGACCAGAGGGATGAGGTGCTCAAGGTCAGGGAGGCAGGGAGATGAGGGGTGTTGGGGAGGTAGGGTGTCAGCGTGCTCCGGGTGACGAAGGGTGGAGGCAAGTCTGTGGTGCCTGGGAAGAGTAGGCGGGCAGAGGAGGATATGTGAGGGATGTGGGTAGATATTAGGGGGCGTGGGCAAGTGGACTGATGGTCATTGGGCGAGAGGGGATTTGAGGGGGAGAATCTCGAGTGAGTCTCGAAGGATTGGGGGGGTCCGGTGTGCAGGGCGAGAAGTCAAGAGAGAGGTGGTGGAAGCAGGGCGAGGGCAGGGGGGGATGTAGCAGGGATGGGGAGGGAGAGATTGGGAGGCTGGGTAGAAGTGGTAGAAGTGGTGAGGAGTAGACAGTCAAGGAGGGGCACCAGGCTTGTTGAATACTTTTCAAGGGTTTCTGTGTAGTAGGGGTGTGAGAGAGGGTGGGGGGTCAGAGGGTGAAGGAGATGCAGCCACTGTTTTTGTGTGGGCAAGATGTGCTGCTTTTAGAGAGGGGAAGGATATGGGGGGGTTGATGTCAGGTATCGAGGAGAGGTTAACAGGGACGGGTGGGGTGACGGTGGTTGTGGGCGGGGGTTGCGCATTTCTGTGACGGGTTTTGGGATAGGGGCTTTGTGGTATGGGGGGAAAGGAGGAGAGGGATGATTGCTGTTGGGTGGAAGGCAGGGGTTGAAGAAGGTGAGGGTTTGAGGTGTTTGGAGCGCCAGCGGGCCCCTCTGGCTTGGGAGTTTTCTAGGGGGTGGGGTGTCATGGCGAGGGGTATTAGGGAGTTCTCAATAGCGGTCAGAGGGAGGTTGGGGAGTGATGAGTTTGGGTGGGAACGGAGAGGGAATGGGGTCCAGGGGAGGGAGGTGGTTGGCGCACCAGAGTGTGGCTCTGATTTTTGAGTTTGATAGGGGGCGGGGTGTTGTGGGATGGTGTATAGGGACGTTTTCAGAAGCGGTCAATGGGAGGGTGGGGAACGATGAGTTTGGCTGGGAACGGGAGGGGAGAGTGGGCTTCCGAGGAGGGAGGTGGTTGGTGTGCTAGAGTGCAGATCTGATTTTAGAGTTGGATGCTGGGTGGTGGTGGCAGATTGGGTGAGTGCCGTTATGCTGAGGTGAGGTGGACAGGGGATTTCTACAGGTGTGCTCAGGGAAAGAATGGTGGGGGGACTCGAGAAGGTGGGAGCTAGTGTGCGCGTGGCGAGCCACAGGGACTGAGTGAGAACGGGAGGGAAGGAGCGCAGAGTTCTAGGAATCTGGACGGTTGTGAGAGGTGGATATTTGCGAGACGGGGTCGCCATCTGGATGTGACACAGTTGTACTAGGTAGCATTCAACACAGTAAACTTTCAGTGCACTAACTAGATTTGAGATAGGCTAAGAGGGTGGAATGCAATGCAATGGGCCTCATTCCGAGGTTGGAGGTAGTCATGGCTCTGTTTGCGCCATGACTGCCTCCAATAACGGGTCTGGCACCGGTATGGTTCAATGGGGATTTACCGGTGTAGACCAACCTTTGCGGGACCGGTAAGTCCCCATTGAAAAAGCCATTCCCCATTCACATTTGAGCCCCCATAGGGCTTAATGGGAATGGGGAAGGCGCTAATAACAGTACCACAAATTGCGGTACTATTATTAGCTATGAAGTCCCTTAACGGGTCCCGTCCATAATGCCTGGTCAGACCAGGCGTTAAAGGAAGGACCCGCTAAGGGAACTCGTAGTAGGGCGGTAAGGGATTCCCGGCACCAGTCTCCTTACCGGTGCCAGGTATCCCTTACCGCCCTACTCGTAATGAGGCCCAATATCTCTTGAACACAATATCTAGATGTGACACAGTCTTAGGAGGCAACACAGGAGTCTTTGAGTGCACTATCTAGATGTGGCAGAGTCACAGTCGAATACTACTCATTTAACTTTCCAGTAACCTGTGAGCGCACTATATCTATGTGACACAGTCCTAAGAGGTAGATTACTACTCGGTAAGCATTCAGTGTACTATCTAGGAGTGACACAGTCTTAGGAGGCAGAGAGCAAGACAGTCAACTCTTAGCGCACTATGTAGATGTGACACAGTCCTAAGGGGTAGAATAGAACTCAGTAAACTAACTTTCAGTGCATTATTTCGATGTGACTCAGGCTTAGAAGGTAGAATTCAACTCAGTAGACTTTCAGCGCTCTATCTGGATGTGCCAGAGTGTTAAGAGGCAGAGTACAGCACAGTAAACTTTCAGCACACTATCTAGATGTGACACAGTCTTAAGAGGCAGAGTGTAGCACAGAGAATTATTCAGTGCATTGTCTGGATTTGTTAGGCTAATAGAGTGGTGTATAACACAATATCTCTTGGGCACAATATCTAGATGTGACACAGTCTTAAGAGGTAGAATACAACTCAGTGAATTTACAGTGCACTATCTAGATGTATTTGTATTTGTATTTATTTCATTTGTATTGTGCGCCTGGCCCGGAGGCATCTGGACGCATAGATTCAAAGGTTTACATGGTTACAAAGCAAGCAGTACAGAGTAGTGAGAGGTGACATAATTCACTTAGTAAGGCAGCAAAATATACAGGATATACAGAAGGTAGAATACATATAGGAGATTGTATACAGTGAAGGCACATAGGTTATATACAAGCAGGTAATCATAGTACATTAAAGATGAGATGGTGAGAGTTATGCTCATATAGGGGTGTGATCCTGGGTAAAGAGTCAAGTTTTAGCCTTACTTTTGAATGTAAAGTAAGAAGGTTCAGCTCCAAGTGCATTGGGAAGTGTATTCCAGAGTCGGGCTGCGAGGACTGGGAAGCTAGACCCTCTGGATTTTTGCAACTTAAATCTGGGCGAGACACAGTCTTAGGGTGTAGAATACAACTCAGTGAACTTTCAGCGCGTTATCTGGATGTGACACGGTCTTAACAGTCAGATTTAAACCCAATAAGATTTTCAGCGCACTATCTAGATGTGACACAGTCTTAGGAGGTAGAATACAACTCAGTGAACTATCAGCGCTGTATCTAGATGTGAACACAGTCTTAAGAGGCAGAGTACAACACAGTAAACCTTCTGCACACTATCTAGATGTGACACAGTCTTAAGAGGTGTAGAACAACACAGTAAACTTTCAGCGCACTATCCAGATGTGACAGTCTTAGGAGGTAGAATACAACTCGGTAAACTAACAGCGCTCTATCTGGATGAGACACAGTTTTAAGAGGCAGAGTACAACACAGTAATCTTTTTTTTTGTAACTCTTTTTATTAAGTTTTACAAAACACAAAGACAATTTTAATACATGTTAGCAGTATAGGCGCCGGGTTCCTGAAAGCAGTATATAATGGACAGGTATCTCCGAGATCGTAGCTGGGGCTTTCAAAGTCAATGACTGCGGATAGGGCGAAAATGGCGAAAGAAGAGGGAAGGAAGGGGGGGTGCTCCTTAGTTTGTGAGCTCTGTGTTTATTCGTCCCATTTCCCCCATATTTTCTGAAATGTCCCCCTGGCTCCCCCAGTCTGTGTATATGCGGCGTTCCAGGGAGGCACATCTGTTCATTTCGTTAGTCCAACGGTTCATGCATAATTTGTCTGCGGAGCCCCAGGAGGCAGCCGTTAGTCTCTTACCAGTCCCCAGCACATTTCTCAGGAATGCTTTTTCGCATTTGCTGAAATCTGTTTCTCCCCACACCCCCAGGAGTATCAATTTGGGGTCCTTAGGTACTGGGGATCCCATTGTTCTGGTGAGTTTATTAACACACGTTTCCCAAAAGACTTGTGTCACATCACACTCCCAGACCATGTGGAAGAAAGTGCCTTCTGCTCTTTTACATCTAAGACAATCACCGGCATCTCCCCCCCACACCCCACCTGGCCCTCATTGTTCTAGAGCAGTATGACCTGTGCAGTATTCTGAGCTGCATCAGTCTCAATTTTGCGTCGATGCCTATTTCCCAGGCCAACATCAACACCTCCACCCATTCTTCAGCCTCTAAAATGCCGCGATCTCGTTCCCATTTGCCCTTGAGTACTGTGAGTTCCTTGGTGCCGAAGGAGTTAAGTGCCTGGTAAAGGGTGGAGGTGACCTTAGTAGGTATGCGGTCCGGGAGGACGTTTGTTTCTAAGGGGTAACAGGTAGGTATGTCAATGAGATCCAGGAATTGGGCGGCGATAGCGTGTGCGAGTTGAGCATATCTGAAGCGGTCCATGGGTTGCAACCCATGATTCGTGTTTAATGTCTCAAAGTCTACCAGTCGTCCTTCCCGAATAATATCAGCTCGTGTAGATATCCCTTTCCTCGCCCAGGTTCTGGAACATCCCATCTTCTGTATTTCGGGGAGATGTGTGTTATGCCACAGGGATTGTATCGATGTCGGTCTACCGCCCCATCCAATGTGTCTGTGTACCTCCCTCCAAATGCAACGGATATGGAGTGATCCTCTTGGTACTCTGCCCAGGTTCTTGCTATTGTCGTGTAGTATCCAGGGGGTTTGGGGAGAGATGCCAGCACTCCTTTCTACCTGAGTGTGTGGGAGCCTTGGGTCCCTGTGTATCCATTAGTTTACTACCCCTGTTTGGGAAGCCCAATAGTAGATACGAATGTTCGGTAGTCCTATCCCACCTTCCCACACTGAGCGTTGGAACGTTTTGAGCGCGATGCAGGGTTGTTTCCCTAATGTAATGTGAATAAGGCCCTTTCAATGGTTGCAAAGGTGTCGTTGGGGATGGGCAGTGGTGCATTCTGTAGGACATATAGGAGCGTTGGGAGCGTCATCATCTTAAACAATGCAGCCTTCCCCAATAATGATAACGGGAGAGACTGCCAGTGCGTAACATCATTCATGAACCTTTACACCACCGGTTGTATATTAATTCTGGAGAAATCGTCCAGTGTCGTGCTGACCCGTATGCCCAGCTACGTGAAGCCCTGTATCGAGACGGGGTATAGGCAGGGTTCTGGGATAGCTTCATCTACCCCCTGGATAGGGAAGTATGTTGTTTTTTGTGTATTTACCTGGAGCCCCCCAAAGTGTTGATACTCTGCTTTGATTTGGGACACAATTGGGCAGGAAATTAAGGATTGCCTAGGTATATGAGGAGGTCATCCGCGTACAGCGAGACTCGTTCTTCTCCGCCCTTTGGCCATGTGAACCCGGTCCAGTGTGTGTATGTTCTGAGTCTGATCGCTAGAGGTTCGATTGCGAGAAGGAATAATAGAGGTGAGAAGGGGCAGCCTTGCCTGGTCCCCCGGCCCAATGGAAGCATCTTGGATGACTTCCCATTTACCCTTACAAATGCTTCGGGGAGAGTGTAGAGGAGTTTGGCCCATGACATGAATGTCTGTCTGAATCCCATCCACCTCATGATTTCCCATAGAGCGTCCCACCCCATTGAGTCGAAAGCCTTCTCGAAATCGACAGCGAGAAGGGCCAAAGGGTCCGGGATCTCGGCTGCTCTGTCTAGGGCGATCTGGACTCTGCGCAGGTTCATTCGTGTGGATTTGCCTGGCAGAAATCTGTACTGGTCTGGGTGAACCAGAGATTTGATTACCCCCAGCATTCTGTTGGCTAACACCTGGGCCAGTATTTTTGCCTCCCCATTTATTAGTGATATGGGTCTATATGAGGCACAGCGTTCAGGTGGCTTCCCCGCTTTGGGGATTACCACTATACAGGTTCTTCGGAGGTCTAAGGGGAGGCTGCCTAGTTCCCTACTGCGATGGAACATGCGGTGCATGTGTCCCGATGGCGTCCCGCCCAACCTCTTCCATACTTCAACGGGAAAACTGTTAGGACCAGGAGTCTTCCCTGTTTGTAGCTGTGCCAACGCTTCACCCGTTTCTTCTTCGGTGATGTCAGCATCTAGCCGTTCTGCCTAGTTTCTAGTGAGCTGAGGGATCGTGATGGTGTCAAGGAATTTCTTGGCATCTGGTGTGGGTTCTTTCTCTGGGGGAGAGTACAGGTGTTCATAGTAGTTGGCGAAGGCCTTTGCTATGTCAGAGTCGCCTGTCAATATTTCCCCGCTGTCAGCCTGGATGGCCCGCACCTGTCCTTTGCTTATCTCTTGTCTCTCTAGCCAAGCTAGGGTTTTGCTCGCTTTATCCCCCCGTTCAAAAATCTGGCTCCGGACTGTCCAATGGGCGATCCGAGTGTTATCTAGAGCAATGTTTTTCAGGGCCTCCTGGGCCGTTATTAGGGGCTCGCATGCATCGCGAGTCCCTTCTTCTAGAAGTTGTTCCTCCCATCTGACCACCTGGACCTTGGCTGCGGCAATCGCCTCTGTGTGTCGCTTACTGTGGGCTGCCACCAGGGATATCGCTTCCCCCCGCAGGACCATTTTATATGCTTCCCATTTTGTGATTGGACATTCTACCGAATCTTCGTTCAGTTCAAAATATTCTGATGTCTTATGGGAAAGCCCTTCTGCTATCTCGAGGATTCCTAGATAATAGGTGTTCAACCGCCAAGTGCAATTTCTTTTGTGTTGTGTGCCTTTTAATTTTATCAGTAGGTGGGAGTGGTCAGATATCCCTCTCGCCAGGAATTCTGCAGATACTAATCAGTGGGTCATGTTCATGGGGACGAAGACGTAGTCAAGTCTGGAATGTGATTTGTCTGCATTAACACAGTAATCTTTGAGCGCACTATCTAGATGTGAGCACAGTCTGAAGGGGTAGAGTATAACACAGTAATCAAGATTTGACACAGTCTTAAGAGGCAGACTGTAGCACAGAGAATTATTCAGTGCATTGTCTGGATTTGTTAGGCTAATAGTGTGATATGCAACACAATGGGCCTCATCACGACCCAGGCGGTAAGTTACCGCCTGGGCCGTGACTTTACCACCATGGCGTAAACTACGTTTACGCCATGGTGGTTGGTGGACTTACCGCCCCATTCGGACCTTGGCGGGGCGGTAAGTCCCCAATCCCCATTTACCCTTCCCCATTCCCATTTTTGCCCCATAGGGCATAATGGGAGTGGGGAAGGCGTTAATTACGCCACCGTAAATTACGGTGGCGTAATTAACTCCATGGTCCCTTAGCGCCATGGATTTTAACACCTGCTAAAAGCAGGTGTTAAATTCGCCATGGCGCTAAGGGACCTCGTACTCAGGCGGTAAGGGTCGGCGCTGTTTACGGCGCCGTAAACCCCTTACCGCCTGGGTCGTAATGAGGCCCAATATCTCTTGGGCACAATATCTAGATGTGACACAGTCTTAGGAGCCAATACAAGATTCTTTGAGTGCACTATCTAGATGTGGCAGAGTCACAGTAGAATACTACTCATTTAACTTTCCAGTAATCTGTGAGCGCACTATATCTATGTGACACAGTCCTAAGAGGTAGATTACTACTCGGTAAGCGTTCAGCATACTGTCTAGAAGTGACACCGTCTTATGAGGCAGAGTACAAGACAGTAAACTTTCAGCGCGCTATTCAGATGCGACACAGTCTTAGGAGGTGGGGTACAACACAATAATCTTTGAGTGCACTATGTAGATGTGAAACAGTCCTAAGGGGTAGAATACAACTCAGTGAACCTTCAGTGCATTATCTGGATGTGACACTGTCTTAACAGGCAGATTACAACCCAATAAAGTTTTCAGTGCACTATCTAGATGTGACACAGACTTAGGAGGTAGAATACAACTCAGTGAATTATCAGCGCTGTATCTAGATGAGAACACAGTCTTAGAGGCAGAGTACAACACAGTAATCTTTGAGCGCACTGTCTAAATGTGACACAGTCTTAAGGTAGGAATTAACTCAGTAAACTTTTCAGCGTTCTATCTAGATGTGACACAGTCTTAAGAGGCAGAGAACAACACAGTTAACCTTGAGAGCACTGTCTGGATGTGACACAGTGTTAAGAGGCAGAGAACAACACAGTAAACTTTCAGCGAACTATTTAGATGTGATACAGTGTTAAGGGGTGGAGTGTAGCATAGATAATTATTCACTGCACTGTCTAGATTTGTTAGGCTTGGAGGGTGGTATGCTACACAGTATCTAGATGTGACACAGTTTTAGGAGGTAGAATATAACTCAGTGAACTTTCAGTGTGTTGTCTAGATGTGATACGGTCTTGAGAGCAGAGTAGAACCCAGTAAACTTTCAGTGCACTATCTAGATGTGACACAGTCTTAAGGGATAGAGAACAACACAGTAAACTTTCAGTGCACTATTTAGATGTGACACAGTCTTAAAGGTAGAATATAACTCAGTGAACTTTCAGTGTGTTATCTGGTTGTGACACAGTTTTAAGAGGCAGTTGCTATCATTGACGATTCTGTCTGGGTACGGCGCAGGGCAAATTTCACAATTCTATCTAAATGTGGCTTAGAAGCAGACTAACGTTCTCGATTACATCTAGGTGTGTGCATGCCAACATCTACAGTTCTGTCTAACTCAACGCAAGCATTCACAGTTCAGAGGTAGGTTAATGTAGAGTGGCAGGGCTTTCTGGAGTAGAGAAATTGCTCTATTCCCCCCAACCCACCGTGCCACACTTATTTTAGTGGTTGGTGCTAGTTCACGGCTGGCCACTGGCTTCTTTTGGTATCTCCTGCGGACACCTGCAGACACTATCTGGAGGTGCCACAGTTGGAGCCATCCTTTGCCTCAGGTCCTTAGCCGCAGGGGCTGCATGGGCAGAGGGCCGCCCTGGAATGGTTAGTGATGACCTTGGCGGAGAGCCATTCACGGGTGGAGGGAGGGCCGGGTGGCGAGAGGCGGGAGGAGGGAGGGGAAGTGACCAATACCAGGAAGGGAGCAGGGGAGAGTGCCACTCTGCATGCGGGGGCCGGGGGCAAGATTACAAATTTTAAACAAACCTGCTAAGGCCCAAGGGGGTCAGGAACACACAAGCTCACCTAGGGAGGCCAAGGATAAACAGGCCAGGCACGAGCGGTGCTGCTGGCTAGGCCTTCGTTGGGATTCAGCCCAGAGCCAATCACGGGTGGAGGGAGGGTCGGGAGGCGGGAGGAGGGAGGGGAAGAGACCGATACCAGGAAGGGAGCAGGGGAGAGAGCCGTGCTGCATGCGGGGGGGGTTTGGGGGGGCAAGATTCAAAATGTTAAACAAACGTGCTATGGCCCAAGGGGGTCAGGAACACACAAGCTCACATAGGGAGGCCAAGGATAAACAGGCCAGGCACGAGCGTCCCGCTGGCTAGGCCTACGTTGGGCTTCAGCTCACAGCCAAGCACGGGTGGAGGGAAGGCCGGGAGGCGGGAGGAGGGAGGGAAAGAGACCAATGCCAGGAAGGGAGCAGGGGAGAGTGCCAGGTTGCATACGGGGTCTGGGGATCAAGATTCAAAATTTTAAACAAACGTGCTAAGGCCCAAGGGGGCCAATTACACACAAGCTCACCTGGGGAGGCCAAGGATAAACAGGCCTGGCACGAGCAGTGCTGCTGGCTAGGCCTTCGTTGGGATTCAGCCCACAGCCAATCATGGGTAGAGAGAGGGCCAGGAGGCGGGAGGAGGGAGGGGAAGAGACTAATATCAGGAAGGGAGCAGGGGAGGGTGCTGCGCTGCACGCGGGGGCCGGGGGGCAAGATTCAAAATGTTAAACAAACGTGCTAAGGCCCAAGGGGGTCAAGAACACACAAGCTCACCTGGGGAGGACAAGGATAAACAGGCCAGGCACGAGCGGTGCCGCTGGCTAGGCCATCGTTTGGATTCAGCCCACAACCAATCACGGGTGTAGGGAGCGCCAGGAGGCGGGAGGAGGGAGGGGAAGAGACCGATACCAGGAAAGGAGCAGGAGAGAGTTCCGTGCTGCACGGGGGGGCCGGTGGGGTAAGATTCAAAATTTTAAACAAACGTGCTAAGGCTCAAGGGGGTCAGGAACACACAAGCTCACCTGGGGAGGCAAAGGATAAACAGGCCAGGCACTAGCGGTGCTGCTGGCTAGGCCTTGGTTGGGTTTCAGCCCACAGCCAATCACAGATAGAGGGAGAGGCGGGAGGAGGGAGGTAAAGAGACCGATACCAGGAAAGGAGCAGGGAAGAGTGCCACGCTGCACGCAGGGGTAGGGGGTCAAGATTCAACATTTTAAACAAAAGTGCTAAGGCGCAAGGGGGTCAGGAACACACAAGCTCGCCTGGGGAGGCCAAGGATAAACCTAATCTGATTCATGATGGATTTATGATCTTTCTCTCTGGGCGTCTGGTGATTCAAATGGGATGACCACTATTCTCAGGGGCGCCAGTGTCCTGAATCTCAGCTCATGTTTTGGTAGCTCAGGACCTCTCTCCTGGCTCCCATGTGTATGTCCTTCACAATCGGCAATAGCCGTACTCCCATTTGACTGCTCGCATCCAGTCTTATTGTACAAAGTTGCTACTTCATATATTTGTATGTGTGTACGTGTGTGTTCCCAGCCTTGCCTGGGGTTTGTGATGTGATTGTCAAGCAAGAGAAGATACCTTGTTGTTCTGTGTTTGATACAAAGCCTGCGAGTATTGAAGCCTATTGCCGGATACAGTGTTGGTTCATGTTCTGTATTTCATCCACATGCAATGTATTGTATTTAACACTTCTGCAAAGAAAGTGGTTCTTTTCACTTGAATATGTATGTGCTAATACATTAGACGTGTCTTCCGACAGTCACCTCCAAGCACATGATTCCCCACACCCCTATGCCCACCCCTGTGCATTCCCAACATGTTAGTGTTCATTCCACAATGTGCATCATTTGGGAGGGGCTGGGATCTGAATGTACTTCCTGACAACAAATTGGATTATGTTGCTTCCTTTTGCTATGGCTGTGTTGGTGTTTGGTGCATGTTCTATTATGTCTAGTGGACACACACAATTTGCCTCTCCCTGACACACATTCTCAATGTATTGTTGTGGGCACGGAGGTTATGCCCCAATTTATCACTAAATGGCACCAGGGCTGTGGCCTCACTGTGTATGCTCCACGGGGACAGTTTCACGTAAAGTATGGTTGTACCAGCTGGTTACGTACAGCCTCTCCCTGTGCCCTTTGGCCAAACAGGGGCAAGGCGCATGTGGCTGAGGGCAATGCCCCTCCTGCATATTGAGTGGTATGCCTCGCCGTGTGGCTACATTGTGCAGTGCACATGCTGCAACAATTATTTTATTCAGACTACTTGTGGGGCAAATAGAAATACCCCACCAGAGTAGTCTAAAGAGGGGAAATGTGACTTGAGCACCCTGAATGTGCACTCCACTATGCCCTTTGTGGCAACATGTGCAGCATTGTATCTTACTTCAGCTGGTATGGCAGGATTCCTGTATGACGTCATCATGAAAGGTGATATATGACAGGAACTCTCCCCTGGAATTGTTAGCATGGTTGGTATTGGCACTTATTGTCATGTTCTGTTGTTCAGTGTGTGACATGAATGCATGCATGTGTGTGCCACTTCATACTCACCAATGAACCAGGTATTGCCATATTTTCCTGTTGCCAGGGCCCGGTATAGTGTTGACTGGCGGTAAATGGAGCTGTGATGAGTGCTGCCAGGGAAATTGGCATTGACTTGCATGATCACTCCATTTGCGTCACAGACGACCTACACATTGTTGGAATGCCATTTGCGGTATATGTGCTCACTCATTCGGGGTAGCCGTAGCACAACGTGTATACAGTCGATGGCTTCAAGCACACTTGGAAAGTGTGCAACTGCTTAGAAATCCTGCCACACTCTCTGCCTTTCCTCCAGTGTGCTCTGTGTGTTACTCGTGTTGCTGAGAGCTGAGGACTAGCTCTGTGATTTCCATTTTGCCAGTCCACTTTCTGTTGCCACTATTTGGAACTGCAGGAAGCAGAGCTTAAATACCCCAACACACGCGGAGCGCGCGGCGTGCACTGTGTGTTACTCGTGTTGCTGAGAGCTGAGGACTAGCTCTGTGATTTCCATTTCGCCAGTCCACTTTCTATTGCCACTATTTGGAACTGCAGTAAGCAGGAAGCAGAGCTTAAATACCCCAACACACGCGGAGCGTGCGGTGTGCACTGTGTGTTACTCGTGTTGCTGAGAGCTGAGGACTAGCTCTGTGATTTCCATTTCGCCAGTCCACTTTCTATTGCCACTATTTGGAACTGCAGTAAGCAGGAAGCAGAGCTTAAATACCCCAACACACGCGGAGCGTGCGGTGTGCACTGTGTGTTACTTGTGTTGCTGAGAGCTGAGGACTAGCTCTGTGATTTCCATTTCACCAGTCCACTTTCTATTGCCACTATTTGGAACTGCAGGAAGCAGAGCTTAAATACCCCAACACATGCGGAGCGCGCGTTGTGCGCTGTGTGTTACTCGTGTTGCTCAGAGCTGAGGACTATCTCTGTGATTTCCATTTCACCAGTCCACTTTCTATTGCCACTATTTGGAACTGCAGGAAGCAGGAAGCAGAGCTTAAATACCCCAACACACGCAGCACGCGCGGTGTGCGCTGTGTGTTACTCGTGTTGCTGAGAGCTGAGGACTAGCGCTGTGATTTACAGTTTGCCAGTCCACTTTCTATTGCCACTATCTGGAACTGCAGGAATCAGGAAGCAGAGTTTAAATACCCCAACACACCCGGAGTGCGCGGTGTGCGCTGTGTGTTACTCGTGTTCCTCGTTGGATCGGAGGAGCGGAGGACTCGCGCTCTACCATATCAGCTAGACGCCTAACACCTGCAGGTACTTTTTGACTATGAGGGGCGAGGCTCACAGGGCAAATCCACACCCTAGAGGGAGCCCCTCCTCCAAATCTCCTTCCTTTTTTTTTTCTTGTTCCCCCCCCTTTTTCCTCGCTGTGGGAGGAGGTATAACACAAGCCTAAAGGGCTTAACTACCTGCCCGTAAAGTGCAATCAAATTGCAGCAACTCCCCAGGCACCCCCTGGTGTGGGGAAGCAGATTGATTATGCCTGGGAAAGCTACAAGCCGCAACAAAACGGCAAGTACACGGGGTAAGAAACCGTATGGCTTGCACTCAAACAACAAGCTGCCCAGACCCAATGACAACATATGGATAAAGGAACCTGGGGAAAGGCTCCAGGCAGTGCAAAAAGGCCCCCTGGATGATTTTTTCCCCTTGAAAACTTCAGAACCCGAAATTGCGGCTGCAAAACAGGATTGCACAATTCCACAACTGGAGGGAGAGGGCAGCTATGCCCCTCTGGCCTTGGATAATGACTCGCTCCTGCAATTATGCTACGCTTTGCAGGACCGAGTGACCACACAGGCTGTAGTTTATGCAGAGGAAGTCTTAACCAATCTATCTACCTCAGAACCCCTCCCACTGAAACCAGGGGAGGCGGTGAGCGTAAAAAGCTTGGGAGATAAGAAGCTTGGAGAAGTCCAATCTACAGCGCTAAATGGAATGCAGGATACACCTACTGAGGTGCCACGGGATCAGCACAATGAACCACTCCAGACACTGTCCCCGTCTAGGGGCCCCAGACTTTCTGCAACGCTAATATGCTCTTAGAGTCAGCGAATCCCTCCCACGAATCCACACAAAGTTCAGCACCCATGACACATCCCACACAAGCCAGGCGGTGCTCAGTTTTGCGGTAAAGATCCTATTGAAATTATGCTGTACTATCCACGAAGACCTAAAAGACCAGGGGAAAATGATTGCCGCCCTCTACTCGCATCTACACAAGGTCAACAGGAGTAAAGGCCTGCCCATTATTGATTTGAGGGATGACGCACCCCCTATCAAACCAAAGAGCATCAACGCGCTCACCCTGAGCTGACCTTGCCGAATCTGGAAGACAGTATACAAGAAGTGGCTCCATCCCCCGCTGCGAAACTCTACGCCACGGCCTATGGGCAGTAATATCTCTAAAAAGAAATGCAAGCGGGCAGCCGGGCGCAAGAGAAGGTCGGCGCAGACTGTCAGAACACTAACTAGCTGGCTGTGTGATAATCAGCCGCACCCAGACGGCCTGGCGCCCTCGGGTATGCAACAGGGGGACAAGAGGCCCAAGCATACACCTCCTACTGTCCCCAACCCCTGCCCCCCACTCCCACTGGATATGATGCAGCCGCTGGATGCCGAGGATCTCTCAGGTTCATCCCTGTCACATCCACCTGGGGAGAATGAGGAGCAGGGAGCACCAACTAACAAGGTTGATTTAAGAAAGGTGACAATCATGCCGACATCCAGTACCAAGGCTGGGTCTCAATTGAATCGCCCAAAACTGTTTGCCCTGTTTGCTAAAATACCCTCACTGTGGATACTTAATTCAAGTGACGTGTATTTTGTGGAACCCATGCGGCTATCTGGAGCAAAACTCACCACAATTCATTGCTGCCTGCCGGAAACTGCAGCCATGATAAGGACACATCTAGGATATACCCTGGACCCCCCTCTTCCAAAAGCTCCAGCAGAGACAAATGCAGAAAATGTAATTGCACTGCACCTACTACCTCTGTGAAACACAGTAAAGGAAGAGTGGCAACTAAACTAACAGACGAACAAGGCTGGGAGTGGCTTCAACAAATGTTTGCCCAAAGGAAAGTAGGGTGAACTTCTACTGTAATAAACTGGAACACCCGGGGCTTCAGCCATTGGACAAATGCTGGTGGCTCCCGTGAATGGCTACTTGAATCTGATCTTTTTCTGGGTCACTTCAGAAGTGGAATTTGATGGCTATGTCACCTTTCAGTCGTTGGCCACTAAGGGCAATTTGGGCAGACCTAGTGGTGGCTTATTGATCAGTGTTAAATCCTACAAACCTAGGCTGATCCATGGGAGCTCCCCTGGTGGTACCCTTATAGCTATACAGATATCCCCTCCTGGGGGCTGGGGAGGTCACAATGACATACTGGTAGTTAACCTATACGATCCCCCGGGGGCTAACTCACAGAGCACCTTGGAGATACACTGGACTTAATACTGACTACTTGGTCCATGGGTAAAGCCTATGCCCCTGCACTATTGTGCGGAGACCTTAACGCTAAATGTTGGGACCTAGAAGGATGTGGGAATTATGCCCATGTTACCGATAGAGGCACCCTCCCCGTAGCCAGGAACACTCCGAAAAGAAAAATGTGGCTAGATATCCTGAGGGAATAGAATCAGACTCTGCTTAATGGATGCACTCTGGGCGATTCCCCGGGCAACTGCACTTGGGCTGCTGGGGCAAAGCGTGCTGTGCTTGACTATATAGCAGTGTCAGAAAGCCTTCTTGGGCATGTCCTGCAATTAAATATCGCCCTGAACAACTACAGCGACCATGTGATATTAAAACTGAACATGCAGGGCAGCGGCCGGCCCACTCTCAGGGGAGCATGCCAAGGGGTTACACCTAACCATGCTGGAACAAGGATACGATGGACAGAGCGGAAAATTGAAAAAACTAATTTCATCTGCTTTCCGAGCCACATTGAAATTAAACAGTTGCTCTGGGGAAAAAACCCAGAGGCGATTGAACAGTGGATAACTCGAACTTCCCAGGCTCTTTTTAAGGGTATCCCTGTTCCCAAGATTGGATCGAAGTCAGGTGGTCAGGTTGCCTTCGACGTTAATATACGTGATAAGAAATGGGAGATGAGACGCTCCATCCGAGCACTAAGGAGGCCCCTGGCGACTACGGCTGCCAGCTGCCTGATAAAGGATCAAATTAAGGAGATAAAACATTGATTCCGTGCCTGGCTACATGGCCACCGCCAAACCCAGTGGAGAGAGCAGTGGCAAAAGTGTACTGAAATACTTTGCAATAGAAACACTCGTGCCATATGGCACTGCTTGGCCAAGTCTAGAGTGGAACAGAAGCTAAAAGTCCTGAACCCCATCTCAGGAGAAAATTGGTCCAGCTACATCACCAACAAGTTCCACCAGGAGGGGGTGCCTATAACACGATCGCCCGTGAGCGAAAAGCCGTGGCCTCTCCATCTTAGCCACAACATTATAAAACAATCTTTCTTGAACTTAAAGTCTTCTAATGCTCTGGGCCCTAACGGGCTGGCAAATGCAGTGCTGAAAAAAGATCCTAGCAATTGGGCCCAGGTGCTTCTTACTCTATTCTCTTGCATCTGTAGGGCACGCACCGTACCATCATCATGAAAAAAATCTCTTCTGATCCCTGTGCATAAAAAGGGCGATAGGGGATCCCCTGCTAACTATAGACAACTGTCTATGCTAGATGTCACAAGTAAAATCTTTATGACTCTGGTGCTGAAAGAAGTCGAAGCCTGGGTAACTGAAAATCAGATCCTCCACTATGCACAAACTGGATTCAGACCTGGGGCTAGCACCACCCATAACATCCGGGTTCTGGACCAACTGATTAACAACACCTCTAGCAGCCAGGAAAGCACTTTATATATTGCTTTCATAGACTTCAGCAGTGCTTTTGATCTAGTGGTCTGGGATACCCTTTGGCGCAAACTTAGAAGCATGAACTGTCCGCCCTGGATTCTTCACATTTTAATTGAGTTACACAGTGGCACCTACAATCTATACATCGCAAATTTACTGGAACGCATGGCTGCTAAATCAAATTGCCCCCCCAAGTTGGGTGGCACTCCCATCACTGGCATGCTCTATGCCGACGATCTCATTTTATTCGATCGAACTTTATCCGGCATAAAAAGCATGTTAAACGAGCTGGCAGAGTATGCGTCCCAACTGGGCTTGATCATCAATCTGGACAAGTCTAAAGTCATGGTTATTGCCTGCAAAGGTCCCACCCGCAACCAGCATTGACACCAAGCTAGGAACCATAGCAGTGGTAGAATCCTACCCTTACTTGGGGCTGGACTTTAAAGCACCTGCCAACTATGAAGGGATTATTTCCCCAAAAAAACGGTGTGCCAAATTGTTAACTCTCTAGGTATGCAAATTCACCAGGGGCACGGCAGGCTTTAGTATTGCAGGAATACTAAAATTTTATCAATAGTGTTTTGTACCTGCCATTCTCTATGTCCTAGAGGCACTGGCCATGCAAGACCTGAAGTGGCTGAACATCCTGGAGGATATTCTAAAGAAGAAGTAACTGCAGCAGAGTTACTTACAGCCACACAAAACAGGGAAGACCTATTAAAGCCCAGAACAACAAAGAAAGACACCACACCACCTCTGGTCTTTGTATCGAAATACTCACGCCAAAGTAATTGCATAAATGCAATCATTAAAAAACATTGGAACACTGTAACATGTGATAAAAGGGTTGAACACCTTTTTAAAGAAATTCCAACTTTTGCCTATCAACGAAGTGAAAACTTGAAAGACAAATTGGTCAACACCAAACCCCCACAGAAAAAGAGAAATACCGAACGCATCAGGACATTCCCATGCTTAAATTGCAGCAATTGCAGCTACATCATGAAAGGGTAAACAGTGAACCACCCTTACACTGGAGAGAAAATCAAGCTGAGATGTTATGCAACTTGTGATAAAACAGGAGTAATCTATGGGATCAAGTGTTCATGTGGCCTGTATTATGTAGGCCAGACACAGCGTACAGCCAAACTTAGATGGAATGAGCATAGATCTTGTATCAGGAATAAAACTGTGAACTCAGCAGTGGCCAGATATTGGCAAGACAAACAGCATAATTTGGCGCAAATCAAATTTGTGATTCTAGAAAGAGTCCAAAGAAGAGAAAAACATGAAAATTTACAGAAAAGATTTGACCAACGTGAGACATTTTGGATTGACAGACTGAGTTCTTTGACACCAAAAGGCATCAATGAAGAGATCAACTACATGTGTTTCCTCTGACTCTTTACAGTCAACACATGAGAAATCCAAACATTAACATTAGTGAATATCTAGACTTTCACTATGCACTGTTGAGATTATCTTGATGTAGACGTGATGTTAATTTTGGTTCTTTTATTAAAAAATGTGATTTTTTTTTCTTTCCTAGCTCTAGATTTTCTAATTAAGTTGAGTGGAATTGCATAGAATGAATATCACATATAGGACTACAAATGTTGGAGCTATCAAAAAATCAAAAAAAAGTTAGATAGCGGGTAGTTTGGGCCAATGTGGCTATGCCGCAACAATTCCTTAATTGTGTACACACAATCCAACATACAGACGGAAGCGATTGCATCCATACAGTCAATCGTGGAGATCACACACCTCATTTATAGTTTATTTGTCAATTTGTTTCCTCTATATGTACTGCTTTCGAACAAAGTATCCTCCACTCGAACATTGCAGGCTCCCATGGTGATAAGCCCCGCCCATCCACAACACTGTGGGGGGTGAGGCCCGAGATGAGCGTGCAGCGACGTATCCGCTGCTGCACGGAGCCCCATTTCCATGGAAACGTAACAATGCTTTTGCACTTTCACGCACTCGCCCCTCACCGATTGCATTCCCCCTCAGAACTTTAGAACAGCAGCAAAGGATAGTGAGCTGATCACATTATATATAAGCAGATATACGAAGTTGGGCATCCAGAGGCACGTAATCACTGCCTCCATAAGCATTACCTTCACTCACACATTACGGGTTCCCATGGAGACAACCCCCCCATCCGCACCACTGTGGGAGGGTGGGGCCCGAGGCGTACGTGAAGCGGCTTTCGCGCTGCTGCCCGTCGCCCGCCCCGTCTCCGTGGGAACCTTAAAACACTTTGGTGCTCGCGCGCACTCGACCTACTGCGTACGCGGCTTGCTCGAGTTCTCCAAAATACTAACTACGGGTAAGTTACCTTCCCTTATCACGCTTAATAGCTAATTACTAGACACATGCGGGCACTGACAAGCTCTGCTTTTACTAAACAGGAGCTTCGACCATATCGTGTATGTTCACAGTATCGAGAGGATCACTACATCACAAAAGGTATAGTTTGCTCATATCCATGGCTTGCATTTGTTTGGTTTATTTAATGCTATATCATGCTTACATATTTTCTTCTGGATTTCTTGTTCTTTTTCCTT
The DNA here is from genome assembly GCF_040938575.1 of Ambystoma mexicanum. Taxonomy (NCBI): domain Eukaryota; kingdom Metazoa; phylum Chordata; class Amphibia; order Caudata; family Ambystomatidae; genus Ambystoma; species Ambystoma mexicanum. The sequence goes on from NC_090924.1 coordinate 657,506,039, forward strand.
TTCTTATACAATTCGATTTGGACCCTTTTGAACATTCTCACTTGGGGTATGTGATTTACATTTCCATTGATACATAATGTGTTGTCCTTTAATTCTACAATTGTTTGGTAACACAAGTGATAATATGATCTAAATACAGCTCTGAAGATGGTCATAGACCGAAATGCATTGCCATATGTACTTTTTAAGCTGACCTATGTTTCATGATTTGCCTCATTACAAAGACGTTAAATACGAAATACAGATACTAGAAATGTGAATAAAACATTTCTTATGAGCAATTTCTGATCAATTTTCGAGTATATTATTTTGAAATAACATTGAAAGCACACTTCCTACTTATGCAGCCCTGACACGGGCCAACTGAGAGCACCAGCTGTAATAAGGTTGAATTACCTTATTTTTTCTGTTTTGCTAGTTTTTTAGGGTCCAGATGCCATAGGACCTTATTCAGACTGGTAGCCCCAGGACGAAGCTACTCAAATATTCTGTAACTATATTGTTGAAAATAGATAAGTGCACAATATCGTGGTGCCCCCCTACATTTTGAATCTCTTGAACATCCTGGAGGGCCACTTTTGGCGCCCCGGTTCTTGGACTGGGCCCGTCTTGCTCAGTACAGCACCTCTGCATCGAACTGGGTCTCATATTCCCTGAGAGGCATGGCACAACGCGCAAGAGGAGTCTTCTAACTCAAAGCACAATATGATCCTTTCGAAAAGCATCCCTGGGGATCAAACTACAAAGCTTTAAACAAAGCCCTTTTCAGGGAGATCGATTGGTCGCAGGCGAACAAGTCCCATCTATCTTATATTCATCTGAAACGCTCCTTTGAAGAAAAACTGAATAGATGGGACTGGTCCATGAACTCCGTCCACCTGGCCAAGTTGAGAGGGTACGAGGCGGTAGCCCACGTAATCCACAAATATCGGAAACCCCAGCCTTATTTGCGCCTGTGCCCTGCGCCCGACGTGAGGCATTTCATACTAAGCCTTAGGACTAATCAACTCCCGGTACTTGCTATTACTGGGGTTTGCTTGAAGATACCGCTGGAAGCAAGAAACTGCCGGATATGTCAGAACGCTGGATGCTGGAAACTAGCCGACATGTGCTAACTCTCTGCCCTAAACTTGGCCCAGAATATATGTGCTCCTTCTCCAAATGGGTCCACAATTACTAGATCATAATGAGTGTAGACTTCTGGATCAGATGTCTTAATACTGAGACATTGGGACTCCAATTAACTCTGTTCAGGACATGGGGCTTCATTCCGACCCTGACGTTAACCAAGGCGCTATTAGCGCCTTGGTTGACGCCGTTATTTTTCCGACTCCGCCATGGTGAATGGCGGAATTACTGCCCCATTCTAAGGTTGGCGGGGTCGGTAATTCCCCATTCACCAAGGGCCCTTACCCATTGCCATTTTTGCCCCATAGGGCTCAATGGTAATGGGGAAGGCGCTAATTACGGCACCGTAAATTACGGTGCGTAATTACCTCCTAGGTCCCTTTGCGGGTTGGTTTTTTAACGACTGCAAAAAGCAGGCGTTAAGTACCAACCCGCAAAGGGAACTCGGAATAGGGTGGTAAGGGTTTAACGGCACTGGTCTCGTTAACGGTGACCGTTAACCCTTACCGCCCTACTCGGAATGACCCCCATGGTCTCAAGTAAAACCTCTTTTGGCAGTTGAATCTGGACAGTGAAATGCTTATTTCCTTTTCTCCTCTGTCCCTGTTTGCCCAACTGATCTACGTAGTGGCTGATATCTTATCTCTTACTTATTTATTTATCTCACTTTTTTTCTTCTCTTTCCTTCTATATTTTACACTTTTATATATTTTAGATTTTGATTTTGATACAATAAGATATGGTAATCGTTGCCTATGTTTATGTTTATGCATATGTCTAAGTGTTTAGTTGTGTAAAATCCTAATAATTTGGATTATATCACAATAAAGTATTTATTATTATTTATTATATATATGTACCTACGTAGACATGCACATGATATAATGCAGGCCAAGACCTGGTGGAGACAGCGGGATTGTGTGGCCTGTAATATCCCACCAACTATGGCAGTCGTACGCTGGAACGAGCAGTGGCAATAAAATGTAGTACTGTCAGCACCTTTTCAAGGAGGAGATGGTGGGTGATGCTAGGTCTTGTTCCCACTCCCTGACAAGGTCTAGGATGATATGTGGTCGGAACCGGTATCTGGCATTCACCTGGTCATCCGTCCGGCATGCCAAACAAAGTGGTGCGTGTACCAACATTGGGGGGCTTGGGCATCCTCCTCCTCCTTCAGTGTACATGTACTATGGCTCCTGTAATTGCAGTGTTCATCATGGATGTGCGATGTTCGTATAGTGCACTTTCTGTACTTTATAAGCATTGGATCCCTTTCACCTTGAACTTTCCGTGTGCTATAATATGGACTTTGCGTGTGACTTCCCGGCATAAGGTTGCATGTTGGAATCCATGAATTTGTTTGGGTTTGCGGTGGATTGGGCGTGCCATTGCTTCGGGTGCCCTGTCCCTCAACACACTCACATTATTCCTCATTGATAATGGGGTATGTGCATATTCCGCCCCCTATTTTTGTGTCTGCACAGGTCCTACCCATGCTCTATGAGGAGCATAACACAATGCACTCGACTGCATGCAGAGATGTGCTGGACCAGCGTGGAGTCCACGCAAGATCATGCAAAGTCGATTCCATGAATCGACAAAAGAGGATTTTGCATGCCGAATGGCCCACAAAGTCCCTATTTTCGCCAAAAGTATTGAATGAATCGGGCCATAAATGTTTTACCTATTTCCTCCCAATATACAGTGGACTGTACTCCTCTGGTTACTTTGAAGTCAGTACCTGGACTTGAACTTTCAAACTTCCTTGAGACTGGTAAACTTATGCTCTAACAATACAGTTACTTGATTTCCCTTTTGACAAGACTGCTTTTTGCTTTATGACATACTTGTCAAAGATATAATGGGTGATAAACATTAAAAACGAACGTTTTAGCTATGTCCTCCAAATGTATAGTGGACTGTACCCATTTTAGTACTTTAACATGAAGCCCAATGCTCTAACCATTCAGCAATTGGGGCTCCCTTCAGAAAGTGCTGCTTTTTGCATTGTGACATAGATGTCAAAGATGTAATGGGTGAAGATCTTTCTGGGAACGGTTCGGATTAACATTGGCGCTTCTCTCTCTCACAGTCATTTGTAATGGAATTAAAGATTAATCAAAATGTTTATGAAAGTAAAAAACTAAAGGTTTTACCTTTTTCTCTCACTGTACAGTCACTGTATTCATTTGAATACTTTGAAGCAAGTATCTGAACTTGAAGTTTCAACCTTGCTTCTGGTAAATACATGCTCTAACAATTCAGCTATTTGGTCGCCCTTCCAACAACCCTGTTTTTTGCATTATGACATTGCTGTCAAAGGTGTAAGGGGCGAAGGTGCTTTGGTTCAGGTTTTTATAGCATAGAAAAAACCTTAAAAACTGTACCCGTTTCATAACAATGTACAGTACCGATTTGAATGTTGTGAAGCAAATGCTTGGAGTTGAAGCTGCAACTTTCTCACTGGTAAACCCATGCTCTAACCATTCGGCTCTTTGGTTTCCGTTCAAAAAGTACTGCTTTTTGCATTACGACATAAGACATTACGACATATGACATACCTGTAAAAGGTGCAATGGTTTAAGATTTATCTGGGAACTAGCCATGTCCGTTTGGATTAACATTGCTGCTTCCCTCAATCTCAGAGTCATTTGTAATGGAGTTAAAGATAACATATTTTTCTAACTGTAAAAGCTAAACGTTTTACCTATTGCTTCACAACATACTCATTTGAGTATTTGAAGCCAGTACTTGGATTTGAACGTCCAACCTCACGACTGGTAAAGCCAAGCTCGAACCACCCAGTGATTGGGTCCCTTTTCCAATAGCACTGTTCTTTGCATTATGGCATAGCTGTCAAAGGTGTAATGGACGAAGATTCTCCTGGGAACTAGCAATGGTAGTTCAGATAAGCATAGGTGTTTCTCTCTCAGAGTCATTTGTAATGGACTTAAAGATAAAACAATATTTTTATAACAGAACAAATGAAATGTCTCACCTATTTCTTCCCAGTGCATAGTACTTTCAAGCAGGTGTCAGAACTTGAACCTTCAACTTTGCAACTTGTAAATCCATGATCTTACCATCGAGCTATTGGACACCACATCCGAAAGCACTGCTTTATACATTGTAACATAGATGTCGAATAGGTAGTGGGTGGAGATGCTTCTGGGAGCTAGCAAAGGTAGTTCGGATTAGCATAGGTGTTTCTCTCTCTCTCAGAGTCATTTGTAATGGAATTAAAGATAAAACAATATTTTTATAACAGAAAAAAAAGTTACAAACTAAACACATGATCAATTTCTTCCCAAGCTACAGTAAAATATACCCATTTGGGTACTCTGAAGTAAATGCCTGGGCATGTGGTAAACCCATGCTTTAACCATTCATCTATTTCATCAGTATTTCTGAAAGCACAGCTTTTTCCATTGTGACATAGATGTCAATGGTGTAATGGGTGAAGATGTTTCTGAGAACTAGCAATGGAGGTGTCAATCAAAATGGTTACTTCTCTCTCTGAGTCATTTGTAATGAAATTAAAGATAAACCAATGTTTTTATAACAGAAAAAAAACATTAAACACTAAAACCTTTACCCCGTTTCCTCCAAAAATACAGTGCCCAGTTGAATTCTTTGATGCCAGTGCCTGCACTTGAACTAGTAACTTTGCCACTGGTACACCCATGCTCTAACTATTCTGCTGTTGGGTCTCCCTTCTGAAAGATCTTCTAGATTTAATTATGTCCCTAAGTTAAAAATCCTAGTATGTATTTGGCAAGATAACCTGGGTACAGACATGCAGGCTGGTGCTCTAGTTCAGTTGATTTTGTATTCTCTTTGAATACTACGTCTCGACCTGCCTTGCATATCTCCAAATGACCATGCTGTGGTAGTGGGAGTGGTGATCAATCCCTGCTTGGACTATGGGAATGCTCTGTTGGCAGGTTGTCTAGAGATACACATGATTAGACTGCAGAAAACCCAGAATGCAGCTGTGAGGTTATTTTCAAAGCCTCCAAATGTATCAGACCTCACCTCTTCGAATGTCCATTCATTGACTTCCAAGGCAGGAAAGAATGAATTTTAAAATTCTAAGCCTGGTTTTTGAATGCATTTATGGGCTTGCTCCCTAATACCTATCCCAAAGGATTAATTGGTATCATCCATCTCGAACACTTAGGTCTGTGGATACATTTCTCCTTAAAATTCCCCCTTCTCGAGTGTTTCGAGAGGAGACTGTCACTTTGCAGACGTCTCTGGAATTAGCTTCCATTGGAACTCTGTGCCATTCCTGAAATTACCAATTTCATGAAAGGTTAAAAAACGTCCTGTTTGTTTAAGGTCATTATTTGATTTCATTGTAAGAGAGCAGCTGTATTCTATGTTCTTAGTCCACCTGCCCCCAAATGCAGTTGAGTCTGCCAGGAATATAGTGCGTTATAAATCCTTAAAAATTAAAAAATCTAAATCAAGTCTTGAAAAGGTATAATCGACCTTTTCAAAAACAGCAACATCAGGTCGTTCTAAGACTGTAAAATGTATTTCCAATTAAAGTCACAGGCTGCAAAACCTACAATTAAAACATTATGCATTACACTCCACCAACAGAGCAGCTGCTTCAAGGAAACTGACACCTTATGACATGGCCATCAAAATGCATAAGGAGAGGAAATGGCTTATCTCCATGTTAATAATGAAAACAGATTCACAAATCAAGACAATCATCAAATCCTGCTTCGCTCAGTATTCTTTAACGATGCCCACTGAGGTCAGTCATACACAATAGTTTAATTTACGTGTTGCTGTTTTATACAAATTATTCATTTTCACTTCTTATTTCATGATTGAGTCCTATAATGTAGGTATGACTCAGTGCCATCAAATTTGAGAATGGCAAACACTGTGGGCCTCATTACGAGTTTAGTAGTAATTCTGTTGGTATTATTTCAAAACTAGTTTAACGATGCCTCCCCTCTGTTCCACATATTTACTGTGGGATAGTGGGGAATGTGGGTTAATTGCAGAGTTAGTCCCCATTTTTGGAGTCCATAGGACTGCAGTAAATCCACTCTGGTAAATCAGATGATTTTTGGATTTAAAGAGGGCACTTGAGATTTCTGAGTTTGATGATTCGGTGATTCGGTGAAGCGGCGGTAATAAACTTGTCAATTTACAGTTGTATCTATCCACACCACCAAACTTGTAATGGGACCAATTCTTTCTTTGGGCACTGTGGATGGCAAGGGAAAAGCAATGTTTATCAACTAGTCTATTGATGAATGCTTAGAACCTACAAGATGAAAACATGTTTACCACCTATGAAGTGAGTTCTGCTACTATGAGAGCTCAAGTGGTAAGGTGAGGATTTGTGATCATCAAATAGCTTTTCAATACTTTTCTTCCTCGGATTATAATAATAACTATTATTATTATCATTATTATTATTATCATTATTATTATTATTATTATTATTATTATTATTATTATTATTATTACTTCATGTGAAATCATATGATTGTATTCTATTGTAACGCATGACAACTTTAACCAATACATTTGTTCCCGATTTAAGGTGTATTCTCATGGACGGGAGCTGTTCTTTCCCTGCTGAGTTTCATTTGTGATTTCTAGTAAGGAACACGTATAGAGTTTTGCCATGGCCGCTTTCCTTAGTTATATGCCAGTTGTCATATTTTTCATGAATGTCAATGTTTTCTTGGGCCCATATTCACAGAAACGTTCTGGATCCAGAATACAACACAAAAATTATTTGTTGCATCCTGCGTCGTGTATATCCTGCCCTCAAGACCCTAATTCTCTGAAGCGACCTCTGTACGTGAGGGCAGGGCTGTGAGAATAAGGTGCGTTCAGCTCGTCTTTTCATCCACATATAAATAAAATAAGTTTAGCTAGTCCAATAATCCACATATCGTTTTTATGGCTAGCCTCTTGGATTTGGCTCATGAGTAGCGCAACCCACCATGCGAAAAATGTATTGACATGGAAACTCCCATAGAAATAAAACACAATCTCCTACGGATTCATCTGTTTTAATCAATAAATCTTTGATACTAGATGTCATTTTGATTATTAATATCACAATCACTTTGGTCTTGCCTAGAATTTTTTTTTTTAAATAATACTTACATAACCACTAGTTTTTACGATTTATTATAGTTTTGATCCTAAATCTATTCTCACCCTACCAGTTGATACAATGCAAATGGCCATTTTACATTCTATATTCCCCATAGATCATCCAAAAAGATCAGCGGAGGCCTCACCATCACTCACAAGGCATCATGGCCATGCACCAAACTGGACGTCACCACCATGGGCTCTTTCAAAAATCTTTCTTGCCACTTCCTGCTCCCCCAATGCACACAGTCACGGTTCACCTCATCTACAGAGCACCCAAGCACAACATTGAAGACTGCACAAACTTGTTCACCACCATGTGTCTCACACATACAATAACATCTTTCTTAGCGACTTTGAGATCCCTGGCAACCTAACAACCAAGTAAGGATGATCTCCACTGCCTACTTGATATTCTGAACCTTCCACAGTACACGAAAGGCTCGACTCACAAGAAAGGTAATACCCTCAACATCATCATCACTGACCGGCCCATCCTCCATCACAGCTCTCCAATCCCACTTGACTGGTCAGACCTTCTAGCAATCCCCGTTGACATTATTAACAGCACACCACACCATTCAAGCAATCCCATCAGAAACCCAGCAAACAAGTCTTCAAATCATTCAATCAATCAGTTTAGGGTCTCATGGAAGATCTCGCCAAACTTGCAAAACTCCACCTCAGATGGTTGATCTACCTGACGAACCAGGACTGTGACTTGCTTTTGCAAGAACACAAAGCCACCTTCACAATCAATAACAACTGCCATGTCCCAGTGAAACAACGCACCCTCAAGTCGAAACCTTCCACACCCTTGTACACCCAAGAACTCAACTTCAACAAACAAACATCAATAAACATGGAAGACTTTCCAAAAATCTTGCAGTGGATCCAACCTTCCCCTGCTCAAGGTACTCTGTGCTACACGCAGACAACTGATCAACACAGCCATGGCAAACTGCTACCAAAATGCCAATGCCAACAATGAAAACAGAGCCCTCTTCAAAGCCATGAAGCACTGCATCAACCCTCTTCCCAAACCACCTGTACCACACTCCACAGAAAGATCTACCACACAACCTCTTCCTTTTTCTACAAGATCAGCATGATCCGCCAACACATAGACACCAATGCCACAACTGACAGCACACTGCATATTCCATCTCATGAAACAACAACTACCTGGACAGCTTCCAAGACACTCATTATGGAAGACCTCTCTGCCACCCTAGCATCCCTCAAGGAAATGTCATACGTGGATGACATCCTCCCTGCCACTGTACTCAAGACCCATCTGACTGAAGCACTCCTCCCTTATCTGACAGTTTTCAACAAATCCCTAACTGATGGCACTTTCTGCTCAACCCTCAGGACCAGACTAATCCTCCCACTTCTCAAAAAAACAGCACTGGGCCCAGACGACCTCAGAAACTATCGCATATTACCCATCTTTCCTTCATAGATAAGATCCTTGAGAAAGTAGTAGCCAAGCAAATCCTCCAACAGATCAAAGCCAGCAACCTCCTTCAGTCCTAATAATCTGGCTTCAGACCTAGATGCAGCACAGAAACAGTGCCCATTGGGGTGATCAACAATGCCCTTAAAACCCTCGATGATGGTCATCCTGGCCTCCTCCCTCTCATTGACCTCTCAGGAGCATTCAACTCCAGTAGACCACCAGACACTGAATGACAATCTTCATTGCAGCATGGGAATTAGCAAGATAGTCCACAGCTGGTTCAAATCTTATTTAGCTAATCAGCACTAGTTCCTACAAATTGATTTCTCCAGATCACTAATTCTATCCAATCCCTCAATGATCCATTCTCGCGGGATCTTCAATCTTTACAATCTTTCCGCCCGTGACCTCCCAGGTGAGCATCTGCCCCCTGACAACCTCTGGCCCACTGAATCCGGTCATCTGATACCTCCTTGAGCCCCCCTCAGCCTGCGTGCAGCCAGCTCCATTGAGGCCGTCCCCATCGATAGATTTCTCCCTTCCACCTGCCCCCAACCCTCTCACCTCCTGAGATTGGCTAATCCCCTTCCTTGTTTTGATTCACTTCAACGTAAGTGCCGACGTACTCCCTTTCCGCCCGTGACCTCCCAGGTGAGCATCAGCTCCCTGACACCCTCTGGCCCGCTGAATCCGGTCATCTGATACCCCTTTGAGCCCCCCTCAGCCCATGTACAGCCCGCTACATTGAGGCCCTCCCCATCGGTAGTTTTCTCCCTTCCACCCGCCCCCAACCCTCCCACCTCCCATGATTCGCTAATCCCCTTCCTTTTTTTTATTCACCCTAACGCGAGTGCCCACGTACTCTCTTTCTGCCTGTGACCTCTCAGGTGAGCATCTGCCCCCTGAAACCCTCTGGCCCGCTGAATCCGGCCATCTGATACCCCCTTGAGCCCCTGTCAGCCCGCGTGCAGCCCGCTCCATTGAGGCCCTCCCCATCGGTAGTTTTCTCCCTTCCACCCGCCCCCAGCCCTGCCACTTCCATCGATTGGCTAATCCCCTTCCTTGTTTTGATTCAACCCAACGTGAGTGCCCACATACTCCCTTTCCGCCCGTGACCTGCACCCCCAAATTCAGGCCTAATAACTTAAGAATCCCCCCTCCCGCAACCCCTTGCATTCCTTGACCCCCGCTTCCGTGTGTAGCCCTGATCCCACCTCCCTAGCCCGCCCCGCAACCTGATTGGCAGTTATAAGAGGACGGCTCCTACAGTGACGGCTCCGGATTGCATCTGCAGGTATCCGCAGGAGGAGCAAGAAGCCAACAATAAGTAAGTGTGGCAAGGGCGGGGACTGAAGCAATTACTTCACGCCATACTATCCTACCACTCAACACCAGAACCTAAACTGCTTAAACTCTTCCGTCTGTGTTTTAAATTTGTACCCTGAAAATCTGCCGGTAACATATCTGTGGTATAATTGCATATGGAAAACCCTCCTAATAGCATATTTGTGGTATAATTGTATTTAGGAAGCCTGCTTAATAGCATGTCCGTCGTATAATTGCATTTAGAAAACCCTCCTAATAGTATATCTGTGGTATAATTGCATTTAGAAAGCCCACTTAATAGCATATCTGTGGTATAATTGCATTTAGAAAACTCTCCTAATAGTATATCTGTGGTATAATTGCATTTAGAAAACTCTCCTAATAGCATATCTGTGGTATAATTGCATTTAAAAAATCCTCCTAATAGCATATCTGTGGTATAATTGCATTTAGAAAGCCCTCCTAATAGCATATCTGTGGTATAATTGCATTTAGAAAACTCTCCTAATAGCATATCTGTGGTATAATTGCATTTAGAAAATCCTCCTAATAGCATATCTGTGGTATAATTGCATTTAGAAAGCCCGCTTAATAGAATATCTGTGGTATAATTGCATTTAAAAAAAACCTCCTAATAGCATTTCTGTGGTATAATTGCATTTAGAAGGCCCTCCTAATAGCATATCTGTGGTATAATTGCATTTAGAAGGCCCGCTTAATAGCATATCTGTGGTATAATTGCATTTAGAAAATCCTCCTAATAGCATATCTGTGGTATAATTGCATTTAGAAAGCCCTCCTAATAGCATTTCTGTGGTATAATTGCATTTAGAAAGCCCTCCTAATAGCATATCTGTGGTATAATTGCATTTAGAAGGCCCGCTTAATAGCATATCTGTGGTATAATTGCATTTAGAAAAACCTCCTAATAGCATGTCCGTCGTATAATTGCATTTAGAAAACCCTCCTAATAGTATATCTGTGGTATAATTGCATTTAGAAAGCCCACTTAATAGCATATCTGTGGTATAATTGCATTTAGAAAACTCTCCTAATAGTATATCTGTGGTATAATTGCATTTAGAAAACTCTCCTAATAGCATATCTGTGGTATAATTGCATTTAGAAAATCCTCCTAATAGCATATCTGTGGTATAATTGCATTTAGAAAGCCCTCCTAATAGCATATCTGTGGTATAATTGCATTTAGAAAACTCTCCTAATAGCATTTCTGTGGTATAATTGCATTTAGAAAATCCTCCTAATAGCATATCTGTGGTATAATTGCATTTAGAAAGCCCGCTTAATAGAATATCTGTGGTATAATTGCATTTAAAAAAACCTCCTAATAGCATTTCTGTGGTATAATTGCATTTAGAAGGCCCTCCTAATAGCATATCTGTGGTATAATTGCATTTAGAAAACCCTCCTAATAGCATATCTGTGGTATAACTGCATTAGAAAACCCTCCTAATAGCATATCTGTGGTATAATTGCATTAGAAAACCCGCTTAATAGCATATCTGTGGTATGATTGCATTTAGGAAACCCTCCTTATAGCATATCTGGGGTATAATTGAATTTGGAAGGCCCTCCTAATAGCATATCGGGGTATAATTGCATTTAGAAGGCCCTCCTAATAGTATATCTGTGGTATAATTGCATTTAGAAAACCCTCCTAATAGCATATCTGTGGTATAATTGCATTTAAAAAAACGTCCTAATAGCATATCTGTGGTATAATTGCATTAGAAAACCCGCTTAATAGCATATCTGTGGTATAATTGCACTTAGAAGGCCCTCCTAATAGCATATCTGTGGTATAATTACATTTAGAAAGCCCGCTTAATAGCATATCTGTGGTATAATTGCATTTAGAAAACCCTCCTAATAGCATATCTGTGGTATAACTGCATTAGAAAACCCTCCTAATAGCATATTTGTGGTATAATTGCATTAGAAAACCCGCTTAATAGCATATCTGTGGTATGATTGCATTTAGGAAACCCTCCTTATAGCATATCTGTGGTATAATTGAATTTGGAAGGCCCTCCTAATAGCATATCCGGGGTATAATTGCATTTAGAAGGCCCTTCTAATAGCATATTTGTGGTATAATTGCATTTAGAAAACCCTCCTAATAGCATATATGTGGTATAATTGCATTTAGAAAACCCTCCTAATAGCATATCTGTGGTATAATTGCATTAGAAAACCCGCTTAATAGCATCTCTGTGGTATAATTGCACTTAGAAGGCCCCCCTAATAGCATATCTGTGGTATAATTACATTTAGAAAGCCCGCTTAATAGCATATCTGTTGTATAATTGCATTTAGAAAACCCTCCTAATAGCATATCTGTGGTATAACTGCATTAGAAAACCCTCCTAATAGCATATCTGTGGTATAATTGCATTAGAAAACCCGCTTAATAGCATATCTGTGGTATGATTGCATTTAGGAAACCCTCCTTATAGCATATCTGGGGTATAATTGAATTTGGAAGGCCCTCCTAATAGCATATCGGGGTATAATTGCATTTAGAAGGCCCTCCTAATAGCATATCTGTGGTATAATTGCATTTAGAAAACCCTCCTAATAGCATATCTGTGGTATAATTGCATTTAAAAAAACGTCCTAATAGCATATCTGTGGTATAATTGCATTAGAAAACCCGCTTAATAGCATATCTGTGGTATAATTGCACTTAGAAGGCCCGCTTAATAGCATATCTGTGGTATAATTGCATTTAGAAAAACCTCCTATTAGCATGTCCGTCGTATAATTGCATTTAGAAAACCCTCCTAATAATATATCTGTGGTATAATTGCATTTAGAAAGCCCACTTAATAGCATATCTGTGGTATAATTGCATTTAGAAAACTCTCCTAATAGTATATCTGTGGTATAATTGCATTTAGAAAACTCTCCTAATAGCATATCTGTGGTATAATTGCATTTAGAAAATCCTCCTAATAGCATATCTGTGGTATAATTGCATTTAGAAAGCCCTCCTAATAGCATATCTGTGGTATAATTGCATTTAGAAAACTCTCCTAATAGCATATCTGTGGTATAATTGCATTTAGAAAATCCTCCTAATAGCATATCTGTGGTATAATTGCATTTAGAAAGCCCGCTTAATAGAATATCTGTGGTATAATTGCATTTAAAAAAAACCTCCTAATAGCATTTCTGTGGTATAATTGCATTTAGAAGGCCCTCCTAATAGCATATCTGTGGTATAATTGCATTTAGAAAACCCTCCTAATAGCATATCTGTGGTATAACTGCATTAGAAAACCCTCCTAATAGCATATCTGTGGTATAATTGCATTAGAAAACCCGCTTAATAGCATATCTGTGGTATGATTGCATTTAGGAAACCCTCCTTATAGCATATCTGGGGTATAATTGAATTTGGAAGGCCCTCCTAATAGCATATCGGGGTATAATTGCATTTAGAAGGCCCTCCTAATAGTATATCTGTGGTATAATTGCATTTAGAAAACCCTCCTAATAGCATATCTGTGGTATAATTGCATTTAAAAAAACGTCCTAATAGCATATCTGTGGTATAATTGCATTAGAAAACCCGCTTAATAGCATATCTGTGGTATAATTGCACTTAGAAGGCCCTCCTAATAGCATATCTGTGGTATAATTACATTTAGAAAGCCCGCTTAATAGCATATCTGTGGTATAATTGCATTTGGAAAACCCTCCTAATAGCATATCTGTGGTATAACTGCATTAGAAAACCCTCCTAATAGCATATTTGTGGTATAATTGCATTAGAAAACCCGCTTAATAGCATATCTGTGGTATGATTGCATTTAGGAAACCCTCCTTATAGCATATCTGGGGTATAATTGAATTTGGAAGGCCCTCCTAATAGCATATCCGGGGTATAATTGCATTTAGAAGGCCCTTCTAATAGCATATTTGTGGTATAATTGCATTTAGAAAACCCTCCTAATAGCATATATGTGGTATAATTGCATTTAGAAAACCCTCCTAATAGCATATCTGTGGTATAATTGCATTAGAAAACCCGCTTAATAGCATCTCTGTGGTATAATTGCACTTAGAAGGCCCCCCTAATAGCATATCTGTGGTATAATTACATTTAGAAAGCCCGCTTAATAGCATATCTGTTGTATAATTGCATTTAGAAAACCCTCCTAATAGCATATCTGTGGTATAACTGCATTAGAAAACCCTCCTAATAGCATATCTGTGGTATAATTGCATTAGAAAACCCGCTTAATAGCATATCTGTGGTATGATTGCATTTAGGAAACCCTCCTTATAGCATATCTGGGGTATAATTGAATTTGGAAGGCCCTCCTAATAGCATATCGGGGTATAATTGCATTTAGAAGGCCCTCCTAATAGCATATCTGTGGTATAATTGCATTTAGAAAACCCTCCTAATAGCATATCTGTGGTATAATTGCATTTAAAAAAACGTCCTAATAGCATATCTGTGGTATAATTGCATTAGAAAACCCGCTTAATAGCATATCTGTGGTATAATTGCACTTAGAAGGCCCTCCTAATAGCATATCTGTGGTATAATTACATTTAGAAAGCCCGCTTAATAGCATATCTGTGGTATAATTGCATTTAGAAAACCCTCCTAATAGCATATCTGTGGTATAACTGCATTAGAAAACCCTCCTAATAGCATATTTGTGGTATAATTGCATTAGAAAACCCGCTTAATAGCATATCTGTGGTATGATTGCATTTAGGAAACCCTCCTTATAGCATATCTGGGGTATAATTGAATTTGGAAGGCCCTCCTAATAGCATATCCGGGGTATAATTGCATTTAGAAGGCCCTTCTAATAGCATATCTGTGGTATAATTACATTTAGAAAGCCCGCTTAATAGCATATCTGTTGTATAATTGCATTTAGAAAACCCTCCTAATAGCATATCTGGGGTATAATTGCATTAGAAAACCCTCCTAATAGCATATCTGTGGTATAATTGCATTTAAAAAAACGTCCTAATAGCATATCTGTGGTATAATTGCATTTAGAAAGCCCGCTTAATAGCATATCTGTGGTATGATTGCATTTAGAAAATCCTCCTTATAGCATATCTGGGGTATCATTGAATTTGGAAGGCCCTCCTAATAGCATATCTGTGGTATAATTGCATTTAGAAGGCCCTCCTAATAGTATATCTGTGGTATAGTTGCATTTAGAAAACCCTCCTAATAGCATATCGGTGGTATAATTGCATTAGAAAACCCACTTAATAGCATATCTGTGGTATAATTGCATTTAGAAGGCCCTCCTAAAAGCATATTTGTGGTATAATTGCATTAGAAAACCTGCTTAATAGCCTATCTGTGGTATGATTGCATTTAGAAAACCCTCCTAATAGCATATCTGGGATATAATTGCATTTGGAAGGCCCTCCCAACAGCATATCTGTGGTATAATTGCATTTAGAAAGCCCACTTAATAGCATATCTGTGGTATAATTGCATTTAGAAGGCCCTCCTAAAAGCATATTTGTGGTATAATTGCATTAGAAAACCTGCTTAATAGCCTATCTGTGGTATGATTGCATTTAGAAAACCCTCCTAATAGCATATCTGGGATATAATTGAATTTGGAAGGCCCTCCTAATAGCATATCCGGGGTATAATTGCATTTAGAAGGCCCTTCTAATAGCATATCTGTGGTATAATTGCATTTGGAAGGCCCTCCCAACAGCATATCTGTGGTATAATTGCATTTAGAAAGCCCACTTAATAGCATATCTGTGGTATAATTGCATTTAGAAGGCCCTCCTAAAAGCATATTTGTGGTATAATTGCATTAGAAAACCTGCTTAATAGCCTATCTGTGGTATGATTGCATTTAGAAAACCCTCCTAATAGCATATATGTGGTATAATTGCATTTAGAAAACCCTCCTAATAGCATATCTGTGGTATAATTGCATTAGAAAACCCGCTTAATAGCATCTCTGTGGTATAATTGCACTTAGAAGGCCCCCCTAATAGCATATCTGTGGTATAATTACATTTAGAAAGCCCGCTTAATAGCATATCTGTGGTATAACTGCATTAGAAAACCCTCCTAATAGCATATTTGTGGTATAATTGCATTAGAAAACCCGCTTAATAGCATATCTGTGGTATGATTGCATTTAGGAAACCCTCCTTATAGCATATCTGGGGTATAATTGAATTTGGAAGGCCCTCCTAATAGCATATCCGGGGTATAATTGCATTTAGAAGGCCCTTCTAATAGCATATCTGTGGTATAATTGCATTTAGAAAACCCTCCTAATAGCATATATGTGGTATAATTGCATTTAGAAAACCCTCCTAATAGCATATCTGTGGTATAATTGCATTAGAAAACCCGCTTAATAGCATCTCTGTGGTATAATTGAATTTGGAAGGCCCTCCTAATAGCATATCCGGGGTATAATTGCATTTAGAAGGCCCTTCTAATAGCATATCTGTGGTATAATTGCATTTAGAAAACCCTCCTAATAGCATATATGTGGTATAATTGCATTTAGAAAACCCTCCTAATAGCATATCTGTGGTATAATTGCATTAGAAAACCCGCTTAATAGCATCTCTGTGGTATAATTGCACTTAGAAGGCCCCCCTAATAGCATATCTGTGGTATAATTACATTTAGAAAGCCCGCTTAATAGCATATCTGTTGTATAATTGCATTTAGAAAACCCTCCTAATAGCATATCTGGGGTATAACTGCATTAGAAAACCCTCCTAATAGCATATCTGTGGTATAATTGCATTAGAAAACCCTCCTAATAGCATATCTGTGGTATAATTGCATTTAAAAAAACGTCCTAATAGCATATCTGTGGTATAATTGCATTTAGAAAGCCCGCTTAATAGCATATCTGTGGTATGATTGCATTTAGAAAATCCTCCTTATAGCATATCTGGGGTATCATTGAATTTGGAAGGCCCTCCTAATAGCATATCTGTGGTATAATTGCATTTAGAAGGCCCTCCTAATAGTATATCTGTGGTATAGTTGCATTTAGAAAACCCTCCTAATAGCATATCGGTGGTATAATTGCATTAGAAAACCCACTTAATAGCATATCTGTGGTATAATTGCATTTAGAAGGCCCTCCTAAAAGCATATTTGTGGTATAATTGCATTAGAAAACCTGCTTAATAGCCTATCTGTGGTATGATTGCATTTAGAAAACCCTCCTAATAGCATATCTGGGATATAATTGCATTTGGAAGGCCCTCCCAACAGCATATCTGTGGTATAATTGCATTTAGAAAGCCCACTTAATAGCATATCTGTGGTATAATTGCATTTAGAAGGCCCTCCTAAAAGCATATTTGTGGTATAATTGCATTAGAAAACCTGCTTAATAGCCTATCTGTGGTATGATTGCATTTAGAAAACCCTCCTAATAGCATATCTGGGATATAATTGAATTTGGAAGGCCCTCCTAATAGCATATCCGGGGTATAATTGCATTTAGAAGGCCCTTCTAATAGCACATCTGTGGTATAATTGCATTTGGAAGGCCCTCCCAACAGCATATCTGTGGTATAATTGCATTTAGAAAGCCCACTTAATAGCATATCTGTGGTATAATTGCATTTAGAAGGCCCTCCTAAAAGCATATTTGTGGTATAATTGCATTAGAAAACCTGCTTAATAGCCTATCTGTGGTATGATTGCATTTAGAAAACCCTCCTAATAGCATATATGTGGTATAATTGCATTTAGAAAACCCTCCTAATAGCATATCTGTGGTATAATTGCATTAGAAAACCCGCTTAATAGCATCTCTGTGGTATAATTGCACTTAGAAGGCCCCCCTAATAGCATATCTGTGGTATAATTACATTTAGAAAGCCCGCTTAATAGCATATCTGTGGTATAACTGCATTAGAAAACCCTCCTAATAGCATATTTGTGGTATAATTGCATTAGAAAACCCGCTTAATAGCATATCTGTGGTATGATTGCATTTAGGAAACCCTCCTTATAGCATATCTGGGGTATAATTGAATTTGGAAGGCCCTCCTAATAGCATATCCGGGGTATAATTGCATTTAGAAGGCCCTTCTAATAGCATATCTGTGGTATAATTGCATTTAGAAAACCCTCCTAATAGCATATATGTGGTATAATTGCATTTAGAAAACCCTCCTAATAGCATATCTGTGGTATAATTGCATTAGAAAACCCGCTTAATAGCATCTCTGTGGTATAATTGCACTTAGAAGGCCCCCCTAATAGCATATCTGTGGTATAATTACATTTAGAAAGCCCGCTTAATAGCATATCTGTGGTATAACTGCATTAGAAAACCCTCCTAATAGCATATTTGTGGTATAATTGCATTAGAAAACCCGCTTAATAGCATATCTGTGGTATGATTGCATTTAGGAAACCCTCCTTATAGCATATCTGGGGTATAATTGAATTTGGAAGGCCCTCCTAATAGCATATCCGGGGTATAATTGCATTTAGAAGGCCCTTCTAATAGCATATCTGTGGTATAATTGCATTTAGAAAACCCTCCTAATAGCATATATGTGGTATAATTGCATTTAGAAAACCCTCCTAATAGCATATCTGTGGTATAATTGCATTAGAAAACCCGCTTAATAGCATCTCTGTGGTATAATTGCACTTAGAAGGCCCCCCTAATAGCATATCTGTGGTATAATTACATTTAGAAAGCCCGCTTAATAGCATATCTGTTGTATAATTGCATTTAGAAAACCCTCCTAATAGCATATCTGGGGTATAACTGCATTAGAAAACCCTCCTAATAGCATATCTGTGGTATAATTGCATTAGAAAACCCTCCTAATAGCATATCTGTGGTATAATTGCATTTAAAAAAACGTCCTAATAGCATATCTGTGGTATAATTGCATTTAGAAAGCCCGCTTAATAGCATATCTGTGGTATGATTGCATTTAGAAAATCCTCCTTATAGCATATCTGGGGTATCATTGAATTTGGAAGGCCCTCCTAATAGCATATCTGTGGTATAATTGCATTTAGAAGGCCCTCCTAATAGTATATCTGTGGTATAGTTGCATTTAGAAAACCCTCCTAATAGCATATCGGTGGTATAATTGCATTAGAAAACCCACTTAATAGCATATCTGTGGTATAATTGCATTTAGAAGGCCCTCCTAAAAGCATATTTGTGGTATAATTGCATTAGAAAACCTGCTTAATAGCCTATCTGTGGTATGATTGCATTTAGAAAACCCTCCTAATAGCATATCTGGGATATAATTGCATTTGGAAGGCCCTCCCAACAGCATATCTGTGGTATAATTGCATTTAGAAAGCCCACTTAATAGCATATCTGTGGTATAATTGCATTTAGAAGGCCCTCCTAAAAGCATATTTGTGGTATAATTGCATTAGAAAACCTGCTTAATAGCCTATCTGTGGTATGATTGCATTTAGAAAACCCTCCTAATAGCATATCTGGGATATAATTGCATTTGGAAGGCCCTCCCAACAGCATATCTGTGGTATAATTGCATTTAGAAGGCCCTCCTAATAGCATATCTGTGGTATAGTTGCATTTAGAAGGCCCTCCTAAAAGCATATTTGTGGTATAATTGCATTAGAAAACCTGCTTAATAGCCTATCTGTGGTATGATTGCATTTAGAAAACCCTCCTAATAGCATATCTGGGATATAATTGCACTTAGAAGGCCCACCTAATAGCATATCAGTGGTATAATTGCATTAAAAACCCTCCTAATAGTATATTGGTGGTATCATTGCATTTAGAAAGCCCACTTAATAGCATATCTGTGGTATAATTGCACTTAGAAAGTACTCCTAAAAGCATATCTGTGGCCTAACTTGCATTTTGAAAGACCTCATGCACCATGGTGTTGTAGTTACATTTTGAAAGTGTGCCGAATAGCATATCTGTTGGGGAAATATTATTTAGAAAGAGTCCCTAATAGCATTCTTGATGGTTTAATTGTAATTGCAAGTGACGAATAACATATCTGTGATGAAAGAGCATTTAGAAAGTGTTCCGAAATAGCACATCTGTGGTATAACTGCTTTTTAAACGTGCCTAACAGCATATCTCTGGTCTAACTCTTGCTCATGGTGTAATTGCATTTTGAAAGTGTGCCGAATTGCATACCGGTGGTAAAATAGTGCTAGAAAGGGTCCACTATAACATATCTGTGGTGAAATAGCGTCCAGAAGGGTCCCTAATAGCATCTGTGGACCAGTCTTGCCTGCGGTTTAAATGCACTTAGAAAGTGTCTTCTAGCATTTAGCATATCTGTGGTGTAGTTGCACTTGGAAAGAGTGCTGAAAAGCATATTTGTGGTCTAGACAATCTTAGAAAGTCCGCCAAATAGCATACCTGTGGAATAGGTGCAATTAGAATGTCTGCCTAATAGCATACCTGTAATCTAGTTACACTTGAAAATCCACCTGCAAGCATATCTGTGGTGTTGTTAGATTTGAAAGTCTTCCTAATATCATTCCTGTATGCTAGTTGGCTAGAAAAACCTAACTAATAACGTATCAGCGCAGTAGCTACAACTAGATAGTCAGCCTAAAACATAATTGTGGTCTAGTTGCATTGAGAAAAGCTTTGTGTTACGCTCACCTGGTTCCCCCTCAGTCTTGTAAGCTTGACTCGTAGAAATATTCTCCTGCAGATGGAGAAAGGTATTTAGCCCCGTGGGTGTGAATGCTGACCCCCCTCCCTGCTCCCGTTCTCCCCACTTGCCCCCTCCGATATTCCCAGTCAGTGTCCTCACCTTATGTTTTTGATTGGTGAGCTCTCCATCCTGCTTGGCATGCAGGGGCACGTAGATACCAGTTACTTCACTGGTTTTAGGTGCTGGGGTTCTGGACGATTATTGAGTCCGGAGTTTGCCAAGTTTTAGAAGAGTTCAAAATGTCCAAAGTTCACTCTTGCACTTCCCTGTTGATTTGCGGTGGCAAATTCTGTCTGGAGGTTGCTGGCGGCGTTCAGGTAAGAGTCTGTATCACCCAAACTATCCTGTAAAGGTGCGTGAGATTAGCTCACTGGGCCTCATTACGACCCTTGCGGAAATCAACCGACCGGACCGCCATAGCGTAAATAGCGTTTCCGCCATTGCACGACGGAGCAAAGTGCGGCTCATTCCGACCCATCGGGCACGAGCACCACGCCATGGCGGAAGTGCAAAGTCCGCGATGGCGGAAATGACCCCAAAACGGCCCACACCGCCGCCGTACGGCGCCCTAGGTGCAATACCGCCACCCATCTCAGCGGTCACCGCAGTGAGCGCCAACCGGAAAGTACGGTGACCGGAAATATACGGAAACGGAAGTAAAAGCATGGTCCCGGAACGGGAAACATCACGCCGTACACCTATAAAACCACAATTTCCACACAACCATTAAAAATACTACCCTGAGACACATCCCAACCCGTCATCCACCCTAGTGAAACCAAGAAAAATGGGAAAAGTAGGGAAGAAAGCGTGCGACCGCAAGCGGCAGGTCCACTTCTCCCGTGAGGAACTCACCGTGCTCACAGAGACCCTCCAGGAGAATGCTGCCGCCGTCTTCTCCACGCAAATGACCAGGACGGCACTTGCGAACAAGAAGGCCATATGGGCCCTGGTGGCACAGCGGGTAAGTGCGGTGGGGACCGCACCCCGCAACCCACAGCAATGCAGAAAGCGATGGGACGACCTGCGGATACGCGTCCGTAGCATACTTTCTGCCAACCGCAACATTGCCACAGCTACCGGGGGAGGATCGGAATCACCCATCAAGTTGACCCCCTGGGAAGAAATCTGTGCCTCCACCATTGGAATGGAGAGCATAGAGGGAGTCGGAGGGATGGAGAAAGGAGTGCAGACATCCGAAGAATCAGGTAGGTGTCCCAAATAAAACAATGCCAAAACCACAATGTCCAATCATGTGAAGTACCACGTGTCCACATAGTGCAACAGTAACACATGTCCAGGAGAACGTCCACATACATAGGCCTGATAGCACACTTTAAAACTCACATCAAATACATAAATAATTAAAAATCCTAAAAACACCCTCTACACGTGCAGCAGGCACACCCTAACTGCAGGCTGCAAAACAACTGCACCCTCACTCCACACACAAATGAAACCACCTCCAAGGCCCCGACCCAAATCACCCTCAGGTACCACCCCAATGCATGTGATACATTGCCATTCCAATTTCCACAGACCCATTAATAACGCTCGCCCTCCTTTACTCCACCACAGGGTCCGATTCAAACGACGAGCTCCAGGACACCCCTACCAGCACACCTGCAAAGAGGGCCAAGACCAACGGCCAAAGACCCTCCACCTCAGCTGCACGCATCAAGACACGGCAGTAGCACAAATCAAGTGGCAGCACAGAGGAGGGAACTCCAACAGGCACCCCAGCAGCCAGCATGCCCACAACAGCACCACCACAGTTCCCCCCAATGGATGCCACAGTAGGCACTGCTTCTGGTGGCAGCAGCACCATAGGTGACACTGCATTAATGGCAGCATGCTCCGACACAGAAAACGGGGATGTCGAAGTTAGATCCATCCATGACCTGTCTCAATCCCCCTGTCTGTTCCATCCCGTACACCATGAGGATACCACGCAGGGGCACCCACAAGACGACGACTGGCCATCCCCCACAAGCCCTGTGGCAAGGCAACATGAGGTGACCAGCCACTCTGTGACACCACCGCAAATGGCCATGGCCCAGCAGAGGCAACAGTCCCTCGACCAGGTAATCGTGCAACAGCAGCAACTGGCCACGCTCCTCAAGGACCATGCCGATGAATGTGGGGGCACTAAGGCAGACATAGAAACATCAACTGAGACACTTAGGGCAGAAATGGAGAGAAGTACAGAGACACTAAGGGCACAAATGGAGAGTAGCACCGAGAGCCTGAGAGTAGAAATGGAGAGAAGCACCGAGAGCCTGAGAGTACAAATGGAGAGAAGCACCGAGAGCCTGAGGGGGGAACTGCATGCGACGTCCAAAGACGTATGTGCCGAACTTGCCGCAGTGCGCTGTGTGCTCACTGAGCTCTCACAAACCCTTAGGGACATGCATGGACGTGAGCAGGCAGAGACATCATCCGTTGCAAGTTCCGTCCAGGGCAGCCCCCAATGTAGATCTGGGAGGAACCTGCGCTCCACAGGCAGGGGTGCCCCTGATACCCGGAGAGGGGGCTTGCAATAGCGACTGCCCACTGACAATGAGCATCTTTGGACACTGGTGTTCGGGGGGGAGGTAGGAGGGTGGAGGGGGTGTGTTGGGCTCACTTGGGTGGCGGGTCGATAGGGTGTTTAACATGATATCACATATGCCATAAACAATGCACGATCATCCAATGAGATGTGTGGACATTGATCTTTGTGTACGAGGCCATTATAGGCGTACAGTCCATATTGTGCCTGTTCCAGACACAAACAGTGCCACGAGTCCCGTGTCCATGTATCAGCCACCAGGCGTGAGTGCTAGAAGCATGCATCTATGAGATGCTGACGAATGTCACGGCCCTCCTGTGCCTCGCAGACTCCTTGAGGTGCTGCCACATCCCCACCCTCATCATGACCATCTTCAGGTGCTTGCAGTTCTGCGTCAGGGGGCATGGGCACATTTCTACGTACGCACATGTTGTGGAGCATGACACATGCCATGACCATCTTTGCAACCTTCTCATGGCGGTACAGGAGTGCCCCGCCAGACCTGCTGAGGCAGCGGAAACGAGCCTTCAGTAGGCCGAATGCCTGTTCTATGACTACACGGGTACGTGAGTGGGCATGGTTGTAGTCCTCCTCATGCTGGTCCCGTGGGTTCCGGACTGGTGTGAGGAGCCATCTCTTCAGTGGATACCCGGCATCACCTGTATGTGGACAATAAAGGAATTTTGAGGAATGCCATTGCTACGTACGCACCCCCCCCCCTTCCTGCCAGGTCATTGCCGCATCACATACCCCACATCATCATGCTTGAAATGAGACTCACCGAGTAGCCAGGATCTGTTCCCTGCGTGTCGCTCCATGTAGCGTGGTATTGTAGAGTTCCTCAAGACCATAGAATCATGGGTTGATCCAGGGAATCGGGCACAACAATGTGTAATGATCCTGTTGGAGTCACACACCATTTGTACATTCAGAGAATGAAATTGTTTTCGGTTGCGGTACTGGGCCTCCATGGCATGTGGGACGACCAATTCCACATGGGTGCAGTCGATGGCACCAATGCAACCCGGTATGCCGGCAAGTGCATGGAATCCCACTTTTGTGTTGGTAATTTCCTGCTCCGAGCGTGGTAGAGAGATGTAGTCGTCTGCGTGCTGCAGGAGGGCATCGAGCACTTGCAATAGTGTCCGTGAGAACAGTGGCTGTGATATGCCATGCAACTGTCCGACTGTGTGCTGGTAGGTGCCTGTGGCCAGGAAGTGGAGTACAGACACCACCTTCAGTAGGGGTGGGATGGCGGTTGGGCTATCTATCATGCTGACAAGGTCAGCCTGTGTCATGTCCACAATGGCGGCTATGGTGTCCCGGTCCAAACGGTAGAGGGTGTGGATCTGCTCATCAGTGAGGTTGAACGGATGTGCTCGGAGGCGTGGGATTGCGGGCTGCCTGCGTGGTGGTAGTGGCTGTGCTGGCGGCCCTTGCTGGCCCTGCCTTGCCCTCCTCCTCCTCCTGCGTCTCCTCCGTGCGGCCGGTTGTAGTTGGTGTTCGTCTTCTTCTTGAAGTTGGAGTACTTGCAGTGCTATCAGGTCCCCCAGGGCCAACATAGCTAGTCCTGCCGGTAGCATTTCGGAGTGGGTGTGGTTGTGGGAGGAGGCTGGGTGTGCAATTTATGTGTTTTCAGGCTGTATGGCCTCCACCTGTGGTGATTCATTCCACCTGTGCAAGCTGCTCTCCCCTTTGGGCGAGCACGTCCCGCACACAACGCTGCAATTCGACGAATGGCATCTTGCTATTACAATCATGTATTTGTACCCGATGGCAGTGTAACATTGGTTGATATGTTCATTCTGCTATGGTCCCATTGTTTCACATACTATCTTTGCAGTCGCGAACAGACTTGTGAAGGGTCAGTGGAACGTAGTACTCGAGTAACGGTGGACCCTCATGCAACACTGTACCGAGGTTCACCGACGGGCGGGGCGTCCCATTTGTGAGTGAAGGCAGTTGCCATTTTCACACACAGCCGCACTAGATGGATTAATTTGTGATTTCAAGCGGCCACAGATGCCTTTTCGATGTGATGTTGCAAATGAGGAATTCGAAGGGCGGCGCTTTCGGTTTTCAGCTAGCGGCGAGGAGATGCCCACAGGTCTGACTGCAAATATAACGTTCTATTGTTCAATTTCCTTGGGACAGGGGCCATGGCGAGGATGCAATGATTGATATGTATAGTTTGGGATGCGCAATAGCGAAGTGGGCGATAAGGCCGGACGTTCCCAAATACATGTTACTTCACAACACTGGAATTACGGGCTGGGGCACAGTGGATTTTGCAGGCTGCATAACGCACAGACTCAATGGAAATTTCACATGTTATGTGAGTATGGAAACAGGCGTTTTCATTACGGGATGAGGGAATGATGTATGGATGCATGGACAGATGATTTGATACCGAGTTTGCCATGTACAGGGCTTCTTGGAATCTATCCACCTCCCCTGCGCTATGTGATGCAGGGCTGCCATAGTGGGACCATCGTCTATCTGGCCTTGTTGAGCCCTCCCTGTCTCGACGCGCCTTCAGACACTTGTGTCTATGCACGTTACCAATCCCATCTGATGGATTCTGTTTTAACAGACGCATGCACAGGAACACTCGTTTGTGATAGTGTTTTCACCTCGATATAGATAGTTATGATTCGCAAGTGGTTTTTGGGTGGTGATGATCCTTTGGAGTGGGCTAGCATGCATATGGCTGTGGATTTGGTGTGATCATTGAAGTGAGTAATTCAAATGAAGTTCTGATGGCCATACTATTCTTTTTCATTTCATTTGGGTGACAGGTATCTCCTCCCCTTTTGCCACTGCCATCTGTATGCCACTCCTGCAGATGGATTTTACTCCCGACACCTGCTGCTTCGTGTTAATCAGTGGAGCAGCATTACGATCTTATGGGACGATCGCCAATGGGCCACATGCCCTTACGCAGTACTAGTGGCTAGGAGCAACATTTCGGCCTTTCAGCTGGACTAGTGCCTCCCTATTGGGACGGCCCTGCGGTTCTAGGCGCTTCCATGTTGCCTTTTCGTACGAGAATGTAGCCCCTGTGTACCATGAAGGAACAGGGCGTCACACAAGAAGTAGCTGGTCATTTATTGCGGATGCAGCCCACAATGGTGAAATGTATTTTGGAGTTCATGGCCTAATGGCTGTATGGGCTTGGTGAATTTGTTGTGCATTAAATTTCTATTCTGATATGAACCGTGTAGCGTTCTTCTTTGCAAGTGATGTGGCATATTCCTATTTGGGGAGCGATGTATTGTGAGGAGATCTGCATTGGGTTCCAGCTTCGGAGTATAGTTGCGTGGTACTGTGCTGGGCGCGTTTGCCTACGAAGCCCAGTGAGGTCAGGGATAAGGGCTGCCAATATGACTGTTTTGATGATGTCATGCTCAGGGGCGGGGGATTAGCTTTTGTGTAACAGATGCCGGTCAGCCAGTTGGATTGGTGGAATGATGTGATTATCGGAATATGGCTGGTCACAGGTGCCTGTGTTTGCGTGCGTTTCTTGGTGGGAGACTGAGGTCATGTCCATTTGTATAGCTTCTGTATTCGTGCCATCTGTGCCCTGCAGCTCCCATTGGCCCCTCTTGAGATTCATTTGTTCGTTGGCAGGCATGGATGACTAGTACATTTCACTGGTTGCATTGTGTGACTTCATTGCACCTACGGGGAGTTGTACAATGTGGCCAGGGAGCGGTGTACAGGCACTCAGTAGGGCCGTTTACGGTTGGTTCGCGATGCCGTACTTCTCACCATGGCGGAATGGTACTTTCCGCCGTGCTTGATGGCGTTAGGTGCATGTCCGCTAGGGTCAGAATTCGCGTACCGTTGCGCCATGGTGGTAATTACGGTTTGGCATGGCGCGCGCGCGCGTACTTGGTGCAGTTAGCGTTGGCGTTCACTACGGTGTCGCTAATGGCATCGTACTTTGCGGTGACGGGTCATGATCGCACCGAGCGCTATTCGATGGCGGTATTGCATTTCCGCCATCGTTTTTCAATTTCCGCCAGGGTCGTAATGAGGGCCACTGTCTTTTCCTTTTTTCCTAGATGCGGCGTATTGAAAGCCTCCGGTGATAATCAGGTAAGTCTTGTAATATAAGTGATTGTCTTTTTAGTCTCTTTAGGCTCACCTTGCTTTTTCTTGTCTTTTCCCCAGGTTTTTTAAAATCACCGAAAAAGTGACGGAGGCAGCACCGAGTCGGAGATGCTTTGGGCTGGTGAAAATGGAGCGGCGCTGCAGCTGGGATGCGACGCGTGCTGGAAGAATGTCCCTTCAGGCTCGGAGTGATGCAGGATCCGAAATCAGGAGAGGAATCAGATTAAAGTCTGTAATCTAACCTCTTCCCCTATTTTCCTTTCTCTCCTAGGGGCTCCGTGTTCGAGGCAGGCGTGGCTGAAGGCTGGATGCAGGTTTACAGACACAGTGAGCGTTACGCTGCTAAATGCAGAATAACGCGAAGCGTGTGTAGTAGATCGGGCGTGGTTTAAATAGCTTCAAAAGTAGTCCCAGGTAAAAAGTCCTTAGAACCACACTCGAGTGAAAAAGTAGTCCTTGTGGAAAAATAGTCCCTCCATGTCTCACGTTGGCCTGGATGCATGTGCAGCATGGTCTGCCTCAGGTAAGTGATGATTATGAGCCTGGCACCTTAGGCGCCAGGACTGATTTCTACTATGAGCCTGGCGCCTAAGGCGCCAGGACTGAACCCAGATAGCCCCTAGCCGGGGCTTCTGAGGTTTAAACAAATGTCCGAATGCCTGCTTCCGGGGGCGGATGGGCTTGGTCCAGCTGCCCGGGGGTAGGCATCATGACAGCACTCCCCCTCAAGGCCCCTCCTAAGGTTGTTCTTCCTCTGGGCCCTGGTTTGTCTGGGAAGTTCTGATGTAATTTCTTCACTAATCGAGGTGCATGGACGTGGTCACTGGGTTCCCATGACCTTTCCTGTGGTCCGTAACCTTTACAATCGATTAAATAAAAAAGTTTAGATTTAACCATTTTAGAGTCCAAGATATCTTTTACCTCGAATTTAGGTTCTCCATCTATTAGGATGAGATCAGGGGGCTTGGCTAATCTTGTTCCGGGTTGAACTGGTTTTAGAAGTGAAACATGGAAGACGGGATGGATCTGCATACTAGAGGGCAATTCTAATTTAACTGCTACCGGGTTGATAATTTTTTTTAATGGTGTAAGGCCCCAAATTTCTAGGATTAAAAGTTTGAGTCCCTTTTAGGGGTATGTGTCTGGTTGCCAGCCAGACTTGGTCTCCAATCTGATAATGGGGAGTGTCACTTCTATGCTGATCAGCATTCTTCCTGTATTTCTCCTTTACTTTTTTCAAATGTTCAGTTGCTTCCTTAAAGGCTCGAGTAATAGTAGAATGCAGATGAGTCACTGCTGGCATTTCCAAGCGTTGGGGTGAATCAAGTTCTGAGGTTCGAGGATGATGCCCATAAATGGTATAAAAGGGGCTTTGTCCGGTTCCTGAATGTACTGAGTTATTGTATGCGTATTCGGCAATCCATAATATATCCTTCCAATTGCCCTCGGTCTGATGTAACATGCAACGTAGGTATTGTTCCAGAGTCTGGTTGGTCCTTTCCGTCTGACCATCGGTCTGAGGATGGTGACTAGTAGATAACCTCACGTCGATTTGCGCTAGTTGACAACATTTCTTCCAGAATTGCGAAATGAATTGACTACCTCGATCTGACACCAATACAGAAGGAAATCCATGTACCCGAACAATGTTTTCAAGGTATTCCTTGGCCAAGATTGAAGCGGAAGGTAAGCCCTTTAAAGGAATAAAGTGAGACATCTTGGAAAAAAGGTCAACAACTACTAGAATGGTGTTAAACCCATTACATGGAGGTAAATCTGTAATAAAGTCTAGGGACAAAGTGTGCCAAGGTGTAGGCGGAATGCCCAAAGGCTGTAAAAGACCGGCTGGTTTCTTCTTCTGACTTTTGTTTTGGGCGCAGATCCCACAAGACTACACACATGACTTTATGTCCTTTTGCCAAGTGGGCCACCAGAATTGTCTTTTAATTTTAGCTTAAATCTTGGCAATACCGGGGTGTCCTTCCATCAAGGCATCATGTTAATTGGAGATTACCAGTTCTTGCAGTGTGGTAAAAACAGACGCCCTTGATAGTAGGGTAACTCATTAATGACTGAATAATCTGGGCCTTTTTTTCCCAGTCCTGCAGGGCTGTTGAATCGAAAAGTTGTTGAATCTTTAAATGAATGTCTTCCAAAGTCTGTAAAGTAGTTACGCCAAGGATTCTTTGTTCTGGAATTATGGGTACTGGTTCTGGGATCGAAAATGCTTCTCCATTCCTATTCGGGATAAGGCATCTGCCTTACCATTCTTGCAACCAGGTCGATAAGTAATCACGATATCGAATTCAGCGAAGAATAGCGCCCATTGAAGTTGACTGAATGATTGGACCTTGGCTGTTTTTAAATACTGCAGGTTCCTGTGGTCAGTGATTACTGTGATGGTGTGCCTAGCACCGAGAAGGTAATGTCTCCAAGCTTTGAAGGCGGATTTGATGGCGAACAATTCTTTATCGGTAGCAGCATAGTTTAATTTGGGGGCTGAAAACTTTCTGGACCAAAAGGCTACAGGATGAAGTTGACCGGTTTCGGGATCCTTCTGGGACAGGACAGCCCCCATGGCTAGACTGGACGCATCCGTTTCGACTATGTATGGAAGTTCGGGACGTGGATGCTTCAAGACAGGTGCTGATGTGAATTTCGACTTGAACTCTTGGAAGGCTCTTTCAGCCTCTTCGGTCCACAAGAAGCGTTTGTTTTTTCGCAAAAGTGCTGTGATGGGGTGTGCGACATGTGAGAAGTCAGGAATAAATCTGCGGTAGAAATTAGCAAATCCGAGCATGCTTTGTACTCCTTTAACTGAATTGGATGATGGCCATTTGAGGATTGCATCCACTTTTCGAGAGTCCATCCGGACTCCTTTTGGAGTCAAGATAAATCCTAGGAATTCTACTTCCGTGGTATGAAAAACGCATTTTTCCAGTTTTGCAAATAACTTGTGCTGACATAGTTTCTGAAGGACTGCTCGAACGTGCTCAACATGATCTGATTCTGAGGAAGAGTACACTAGAATGTCGTCAAGGTAAACGACAACACAAACGCCAATGAGTTCACGAAGGACATCGTTCATAAAATACTGGAAGGCTGCTGGTGCATTGCACAACCCGAAGGGCATCACCTGATATTCGAACAATCCGTATTTGGTGCAGAAGGCAGTTTTCCATTCGTCGCCCTTCTTTACACGTACCAAATGATATGCCCCTCTGAGATCTAATTTAGTGTAAATGCAAGCTTCCTTTACCTGGTCTAGTAACTCGGGGATTGAAGGTAATGGGTATCGGTTCTTTACAGTAATCTGGTTTAATGCGCGGTAGTCTATACATGTTCTAAGGTCACCTTCCTTTTTCGGTATGAAGAACAAAGCTGAGGAAACAGGGGACTTGGATGGACGAATGAAACCATTAGCAAGGTATTGGTCTAGATATTGTCGTAGGTGCAGATTTTCGGGTTCCGTGAGGGCGTAGATTCTGCTGCATGGGGGTTGTGCACCGGGGATGAGGTCGATTTGACAATCGTATGATCTGTGTGGCGGTAAGGTATTTGCCTGTTCCTTTTGGAAAACATCCTGGAATTCTTGGCATTCCTGAGGTAACTGTACGACTGGAGTAGTGACTGTGGCCAGGCCTTTGTTCAGGGGTTTTTCCGGGTAGCAGGTGTGTGCATAATCTGGGAAGGTTATTCTCTTCTCTCGCCAATCAATACAAGGATTATGTGTTTCTAACCAAGGTATCCCCAGTATTATCTGGAACTGTGGGGCTTTGATTAAGTCAAACACAATAGTCTCTCAATGCCCGTCCTGACCCAGCAATGTCATCTCTGTAGTGGAATGAGTTACAGGCCCTGAGGCAATTTCAGTTCCATCGACTGTGGTGACGACATCCGGAGTGGTCTTTTTGCAGATAGAGATAGATTCATCCTAGAAGCCAATTTATGGTCCATAGAGTTTCCTACGGCCCTGCTATCGATATATGCCCTTGCTGCGTGCATATGTGATGGGAGTCTAGGATCAATGAGGACCATTGGTATGATTAGATGCGAGGTCTGAGTGTCCTTCTTAAAGCTCGGCAAGCGGACCTCTACGCTTGTCGGGCGTGGTCGTTTCCCGATTCAGGCTCCGTTTGATTTCTAACAGCTACTCCGGCTACTTTCTTGGATGGTTTAATTGGGCAATCCCTTAGAAAATGTCCTGAACCCCCACAATAAAGGCACAATTGCATTTGTCGTCTTCTTTCTCTCTCTTTTTGCGTTAAGGGTCCCTTAACCCCCCCGATCTGCATAGGTTCTGATGTGTCAGTTCCTTTGGAGGTAACATGTGGTTTGACCAGAACTCGATTCTCGGATTTAGCTCGATCAGCCTTTCGATTCTGGAGTCGGTGGTCTAACTGGACTACTAAGTCTATATATTCTGTGCAATCCTGGGGTGGGTTCACCACTTGGGCCAAAACATCTTTGAGTTCACCCCGAAGCCCACAATGAAATAAAGTAATTCTTTTCTCCTCTGGCCAGCCGGTTTCTACCACTAACCTGTTGAAGGTTGCGATATAGGTTAGCAGATCCTGAGTGCCTTGTCGTAGGGATGAAAGTTCGTTATCCAGGGCCTGACCCTGCGAATGCCTGGCAAATAGCTTTTCCACACTCAATTGAAAACCTTGAAAATCCCAAAGAAGAGGGTCATCCTGGTTGACCAACGGGATTGACCAATCTGCTGCGCTGCCACTAAGGTACGACAGTACAAAGGCTACTTTGGCTTGGTCGTTTGGGAAGGCTCCTGGTCTGTATAGGAAGTGCAAGCGGCACTGGTTCATGAACACGGCGAACCTTTTCGGGTCCCCAGCAAAACGTCTGGGTGGAGCTAAAGGAATGCTCCCTGGGAGAAGCACTTGCACAGGATTGCTCGAAGAGACAGGAGTTGGATTCCCTCCGAGTCCAGGTAGTGGTGTTTGGCCGCCTTGGCTTTGCAGCAGTTGTCTAGCAAGATCATCAGTGCGTTCATTTGACAAAATAAGTTCTCTCCTGAGGGCATTAGTCTCTTGACGTGCAGAGTGCACCTCTGCTCTAAGTTCCCCTAACAGTTGGGCTAGTTGGTCGGTTTCAGAGGTTTCCATAACGCCCAGGTGGGGTTTTTGTAGGTAGTCTTCGCGTTCTGTTACGCTCACCTGGTTCCCACAGGGGCGTAGATCGAACCCCGACAGCTGCGGCCTCCACCAGCGTGAAGCGTAGGGCAAAGATGACCGTCTGGACGGACCCCCTCAGTCTTGTAAGCTTGACTCGTAGAAATATTCTCCTGCAGATGGAGAAAGGTATTTAGCCCCGTGGGTGTGAATGCTGACCCCCCTCCCTGCTCCCATTCTCCCCACTTGCCACCTCCGATATTCCCAGTCAGTGTCCTCACCTTATGTTTTTGATTGGTGAGCTCTCCACCCTTCGTGGCATGCAGGGGCGCGTAGATACCAGTTACTTCACTGGTTTTAGGTGCTGGGGTTCTGGACGATTATTGAGTCCGGAGTTTGCCAAGTTTTAGAAGAGTTCAAAATGTCCAAAGTTCACTCTTGCACTTCCCTGTTGATTTGCGGCGGCAAATTCTGTCTGGAGGTTGCTGGCGGCGTTCAGGTAAGAGTCTGTATCACCCAAACTATCCTGTAAAGGTGCGTGAGATTAGCTCACTGTCTTTTCCTTTTTTCCTAGATGCGGCGTATTGAAGGATAAAGCCTCCGGTGATAATCAGGTAAGTCTTGTAATATAAGTGATTGTCTTTTTAGTCTATTTAGGCTCACCTTGCTTTTTCTTGTCTTTTCCCCAGGTTTTTAAAATCACCGAAAAAGTGACGGAGGCAGCGCCGAGTCGGAGATGTTGTGGGCTGGTGAAAATGGAGCGGCGCTGCAGCTGGGATGCGACGCGTGCCGGAAGAATGTCCCTTCAGGCTCGGTGTGATGCAGGATCCGAAATCAGGTGAGGAATCAGATTAAAGTCTGTAATCTAACTTCTTCTCCTATTTTCCTTTCTCTCCTAGGGGCTCCGTGTTCGAGGCGGGCGTGGCTGAAGGCTGGATGCAGGTTTGCAGACACGGTGAGCGTTACGCTGCTAAATGCAGAATAACGCGAAGCGTGTGTTGTAGATCGGGCGTGGTTTAAATAGCTTCAAAAGTAGTCCCAGGTAAGAAGTCCCTAGAACCACACCGAGTGAAAAAGTAGTCCTTGTGGAAAAATAGTCCCTCCAGGTCTCATGTTGGCCTGGATGCATGTGCAGCATGGTCTGCCTCAGGTAAGTGATGATTATGAGCCTGGCGCCTTAGGCGCCAGGACTGATTTCTACTATGAGCCTGGCGCCTAAGGCGCCATGCCTGAACCCAGATAGCCCCTAGCCGGGGCTTCTGAGGTTTAAACAAATGTTCGGATGCCTGCTTCCGGGGCGGATGGGCTTGATCCAGCTGCCCGGGGGTAGGCATCATGATACTTTGATAGCTTAATAGCGTGCCGTGGTTGAACTTAGAAGTGTGCCTAACATCCTCCGTGCAAAGCTGAATAATTTAGAAGTGCGCCTGATAGCGTGCCTTGCTTGAATTTAGAAGTGTGCCTAATACCATCTCTGTGCAAAGTTGAATTTAGAAGTGTGCCTGATACCCCCTCTGTCCAAAGTTGAATTTAGAAGTGTGCCTGATAGCATGCCTTTCTTGAATTTAGAAGTGTACCTAATACCCTCTCTGTGCAAAGTTGAATATAGAAGTGTGCCTGATAGAGTGCCTTGCTTGAATTTAGAATTGTGCCTAACAGCGTGTAGTGGTTGAATTTAGAAGTGCGCCTAATAGCATACCCTGGCTGACTTTAGATGTGTGCATATTAGCGTGCCTTGCTTGAATTTAGAAGTGTGCCTAATACCCTCTCTGTGCAAAATTGAATTTAGAAGTGTGCCTAATAGCGTGCCCTAGTTGACTTTAGAAGTGTGCCTAATAGCGTGCCTTGCTTAAATTTTGAAGTGTGCCTAAAAGCGTGCCTTGGTTGAATTTAGAAGTGTGCCTAATATCCTCTCTGTGCAAAACTTGACTTTAGAGTGTGCCTAATCGCGTGCCCTGGTTGACCTTAGAAGTGTGCCTATTAGCGTGCATTGGTTGAATTTGGAAGCGTCCCTAACATCCTCGCTGTGCAAATTTGAATTTGGTTGCCTAATATCCACTCTGTGCTAAGTTGAATTTGGTTGCCGACATATCCTCTATGTGCAAAGTTGAATTTAGAAGTGTGCCTATTAGGGTGCCTTAGTTGAATTTAGAAGCGTCTTCTAATATCCTCTCTATGCAAAATTGAATTTAGAAGTGTGCCTGATAGCGTGCCCTAGCTGACTTTAGAAGTGTGCCTAATATTGTGCCTTGCTTGAATTTCGAAGTGTGCCTAATAGCTTGCCATGGTTGAATTTCAAAGTGTGCCTCATAACTATGCAAAATTGAATTTGGTTGCATAATATCATCCCTGTACAAAGTTGAATTTGGTTGCCTAATATCCTCGCTGTGCAAAAGTTGAATTCTGTTGCCTAATATCCTCTCTATGCCGAGTTGAATTTAGAAGTGTGCCTAATATCCCCTCTGTGGTAAATTGAATTTAGAAGTGTGCCCAATAGCATGCCATGGTTGAACTTGGAAGTGTGCCTAATAGCGTGCCTTGGCTGAATTTAGAAGTGTGCCTAATAGCGTGCCTTGGTTGAATTTAGAAGTGTGCCTATTAGCGTGCGTTGGTTGAATTTGGAAGCGTCCCTAACACCCTCGCTGTGCAAAGTTGAATTTGGTTGCCTAATATCCACTCTGTGCAAAGTTGAATTTGGTTGCCTAAATATCCTCTCTGTGTAAAGTTTAATTTAGAAGTGTGCCTATTAGCGTGCGTTGGTTGAATTTAGAAGCGTCCCTAACATCCGCGCTGTGCAAAGTTGAATTTGGTTGCCTAATATCCACTCTGTGCAAAGTTGAATTTGGTTGCCGAAATATCCTCTATGTGCAAAGTTGAATTTAAAAGTGTGCCTATTAGCGTGCCTTTGTTGAATTTAGAAGCATCTTCTAATATCCTCTATATGCAAAATTGAATTTAGAAGTGTGCCTGATAGCGTGCCCTAGCTGACTTTAGAAGTGTGCCTAATATTGTGTCTTGCTTGAATTTAGAAGTGTGCCTAATAGCGTGCCGTGGTTGAATTTAGAAGTGTGCCTCCTCACTATGCAAAATTGAATTTGGTTGCCTAATATCATCCCCAGCGTGCCGTGGTTGAATTTAGAAGTCCGCTTCATCACTATGCAAAATTGAATTTGGTTGCGTAATATCATCCCTCTACAAAGTTGAATTTGGTTGCCTAATATCCTCGCTGTGCAAAAGTTGAATTTGGTTGCCTAATACCCTCTCTATGCAAAGTTGAATTTAGAAGTGTGCCTAATAACGTGCTTTGCTCGAATTTAGAAGTATGCCTAATATCCCCTCTGTGGTAAATTGAATTTAGAAGTGTGCCCAATAGCGTGCCGTGGTTGAACTTAGAAGTGTGCCTGATAGCGTGCCTTGGCTGAATTTAGAAGTGTGCCTAATAGCGTGCACTGGTTGACTTTAGAAGTGTACCTATTAGCGTGCCTTGGTTGAATTTAGAAGCGTCCCTAAAATCCTCGCTGTACAAAGTTGCATTTGGTTGCCTAATATCCACTCTATGCAAAGTTGAATTTAGAAGTGTGCCTAATAACGTGCTTTGCTCGAATTTAGAAGTATGCCTAATATCCCCTCTGTGGAAAATTGAATTTAGAAGTGTGCCCAATAGCGTGCCGTGGTTGAACTTAGAAGTGTGCGTAGTAGCGTTCCTTGATTGAATTTAGAAGTGTGCCTGATAGCGTGCACTGGTTTACTTTAGAAGTGTACCTATTAGCGTGCCTTGGT
Organism: Ambystoma mexicanum; assembly: GCF_040938575.1. NCBI lineage: Eukaryota > Metazoa > Chordata > Amphibia > Caudata > Ambystomatidae > Ambystoma > Ambystoma mexicanum. Next base: position 657,542,379 of record NC_090924.1, read on the forward strand.
TGAATCTAGAAGCGTCCCTAACATCCTCGCTGTACAAAGTTGCATTTGGTTGCCTAATATCCACTCTATGCAAAGTTGAATTTGGTTGCCTAATATCCTCTCTGTGCAAAGTTGAATTTAGAAGTGTGCCTATTAGCGTGCCTTGGTTGAATTTAGAAGCGTCCCCTAATATCCTCTCTGTGCAAAATTGAATTTAGAAGTGTGCCAGATAGCGTGCCCTAGTTGACTATAGAAGTGCGCCTAATAGCGTGCCTTGCTTGAAATTAGAAGTGTGCCTAATAGCGTGCCGTGGTTGAATTTGAATTTGCCTCCTCGCAGTGCAAAATTGAATTTGGTTGCCTAATATCATCCCTGTGCAAAGTTGAATCTGGTTGCCTAATATCCTGTCTCTGCAGAGTTGAATTTGGTTGCCTAATATCCTCGCTGTGCAAAGTTAGTAACCTTGCTCAGTTACTAACCATGAGTGCACCCAATCCACCAAGGTCTGCTGGAAACGACCCCCGTGCACCGCCCCCCTCCTGTCAGTCCTGCCTCCCATCCGCCCCTCCCCAAATCATCCCACCCTCCACCACATCCCCTACCCATCCCCTTTCCAAGAAACTAATAATCCTTCCTGACCTAGCCGACGCACTCCTCCAGTCTCCTCCACCTACTTGCCTACTCAATAATCAACTAACCCCCGACGCCTTTGACTCATGGCTTAACACATCACTAATGCAGCTCACACCTTCTTGCAAACCATCAGCCCGCTGTGGACTTTTCCCTAGATGGTTCACAGCTAAATTGAAGACCAGTAAAGAACTTTATAAATACCTATAACGCAAATGGTGAAAAGACCAAACTCCCCTGAGCAGATCCACCTTGGCCCGGCACCTTCATCAGTACAAGGCCGAAATCCGGAAAGCAAAAAAAGCCCATTACAACTCCCAAATCCTAAACGGCAAAAACCCCAGCAAAGAACTTCACAAAATCATCACCGAATTCACCAAACCATCATCTACCACCACCGTCCCGAACCCCTCACAATCGCTGTGCGACTCACTCTCTCTCCACTTTTACATCACAGCTCTCGAAAGAACAAACACTCTAACCAACAAACTAGCTCTCTTACACCCACCAGGCAACCCACCCCACATACCGGCCAACCACCCACCTGTAACGCTCACCTGATTCCCACAGAGGCGCCGGTCTTGACTGGGTGAATGCTGTATCTTCAAAGGTGATGTGTAACACACGGTTGGCTCTTTGGGCTCGACCTCTGTGCACTGTATGTCTGACTCGAAGAGTAAGATGTCTGCAGATAGAAAATATGGGATTAATGAACTGGGGTTATTGGGTGCCTCTCTCCTCCTCCCTTTCTCTTCTCCTGTAGAACCCCAAAGGTTAACGCCCTCACCTTAGGTAAGTGAACGCCGAGCTCTCCATCTGCCTCGGGGCAGGGTGCCGTAACCAGTTTCTTCACTGGATAAGGGTGCAGGCCTCTTGACCTCAGAGGACTGCTGTCCGTCGTTAACTGCACGAACGGTAAGTTCTGGGCACTTCAAATGTCTTAAAAGTCTTTTGTAATGATATCTCTTGTTTTGCAGGGTTCCGGCGATGGCGGATGGTGGGCTGATGAGAGTTGAGGATCGAACCCGCGTGAGGAATAGAAGCGCCTGGAAGCACGTAAGTAAGCGCTTGTAGCCTGCTTCACGATGCGCACTAACTGTCCCTTTTATCTTGCAGGTACAAGTTCGGAGCTTTAGAGAAGCTGAAGGGTGCTGGAATACCCACTGGATTCGGCGTGGGAAGGAGTAATGGCACGTGAGTAATAAAGTTGCCCAATGTCTTTAAACGCACCTTCTTTTGTCTTTCAGATGCGGGATGCAGCGCCGAAGGCCTCCGGAGCGTGCGAAGAACTGGTAAGCTTTTGTCTTTTAGATGCCGGAATGCAGTGCGAAGACCTCCGGAGCATGCGAAGAGTAGGTAAGCCTTTGTCTTTCAGATGCCGGAATGCAGCGCGAGGCGTTGGTGACTGCCGATGGACCAGGTAAGAGATGCGCTGCCACTGAAGACCGTAGTGCTAACCTGTTCTTTCTTTGTCTTTACAGGTGCTGCTGAAGACTGGATTCCAGGATGGTAAGCCTTTGTTCCCTTAGGCCCAGGATCAGAAGCAGAAGACACAATGAGCGTTCTGCTGCAGAGAATGCAGAATAACGCAAAGCAAGATTCATCCATCGGGTGTGGTTTAAATAGCCTCCTGTAGTGCTTAGGTGTCTCCTTCCACAGCCTCGCCTAGGTGAGAAAAGAGTTCCTGCTTTCCAGAAGAGTTCCAGTGTTCTGAACCTAGGGAGTGGCTCCTGCCCCACCCAACAGGAAAAGTAGTCCCAAACAGAAGAGGATCAGGGGCTCAACTGGCAGGTAAGTAAGCAGCATGGTCTGCTGCAGGTAAGTCCACCCAAGCATTATGAGCCTGGCGCTTCCAGCGCTGGGACTGGGCATCTTTATGAGCCTGGTGCCACTGGCGCCAGGACAGGGTCCAAAAGGTCCCAATTGGGACTGGCTGGCGCTCGGAACCAGGGTTATGGGTCTGCTTCCAAGGGAGTCGGGCAAGTCCTGATCTTTTGGAAGCAGAGATCATGACAGCACCCCCCCTCAAGGCCCCTCCCAAACCGGGCTTCTCCGGGGGTTTGGGCTTGTTAGGAAATGTTCGATGAAATCTTTTGATTAGACGAGGGGCGTGGACATATTCTGCAGGTTCCCAGGATCTTTCTTGGGGACCGTAGCCTTTCCAGTCAATCAGGTAAAATAGTTTAGATTTGGAGATCTTGGAATCCAGGATGCTTTTGACTTTAAACTCGAGTTCTCCATCAACTAGAATAGGTTTTGGAGATTTAGTTAGTCGGGTTTGAGGTTGCACGGGTTTTAATAGAGAGACGTGGAAGACCGGATGTATCTTCATGTGAGGGGGCAAGTCCAACTTGACCGCTACTGGATTTACTATGGTAGTGATGGAATAGGGACCAAGGTATCTTGGGTTGAATGTGCGTGGTCCTTTTAGAGGTAGATATTTGGTGGATAACCAGACTTGATCGCCTACTTGATATTGGGGGGCTTCCTTCCGATGTTGGTCTGCTCCTTTCTTGTATTGTTCTTTAGCCCTTTGAAGGTGAGAAACGGCTTCCTTAAAGGCTTGAGTGATTGTAGAATGCAGGTGGTCTACTGCTGGTGTTCCAAGATCTTGGAGTGGATCCAACTCCGAGGTTCGAGGGTGACTACCGTATAAAAGAAAAAACGGGGTCTTCCCAGTTCCCGAGTGGACAGAGTTATTGTAGGCATATTCGGCTATCCAAAGGATATCTTTCCAAGTTTTTTCAGTTTGTTGTAGCATGCAGCGCAAATACTGTTCCAGAGTTTGATTGGTCCTCTCGGTTTGTCCGTCGGTTTGAGGGTGGTGGCTGGTCGAAAGTCTCACATCAATTTGAGCCGACGGACAGCAACTTCGCCAAAAATGAGAAATAAATTGACTACCTCGATCCGAAATGAGAACTGAAGGAAAACCGTGCAGTCGGACGATGTTTTCGAGAAATTCTCGGGCCAAAGTTGCTGCTGTTGGTAAGCCTTTGAGTGGAATGAAATGCGCCATCTTGGAGAATAGGTCCACGATTACTAGGATCGTATTGTATCCGGAGCATGGAGGTAGATCGGTGATGAAGTCCATAGAAAGCGTATGCCAAGGGCGAGGTGGGATGTCAATAGGGCGTAAGAGGCCGGCTGGTTTTTCCTTTTGACTCTTGTTTTGGGCGCATACTCCACAGGACATTATAAAGTCTCTGATATCTTTTTTCCAAGACGGCCACCAGAAGTAGCGCTTGATCTTTTCCGAGGTCTTGGTCATACCGGGATGTCCTTCCATTAAAGAATCGTGATAACAAGAGATTACCTTTTTCTGTAAATCTGTGCTGGGCAGGTATAACCGTTCTTGGAAATATAATAGGTTGTCCTTCACCGTAAAGTCCTTTCCCTGCAGATGCCAATTCTGTATGTCTGCTGGAGTTACCAGTAGCCTGGCTTTATCCTTAACTTCCTCTATGGATTGTGTGGCGATTACACCTAGAATTCTTTGTTCGGGAATGATAGGTACAGGTTTAGGATTGATCAAATGTTCTTCCACTCCCATCCAAGAAAGGGCATCAGCTTTACCGTTTTTTGTACCAGGTTGATAGGTAATTATGAAGTCAAACTCGGCAAAGAATAGTGCCCAACGGAGTTGCCTAGAGGATTGAGCTTTTGCGGTTTTCAAATATTGCAGGTTTCGGTGACCTGTAATCACAGTAACGGTGTGTCGGGCCCCCAGAAGATAATGCCGCCAAGCCTTAAAGGCGGACTTGATAGCTAGAAGTTCCTCATCAGTAATAGTGTAATTGATTTCAGGAGGCGAGAATTTGCGGGACCAAAATGCCACGGGATGCAACTGATTGGTTACTGGGTCCTTTTGTGATAGAACTGCCCCCATGGCAAGGCTCGAAGCATCAGTTTCAACGATGTAGGGGAGTTCTGGGCGAGGATGTTTTAAGATCGGTGCAGAGATAAATCTAGTCTTCAAATTCTGGAAAGCTTGTTCCGCCTCGGTAGACCATTCAAAACGTTTGTTTTTCTTTAACAAGGCGGTTATGGGCTGGACTATTCGAGAGAATTCGGGGATAAACCTGCGGTAAAAGTTAGCGAAGCCTAACATGCTTTGAACACCTTTTACGGAGGATGGCGATGGCCATTTGAGAATTGCATCGACCTTCTTTGAATCCATACGCACTCCGCTAGGTGATAATATGAATCCCAAGAATTCAACTTCAGTCACGTTGAAAACACATTTTTCCAACTTAGCGAAAAGTTTGTGTTGACGCAATCTCTCGAGGACCATTTTCACATGTTTCCAATGTTCAGTTTCCGATGAAGAATAAACGAGGATGTCGTCAATGTAAACAACAACACACACATCTATGAGCTCTCTGAGGACATCGTTCATAAAATATTGAAAGGCGGCCGGGGCATTGCAAAGTCCGAAGGGCATGACCTGATATTCAAATAGCCCATACTTGGTGCGGAAGGCCGTCTTCCATTCATCGCCCTCTTTTACTCGTACCAAGTGGTAGGCTCCTCTAAGATCCAGCTTTGTATATATGCATGCTTTTCTGACTTGGTCCAGGAGTTCAGGGATCAAAGGTAACGGATATCTATTCTTAACGGTGATCTGGTTCAGGGCGCGATAATCTATACAAGTTCTAAGGTCCCCTTCTTTTTTTGGAACGAAGAACAAAGCTGAGGAAGCAGGGGACTTGGAAGGACGAATAAACCCATTCGCTAGGTATTGATCCAGGTATTGTCGGAGGTGAAGATTCTCAGGCTCGGTGAGGGCATAAATTCTACTACAAGGAGGAGTAGATCCAGGTATCAGGTCTATCTGGCAGTCATAAAACCTATGAGGAGGTAGAGAGTTAGCCTGATCCTTCCGGAAAACATCTTGGAATTCTAGGTATTCAGGAGGTAACTGGGGAGCCTCTGAGGAAATTGCTGCCAGTGCAACACCAGGTCGAGGGTGACACGTAGAGACACATTCTGGAAACTGAACCGTTCTTGCTCGCCAATCGATCTGAGGATTGTGCTTCTCTAACCAAGGAATTCCTAGAATAATCTGGAACTGAGGGGCCTTGATCACATCGAACACGATCTTCGCATGGTGTCCATCTTGACTTACTAGCGTCACTTCTTGGGTAGTATGCGTTACTGGTCCGGAGGCTATCTCCGTACCATCCACCGTAGTAATGACGTCCTTTACAGCCTTTGGACAAAGAGTCAGATTCATCCTCAAAACCATTTCATGATCCACATAATTGCCGATGGCCCCGCTGTCGACGTAAGCTTCAATCGCATGTAAACGATCCGGATGTTCAGGGCTAATGAGGACCATAGGTATCACGAAATGCGAGGTCACGGAACTGGTTTTAACGCTCGGCAAGAGGACCTCTATTCTTGTCGGGCGAGGTCGTTTCCCTGCTCAGAGTTTGTGACCCTGGTAACTGCAGCTCCTACTGCCTTCTTGGCTGGTTTCACCGGACAGTCTCGAAGAAAGTGCCCCGAGTTTCCGCAATAGAGGCATAATTGCAGCTGTTTTCTCCTTTCCCGCTCCATTTGTGTTAGTGGTCCTTTCAGGCCCCCTATTTGCATGGGTTCCCCGGAGTCTACTCCTTTGGTAGGAGTTGGTGGTTTGGAAAATACTCGAGCATCAAACTTGGAACGATCGGCCTTCCTGTTCTGCAGTCTGTGGTCAATTTGAACGACTAAGTCAATATAGTCCGAACAGTCTTTCGGGAGATTCACTACTTGGGCTAACACATCTTTGAGCTCTCCACGTAGACCTCTATAAAACAGCGTAATCCTTTTGTCCTCAGGCCATCGAGTTTCCACTATCAGTCTGTTGAAAGACGCAATATAAGCCAAAAGGTCTTGATTACCCTGTCGCAATGAAAGGAGCTCATTGTCCAAGGCCTGCCCCTGTGAATGTCTTGCAAACAGTTTTTCCATACTGAGCTGAAAAGCTTGAAAATCATGGAGAACCGGATCATCTTGATTAACTAGAGGGATCGACCAGTCTGCCGCATTGCCACTAAGGTACGAAAGCACGAAAGCTACCTTAGCTTGATCAGTTGGAAAGGCTGCTGGCCGGCATAAGAAGTGCAACCGGCACTGATTAATAAATACTGCAAACCTCTTTGGGTCACCAGAAAATCGTTCGGGCGGAGCCAGAGGTACATTCCCAGGTAGGTTGATCTGCACTGGGTTCGTAGAAGATGTTGCAGGAAGATTTGCCCCTGATGCGGGTAACGGAGTTTGTCCGGCTTGTGACTGTAGCAATTGTCTAGCGAGATCGTCTGTTCGCTCTTTGGAAATAATCAGTTCCCTTCTTAGAGCATTCGTTTCCTGACGGGCTGCATGCACTTCTGCTCTTAGTTCCCCAAGTAACTGGGCTAGCTGGTCGGTATCCGAGGTTTCCATAGCGCCTGGGTGGGAGTTTTGCGGTCGGCTTTGCGTTCTGTAACGCTCACGTGATTCCCGCAGAGGCGCCGGTCTTGACTGGGTGAATGCCGTTTCTTCAAAGGTGATGTGTAACACAGGTTGGCTCTTTGGGCTGGACCTCTGTGCACTGTATGTCTGACTCGAAGAGTAAGATGTCTGCAGATAGAAAATATGGGATTAATGAACTGGGGTATTGGGTGCCTTTCTCCTCCTCCCTTTCTCTTCTCCTGTAGAACCCCAAAGGTTAACGCCCTCACCTTAGGTAAGTGAACGCCGAGCTCTCCATCTGCCTCGGGGCAGGGTGCCGTAACCAGTTTCTTCACTGGATAAGGGTGCAGGCCTCTTGACCTCAGAGGACTGCTGTCCGTCGTTAACTGCACGAACGGTAAGTTCTGGGCACTTCAAATGTCTTAAAAGTCTTTTGTAATGATATCTCTTGTTTTGCAGGGTTCCGGCGATGGCGGATGGCGGGCTGATGAGAGTTGAGGATCGAACCCGCGTGAGGAATAGAAGCGCCTGGAAGCACGTAAGTAAGCGCTTGTAGCCTGCTTCACGATGCGCACTAACTGTCCCTTTTATCTTGCAGGTACAAGTTCGGTGTCATGATCTCTGCTTCCAAAAGGTCAGGGTTTTCCCAACTCCCTTGGAAGCAGATCCATAACCCAGGTTCCGAGTGCCAACCAGTCCCAATTGGGACTTTTTGGACCCAGTCCTGGCGCCAGTGGCACCAGGCTCATAAATATGCCCAGTCCCAGCGCTGGAAGCGCCGGGCTCATAATGCTTGGGTGGACTTACCTGCAGCAGACCATGCTGCTTACTTGCCTGCCAGTTGAGCCTCTGATCCTCTTCTGTTTGGAACTACTTTTCCTGTTGGGTGGGGCAGGAGCCACTCCCTAGATTCAGAACACTGGAACTCTTCTGGAAAGCAGGAACTCTTTTCTTACCTAGGCGTGGCTGTGGAAGGAGACACCTAAGCACTACAGGAGGCTATTTAAACCACACCCGATGGATGAATCTTGCTTTGCGTTATTCTGCATCCTCTGCAGCAGAACGCTCATCGTGTCTTCTGCATCTGATCCTGGGCCTAAGGAAAAAGGCTTACCATCCTGAATCCAGTCTTCAGCAACACCGATAAAGACAAGAAAGAACAGGTTAGCATTACGGTCTTCAGTGACAGCTCTTCACTTACCTGGTCCATCGGCTGTCACCAACGCCTCGCGCTGCATTCCGGCATCTGAAAGACAAAGGCTTACCTACTCTTTGTGCGCTCCGGAGGTCTTCACACTGCATTCCGGCATCTGAAAGACAAAAGCTTACCAACTCATCGCACGCTCCGGAGGCCTTCGGCGCTGCATCCTGCATCTGAAAGACAAAACAAGGTGCGTTTAAAGACATTGGGGAACTTTAATACTCACGTGCCATTACTCCTTTCCACATCTAACCCAGTGGGTATTCCGGCACCCTGCAGCCACTCCGAACTTGTACCTGCAAAATAAAAAGACAGTTAGAGCGCATCGTGAAGCAGGCAACAAGCGCTTACTTACGTGCTTCCAGGCGCTTCTATTCATCACACGGGCTCCATCTTCAACTCACTTCAGCCCGTCATCCGCCATCGTCGGAACCCTGCAAAACAAGAAACATCATTACTAAAGACTTTAAAGACATTAGAATTACTCGAAACTTACCGTTCGTGCAGTAAACGACGCACAGCAGTCCTCTGAAGTCAAGAGGCCTGCTCCCCTTATCCAGTGAAGAAACTGGTTACAGCACCCTGCCCCGAGGCAGATGGAGAGCACGGCGTTCACTTACCTAAGGTGAGAGCGTTAACCTTTGGGGTTCTACAGGAGAAGAGAAAGGGAAGAAGAGAGAGACATTCAATAACCCAGTTCCTTAATCCCATATTTTCTATCTGCAGACATCTTACCCTTCAAGTCAGACATACAGTGCACAGAGGTCCAGCCCAAAGAGCCAGCCGTGTGTTACACATCACCTTTGCAGATACGGTATACGCCCAGTCAAGACCGGCGCCTCTACGGGAATCAGGTGAGCGTTACAGAACGCAAAGCCTACCACAAAACTCCCGTCCAGGCGCTATGGAAACCTCGGATACCGACCAGCTAGCCCAGTTACTTGGGGAACTAAGGGCAGAAGTGCATGCAGCCCGTCAGGAAACGAACGCTCTAAGAAGGGAACTGATTATTTCCAAGGAGCGAACAGATGATCTCGCTAGACAATTGCTACAGTCACAAGCCGGACAGACCGCGTTACCCGCATCTGGGGGAAATCTTCCTTCTACATCCTCTATGAATCCAGTGCAGATCAACCTACCTGGGAATGTACCTCTGGCTCCGCCCGAACGATTTTCTGGTGACCCAAAGAGGTTTGCAGTATTTATCAATCAGTGCTGGTTGCATTTCTTATGCCGGCCAGCAGCCTTTCCAACTGATCAAGCTAAAGTAGCTTTCGTGCTTTCGTACCTTAGTGGCAATGCGGCAGACTGGTCGATCCCTCTAGTAAATCAAGATGATCGGTCCTCCATGATTTTCAAGCTTTTCAGCTCAGTATGGAAAAACTGTTCGCAAGACATTCACAGGGGCAGGCCTTGGACAATGAGCTTCTTTCGTTGCGACAAGGTAATCAAGACCTTTTGGCTTATATTGCGTCTTTCAACAGACTGATAGTGGAAACTCGATGGCCTGAGGACAAAAGGATTACGCTGTTTTATAGAGGTCTACGTGGAGAGCTCAAAGATGTGTTAGCCCAAGTAGTGAATCCCCCACAAGATTGTTCGGACTATATAGACTTAGTCGTTCAAATAGATCACAGACTGCAGAACCGGAAGGCCGATCGTTCCAAGTTTGATGCTCGGGTATTTTCCAAACCGCCAACTCCTTCCAAAGGAGTAGACTCCGGGGAACCCATGCAAATAGGGGGTCTGAAAGGTCCTCTAACACAAAAGGAGCGGGAAAGGAGAAAACAGTTGCAATTATGCCTCTATTGCGGAAACTCAGGGCACTTTCTTCGAGACTGTCCGGTGAAACCGGCCAAGAAGGCAGTAGGAGCTGCAGTTACCAAAGTTACAAACTCTGAGCAGGGAAACGACCTCGCCCGACAAGAATAGAGGTCCTCTTGCCGAGCGTGAAAACCAGTTCCGTGACCTCGCATTTCGTGATACCTATGGTCCTCATTAGCCCTGATAATCCGGATCGATTACATGCAATTGAAGCTTACGTCGACAGCGGTGCCATCGGCAATTATGTGGATCATGAAATGGTTTTGAGGATGAATCTAACTCTTTGTCCCAAGGCTGTAAAGGACGTCATTACTAGGGTGGATGGTACGGAGATTGCCTCCGGGCCAGTAACGCATACCACTCAAGAGGTGACGCTAGTAAGTCAAGATGGACACCATGAGAAGATCGTGTTCGATGTGATCAAGGCCCCTCAGTTTCAGATTATTCTAGGAATACCTTGGTTAGAGAAACACAATCCTCTGATCGATTGGCGAGCAAGAACGGTCCAGTTTCCAGAATGTGTCTCTACTTGTCACCCTCCACCTGGTGTTGCACTGGCAGCAATTTCTTCAGAGACTCCCCAGTTACCTCCCGAATACCTAGAATACCAAGATGTTTTCCGGAAGGATCAGGCTAACTCTCTACCTCCTCATAGGTCTTATGACTGCCAGATAGACCTGATACCTGGATCTACTCCTCCTTGTAGTAGAATTTATGCCCTCACCGAGCCTGAGAACCTTCACCTTCGACAATACCTGGATCAATACCTGGCAAATGGGTTTATTCGTCCTTCCAAGTCCCCTGCTTCTTCAGCTTTGTTCTTCGTTCCAAAAAAGGAAGGAGACCTTAGAACTTGTATAGATTATCGCTCCCTGAACCAGATCACCGTTAAGAATAGATATCCGTTACCTTTGATCCCTGAACTCCTGGACCAAGTCAGAAAAGCATGCATATATACAAAGCTGGATCTTAGAGGAGCTTACCACTTGGTACGAGTAAAAGAGGGCGATGAATGGAAGACGGCCTTCCGCACCAAGTATGGACTATTTGAATATCAGGTCATGCCCTTCGGACTTTGCAATGCCCCGGCCGCCTTTCAATATTTTATGAACGATGTCCTCAGAGAGCTCATAGATGTGTGTGTTGTTGTTTACATTGACGACATCCTCGTTTATTCTTCATCGGAATCTGAACATCGGAAACACGTGAAAATGGTCCTCGAAAGATTGCGTCAACACAAACTTTTCGCTAAGTTGGAAAAATGTGTTTTCAACGTGACTGAAGTTGAATTCTTGGGATTCATATTATCGCCTGGCGGAGTGCGTATGGATTCAAAGAAGGTCGATGCAGTTCTCAAATGGCCATCACCATCCTCCGTAAAAGGTGTGCAAAGCATGTTAGGCTTCGCTAACTTTTACCGCAGGTTTATCCCCGAATTCTCTCGAATAGTCCAGCCCATCACTGCCTTGTTAAAGAAAAACAAACGTTTTGAATGGTCTACCGAGGCGGAACAAGCTTTCCAGGATTTGAAGACTAAATTTATCTCTGCACCAATCTTAAAACACCCTCGCCCCGAACTCCCCTACATCGTGGAAACTGATGCTTCAACCCTTGCCATGGGGGCAGTTCTATCACAAAAGGACCCGGTAACCAATCAGTTGCATCCCGTGGCATTTTGGTCCCGCAAATTCTCGCCTCCTGAAATCAATTACACGATTACTGACAAGGAACTTCTGGCTATCAAGTCTGCCTTTAAGGCTTGGCGGCATTATCTGCTGGGGGCCCGACACACCGTTACTGTGATTACGGATCACCGAAACCTGCAATATTTGAAAACCGCAAAAGCCCAATCCTCTAGACAACTCCGTTGGGCATTATTCTTTGCCGAGTTTGACTTCATAATTACCTATCGACCTGGTACAAAGAACGGTAAAGCTGATGCCCTTTCCCGGATGGGAGTGGAAGAACACTTGATCAACCCTAAACCTGTACCAATCATTCCCGAACAAAGAATTCTGGGTGTAATCGCCACAGAATCCATAGAGGAAGTTAAGGATAAGGCCAGGCAACTTGTAACTCCAGCAGACATACAGAATTGGCATCTGCAGGGAAAGGACTTTGCAGTAAAGGACAACTTATTGTATTTCCAAGAACGATTATACCTACCCAGCACAGATTTACAGAAAAAAGTAATCTCTTGTTATCACGATTCTTTAATGGAAGGACATCCCGGTATGGCCAAGACCTCAGAAAAGATCAAGCTCTACTTCTGGTGGCCGTCTTGGAAAAAAGATATCAGAGACTTTATAATGTCCTGTGGAGTATGCGCCCAAAACAAGAGTCAAAAGGAAAGACCAGCAGGCCTCTTACGCCCTATTGACATCCCACCTCGCCCTTGGCATACGCTTTCTATGGACTTCATCACCGATCTACCTCCATGCTCCGGATACAATACGATTCTAGTAATCGTGGACTTATTCTCCAAGATGGCGCATTTCATTCCGCTCAAAGGCTTGCCAACAGCAGCAACTCTGGCCCGAGAATTTCTCGAAAACATCGTCCGACTGCACTGTTTTCCTTCGGTTCTAATTTCGGATCGAGGTAGTCAATTTATTTCTCATTTTTGGCGAAGTTGCTGTCGGTCGGCTCAAATTGATGTGAGACTATCGACCAGTCACCACCCTCAGACCGACGGACAGACCGAGAGGACCAATCAAACTCTGGAACAGTATTTGCGCTGCATGCTGCGACAAACTGAAAAAACTTGGAAAGACATCCTTTGGATAGCCGAATATGCCTACAATAACTCTGTCCATTCGGGAACTGGGAAAACCCTGTTTTTTCTTTTGTACGGCAGTCACCCTCGAACCTCGGAGTTGGATCCCCTCCAAGATCTTGAAACACCAGCAGTAGACTACCTGCATTCTACAATCACCCAAGCCTTTAAGGAAGCTGTTTCTCACCTTCAAAGGGCTAAAGAACAATACAAGAAAGGAGCAGATCAACATCGGAAGGAAGCCCCTCAATATCAAGTAGGGGATCAAGTCTGGTTATCCACCAAATATCTACCTCTAAAAGGGCCACGCACATTCAACCCAAGATACCTTGGTCCCTATTCCATCAATACCATAGTAAACCCAGTAGCGGTCAAGTTGGACTTGCCCCCGCACATGAAGATACATCCGGTCTTCCACGTCTCTCTATTAAAACCCGTGCAACCTCAAACCCGACTAACTAAATCTCCAAAACCTATCCTAGTTGATGGAGAACTCGAGTTTGAAGTCAAAAGCATTCTGGACTCCAAGATCTCCAAATCTAAACTATTTTACCTAATTGACTGGAAAGGCTACGGCCCCCAAGAGAGATCCTGGGAACCTGCTGAATATGTCCACGCTCCTCGCCTACTCAAAAGATTTCACCGAACATTTCCTGACAAGCCAAAACCCCCGGAGAAGCCCGGTTTGGGAGGGGCCTTGAGGGGGGGTACTGTCATGATATCTGCTTCCAAAAGGTCAGGGTTTTCCCAACTCCCTTGGAAGCAGATCCATAACCCAGGTTCCGAGTGCCAACCAGTCCCAATTGGGACCTTTTGGACCCAGTCCTGGCGCCAGTGGCACCAGGCTCATAAATATGCCCAGTCCCAGCGCTGGAAGCGCCGGGCTCATAATGCTTGGGTGGACTTACCTGCAGCAGACCATGCTGCTTACTTGCCTGCCAGTTGAGCCTCTGATCCTCTTCTGTTTGGAACTACTTTTCCTGTTGGGTGGGGCAGGAGCCACTCCCTAGATTCAGAACACTGGAACTCTTCTGGAAAGCAGGAACTCTTTTCTTACCTAGGCGTGGCTGTGGAAGGAGACACCTAAGCACTACAGGAGGCTATTTAAACCACACCCGATGGATGAATCTTGCTTTGCGTTATTCTGCATCCTCTGCAGCAGAACGCTCATCGTGTCTTCTGCATCTGATCCTGGGCCTAAGGAAAAAGGCTTACCATCCTGAATCCAGTCTTCAGCAACACCTATAAAGACAAGAAAGAACAGGTTAGCATTACGGTCTTCAGTGACAGCTCTTCACTTACCTGGTCCATCGGCTGTCACCAACGCCTCGCGCTGCATTCCGGCATCTGAAAGACAAAGGCTTACCTACTCTTCGTGCGCTCCGGAGGTCTTCACACTGCATTCCGGCATCTGAAAGACAAAAGCTTACCAACTCTTCGCACGCTCCGGAGGCCTTCGGCGCTGCATCCCGCATCTGAAAGACAAAACAAGGTGCGTTTAAAGACATTGGGGAACTTTAATACTCACGTGCCATTACTCCTTTCCACATCTAACCCAGTGGGTATTCCGGCACCCTGCAGCCGCTCCGAACTTGTACCTGCAAAATAAAAAGACAGTTAGAGCGCATCGTGAAGCAGGCAACAAGCGCTTACTTACGTGCTTCCAGGCGCTTCTATTCATCACACGGGCTCCATCTTCAACTCACTTCAGCCCGTCATCCGCCATCGTCGGAACCCTGCAAAACAAGAAACATCATTACTAAAGACTTTAAAGACATTAGAATTACTCGAAACTTACCGTTCGTGCAGTAAACGACGCACAGCAGTCCTCTGAAGTCAAGAGGCCTGCTCCCCTTATCCAGTGAAGAAACTGGTTACAGCACCCTGCCCCGAGGCAGATGGAGAGCACGGCGTTCACTTACCTAAGGTGAGAGCGTTAACCTTTGGGGTTCTACAGGAGAAGAGAAAGGGAAGAAGAGAGAGACATTCAATAACCCAGTTCCTTAATCCCATATTTTCTATCTGCAGACATCTTACCCTTCAAGTCAGACATACAGTGCGCAGAGGTCCAGCCCAAAGAGCCAGCCGTGTGTTACACATCACCTTTGCAGATACGGTATACGCCCAGTCAAGACCGGCGCCTCTACGGGAATCAGGTGAGCGTTACATTCGGAGCTTTAGAGAAGCTGAAGGGTGCTGGAATACCCACTGGATTCGGCGTGGGAAGGAGTAATGGCACGTGAGTAATAAAGTTGCCCAATGTCTTTAAACGCACCTTCTTTTGTCTTTCAGATGCGGGATGCAGCGCCGAAGGCCTCCGGAGCGTGCGAAGAACTGGTAAGCTTTTGTCTTTTAGATGCCGGAATGCAGTGCGAAGACCTCCGGAGCATGCGAAGAGTAGGTAAGCCTTTGTCTTTCAGATGCCGGAATGCAGCGCGAGGCGTTGGTGACTGCCGATGGACTAGGTAAGAGATGCGCTGCCACTGAAGACCGTAGTGCTAACCTGTTCTTTCTTTGTCTTTACAGGTGCTGCTGAAGACTGGATTCCAGGATGGTAAGCCTTTGTTCCCTTAGGCCCAGGATCAGAAGCAGAAGACACGATGAGCGTTCTGCTGCAGAGAATGCAGAATAACGCAAAGCAAGATTCATCCATCGGGTGTGGTTTAAATAGCCTCCTGTAGTGCTTAGGTGTCTCCTTCCACAGCCTCGCCTAGGTGAGAAAAGAGTTCCTGCTTTCCAGAAGAGTTCCAGTGTTCTGAACCTAGGGAGTGGCTCCTGCCCCACCCAACAGGAAAAGTAGTCCCAAACAGAAGAGGATCAGGGGCTCAACTGGCAGGTAAGTAAGCAGCATGGTCTGCTGCAGGTAAATCCACCCAAGCATTATGAGCCCGGCGCTTCCAGCGCTGGGACTGGGCATCTTTATTAGCCTGGTGCCACTGGCGCCAGGACAGGGTCCAAAAGGTCCGAATTGGGACTGGCTGGCGCTCGGAACCAGGGTTATGGGTCTGCTTCCAAGGGAGTCGGGCAAGTCCTGATCTTTTGGAAGCAGAGATCATGACACCACCTGCGACCACTACCCAACCAACGTTCGACTTCTTTAGTCCAATATCACCCGACCAATTTCTCAAACTTCTCTCCGCCTGCAAACTATCCGGCTCTCTGCTAGACCCTTGCCCGGCCACAACCCTCAAAGAAATGTTCACTTCCACCTGTGCAGGAGAACACGCAAGAACCATCATAAATGACTCCCTTTCCTCAGGAATTTTTCCTGACATATTCAAAACGGTTCATGTCAAACCTCTAATAAAAAAACCTTCCCTCAACCCTCTCGAGCCCAAAAACTACCACCCCATCTCAAACACCAGGTTCCTTGCCAAACTCATCGACTGAACCACCTACTCCCAACTAAATGACTTTGTCGAAGCCAACAATCTGCTAGACCACGCTCAATCAGGTTTCAGAGCCCGACACAGAACTGAAACCACCATAACCTCAATCTGGGATGACCTAAAAAAAACGGCAGACTCCGCGGGATGCACCACATTAATCCTTCTTGACCTATCCGCTGCCCTCGACACAATCAATCACTCCATCCTCCTTGACCGTCTCCACTCTCTAGGAATTCGCGGAACCGCTCTCAAATGGATAGCATTCTTCCTCAAAAATTGGAACCAAATAACCCTACTCACCACCTATTCTTCCCAAGCCTGACCAGTCGACACGGGAGTTCCACAAGGAGCATGCCTATCAGCCCTCCTGTTCAATCTCTACATGGCCACCCTCCCATAAATAATTTGTTCACAAAACATCCTGTGCTACAACTACGCTGATGACACTCAACTAATTCTAAAACTCCTGAACTCAAAACTCAACTGCCGACCTGACCTCGCTTCCTGCCTCCTCGACATAGAGCTCTGGATGACCACAAACCACCTCTTGCTAAACCCATCAAAAACCGAAATCATGGTTTGTGGCAACACCAAACTTCTTCCACACCCACTACCCTGGCCATCTGCCATGGGCAACTCTCCGACTCCCTCTAATTCGGTAAAAAACCTTGGATGCACCCTAGACTCTGACCAATCACTCTCGCGCCAAGTCAACAACGTCTCAAAGTCCTGCCACTACCACCTTAAAACTCTTAGGCACATTTTTCCATACCTCTCCTTTCCCAACAGACTCTCTGCGGTGCAATCAATTGTTATATCAAGACTGGACTACGCTAACCCCCTCTACCTCGGAGTTCACGCATACCAACTGACTAAATTAAAAAGAGCACAAAACACTGCAGCCAAACTGTTACTAGTGCTCGGCCTGAGAGACCACCTCTCCCCAGCCCTCAAAACTCTGCACTGGCTTCCGGTTGCCCGAAGGGTGACCTTCAAAACCTTATGCATTTCTCACCGAACACTGCATAAAACCAGACTTCAATATCTTCAAGACAAACTAAAACCCTATCAACCTGCATGTACTCTAAGATCAAGCTCAGCCGGCCTCCTAGTCATACCAAAAACAAACTAAGTCAGGTTAGGCGGATCATCATTCTCAGCCTTGGCCCCCACGCTGTGGAACACACTCCCTCCCCACATCCGACTCACTGAAGACCTCATGCCTTTCCGCAAATTACTGAAAACTTGGCTCTTCCTCTAAAACCGACCCGAACTCAAACTTACTCAAACTGGATAACAGCATCTCAATGACTTTACCAAACGTTAGATCATAAATAGCAATGCAGCATCAGGATCCGAGCGAGAAATCGGAAACTAATAACCTCTATTGGTTAGCAAAAAAGGACAAACAGATTAGAATGAGTACAAAGGATCAAACCTGCGAAGTAGATAAAAAGAATAAGTTGTACGAGAGCAGTAAAGTGGCTGAAATTAAGGAAATTGACAAAATAAATGTAATGAACAAAAGGATCAATGTGGACGCGAGGAATAAAGTGGATAACAACAATTCAACTAACCCAAACTGCTAGATCTTAAATAACAATAAAACAAATAACAATGCAACATCAAGATCCAAGCGAGAAATAGACAACTAATAACCTCTAATGTAAACTAAAAGGACAAATAGAATAGAATGAGTAAAGTAGATCAAAGCTGTGAAGTGGAAAGAAAATGTACGAAAGCAGTAAAGCGGTTGAAATTAATGAGATGTTGAAATGACTGCAATGGACGAAAGGGATAAAATGGACGAAAGGAATAAAGTGAAGAGGATGGAAAGATGAATACAAGAGACGGATGAGTGCACAGAAAGATGGCATGGAATGTATGTGTGCATGGTATATTGGAAAGTACAGAATAGAAGATTCTAGTTCATGAGACGGGTGTAGTGCATGGGACAGATGGAGAGCACAGAACGGATCGAGTGCGTACGACAAGTGACATTGGCTGAACTGATAATGCAGGATGAATGAATGAAGCGAGTGGAGCGGATGAAGTCGGTGGTGTGGATGAAACGCGCAGAGCGATGAGTGCGTTGAGCGGATGAGTGTGTAGAACAGATGAATCTGTAGAGCGGATGAATGCATAGAGGGGACGAGTGCATAGAACGGATGAGTGCGTAGAGAGGATGTGTGCGTAGAGCGGAAGTGTGCGTAGAGCGGATGAGTGCGTCGAGCGGATGAGTGCGTAGAGCAGATGAGTGCATAGAATGAATGAGGGCATGGTGCGGATGTAGGTTGTGATACGGTTATAGGGCATGAGTGGATAATAGAGTGGAGCAGATGTAGGGTGTTGAGCAGATGTAGGGCGTGATGGTGTTTAGCAGATGTAGGATGTTGAGCGGATGTAGAGTATGGTGCAGGTGCGGAGCGGGTGTAGAGTGTGGAGCGGGAGTAGAGTGCCTAGAGAAGAGCAGGTGCTAAGTGCAGAACGAGGAGCAGGTGTAGAGTGCGGAGCGGGTGTAGAGTGCAGAGCAAAACGGGTGATGTATGTGGATGGAACAGGTGATGTATGTGGATGGAACGGGTGATGTATGTGGATGGAACGGGTGAAGTGGTTGGAAGGAACAGGTGTAGTAAGTGGAAGAAACGGGTGAAGTGGGTGGTAGGAATGGAGGATGGATCTGGAAGAACGGTGATGTATATAGACGAGACGGGTAAAGTATGTGGATGGAACAGATGATGTGGATTGATCAAGTGAAAATTGTGGTTGGAACGGAGGAAATATGGGGTTGGAACGGGCGAAGTATGTCAGTGAAAAGGATGAACTGGGTGGAACGGATGAACTGGGTGGAACGGATGAACTGGGTGGGACGGATGAGCTGGGTGGAACAGATGAACTGGGTGGAACAGATGAACTGGGTGGAATGGATGAACTGAGTGGAACTGATGAACTGGGTGGAAGGGATGAAGTATGTGGATGGAACGGATTAAGTATATGGATGGAACGGGTGAAGTATGTGGATGGAACAGGTGAACTATGTTGATGGAACGGATGAATGGGTGTAGAATGGGTGAAGTGGGTGAAACAGGTGAAATGGTAGAACGGATGAAGTAGGTGGATGAACGGGTGATGTATTGAAACCAGTGAAGTGGGTGGAACCGGTGAAGTGGGTGGAACGGGTGAAGTGGATAGAACGTGTGAAATGGGTGGAACCAGTGAAGTGGATGGAACGTGTGAAGATGACGTATGTGAATGATGATGCATGGAGAAAGGATAACGTGGGTATAACGAATTAAAGGAGCAGTGCATAAAATGGTTGGAGTGCATAAAATGGTTGGATTACATAAATTAGCTTGGAGTGCATGGAACGGATTGGAATGCAAGGAACGGATTAGAGTGCATGGAATGTATTGGAGCGCATGGAACGGATTGGAATGCATGGAATGGATTGGAGTGCATGGAATGGATTGGAGTGAATTGGAACGGATTGGAGTGCATGGAATGGATTGAAGTGCATGGAACGGATTGGAGTGCATTGAACGTATTGGAGTGCATGGAACGGATTGGAGTGCATGGAACAGAGTGGAGTGCATGGAACGGAGTGACTTACATCGAACAGGTTGGAGTGCATTGAAAGGAAAGGTTTTGAGTGATTGAAACGGTCGTAATGCATGAAACAGTCAGATTACATGAAACGGATGGAGTACATGGAACTATTGGAGTGGGCTCGATCTCAAGCACCTAAGGTAAATCACCATATCACATCTCCACGCTTACTCTCTTCTTTACACCACCACTCAACTAGAACACAGCGATACTATGACACCATTCGGTATAGCTGTTCTCATACCATCATTTGCCTCATACTACCCATCACCCTAACTAAACACTGCTGGTTACACACCCTCCAGCCTAGGCATTCTCCTCAGGCCTAACCCAGCCAGAATCGGTCTGGACAAAACCTGCCAGAACGAACACATACTCTTGATCTATCAACCACCACACCTACCGCTAAGAAGCAGCTAATACACGAATGCCACACCAGCTGCACACATATCCGGTGCTCACACGCACCTTTGACTCTCTCTATTCTCTCTACTGACTTGAACTTCGGTTCCCGAGGGCGTTCAACTTACCAGCGCCTTGAGACCATACCAGTGGTACATAAGACGCTATATAAATGCAAAGTAACATAACATAACATAGAACCGCTTGGACCCCTCCTCACTCCACACAACATCCACATCCACCAATATGCTGCTGACACAGTGCTGCCTAAAGATATTCTCCTTCTTGGCCTGCCTTACATTGATCCAGCCGTGAATGTCCCATGCTTACTCGAAGCTCAACCCCTCTAAGGCTGAGCTCCTACTGCGGACCAACAACAATGCACGCCCTGACATCCAGACCTGCTATGAGGTTCGAGAGCTTCACAACCCAGCTGGCCACCTGAGCCCAGTCCCTTCGGTTCAACATTGAAAGATACCTCTCCTTCAAACAGCATTCATCAAGTACGACACAAACTGATTGGTGTCAACTTTCTCACCTGCAGAAAATCAAGTTGTTAATCCCAGAAGACAACTTCTGATCTGCTGTCCAAGCCTTGGTAGTTTTCCACTCTGATGGTAGAATTGCTCTTTTGGAAGGCCTTCTGATGACTACCCTAGCCCCCTGAGAGGTGTCCTGCATACTGCAGAACGACTCAAAGGACTCCACAAATTCAACCACATCTCCCCGACCATTTTCAAACTCCACTGGTTCCCGCAGCAAGCCTGTATCATCTTCAAACCCTGCCTCAAAAGCTACAAGGCTGTCACCCTGAAGTCCCCGAGCTACCTCAGCATCACCTGTGGCCTACCACCGCTCAGAACTAAGGACATATGCAGGCTTGAACTCTGCAGGTGCAGGAAGGAAAGAACCCGAAGACGTGCTTTCCCTACCTACTGCCCAAGACTCTGGAACCTCTCCATCAGTATCAGACTCACCCCTCACTTCTACAGTTTAAGAAGGAGCTCTAAACCCTCCTCTTCAACTAATGGCTCCTTCCTAACACCTAGGTTTACATGCTTTCCACTCCCCACCATACTTGGGACTGGGTGATATGCTCCCCGCTGTTACCTCCCCTTGTTGCTTGTTGCTCTTTTGCAGCCAAATTGCCTGCCCACACCCTTCCGTGTTGTATGCTCTCTGCTTCATTGGTGCTCTGCTTCCATCACCATGTTCTTTCCCCTATGATTGTAAAGCACCCCATTGCTTCCTGGAGCTAGTTCTGTACTCAATAACAAAACATTTTTTTTGTATTAAAATATTTTCCATGTGGATTTCTTTGAACAATGCCCAAAATACTCCATCATGATTGTATTATTTAACCATATAATTCAGTGCTTATAAAAGTTTTTTTCAATTGTATCATTTCGTCCTATTTACTTAGATTGGTAGATTGTCCTGCACTGGTCTCATCAACCGTGTTGGGCACTGTGACTAACAGTTGTTGAATGTAGTCATCTGTAAAAGATAAACACCTTTCACCTGCCACCTTTTTGTAGCGTAAGGAAATTCTCAGAAACATGAAACAAAAACAAGTGTAATGTTTGAGAATCAGCAAAAAAACACAACTAATTCAATAACCCTCTCAACCAAAGGCTGCTCTCACATCCTATTTGATTTGTATTTGTTTTAGGTTTCTTTTCATAATCCAACTGGTTTATATACCTGGCGTTGCACACGATTTCATGTTCTAATAGGTACTATTTGTTAGAAATACCTTAAGGTAGCTTTACGCTTTTTGGAAAAACTCCATAAGAAATGTGAAAAGAAAGATTCAGTCCATTTTTTATTATTTAATATTTTAAAATGTTTCCTTATAAAGACTACACAACGCTATGTTTTGTTCTTCTTAAAAAGTCATTCTTAAACATATAAATGTATGTGAGAACAACATGGAGATTCCTGAGCAGCAGGATGGGTGACATGAGGCTGATGGTGCCAGCAACTATGGACCTAACGTTTAATATTAGCAACGTACATATTCATTGTAAGGCTTGTGTATAAACAACATTTGTTGTTTTTCCAGTTAGAGTAAAGATACATTGATTCAGGGAACCCACTTTAGAACATGTGACATATAACTGCCTGTGGGAGAAACATGGAAATTACAAGTTTATACCAGTGCACTTGATTGACTGGCCCTGTGTCTTGTTGATAGTGATACCGAATGCCGGTCTGACTGGGAACTGTAGGCACTTGTAACTGAATGGCATGTCTGTCGGAATGAGTGGAATGTAGCGGATGAATACATCTTCTACATTTCCATTTCCGGTCAACACTCAATTACGGTGGGCAAACATTGTGCCATTACATAGCCCAGGTGGGTCGGGATTGCGAAGCGGAATGATGGGTGACCCAACTTTCTGTCGAAGGTGATGTGGTGGCATTCCTGGGGGAGTCGAGTGAGTTGAGGAATTCTGTTGGATAGTTTATGGCTTTGTCGGCATCCACCACCATATTGATTGAGTTGTACTCAGTAACTGTGCCCGGAAGCATATCCTGAATATGATAATTCATTTGGAATTGAAATTTGTAGAAAGTGTGATGAAACCTGTTGATGTGTCTGAATGAGTAGATGCTTTGGCTAATGTCAGGCTGTTCTTAGGAATTACTGTGCATTGGACATGCTGTGATGGCCTATGCATCTGTCTTATTTTATGAAATGATGATTAATTTGGACTGTGTCTTTCTTTTAAAGTGTGAAGAGAGGAACAGGTGATGAAGGCCTGTCATTTTCTTTTTTATCATGATGACGAACGATAAAAATGTAAACGGTTATTTGACTTTCTTGTGTTCAAGCAAGTACAACCAATAAACATTAAAAAATAAAAAAAAATATTCATTTCATTGACAGAATAATTTTTAGCAGCAAGGATGTTTCGTTAACACAATCACACATGAAGTAACACCTCAGCACTGATTTGTAAACACCTCAGTACTATTCCTAAGAGAGTAACAGTAATGCCTGTCACACCCCTTTATATAGCAACAATTTGGAAACCCACGGAATGCTACCTGCCTTCACCTTTGCCTCTCAGGTCCATTACCCTCACATACGCCCTGCCTTCGCCTCCCATACGCATATGCCTTTCGCCTCTCATACGACTTTGCCTCCCACATGCCAACACTTCACCAAGCCACAAACCCACAAACAAACCATTTTTGAATTTTATATATATATAGATTAAAAAAAATCTGACTGACTGAAAGGCAGCTGCCAAATCCTACAGGACATATGTACGGGACTGATTCTAAAGTGGAAGATAAACCTTGGGCATTAAAACATACAAATAAAACACAATCTTCCACTAATACATATGTGTTAATCAACAATTAATTGATACTAGATGTACTTTTGATTATTACTAGCATATCTCTCTAATCTTGTGCAGAAACATTTGATTACCTCGTCCAACATGATGGCGTATTTGGGGCAATAGGTTGTCTAGAGAAATCCATATGAAACATCTTTTTTTAATTTCTATTTGTTTTGTTATGAATGTGTATGCATTTGCCTTGCATTGTGATTTAACACTCAAGTGGTACATGGAAAAAGAATTGGGATCAAAATTATAATTAATCTTAAAAAAATTTGATTATAACATTGCTCAAGTTGCTTTTTTAAAAAAAAGAACGTTCAATAGATTATACATTATATTAATAATCAAGCTCACATCCAGTATCAATTAATTGTTGATCAACACAGATGCATTTGTGGAAGGTTGGGTTTTATTTGAATGCTTAAATGCCCATGGTTTTCCTTCCACTTTGTAATCCTGCCCTTGTAATTGTGTTATTGAAACTCCCTGCACCGAAGTGTTTGCAATGGTGGCAATCAGCTGCTGCACAAAATGCAATTGATGAACACTGGGGTTGATCGGCACTGCAAAGCAAACAGTTTTGATTCTGATAGCCATGGTAAGAAGACTTCCATTCACCATGTTCACTTCATTGCTTTCTAGCTAGGGTAGGTGTGTGGTATATAATCCCATACATATTTACATACCAGTTAGTACTTGGCAATGCCAGACCCTGCATCCTACCTACAACCCCCTCTGTGCATCTGCTATGTACAGTGCTCCTTTGCTTCCCATATGGGTTTGTTCTTTATAAATCCCAAGCATACATGTATTTGAAATGGCCATGGGAACCCAACATTTGCATTGTATTGCCCTCAGGTGGCCATGCACTGACATCATATGACAGTTTTGGATTAAAAATCAATGTACTTGTATTATTTGGCAGGAATTGCCATTGGTCAAGTTTTGGCACCAAATGCTAAGAACGTGCATGATAGTCTGGGTATTACCATAAAATGCTTAGTACTCACATATCATGGCAGATATTGCTATATCAAATGGGCAGATTCTCATATAATGCTAGGTTATTTGTGAATGTTATGCTTTTTGAAGGCCTTACATAAAAAATAATTATTTATTTCGTTCGGCCCTCAAAAAGCCGAAAAAAGACACGGCTTAAGGTGTTTTTTAAAATTTTTATTTGGGGGTGTTCACCCCCGAATCCCCTTTTCCTCCTTGCTCTCCCGCTCCCCCACCACACACGCACAAACATACAGCCAGTTTCATTTCCGCCTGCCCCTCCCCCATCTCAAGCTTTCCTTTTCACACACACATGGACCGACACGGACCATCATTCACCTGACACTCCTGCGACGACTCTGTGTCTCGCCGTGCCTCTCAGCCCCTTGGCCCACTCATGTGCATCGCAGGGGCTGATAGTTCGATTTAGAAAGACTGCGCTGTTCGGTCACAGAGCTGTCTTTCTTAATCAATCTTGTTTTTCAGCAAAAATAAAACGACTGTTTCACTTAATACTACATACTAAGCTATGTATTGCCTTCCAAAAGCCGGTACTCGCATCATATGCCGTCGATTCCTCTAAAACAAAATCCAGGTACTCACATAGTCTCCTAGGGATAATGTAGAGGTATTCGCATGGAAGTACCACTGACTTGCCACTTACAATCTCTGTAGCTTTTCATGCCTAAGGTAAAGGTATCCATTTGGAGGAGAGATGTGGGATATCGGATGCATACTTGTAGAAAATGGTTGTCACTGCTTGGTTGAGGATCCCATGTAGAGGCCCCTTTGTACTGTGCAAATGCATAGTCGGATACCTTTGTTTTATACCGTGGCCCTCAGATTGATCCTAAAGCGTCACTCCTTCTGTTCCCTCTCACCTATTTTCCCCTCCTTTTTTTCTTCCCCATTGAAGCAGTCACATGATGGTATTAAGCAAAGAAGATAAAAACATACATGCCTACGTTTCCAGAAAATGCCTGCCATATGATACCTTTACATAGGTCTTTGCTGGCAGTGCATTGCAAAGCTTCATCATCTTTACATCATGCTGTATCATCTATAAGGCTGCCAAGGAAAAACTACACCTAACCTAAAGAAACGTGTTCTATCAGGAGGCCATTCTAATACAAGAAACAGTGGCATTGCCATACTGCAAATCAAAAGGTGCAAACAAAGAAAAGACTACTAGGTGATATGTCTTTTCCAGCCACGGCCCAAGGACCTGAAACAGCATTCCGCTCCAACCCATGCTCAAGGCTTGTGCCCACAATATTCCAATTCTGAACGATTTGAAGAGCCATTTCTTCAGGGAATGCCTAATCAAGCCACACTAACATCCAACCATACTTGAACTCAACCATCAAGTGCTCACCAACACCTGCTTCCTCTTTTCCTTGTCCCTCACCCTTCTTTTGACCTCTTTCCTCCCCTGGTTCTTCTACATGTTATAATAGGTTCCTCATTTGTACAATTCTTCATTGTTATACATTTACGTATGTGCTGTATAAAACAGAATAGATATTTGAACATATTAACCTTTTTGATGATTTAATGATCAAAGACCATCTTGCATGAGCTATTAAAATAGGGCCACTTGAAGCTTATTTATAAACCAAAGCAAGGTTTTTTAAGGAAGCTTTAATTTCTACATGAAGTCGTTTAATTCAAATGAAAAATGTGTCTCTCGCAGCAAATTTGTACTGCACCCCAAATGAAAATCAAGTAGGTCTACAAAATGGAGTCTTTTCCGGTCGGCATGAATGAAGTGATCTGCCCCCCACAAGCATCATTCGCGAATTCCCGTAAAATCATGAACGACTACAGCAAAATTGCAACAGCAAAGGGGAAAAAAACCTTCTGAAAGGTGCAACTGGTGAACTATTACAGTGAACATTCAGCACAGTGGCATGCATGTAGATGACGAAGACACTTTCCTTAGTTACTAGTTGTAACAATTCTAACCTAATGACATGCATGCGTCTGCTTTCACTAACATCCTTGTGGCCTGTAACCTGCATATAATGATATGTGCACGACAACCAAGGGGTATGCTGAAGAAACACACTAGAGGTCTTCCAGTAATGCTATTGTGGGCAGCTGCCTACAGCATGCATAGCAACCATGGCTGTTTGGGAGCCACTGTTGAAGGTTACTATTAAGCGCTGCTGTTGAATCCTTTCCTAGGGAGGATCTTTACGGTACAGAAATGTGGCGCAAGCCCTCCCACTTTTTATGTCTGCTTAGAAATAGCCCTATCACTGACCTTTCCATGCCAGTTATAGAAGGAGTCTTCTACCAATCAGCTGCTCTGTGAAGCATAGTGGACCTGTGATTGGTCTACTTCATCTTGGCTTGGTTCCGCCTGCATTTGCAGTTCCTCATCCAGCCCCCGCAGCATTGGAATGTTAAAGGACTGCTGGCCTGTTGGTAGCTGCGTTTATAGAACTTCGGGGCTTTTACATTTGCAAGTGTACAATCAAGAGACACCAGGCAACACAGGAGGAGGAGTTTGTAGTGCTTCACTTGTGTTCATTTTGGATAGTCCAAGATGCCCAACATACAAGCGCCCACCAAGTTAACAAAGTCACGCAGTTTCCTGGTTGCCACCTGGGAGCATGAACAAACGCAACTGAAAAGTAACATCAGCTAGTAGTACATAGCTGGGGTGGTTCAATCCACATAAAGCAGTGCAGGCCTCCTGAGGTCAGTGCCTAATAACCCACAGAGCTTCCGCCCTCTGTGCTCCTTCTCATTTTCCCCTTTCACCACCACTGCAGCTTTCACTCATCTGTTCATTCCTTCCCCCAGAGCTGCTCCTTCAACCCAGCACTTCATAGTCCCCGTGTGACCCTGTGCACGCCCATTTCCCACGTGCCTTCCCCTCCATGGAATCCATAACATCAAATAGTTCATTATCGACCCAGATACAAATGGGCACTTCACTGTCTTGGCATGCCAAACACCTGCACCCTCTCTGTTCCTTCTCGTGTCATTCTCTATTGTTCTTACTTACCCCCTACTCTTTCCTATCATATTACCTTCACTCCATGATCATTCCCCCACCCCTTCCCTGGCATAATACAATCCTCCACTATCTGCCCTTTTAGATCCCATGCTCTTTGGAGGTGCCAGAACACTCAAGAGTTCATTATCTGACCAGTTTACAGATACCTTTTCAGCGTCCTTGTATACCCTTTGCTTTGCTCACCCAAGTGTTAAATTCCCTCTACCTTAGAGCCCTCCAGCTCTTTTGCTATATTTTGGGGCTTTGAACTTTTCATTTTCATTTTCAATGTGTTTTACTTTTATGTTCTTTGGTTATGGAGTTTTAAAACTCCATAGCATCATCTTGTTCTGTGTGTTACACAGCACCTTCAGTGCAGTGGCACAGGGATGTCTTTCAGACTTCCCAAGGTTGAAATACCTTCTCTGGGACTGACTACTGTCTCCCAGAGCATGTCAAGTTAAATTGACTTTACTAGTCTCTTTAAATTTACAGACCCAGCACACACTATCTTCCTATAGAGTGCTGGAGTGGTTGGCTAGCTTCCCTGAGTCAAAAAACTCATCTAACTGTCAAATGTTACCCTTTCCTACTTTAAATGGCTGGTGGCAGTGGTTTAGATCAAACTACCATGATTTTTCCTGACTGCTAACAACGGT
The DNA here is from genome assembly GCF_040938575.1 of Ambystoma mexicanum. Classification (NCBI taxonomy): domain Eukaryota; kingdom Metazoa; phylum Chordata; class Amphibia; order Caudata; family Ambystomatidae; genus Ambystoma; species Ambystoma mexicanum. Next base: position 657,570,642 of record NC_090924.1, read on the forward strand.
AGCTAAAAATCGGGTCAGCCATGTTTTCCAATATGGCGCCCAAGACCTATCTGTAAAAACAGACTTCGGTCAACTTTTTTCGCCATTTCTTTTAGGAAAGGTCCTTCTTGTGTTTGTCTCTGCACGCCAAACCAGGTTTTGTCCCTTTGTTCATTGGCCTTTGGCGGGCTTCAGTGCTGAAGCCCTCCTCTGGCGCCTGAGTGTCTGGGATGGACAGGATGTGAGGAGGTGCCCGAAACTCCCTGTGCTTAGTCTCCTAGGAGACATGAATGCACTCTGGTGTGATTGGCCGGATGGCTTTCCGGCAAGGACAGACACTCTGCTGCGTGAGTGACAGCCAGGCTGGAATGAATGGGGGAAAACTATTTAAAAGCAGGTGTCTGGGACTTGGAAAACAGAGTCTACCACTGGAACGAAAGAACCGAAGACGAGCTGAAGGAAGAGGACTGCTGCAACTCCTGGACGACCAGTGAAGCCCTGCTGCAGGTCCAAATTTCCTGAAACTCATTCGACAAGAAGCCCTTCAAGGTTAACTTCTTCCCTTGAGTATGGTGGGAACAACCAACTCGCAAGCCACCTGGACACTGTCCCCATCCTGGTCGAATTTTCTTCAGAGTGCTTTTGAAAACCAGATAGCTAGGGGGAAGGAAATCAGCTCTTGGACTTTAAGATACTCACACCTTAAATCGACATTTTGCCAAGCTTGTGGCCTCATCCCTGGGCACTACCAGGAACAACTGCCTCAGCTACCGCTCTTCTTCACTTTAAAGGTACTGGGCAAACGCGGTCCGGAAATCTTTTCGGCCACAGTTTGTGAAACTTTCCCGACTTTGAAGGCTTGTCCTTCCCTAAACATTTGTTTAACTTTTCGCCTGACCAAATTCTTCTAAGATCTGTGGCAAAGACTTAACTGTTTACTACCAGAACTGTGCTATCCTATACAAAGACTCTGAACCATTTACCTTGGCCCAGGCATATGAAATTAATTGCTGGTTGTAGTTTACTGAAACCCTTTGCCCTGCCTATGCAAGTATTTGTGCTGTTGATTCCTATAACTTTGTCTTTTTACCCCTTTTAAAAGTATCTGAAGTGCCATTTTGCTCCCCTCTTCAGGGGAGCTGAACTTGTTCAGTAACTTATTTGGTTGTGTATTTGTGGTTTGTTAGTAAATGCTATTGAGCTGCTCTTGCTAGTGTAATGTTTTCAAACTAACTGTGTAAATAATTGTATTTTCTTTTACCAAGGAACCTTGAGTAAGTGTTTGTTTGAATCACTGTATTTGTTGGTCCTATGTGTAACTTGTTCTACTGCTCACTCAACTCTTGCGATAAGTCTGGCTGCTCAGCCACTGCTACCACATTACTGTGTAGTACAGTCTTGTACCAAAGAAGAAATTGTACTGACATTTGTAGTCTTAATTGCATGTAGTGTTCCCCAAGGGTTCTGCATGTGATTCTGCCTAACAAGCATTCACACCCCACAAATGCCCTCCATTCTGCTTGAACTCACATGACTCCCTGTGCCTACTCTCAAACCCAAAGGTATTTGCGTTGTTCAGAAGTCCTTGGTTGCACCATTGCTCTGAAAACTGCCCCCATTGTACCTAACACCAATTAATATTATTATAATTGTTATTATTGTTATTTATTGAGCACGGACCTACCGTCAAGAATCAACGGAGCGCTTTAAAGAGGTATACAACAATAAAGATACACAACGGAGTGCTTTACATCGGTATACAACAGTACAGAGCACTTTACAGAGGGAACAACAGAACAGACGTGCAGCAGGGGATAGGATACAGAGGGGTGCAGAGGAGGGGTGCAGCTGTACAGGGTGACAGGGAGGAGGGGGCGTACAGCGTCTATCCAGTCAGGTGACGCTGGGGAAGACGTGATGGCCTAGTCACCTTTTTCAGTATTCCCCTGCCACCAGTTTGCCTTCCCACCACCTCAGTGTTAATTGTGCGTCTCATTCTTTTCCCCACTGGCTGGGCAGGGCAGATTGGACATTCTAGAATACTTGGAGACGTGCCATAGGCAGGCACGAAATGTATTCTTCCTTTGTTGCATTAAGCCATTGTTCTTGGCCTGCTGATTGCTGGCACTTTTCCCACAGGTGCTAATACATTGTGAAAGGTCCAGGAGGTGAGGGGGGGTGGGCTTTCCCAGCAGGTAACAGCCTGTTGACCAGAAGAGATAGGGCTTTCGGAAAGTACGGGCTGGCAAGGTTGCCACCTGGCTATTAATGCCATTGGTATCCCTGATAAAAAGTCTGGGCTACTTGGCAACAGTGCGCATGCCAATTATCCTTAAAAAGTACAATCAAAGAGGGCCACCTGGGAACTAGTGAAGGTAGCTCATGGGTGATTCCCTTCATTCTTTCCATGGTTGCCAACCTGGGGTGCGCAGGGTGGAAGTGAAGCATAACTACAGTGCAGACCTAATGAGGGCAGGTAACAGATGCTTGGGGGATGATGGGTGAAGCACAGGGGTGTGTGTGATTCCGAGAAAGGGTATTTGGGTGGTGTGGCTGTCTGTGGAGGCTTTTGTCCAAAGAGAAGATGGCTTCCTGCAGGAGAGGTGCCAGACGCCTGCGTTGTGTGCAGACTTTCATTGTCCGATTTAGCCCCTGGTTGTGGTCAATTGATTGGTTTTTGCTTCTCTCATGGGTGCTAAATGTGTTGAAATATGGTTTAAAAGACGTATGCTTGTTTTACAGCTGTGGGGCATTTTATAAATCTTTTGCAGCTGGAGTGGGCGGGATAGAAAATATGTTTCCTTTTCATCATTTCAGATGTTAAACTAATGGATTCCTATTGAATCCTCCTGCATTTATTATGAGCTGAAAGCTGGCAGATTCCATAAGAATCCATTGAAAATACCAGTAGTAACGTGTAATTTGCAGGCTGGATTTACATCATTCTCAGGACGGAAAGTAAAATTAAGTAAAGACAATTTTACTCTTTCATTGTTTACTCCGTGTTTGAATGGCAAACAAATTCAGTAGACCCAATACACATAACTGCTAATGTTGCCAGTCTGTTGCTTGCAACTTCATGTATTGTTGTGATAATTACATTGAAAATAAAATTTCAAAAAACAAAATAAAGAATGACGGAGCGGAACCCCGCCGCCTACATGGAGGAAATCTACACTGAAACACTGTCCTACATACTACTTGAAATAGTAACATTTTATCACCAAGGTGCGTTCATTCACTCTACAAAGCTCTAGAAATCTAGGGCCGGACTACCCACAATGACAACGATTTGCGTCCTACAAACCCGACCACAGACATAGGATTACACCTGAATCAGCCCTGCAGAGGGTACTATTACATCCTCTTCCTATTCCATCCCAACACCTATCGGACTCAACGAAATAAGACTGAAACCTTACAGAATGTACTGTCTTTGGTTAACAAGGAATTATATGCAACCAATTATGTAAATAACTGCACAAATCTGTCACATCACAATACTATCAAAACAAGGGTCACACATATTCTGGTTACAACCAGGAACTGTATAACTAGCCTAGAGGAAGCCACTGTTTTGGCGAAACAAATGGCACGCGCTCTAAGAGGTACTGTTGGCTATTATTGGTTGCACCAAATTGCAACGTATACATATGATGTAATATTAGAAGTTAATGATTGCACCAGAAAGCAATTTATGAAAATTACACAATATTCATAAAGCAATTTATACAAATAAAAAACCCTTACAGTGAGACTAACAAGTAATTGCACGTTTGTTTGGATTGTAAAACCACAGGCATTGAGCGCACAAGTGTGAGGGGAATCATTTGTCCTTCATGTTAAAAACAAGCATTGACAAAGCCAATAGTTTTGGCTTATGTACATGTATTTGGACTTTGCCAGGCATGGCTAATAAATGCCTAGGTACTCACACCATTTTGCACCTGCTACCATCAATGGCCAGTTAATACCACTACGGCAGCGCCTGGCAAGAGCCTTTCCCCTTCCCTTCGCCAAATCCCACTGCCAATGCTTGATTTAAAATGGGCCCAACAGCAGTCATTTTATATGAAGTGCAAATTGCATGGAAAGCACCACAAAATGGAGTTCAAAACCAACGAGTAAAAAAGTTGAAATCACCTTAACACCTAGTTTTTGTGTTCAGTTTTTTAAAAAGCGTAAACGCTGCCTGCCGTTTACGCATAGCAGGCAACATTAACAAAGGATCTCCATGGAATCCGCCTGCTTTTACCCCATTGTTAAAACAGGAGGATTCCATTGGCATCCATTGGTTTTACGCTAGCCTGAAAACCTTACGCAGGCGTAAATCTAGAAAGAATGTGTAGGAGGAAGAGGAATGCATGATGGGAAGGTTCATTCCATTTTGGGACTCATTTTAAATCGCGGGGCACTGGAAATGTAGTCACGCAAGCAAGGCATACTGTTTGTCTGCCTCCCTTTTTGTTCTAGCCCATGCTCATGACCACAGAAGGTGGAGCAGGGGCACAGTGTGGCGTTAAGCTCTCTGGTGTGATTTTTCTCCTCCATCTTGTGTGAGCACTGCACTTTATACCTACATAAGATTTTCACGCAGGCGTAAAATGTATGGATTCCTGTGGGATCTGCCAAGAAATAGCACCTACTAAAGGGAAGGCGGATGCCATCAAACTCCATCACTAAGCGCTGCCTCCAACTCATAATTTAAGAGTAAAACTGAAGAGCAAAGGTGATTTATTCTCCTTTTACTCTTTAATTTTGCACTCCGTTGTGCAGAAATTTAAAATTGCTTGCAGGGATCCCAACAGAACGAGGTGCTGAAGTTTTGGGTCCACTTAATGCAATCAGCATTTGTTTTAAAATGCACTTCTTCGTGTGTCGACACATTTCATTAAAATCCCCTGCAGTATACACAATTTGGCAAACGCGGCTTACTCCAGGCTATGATTTGATTTGATTTGAATTTCTAAGGCGCCGTAGCCCACAGGCATCAGGGCGCCAAAAAGAACCCATCAAAGGTGGGAGAAGCCGAACAGACAGACAGGCCTAACCCAACCAGGGCTCATCAAACAGACTGGTCTTCAGCCCTTTCCTAAAGGTCAAGAGCTCCATCTCTGAGCCTAGTTCCTTTCATGTCTATGCTTTGCAATCTCAGGACTACAGCATGACCCCCGTACACGCTCACATAGCCAGGCCTGTTCCATTTGCCAATCCACGTTTAAGAATGTGACACACAGTTTGGGCTGAAATTGCATCGAATGTGGTACTCAGCTGCGATTTTGTGATGATGCAGCAGCGGGGGGGGGTCATCGGTTTTTGTTTTAATGGCATACTACTCACAATGTAACCTCAATATTTCAAGTTCACGAAGTGTTTATACTTTTTAAAAAGTTATGATATGATATGATATGATATGATATGGTATTTGTAACGCGCCTATACACAGGTGTTTCAAGGCGCGACGAGGCAGGGAGGGGAGGAACAAGGGGAGACAGACAACGATCCTACTAGGCCAGGTGTCATTCAGATCGCGCAAGTGCAGGGGTGGGGGAGGGGGAAAAGTGCAAGGGGAAGGGGAGGGGGGGAAGTGCAGTACAAGGTAAGTGGCGTAAAGTAATAAATAAATAGGGCCAGCTGGTGGCAAGTGCAAGGTAAGTGCAGAACAAGTGCTGAGGAAGGGGGGGCTGTAGGGATACAGAGACAGTCCCGCAGTGCAGAGGGGTTCCAGGGCATCAGTGCAAGTGGAGAGTGGTTGGGCCCAGGGCCGAGGCCGTTTAGAGAGGTCCAGTTGCAGGATCAGTGCAGTTTCAGTGAAGAATATTAGCTGTTCAGCAGGGGAGAGGGAGAGAGAAAGCAGAAGCAAAGAGGAAGGTTTTGAGGTGCTTCCGGAACCGGTGATGGTTCTCCTCGAGTTTCAGGGAGGCAGGAAGGCTGTTCCAGAGGGAGGCCCCTGCCGCGGAGAGAGATCTACCCCCAGCTCGTTGCTTCGAGAAGCGGCTGACCCTGAGGGAGTTGGAGGCGGATGAGCGAAGGGCTCGGGAAGGAAGATATTTGGGAAGAGAGAGTTGAAGGTATTTAGGACCCAGGCCCCAGAAGGCCTTGTGGACAATGCAGAGGATTTTGAACTTTATCCTCCCAGCCACTGGGAGCCAGTGTAGAGATTTCAGTCCTGGAGAGATACGATCCCTGGGCTTGAGGCCAAGGACAAGTCTCGCAGTTCTGTTCTGGATGAGTTGCAGAGGGCGGAGAGTGGAGGCAGGCAGATTAAGATAGAGGCTGTTACAGTAATCCAGCTTCGAGAGAACCAGGGCTCAGGAGACAGTGAGCTTCTGGGGGAAGGAGAGGAAGGGAAGAATACCTCTGAGGAGGTGCAGCTGGTAGTGTGACCTCTTGGCGACGTCAGAAATATGAGGAGAGAAGGAGAGTGTGGAGTCGAAGATGACCCCAAGGTTTTTTGTTCTCCCCTCTACAGATTTTGGGGGTAATTTCATAAACAATTTTAATTGCATGCGAGGGACATATGTGCTGCTGGGTCCCTGCTTACAGTTTTCAGATTCTACAAGCCAGTGTGGAACCTTGAAGACTAAAACCAGGCGAAATGGTACTCTTCTGGTTTACCCTCAGTAAATGCCACCTGCAAATGATGCTTCGCAGCCTGCATTTACCACTGGATTCCTATGGCATCAGCCTGCCTTGAGCAGGTGCTAAATGGAAGCGGATTCCATAAGACTTCACTTGTAATAAAACAAACAAGCATATACATCTCCACAAACTTACCTTCAAGGCAGAGGAGGTAAGTACGCTGCAGATCCGAACTCGGCTTTGCGCCCCTTCTCTGCGTTAAAAGAAAATGAAAATAGTGCAGAGAGGGCCCAGTGGTCAAAGTGAGCGGAACGGTTGGGAGCAGTGTGCCCCTACTTTTTTTTTTACTGTTAACAGTTCCACTACTTTTTGCAACCATTTTCTCCATTGCAGAACTGTTCTTTGTGAAGTTAAAGCACACTTCTCCATTTTACCACCAGATATCAGTTACAGCTACACTGAAATCTGTTTCAAGTTAATTGGCTGTCAACCAGCATTGCTGCAACCCTTGAAAAATGTTTTGCGCATTGCTCCCTTCCTGCCTACTCTGTCCTCCTCAGGGGCACAGTTCCACTACTTTTTTTGGTACGCTTCTACCACTGGCCATATAAAAAAGACTCTCATAGAGGAGGGAGTCAATAATTAGCATGTACTTCTAACATGCACTTCTATTCCACTCCATATTAGCCTAAAGCAGGAGAGCTCCTTTACATTGAAAATACAGACAACAATGATCTTCAAGAGTGAGATAAATGTATTATATCCGCCCACTAGTCTGAAATGACACGCAGCCCAGAAGATCACGTTGCTGTCAAGCCGTGCCGCAGACGCCGACAGGCACAGACAAGACCTTCTGATTTAGGCATCAGCTCCAATGATCGAGTGCCAGGGAGAGGACCCTCCGCGGCCTCCCGACGCTGTCACGAATCCTAATCAGAATTGAAGGAACAGCATCTTTGCCAATTTGCACCTCTCTGTGTATGTGTGTGTACACCGAGCAGCGCCACAAAAGAGCCGGCGTTTCCGTGAAATCGCTGATCTGGATTATCATGGGCGGCGATGCCCTTGGAAATGATAGCTCTGGTTAGCAGGTGGCGAGGAGCGTGCGCGGAATACGCGCGGCCACGTTGAATCTTTCATGTGGAGCCCGACCGCGATCATCGAGGATTAGTCGTCGCCCGTTTGAAAAGGTCACTCATGTAAGATCACAAGGCGCCTTCCACGCACAGCTCAGGCGAGCGCGGGAGCTGGGCATGCCGCAACTCTCGGCTGCATGCGACTCTGCGCTACACGACTCTGCCATTAGTACATGCTTCTTGGAAAAGCCCCGAGGACATTGACGCCGAGGCTGCTTGCTGCTTTGAACCATGTACAGGGTGGCAGCAGGGACAGCAAAGTGAATACATGTGTAAGATGAGGATTGGCCACTGAACAATGCACATATCTTTTTCATATTGAGTTTAAAGTGTTCGGACACATTCAAATGTTGTTTCGTCTTTGTTCTTGTTTCAATTACGCCATTAAGACATGTTAATGCTATGTGCAATTGTTTAATTCAGTTCTCTAACATTTAGACCTCTTGCTTTGGTGAAGGCCTTTTTTATGTTCTCCCATCCACCTTTTCCACTGCTAAAAACACTATGAAAGGGGCAGGCAGGATGGCACGGTCTGTATTGCTGCCGCTAATGTGTCATAACGTACAGTGTTCCCTTCATAAAAGGGTCCAATTTTCAGTGCATCAGGTTCAATTATGCTAAAAGTGATTAGAAACCGGCTGAAAGTTATGCTAGCCCTATAGAAGATTTTCTAGCTAATAAATCCCATTTGCCACAACGATGCACTAAGACTTTGATAATCTAGTGGCCTTTCCGAACATGTGGTAGGTTGCATGATTCGTTTGTGGCTTCCCTGCCACACCACAATAGCTCTAGTGGCAGGGTCCACATCTGATGCTGAAAGCATGCCATAATTCAAGACACCACCAAAGTATTACCTGGTGATCGCCAAGATCCGAGGCCATCACCTCAGAGAGTTTTTCGACTGAAGAAAATGAACATTTTGCCTGGATGCCTCCATCATCTGGAGATTTCCTGCCATGCGCTGGGTAACACTGAAATGTTACCCTGCCATGCGCTACTGACTCTGAAATGACCATGGCAAGATGCCACCAAAGCATTGCCCGGCGAGGAGACCTAAAAACCTATCTTAGACGCATCACAATGGAATAGATTTTGGAAGAAGATAACAGTGGACAACATAGACATCCAGAAATCCCCTCATCCTGCTGTCACCCTTAAAGTAATATGCATGGCAGGGTCAGAAACCACCATGTCATGCTTTGCACATCCACCTGCGCCTGTTCCCAACAGGTAATGGGCCCCCTTACTTACAGAAATGAAAAAAAGGAGTGAGATTATCATGAGATAAGATTATTCTGCCAAGGAAGGGTTTAATCAACAGAACATACTTAAGAACCTTGTTTCTGAGGCCCGGTCAACCCCTGACCCTCTCACTTGTGGCCTTCCAAAATCCAACAATGACAATATCAATAATCAGTACATTCTGTGGCCACCAAGTACAGACCACTGCAAAGCAACTAATAAAGACATTGGGCCTCATTACAAGTCAGCCGGTCTGGAAAAACTGCCACCACTGTTGTTTCCAGGTCTGACCTGGCGGAAATAACACCACCCGCCTGCAGACGGACATGGAAGCACCGGCTCCATGGGCATGGGGATTTACAGAATTCTGCCTCCAGAATTACTGGGTCACCGGGGTTGTAATGCCCCGGTGATTCCTACAATCACGGAGGCGGAATGGTATTACCGGTCCGGCGGCAGCCTGCCGGTTTTTCCGGGACTGCTACCACCGGACTCGTAATGAGGCCCATTGTCTCTAGCCAGTTGGCAGAAATAAACATGCTTAAATCAGCTTTATTTAATACCCGGTCTCTTAATAAGCATGCCCCTGATATTCATGATTAAATTACTGAAAACGACCTGGACTTACTGTTCTTGACTGAAACATGGATTCATGAGGCTAGTGGACCAATGACACCACTTGCCGTACAAGAAGTCTTTACCATCTACTGTGAGAATAGAGATCATGGACCAGGGGGTGGAGTGGCAATTATAGCTAAAAACTACATCAAACTACATACATCTCTGAGCCATTGCGACAGCTGCAAAATACTGCATCTAAAATTAACCCCCACTCCCCACATCTCTGTTACTTTCATGCTGGTCTACCGGCATGGATAGCTTCAACGATGAAATCACGCAACTATTAGCTGAATTTAAAGGAACACATTGTGCCACATTATTCCTTGGTGACCGTAACCGCTGGTGAGGAGGCACGATGGACAAAGAAGATATTATGCTTGAATCAGCTCTTAACAACATTGATCACAACATCCTAAACTCTGATCACACAAATACTAAAGGTAACATCCTTGATTGGATTGTGACAAGACATTTTAAAGTCCAAGTCAACAACCCCACCACTCCTTGAATTTAGACTGACCACTTCATGATACATTTTTCCGATTATCTCCAGGCCCTCCCCCAAATAATCCATCAAAGTTAGCCACCAACCGAAACTTAAAGAAAGTACGTGCATCTGACCTTCAGGACCGTGTCATGAAAATCATGTCCTCTACCTCTATGTCAGTCTCTCCTGACTTGCTTGTTGGGACTTTTAACACGAATTTTAATCTCCTTTTAGATAAACTCACCTCTCTCAAAACCAAGTCCGTTAGTAATAACCTAGGCCACCCAAAATGGTTCTCACAAGAGCTCCGATCATTTAAATCTGAGAAACTGCTGACAATAAAAGTGCATGGAAATTAATTGAGATAACCTACAAAAACATGATCATTACCACCAAAAGAAACATATTCAATGAACAAATTGAGGATGCTAACAATAAACCTAAAAAACATTTTGAAGTGTTAAAACGTCTTGAGAAACCTAAAGCGCAATTAATGACATTTGCTCCCACTAACACGGATTGATCCAAAATCCAGCTAGCCTTTGAGAAAAAAATATCTGAATCAAGGGACAAAATAAAAGATCAGATTGGCAGTAAAATAAGCTTACATGATCCCCCATTTCATAATATTAGTCCCCCCACTCCCACTTACCCCCAAGATGTAGAATCTTTTGTCTTTGAATTCGCTCAAGTGACTAGCCTAGACCTGTCGACAACCCTGAGCACAATGCATCCATCTAGTGGCCCAGATAACATACTCCCCTGAAAATGATTCTTGACAGCAGGGACATTTCTGCCCCTTTTCGTTACAGTAACACCACTCCTAAAATAACTTGGGCAGACCCCAATGATGCAGCAAATTTAAGACCTATCACGAATTGCAACTTCTTGCTGAAGGTCTTGGATAAGGAGGCCACACGTCAAATTCAGACTTTCATCAAATGCATAGATGCATTACACCCCAGGGAGTGCAGTTTTCGGACTGCTTATAGAACCGAGACAGCCCTTATCGATTTGCAGACCCAAATGCTGAGCATTGTAGATAGGGGAAAGACTTGCCTTATTGTCCTGTTAAATCTGTTGGCAGCTTTCGATCTCTTGTACCACAAGCACCTTCTGTACACGCTAAAAGACACTGGCCGCTGTTCTGAAAAGACATGTAGGTGGATACGCTCCTTCTTGACCAGGCGATTATCAAGGATCTGCTTGGGACAAGCATCAGCAGCCCCTGCTCTTTCCCTCTGTGGGGTGCCTCAAGGGGCGTGCAAGGCCGTGTACTTTTCAACCTGTATGTTAGACCCCTTTGCAGCCGCCTAGAAGATTCAGGAGTGTTTTTTACCAACTATGTGGACGATACCCAGTTTGTAAGAGGATTCAATCTAGCACTACAGCTAAGTCAATGCCTAGTCTGGGATACTGAATGGAAACCCTTATTGATATATCTTTATGTCCAGTCCATGAGTTCTGGATGACTACCCCTATATAACACCCCTCTCTTAGAATCCCCCTGACCCCACTGAGCCAAGAAGTAGTTCTGTTTTGCAAGTAAAAGGTTTATTTGAGAATTTAAACAATATATATATATATCACACTTTATAATAAATTAATAATTGAATATCACACTTAATCTGAGCAGTAATCAATAATGGATAGTCTGGCACTAGCACACTTCTTTATAATCAATGATGAGTGGTTATAGGATGGATAAGATAGCAACAATACTTTTATGGTTTCAAATGGATGCAAGGTGGAATGAAAATGCAGTACAGAAAAAAACTTGATATGATTTCAACAAAACAATGTAATCACTTTTCTCTGGCAATCCACTCCCCCCCTTATGCAATTTAAGTAAATGAAGGGGAGAGCACACAGTTCTTAGAAATGCAATCAAATGTAATTCAGTTAACCCCAGCAAGCTTAGACTACAGAAGTTTGAAACACAGGCAAAAGGCTTTGAATATGATGACAATGCAGTGAGAAATATGCTGAAAATGCTTTTAATTCCCTTCAGGAGGTTCAGGGTGAGTGGTATCTAGTTAATATGAGTTCAGGCTCACTTTAGCAAGGATCTAGGAGTAACTAGCAGGCTAAATGAATTTTTGGCAAAGGAAAGCAAGGAAGCTGCTGTTTTCACATGTGGCTGGATTTTTAACCAAATCGCGAATCGCTGCAAAATTCGCGAATGCAGGAATCACGATTACGGCAAAAGTATAAGGAGTAGCAAGTCGGTTCTAATCCTGTTGAAAAGCTGAGATTCTAGGCTTTTAGAGGAAAGTCAGATCAGGTTCCTAGCACAAACGGTTCCAGAGATACGGACGATTAAATAAAGGTAGTTTTTCAGATTTGAAATTTTAAAAGTTCAAAGCGACAGGTTACAGCTTGCAGCTAGAAAATGACAGGTGACAGCTTTGCAAATGACAGGTGACAGTTAGGAGGCAGTTCTGGTTAGATTTAAAATAGATTGAATTATATTATTTTAACTAAGAGATTGGTTCTGCACAGTTCTGCTAGGTACTCACAATATATTTTGAAATAGGCCTCCCCACGGATCTGGTCAGGTTTTGGACTGGACTCCGGTTCTGGTCTTGGCACTTCACAGTGATCTGGGTCAGCTCTCTGGTTCTGCTAACAGCGGTCTGGGTCACTCTGGATCTCTGGCCTCTGGTTCTGGATACTGCTCTGCTTTCTCTGGGTACAGCACTGCTTCTGGATCTTTCTGCACAGCTTTCTCTGGACCCAGCGCTGATCTGCACGGCTCCTGGATGCTGCTACCGCTGTTAGGTTTGCTGGATGCTGAGGCCTACTGAGGAGAGTTCTCAGTTTGTGGGTTTAGGCCCTTGCTTTGAGTTCTGAATCAAGTTCTTTGGAGTTTTAAAGTCTAAGGGCCTCATTACGACTCAGGCGGTAAGGGTTTTACGGCGGCGTAAACAGCGCCGACCCTTACCGCCTGAGTACGAGGTCCCTTAGCGCCATGGCGGACTTAACACCTGCTTTTAGCAGGTGTTAAAATCCATGGCGCTAAGGGACCATGGAGTTAATTACGCCACCGTAATTTACGGTGGCGTAATTAACGCCTTCCCCACTCCCATTATGCCCTATGGGGCAAAAATGGGAATGGGGAAGGGTAAATGGGGATTGGGGACTTACCGCCCCGCCAAGGTCGGAATGGGGCGGTAAGTCCGCCAACCACCATGGCGTAAACATAGTTTACGCCATGGTGGTAAAGTCACGGCCCAGGCGGTAATTTACCGTCTGGGTCGTAATGAGGCCCTAAGTGTTGAATCTGGTATCTTCTGGATGTTGTATGGTCCGGCAGAGCGCGTTGCAGCAACTGGATTTGAATCCCCTCTCTAGCTTCCAGTGGCTTTTTTTATGTCTTTTGAAAGTGGGTGTGTGTGCAGCATCACTAGCCAGCCCCTCTTTCAACTGCCCATTGGTCAAGCTTTCCGCACTGCTTTGATTGGGGGAAGGAAATGTGTGTCATGGTGATGCTGTAGGTTTTATGGGTCAGAGGATCCTCCCCTGGTCAGTTTGCCCACAAATCTATATTTGACCTACAGACATATTTCATAGATACACAGTGGTTTGAAATTACAGCCACCCATCACGTATCACATGAGGTATACTCTGTTCAAACTCTGATGTTTCTAAGAGCTTGCAGTCAGAAACGGCAACATTTTGCGTTTTTTAACTGGTTTTGCAATATTGGTTTTTCATTAAAAATTATACACATATACACGGCCTGTCCATACATACTCCAGTAAATTCCCATGTCTCTAGCTTAAACACAGAGTCTGTAGTATACATAAATAGCAGGGTTTTGCCCCAGAACATCACACAAATTCCCAACGCGTCTTAAAACGTGCACAGAAAAATCACAAGAATTATGGTATCATTTAAATAATTTTGACAAGTCCGCACCATGAGTTATACATCTTTCTTAAAATCATATTCTGGCCAACAGGGGTGTGTCTTCCCAGGTCACATGGTGGAGAAACCAGTTTATCCAGTTTCTGCCAAGCTCAGAGACCCTGCCCCTCCCAGCTTCTGCCAAGAGGAAGCTGTTTTACGATTCCCCCAATAAACCATCTGCCTGGGCCCTGGGAGGCCCATTGTTCAAGAAGAAGCCATTTATGGCCTCCCCCCAATAAACCATCTGCCTGGGTCCTTTGTTTAGTCTCTAGCAGTCCCTTGGTAATTCAATCAGAGAGGGGTAACCTCCCCTCAGAATGCAGCCAGGCCTGAGAACTGCTGTGGATCCAGTTTCACTCCAATTGGGGGGAAGTTGTCAAGCAGAATCCAGTTCCTTAAGCCAGGCCCCAGCTAATGTCACTTTTAGTGACCCAGTTTTCTGCATTCAAATAAAACTAACCATTTTTACATATGCAGCCAGAATGCTGATTCTAAGCTCAAAACTATGACATTTTAACAGTGACAAACTATGTGGCAGTCACAAGTCTGTCCCTCAGTTTATTTACACATTTCGATTTTTGGTAATTTTAAATCCAGTTTCAGTTTAAGCCGCTGCAGACCTGCAGAGCTCAGCCAGTCTTGTTATAAACCTTCAAGTCACTTCAGAATATATCTTTACATTGTATCCACCTCTCAGTAAGTCTTTCTTTGGCCTGCTTTGGGTTCATTTATTCAGTTTTACACAAAAGTCTGGTGGTTTTAAAACGCCGGCTTTCTGATAGTGGTGAGTACTGGTAATGCAACCATTTTTGGGATTTAAGAAAATGAATTCTCCACAGTTCTAGGTTGCTTTTGGCAATCAGCATTGCCATTCCCAATGGTTTCAGGCTACTGTGTGGGTAGTCCAATGGTGGTTTTAGGCAGTGCCCTTCTGTACCCATAACATCGGCAAAAATGGGTGGCAGCCTATTCTTCATGCATTTCCCTGGGCATTTTCTGGGAAGCTCTGGCCATCATGATGTTTTCAATGCCAGTAATGCACAAGTTTTTTTTTTTTTGTAGGGCTCGGATGCATGGGTAAAAACATCCCACAAGCCCCCCTCTTGCGATGGCCATTCTGTTTCACTGATGGAACTCGCAAGATCTGGGATGTTCTCCTCATCTTCTTCCAATAGATGGCACAGTTCAGCATCTTTTTCTCCATCCGGTCGGATCGATCGGTTCTCCTCGCCGGTCCTGATGGGAGGGTTGGGCGGTACCCCGGGCCCCTTGCGTCTCTGCTCCCGGTCTCCGGATTGTCCTCCCTGGCCAGTCTCAAGGTTTTCTTTCTCCTAGGACGACAAAGGAAGAGCAGCAATACCTATTCATAGACATTTTTCCCCCACCATTGATATAGTGGGGTGGCATATATATTTTAGAACTCAACAGATATGAACATGCACATTTTTTTAAATTAAGAGACAGGAACACATAAACTTGAGAAACACAGAATTTGATAGGCTATATGTAGGATATTTTAGGGTTGGAATTGAATTACTCTGGAGCGATACCCTCTGGGATTGCAGAGGACTCCTCCAGTTGCTGCAAAGTGTGCCTGGGATGGCAACACTTCAACTGGTTTATGTGGACCCACTTGTCTTTCCCCTCTGCCAAACCGCCTTTGGGGATGCGGATCTTGTAGGCCACAGGGGAGATCTTGTCTATAATTTCAAACGGTCCCTTCCATGTTGGCAAAAATCTTTGCTGTTTGGCCTGGTTCCTTTGGAAATTGTATAAATAGACACGGTCCCCCACCTGATATTCCTTCCTGGAAGTTTTCAGGTCATAGTGGGTCTTCATACTCTCGGCTGATCTTTCTAGATTCCGCTGAGCATAGGCAAAAGCATGTTGAAGGTGTTTCCTTAAATTCTCCACATACTCATGAGTTGTGGAGGCATTTATCAACGTTTGCTCTTGGGTTCTGTAGAGCAAATGCTGAGGAAGCACCATCTTGCGTCCAGTCATCAACTCAAATGGTGACATTTTGGTTGCAGATGAAGGGGTAGATCTGATGGCCATTAGGACCAGAGGTAATCGGATATCCCAACTTGGCCCAGAATCTGCCACAAACTTCTTTAATATGCTCACAATGGTTCGGTTATATTGCTCTACTGCCCCAGAAGAAGCTGGCCTGTAAGCAATATGTAGCTTTCTTTTGACCCCCAGTATCTCCCACATCTTTGTCATTACTTCACTGGTGAAGTGGCTACCTCTGTCTGACTCAATCCTTTGAGGTAGACCAAAACGGGAAAAGATGTGGTTAATCACCAAGGCAGCTGCCGTTTCTGCCTTGCAGTTTGGGGCTGGGAGACATTCCACCCACTTGGTAAACAAGCATGTAACGGTCAACATGTACTTGTTTCCTCTAGACGAGCGAATCACAGGGCCTACAAAGTCGATTTGCAAATCTGACCATGGCAGTGTCATTCCCCTCTTTTGGAGAGGCGCCCGGTGTGTTAGGGATGTTGGCTGAAATTGTGCACACACAAGACAACCCTTCAAATATTGGTTGAGGTCCTGGCCCATGTGTGGCCAGTAGGCAACCTCTCTTAAGATCTCAAGTGTTGTATGAAACCCCCTATGACCGGCGGTAGCCACATCATGGGCGTGACTTAACATCAGGCTTCGGAATGAGGTAGGAACCTCCCACTGATCGTGGCCAGCTTTGGATTTCCTTACCAACAAACCGTCTTGGATCCGGAACATTTTTGGACATTTCATCAACACTCTTAGGTCCTCTTTCCCAATGTAATCGGTATCCGTCAGGGGAAAGTTCTCAGGGTCCTCAAGGTGTTGGTAAAACTTACCAATAATTGGATCCCCCTTCTGAGCTGTAATTAAATCAGCATCAGGGGTCTCCTTACTCCATTCGGCAGTTGAAAGATCATTGTGAGCATTTGTCTGGGACCTAGTGATAGCAGTGACCTGGATTTCCCCCAACAGGGACTCAATCTCGATTAGATCCCCTTGGATGGCCCCGGTTTTGGCCAGCTGATCAGCTAAGTCATTTCCAGTTTTGTCTGGTCCCTCTACTTTGGAATGACCCTTGATCTTTTTCCAATAGATGGTCATCCCATTCGATGTGACCAAATCATCAATGTTTTGGAACAACTTCCCATGTTTCAAGGGTTTGTTGTTAGCACATAACATGCCTCTGGTTTTCCAATTAACCAGGTGCTCCACGAACCCGTTCCGTACATAATCAGAATCTGTGATTATGACCAGTTCATGGAGTTGATGCTGGACAGCAGTGAGGATGGCCTGATGCACAGCCATCAATTCTGCCACCTGACTACTTCGGGGACCAATTTTGTATCCAGCAGAGGGTTCTGGGAACTCCTTCACCCATGCATTCCCTACGCAAGCCACCAGTTCTTTCTCCACCTCGTTGTCAACATGGTACGAGCATCCATCCACATAGACAGCAGGCATTCCCTCACACTTGTCTTCTTCAAAGACTTTGTGTGGGGAATTAAGGTATGCCTCCATGTTGACCTTGATTTTTAGACTTTCGTCCTCGAGACAGTTTTCTCTGGCACAATCATGCAAGTCAGCCAGACCTTGCGCGAGGGGACTCTTCTTGTTTTGGCCATATCTGACCTCCACAGGAAAGCCTTGCATTGACAGAATCCAGGAAGTAATTCGGGAATTACTCACATTCCCGGCCCGGATTCTGTCACTTTGGAGATATTGCAGAGGCTGTTGTGGAGTCTCCACTATGATGTGTTCCCCCTGGATAAACAGGCGGTAATTCCTCAATGCCCACACCGTTGCCAGGAGTGCCTTCTCACACTCGTTGAATTTTTCCTCCACAGAGGATAAAGTTTTGCTCGCATAGGAGATTACTTTATTGACCTTGTCATGCTTTTGGTATAATACTGCCGTCAAGCACGTATTAGAGAACCCTGTCTCCAGGAAGAACTCCTTGTTTCTGACAGGGTAAGCTAGGCAAGGCGCTTGTGAGAGGCTTCTTTTGAGTTGACTTACTGCCTCGGCTTGTTCTGGACCCCATTCCCACTTGACCCCCCCTTCAGGAGATGAATCAGGGGTCTGGTGATCTCTGCGTAGCCCTCAATTAACTTTCTGCTGTAATTAGTCAGTCCAAGGAGGCTCCTTAGTTCCCGCAGAGTTGTGGGGTCTTTCAGTTTCTGAAGTGCTTCCACTTTCTTTTCCTGGGGACAGAGACCCTGAGGAGTAATCTCATGCCCCAAGAAATTAACACGAGTTCTACACCACTGTGCTTTCTGAAAGGAAAGTTTTGCTCCGGCGGCCCTCAACTGGGTCAGAACATAACGGATCTCCGCTATGTGTTCCTCCACAGATGAACTTTTGATGAGGACATCATCTACATAAGCCAGGTTACCCCTTGCACCCAGGTCGGGCATGGCCTTGCGTAGGAAAATGTTGAATTAATTGCCGGAGTTGAGGTATCCAAAGGGAGTCCGGGTCCATGTGTACTGCTGGCCCCCAAAGGTAAAAGCCAGTTTGTATTGGTCCTCCCTACTGACAGGCACAGTCCAGTATTCATTGGTTAGGTCTATTGCAGTGAATACCTGTGACCCCTGGATCTGGGCCAGCCCTTGGTCAATGTAGGGCAGAGGCCATCGGGAAGTATGGACCCATTTGTTGAGCTCCCTAAGGTCGGCGCAGAGTCTCCACTGGCCGTTCGGCTTCAATATTCCCAGCACCGGATTATTGAAGGTGCCGTGTATTGGACAAATTATCCCCCGGGACTCAAGGTTCTTAATTATTTCAGTAAGGGACTCCATGGATGCGAGAGGCAAACGATATTGCTTCACAAACACTGGAGTCATTCCAGGGTCCATGGGAATTGTTGTTGTGTGGATGTCGGTGCGACCACAGTCATATGAGTCTACCGCAAAAGAGATCTTGGAAATCCAAGAAAACTTGTTTCAACTTTTGCTTTTGTTCCAGAGTCACACAGGCATCAGCTAGGTTGACTCTCTCTTCCACCATCTGCCTGAAGCCTGGAAAGACTTCTGGTTTGGCTATCTCAGCGGCCTCCTCCAGCTGGGTGGAGAAGTCCCTGGTCAGAGTGCTGATTTGGACTGGAGGCCTCGGGTGGAAAAGGCAACCCTCATGGACCTGGAAAATCACCTCATCCCTCCTGAAGTCACAAGTCACATCTTCCTTACCATAGTGGCAGGAAGTGTACACCAGGAAGTTCCCCCATTCCGGGTAAAAATCCTGTCTGGTGTTGTATTGTCCTCACTGTCACTGTCAAAACAGTCCTTGGGGATTGGTCCTAACAGTTCATTTGCTAGATCAATGGAAAAATGTCGGTCATCAACCGCCATTCCAATAATGGTGCCTGCGGCTAGAGTAATACTCTTTAAGTCGCTGTTATCCACCTCTATTGGAATGGTGTCATGTTCTATGTTGACTAATGGAGTTGGGTTTACCCCCAACCCTTGCTGTTGGAGAGAAGCGTTTAGATGTATGTAAGCATCAGGGTTTTGCAATTTTTGTCCTCTTTTAACTTTCACTTCCAGGGAGAATTGTCAGGTCCTTTCTGGGATGGTGACTTCCTCTTTGATCTGAATTTCAACTGCATAAGGTAGCAATTGAGCTGACCTAAATGCTTTTTCTGGATCATCAAAGCCCATGGGATTATCCGCTAATCGGGATCAAGCTTTGAAGTTTATTAGGTCCAAACTAATGGCAAAGCGATTGAGAATGTCACTGCCTAAGTAAAAGGCGGCAGTAACGTCTCGCACGACCCAACAATTATGGACTATGCTCTTGTTGCCAATGGAGATTTTGAGCATACACCTGCTTGGCAGGAGATGTTTGGAATTAGGTGCTTCCAGGTCCATTTCCCATTTGTCTATCAGTTTGAATGTGGGAATGGCTGGATCTTTTGGGAGTTGGCGGAACATGGCTTCGCTGATGAAGCTCTTACCGTTGTTCACACACACTCGAGCGAGAACAGAGTCCTTCCCATCATTTAACTGAACAGGGATGAACAATTGCTCTCCAATTTGCTGAATATCAGCCAGGCTCTGAGCTGATTTCCCATCTTTCTGGACTATAGGAGTGGGAGTTTCTGATTGTGGATTGGTGAAGAATTTCAGAGTGTTTCCTTCCAGTGTGGAATACCACCTTAAACTGGAAGGAAGGTTGATTTTCAGAAATAGAGAGGACCCCCCATCACCAGTCTGTTGTCCTACTGCTATTACTGTCACATCTGGAGTTTGGTTGTTCTGGAAGTGAAATTTTACTTGGTCAGATTTTTGTTCAACCATGTGGCAGGTGCCGTTTAAACTAACATGGATGACACTCTGTTATAATTTTATTGGTCGGCTAGTCTGGGTCCAGAGCACCTTGTTTACACAATCTATTAGGGGTGACAACCTTCTCAGGAGGTAATTCCCTAGTAAACAAGGGGTGCCCTCTGGAGTCACTACTATGACCGGGTGTTTCACCTTGTGTCGCCCAATTTTAATGTCCAAGTCTGCAGTCCCCTCAACGGGAATTTCCTTCCCGTCAAAGTTCTGCAGTTGTCCAGGAAGAGAGGTGAGAGGAATACGGTAATTCTCCCCCCTTCCTGCATTTAATTCATCAAAGGCCCTTTTGGACAGAAGGGTAGCTTGGGATCCAGTGTCCACCAGTGCCAAAATTGTACCCTGCCCCTGTACTTGTACCGGGGCATAGTATCTTCCCTCCTTCTCCTCAAGGGGGCACAGATAATGCACATTTTTGGACAACTGGTGGGCTAACTTTCTGGTTTTGGACATTGCTAGAGAAGAGATTTGGGCAGAATTCTGTGGAGAGTCTTGGGAATCTGAAAGAAAAAGTTGGCAACTGGAGATCAGAGCCATTGTGGGTTCCCCTGGTTCCGGTTCTGGGCCGCCCCCCCCTTTTGGGAGGCAGTCACCAGGATGGGTTTGAACCAGGGGATCTTGGTATTGTGGGTTCTGGGATGAGATGATGGGCGGCGGTAGCTCATTCTCCATATCTCCCCATTCTGAATTGGCATCCCTTGGGACCCATTTTTCCTTGGGAGGAGTTCCCCCATCTCTGAAGGAGAAGGTCCTTTCCCCAGGATCCTCTGAGGATCCCTCTCCCTCAAATTGGAAGACCTGTACCTCCTCCACAAAGTGGGTCTGTTTGGGTCCTTTGTTTCTCCTACCCCCCCTCTGCTCCTTGGGAGGCAGGCATTCAGGGGCAGGAGATTTTGTTTCCGGTTCCTGGTTTTCCAGGGGCTGTTTACAAGTTGGGAAGGAAGCTTCCTCCAAGGCTCTACACCCCCCTTCCCTTTGTGCCTCCTCCCTGGGAACCGGTGGGTTATCGGGGTGCTGCCCCCGTCATTGTTCTGGAGCACCAGGTCCAGAGTTTGGGGCATTCAGCGGTGGTATGCTCATCTGAGGGTTCTGTTGAGCCCTCAGTATGTGACCCAGATCCCGTGCCATATTTTGGACCTGGCGCTCTAACTGGGAAACCCGCTCAGGCTGATACGGGGCTCTATTTTCTCCCCTGGGCTGATCCCGGGAAGGGTAGCTATCCCTTCTCTGGTAGTACCCCTGGTTGGGAAGATTTTGGTACCCCTCCACCCTTGGCCTCCCCTCTCCCGGATTAGGTTGTCTGGGCTCAGGGAATTGGGGAAAGAAGGATGGATGATTTTGGGGCTGGAAATTGGGTGGATACCTGGGGAAAAAGTTCTACCCAGGATTTGGAGAATTTCTGCCCTCCTGTGGGAAGTTGGGAGGGAAGTTCCCTGGGTTAGGTGCTTGGCCGGATCCCCCCCCTTGGGCTGGAGGAGTCCACACATAACCCAGGATTGGTCGGTTTCCCTTATAGCGGGGACTTACATAGTCAGGGGAGCGGGGGACCCCATTTGTGAGACTACCTCCTCGACTCCCTGTCTGTGACTGGCCCGAGGGCCTTCTGGGCTGTGAATTATTAGGTGCAGGTAGGTTTTTAGGCCCCCCATCTCCAAATCCAAAACGGGGGTGACCTTTACCTCTGCCACCTTGGCAGCAGCAGGGGTGCTGTTGGTTTTGGGATTTTTCTGGGTATTGCTTTTATTTTCTATGGGCTTCTGCACCTCATAGATCCGGGTAGCCTGTTCAATGACCCAGTCTAAAGATCTTTTCTCATGAAAATCTCTCACGAGCTGGGTCATTATATATTTGGGCAAGGCATGGAAAAATGTATTGACAAATTCTCTGCTGTCTGTGCGCACCCTTCTGGTGGTCTGCGCAAAGGCACGTTTCAGTTCTTGCACGAATTCCTGTGGGGCCTGATCCTCCCCACATTGCAAATTGTAGGCAGCCTTGCGAGCCTCTTGAGGATTTCTGTGAACAGAAAAATGTTTCAAGATGGCCGCCTTATAGGTGGACCATCTTAAATGATTTTGGTCCTCCAGCCCCGCAAAGAAACTGGAGTATTCTGGTGAGAAAGTCCACTTTACATATTGAATACAGCTTTGGCTGTCCTTCAAATGGAAAGTCTCCATCATTTGCTCGTAGAGCTCCAAGTGTTCACAAACAGAGTACTTGGCGTTCTTATGATAAGGCGTGATGACACTCCTGATTGCCTTAATCTGTTTCAATGGGTCCTTAAGCAAGGCCCTTTTAGCCTTATTGGCCTTTTTGGTTCGGGTAACCCTGGTCCATTCATCCTCTGACTCAGAGGCACTGCTCCCAGAGGTTCCTGTCTGATCTTCCAGGTTTTCCCGGATTCTGCGAGCCTGGGAATGGCTGGCAGAATGTGGGGACCTGGTCTCCTGTGTCCTGCGCCGTACAGAGGAGTCTTCAGATTCCTCCTTGCTGCCAGGATTTGATGGGTACCCCCCCACTGACCGAACTGGGCAGAGGTTTTCAGGATGCCCATAATGGGCCTACTCTCCTGGGGTTCCCCACTAAATTGCACTGTGCTTGGGTGCCCATACCCAGATGCCCGCCCCTCCATACCTGGGTGGTACTGGCCTATGAGCCCCATGCTTTTGGCTGGATAGTAATCTGCCATCCCTGTGGCCCGGTGCTCATGTGCGCCAGGGGACATGGGGGTGGCAGAGTCCAGGGACTGAGAGAGATAAAGGCCTCTGGTACTAGGGCTCCTGAGGTTATGCTCAGGAGTTTCCCTTTCCCAGCGAACCTGGTCTCTATCCGCCCCTGCTCCCTGTTGCAATGCAAGAGCCTGCGCTTTCAGTTCCTCAGTTAAGGCCTTACTCGACTCTATCAGTCTCTCCTGCATCGCTACCTGTTGCTGGATCCTATCATTGTGCTGACAGAGAGCCTCATTTTCTCTCTGTGCCTCCTGATTGGTCCTGGAGTACTGGGCCAGTCTCTGCTGCAGGAGGGTTACCTCCTGAGCTGTGTCCCTATTGGCCTGCTCCTTTTTGCCAGAGCATCCTCCACCCTCCTGGTGTGCTCTAACAAGTTCTGGTGTTCTTTTTGGAGGTCACCCAGTCCCTGGAGGGCCAGGTGATTTTCTTCCATTTTCCTTTTTAAGTGCCAGACTTCCTGGCCTAAGGTATCCCTTTCCTGACTAAGAGCCTGCATCTGTGCCGCCAGGTCGTCCCTTTGCCTTTGGAAGGCACCGGCTTTCTGGCGCTCCTGGTCAAACTCTGCCTGGGTATCCAGGTCTTTCAAAATCAGTTTATTGCTCTCTGCCGTCTCCCTATCTAGGTGGCTTTGCAGGGTGACTACCTGCTCAGCACATGCCCTATTGAAGTCTAACTGTTGCTCCAGCTTTTTCTGGCTCTGCAGTAGGGAGTCCAAACCTTCTTGGTACTCCTTCTGCAAGGCCAGAAATCTGGTATTCTGGTCTGACTTTTCCTGTTGCAGCACATCCATATTCTCCTTTATTTTAGTGATGTACCGTCTGCTGTCATTTTCTGACTCCTGGCTCCTGAGCAGCCTCTGCTCAGAAGAGTCCAGATCAGATTGGGCCTTCTGTAATGCCAGCAGTTGCCTACTCGCCAGATCTTGGCCTTCAGCACATTTGTCCTACATGGCTCCCATATGTAAATATAAATATGTCGCTACCCTGGCAATCTTGTTGTGCTCATCCTTGGCCTTAGGGGCCATGTATAGTTCACTCAGGGCCACATGTAGGGGACCCTGATCTCCCCATATATCTGACCCTGTTTCAATGACCTGTTGCGCGATTGCCTGCAACCAGACCGTTTGGTCCTGATGAGTCCACTCACCTCTCACAAATAGCTTATGTAAGAAGTGCTCTCTGGCTATTTTGATGTCTACCAGTGTCGTCATTCTGGAATTTGAGTTCCTTCCTGATTTACAGAAGTTTGTATTTTATTTTTGCAAAACAGACCGTTTCCTTAGAGCTTTCCTTTGAGGAGTGCTTTACAGCGTAACACAGCGTGGTGATCCGACCGGATGTATGTCTCCTGTCAGTTAGCACACTGTATTAATCTGCACAAGTGATAAATCTAACCCAGACATCCCGGACGAGCCCCCACTTTGTAAGAGGATTCAATCCAACACTACAGCTAAATCAATGCCTAGTCTGGGATACTGAATGGAAACCCTTATTGATATATCTTTATGTCCAGTTCATGAGTTCTGGATGACTACCCCTATATAACACCCCTCTCTTAGAATCCCCCTGACCCCACTGAGCCAAGAAGTAGTTCTGTTTTGCAAGTAAACGGTTTATTTGAGAATTTAAACAATATATATATATATATCACACTTTATAATAAATTAATAATTGAATATCACACTTAATCTGAGCAGTAATCAATAATGGATAGTCTGGCACTAGCACACTTCTTTATAATCAATGATGAGTGGTTATAGGATGGATAAGATAGCAACAATACTTTTATTGTTTCAAATGGATGCAAGGTGGAATGAAAATGCAGTACAGAAAAAAACTTGATATGATTTCAACAAAACAATGTAATCACTTTTCTCTGGCAATCCACTCCCCCCCCTTATGCAATGTAAGTAAATGAAGGGGAGAGCACACAGTTCTTAGAAATGCAATCAAATGTAATTCAGTTAACCCCAGCAAGCTTAGACTACAGAAGTTTGAAACACAGGCAAAAGGCTTTGAATATGATGACAATGCAGTGAGAAATATGCTGAAAATGCTTTTAATTCCCTTCAGGAGGTTCAGGGTGAGTGGTATCTAGTTAATATGAGTTCAGGCTCACTTTAGCAAGGATCTAGGAGTAACAGCAGGTTAAACTAATTTTTGGCAAAGGAAAGCAAGGAAGCTGCTGTATTCACACGTGGCTGGATTTTTAACCAAATCGCGAATCGCGGCAAAATTCGCGAATGCGGGAATCACAATTACGGCAAAAGTATAAGGAGTAGCAAGTCGGTTCTAATCTTGTTGAAAAGCTGAGATCCTAAGCTTTCAGAGGAAAGTTCCTAGCACAAACGGTTCCAGAGATACGGACGATTAAATAAAGGTAGTTTTTCGGATTTGAAATTTTAAAAGTTCAAAGAGACAGGTTACAGCTTGCAGCTAGAAAATGACAGGTGACAGCTTTGCAAATGACAGGTGACAGTTAGGAGGCAGTTCTGGTTAGATTTAAAATAGATTGAATTATATTATTTTAACTAAGAGATTGGTTCTGCACAGTTCTGCTAGGTACTCACAATATATTTTGAAATAGGCCTCCCCACGGATCTGGTCAGGTTTTGGACTGGACTCCGGTTCTGGTCTCGGCACTTCACAGTGATCTGGGTCAGCTCTCTCGTTCTGCTAACAGCGGTCTGGGTCACTCTGGATCTCTGGCCTCTGGTTCTGGATACTGCTCTGCTTTCTCTGGGTACAGCACTGCTTCTGGATCTTTCTGCACAGCTTTCTCTGGACCCAGCGCTGATCTGCACGGCTCCTAGATGCTGCTACCGCTGTTAGGTTTGCTGGATGCTGAGGCCTACTGAGAAGAGTTCTCAGTTTGTGGGTTTAGGCCCTTGCTTTGAGTTCTGAATCAAGTTCTTTGGAGTTTTAAAGTCTAAGTGTTGAATGTGGTATCTTCTGGATGTTGTATGGTCCGGCAGAGCGCGTTGCAGCAACTGGATTTGAATCCCCTCTCTAGCTTCCAGTGGCTCTTTTTATGTCTTTTGAAAGTGGGTGTGTGTGCAGCCTCACTAGCCAGCCCCTCTTTCAACTGCCCATTGGTCAAGCTTTCCGCACTGCTTTGATTGGGGGAAGGAAATGTGTGTCATGGTGATGCTGTAGGTTTTATGGGTCAGAGGATCCTCCCCTGGTCAGTTTGCCCACAAATCTATATTTGACCTAAAGACATATTTCATAGATACACAGTGGTTTGAAATTACAGGCACCCATCACGTATCACATGAGGTATACTCTGTTCAAACTCTGATGTTTCTAAGAGCTTGCATTCAGAAACGGCAACATTTTGCGTTTTTTAACTGGTTTTTCATTAAAAATTATACACATATACACGGCCTGTCCATACATACTCCAGTAAATTCCCATGTCTCTAGCTTAAACACAGAGGCCCTCATTACGACCCTGGCGGAAAGTAACTGACCTGACCGCTATAGCGTAAATAGCGTTTCCGCCATTGCACGATGGAGTAAAGTGCGGCTAATTCTGACCCATCGGGCACGAGCATTACGCCATGGCGGAAGTGCAAAGTCCGCGATGCGGAAATGTCCCCAAAACGCCCCTCACCGCCGTCGTACGGCGCCCTAGGTGCAATTCCGCCACCCATCATAGCGGTCACCGTAATGAGCGCTAATCGCAAAATACGGTGACCGTAAATATACGGAAACGGAAGTAAAAACATGGGGCCGGAACGGGAAACAGCACGCCGTACACCTATAAAATCAGAATCCCAACACAACCATTAAAAATCCGACCCTGAGACACATCCCAACCCGTTAGCCACCCTAGTTAAAACAATCAAAATGGGAAAAGTTGCTAAAAAAGCGTGCGACCGCAAGCGGCAGGTCCACTTCTCCCATGAGGAACTCACCGTGCTCACAGAGACCATCCAGGAGAATGCTGCTGTCGTCTTCTCGAGGCAAATGACCAGGACGGCACTTGCGAACAAGAAGGCCATATGGGCCCTGGTGGCACAGCGGGTAAGTGCGGTGGGGACCGCACCCCGCAACCCACAGCAATGCAGAAAGCGATGGGACGACTTGCGGATACGCGTACGGAGCATACTATCAGCCAACCGTAACATTGCCACAGCTACCGGGGGAGGATCGGAATCACCCATCAAGTTGACCCCCTGGGAAGAAATCTGTGCCTCCACCATTGGAATGGAGAGTATAGAGGGAGTCGGAGGGATGGAGAAAGGAGTGCAGACATCCGAAGAATCAGGTAGGTGGGCCAAATAAAACAATGCTAAATCCACAATGTCCAATCATGTGAAGTACCATGTGTCCACATAGTGCAACAGAAACACATGTCCAGGAGAACGTCCACATACATTGGCCTGATAGCGCACTTTAAAAGTCACATTAAATACATAAATAATTAAAAATCCTAAAAACACCCTCTACACGTGCAGCATGCACACCCTAACTGCAGGCTGAAAAACAACTGCATCCTCAATCCACACAGAAATGAAACCACCTCCAAGGCCCTGACCCAAATCACCCTCAGGTACCACCCCAATGCATGTGGTACATTGCCATTCCAATTTCCACAGACCCATAAATAACGCTCGCCCTCCTTTACTCCACCACAGGGTCCGAGTCAAACGACGAGCTGCAGGACACCCCTACCAGCACACCTGCAAAGAGGGCCAAGACCAACGGCCAAAGACCCTCCACCTCAGCTGCACGGATCAAGACACGGCAGCAGCACAAATCAAGTGGCAGCACACAGGAGGGGACTTCAACAGGCACCCCAGCAGCCAGCATGCCCACACCAGCAGCACCACAGGTCCCCCCAATGGATGCCACAGAAGGCACTGCTTCTGATGGCAGCAGCACCATAGGTGACACTGCATTAATGCCAGCATGCTCCGACACAGACAACGGTGCTGTCGATGTAGGACCCATCCATGACCTGTCACAATCCCCCTGTTCGTTTCATCCCGTACACCATGAGGATACCACGCAGGGGCACCCACAAGACGACGACTGGCCATCCCCCACAAGCCCTGTGGCAAGGCAACATGAGTTGATCAGCCCCTATGTGACACCACCGCAAATGGCCATGGCCCAGCAGAGGCAACATTCCCTCGACCAGGTGATCGTGCAACAGCAGCAACTGGCCACGCTCCTCAAGGAGCATGCTGATGAATGTGGGGCTTCTAAGGCAGCCATAGAAACATCTACTGAGACACTTAGGGCACAAATGGAGCGAAGTACAGAGACACTAAGGGTACAAATGGAGAGAAGCACCGAGAGCCTGAGGGGGGAACTGCATGCGACGTCCAAAGACGTATGTGGTGAACTTGCCGCTGTGCGCCGTGTGCTCACTGAGCTCTCACAAACCCTTAGGGACATGCATGGACGTGAGCACGCAGAGACATCATCCGTTGCAAGTTCCGTCCAGGGCAGCCCCCAACGTAGA
Source organism: Ambystoma mexicanum (assembly GCF_040938575.1). NCBI lineage: Eukaryota > Metazoa > Chordata > Amphibia > Caudata > Ambystomatidae > Ambystoma > Ambystoma mexicanum. The sequence goes on from NC_090924.1 coordinate 657,599,148, forward strand.
TCTGGGAGGAACCTGCGCTCCACAGGCAGGGGTGCCCCTGATACCCGGAGAGGGGGCTTGCAATAGCGTCTGCCCACTGACAATGAGCATCTTTGGACACTGGTGTTCGGGGGGGAGGTAGGAGGGTGGAGGGGGGGTGTTGGGCTTTCTTGGGTGGCGGGTCGATGGGGTGTGTAACATAATTTCACATATGCTATAAACATTACATAATCATCCAATGAGATGTGTGGACATTGTTCTTTGTGTACGAGGCCTTTATAGGCGTACAGTCCACATTGTGCATGTTCCAGACACACACAGTGCCACAAGTCCCGTGTCCATGCATCAGCCACCAGGCGTGAGTGCTAGAAGCATGAATCTATGATATTCTGACGAATTTCACGGGCCTCCTGTGCCTCGCGGACTCCTTGAGGTGCTGCCACATCCCCAGCTTCATCATGACCATCTTCAGGTGCTTGCAGTTCTGCGTCAGGGGGCATGGGCACATTTCTACGTACGCACATGTTGTGTAGCATGACACATGCCATGACTATCTTTGCAACCTTCTCATGGCGGTACAGGAGTGCCCCGCCAGACCTGCTGAGGCAGCGGAAACGAGCCTTCAGTAGGCCGAATGCCTGTTCTATGACTACACGGGTACGTGAGTGGGCATGGTTGTAGTCCTCCTCATGCTGGTCCTGTGGGTTCCGGAGTGGTGTAAGGAGCCATCTCTTCAGTGGATACCCGGCATCACCTGTATGTGGACAATAAAGGATGTTTGTGGGATGACATTGCTACGTACGCATCCCCCCACCCCCCTTCCTGCCAGGTCATTGCCGCATCACATACCCCACATTATCATGCATGGATTGAGACTCACCGAGTAGCCAGGATCTGTTCCCTGCGTGTCGCTCCATGTAGCGTGGTATTGTAGAGTTCCTCAAGACCATAGAATCATGGGTTGATCCAGGAAATCGGGCACAACAATGTGTAAAGATACTGTTGGAGTCACACACCATTTGTACATTAAGAGAATGATATTGTTTCCGGTTGCGGTACTGGACCTCCATGGCATGTGGGACAACCAATTCCACATGGGTGCAGTCGATGGCACCAATGCAACCCAGTATGCCGGCAAGTGCATGGAATCCCACTTTAGTGTTTGTAATCTCCAGCTCCGAGCGTGGTAATGAGATGTAGTCGTCTGCGTGCTTCAGGAGGGCATCGAGCACTTGCAATAGTGTCCGTGAGAACAGTGGCTGTGAAATGCCATGCAACTGTCCGACTGTGTGCTGGTAGGTGCCTGTGGCCAGGAAGTGGAGTACAGACACCACCTTCAGTAGGGGTGGGATGGCGGTTGGGCTATCTATCATGCTGACCAGGTCAGCGTGTGTCATGTCCACAATGGAGATTATGGTGTCCCGGTCCAAACGGTAGAGGGTGTGGATCTGCTCAGCAGTGAGGTTGAACGGATGAGCTCGGAGGCGTGGGATTGCGGGCTGCCTGCGTGGTGGTAGTGGCTGTGCTGGTGGGCCTTGCTGGCCCTGCCTTGCCCTCCTCCTCCTCCTGCGTCTCCTCTGTGCGGCCGGTTGTTGTAGTAGTTGGTGTTCGTCTTCTTCTTGAAGTTGGAGTACTTGCAGTGCTATCAGGTCCCCCAGGCCCAACATCGCTAGTCCTGCCGGTAGCATTTTGGAGTGGGTGTGGTTGTGGGAGGGGGTTGGGTGTGCAATTTATGTGTTTTCAGGCTGTGTAGCCTCCACCTGTGGTGATTCATTCCACCTGTGCCAGCTGCAATCCCCTTTGGGCGAGCACTGTACCGAGGTTCACCGACGGGCGGGGCGTCCCATTTGTGAGTGAAGCCAGTTGCCATTTTCACACACTGCCGCACTACATGGATGAATTTGTGATTTCAAGCGGTCACAGATGCCTTTTCGACGTGATGTTGCAAATGAGGAATTCGAAGGACAGTGCTTTCGGTTTTCAGCTAGCGGCGAGGAGGCGCCCACAGGTCTGACTGCAAATATAACGTTCTATTGTTTAATGTCCTTGGGACAGGGGCCATGGCGAGAATGCAATGATTGATATGAATAGTATGGGATGCGCAATAGCGTAGTGGACGATTAGGCAGGACATTCCCAAATACATGTTACTTCACAACACTATTATTCCGGCCTGGAGCACAGTGGATTTTGCAGACTGCATTACGCACAGACTCAATGGAGATTTCAAATGTTATGTGAGTAAATAATCAGGCGTTTTTACACCGGAATGAGGGAATGATGTATGGATGCATGGACAGATGATTTAATTGAGAGTTTGCCATGTACATGGCTTATTGGAATCTATCCCCTTCCCCTGCGCTATGTGATGCAGAGCTGCCATAGTGGGACCATCGTCTATCTGCCCTTGTTCAACCCTCCCTGTCTCGACGCGCCTTCCAACACTTGTGTCTATGCACGTTACTAATCCCATCTCATGGATTCTGTTTTAACAGACGCATGCACACAAACACTCATTTGTAATAGTGTTTTCACCTCGATTTATATTGTTATGATTGGCAAGTGATTTTTGGGTGGAAATAATCCTTTTGAGTGGGCTAGGATGCATATGGCTGTAGATTTAGTGTGATCATTGAAGTGAGTAATACTATGCCCATACTATTCTTTTTCATTTCATTTGGGTGACAGGTATCTCCTCCCCTTTTGCCGCTGCCATCTGTATGCCACTCCTGCAGATGGCTTTTACTCCCGACACCTGCTGCTTCGAGTTAATCAGTGGAGCACCATTACGATCTTATGGGACGATCGCCAATGGGCCACATGCCCTTACGCAGTACTAGTGGCTAGGAGCAACATATCAACCTTTCAGCTGGACTAGTGCCTACCTAATGGGACGGCCCTGCGGTTCTAGGCGCTTCCATGTTGCCTTTTTGAACGTGAATGTAGCCCCTGTGTACCATGAAGGAACAGGGCGTCACACAAGGAGTAGCTGGTCATTTATTGCGGATGCAGCCCACAGTAATGAAGATATTTTGGGGTTTATGACCTAATAGCTGTATGGGCTTGGTGAATTTGATGTGCATTAAAATTTTATTCTGATGTTAACCGTGTAGCGTTATTCTTTGCAAGTAATGTAGCATATTCCTATTTGTGGAGTGATGTATTGTGAGTAGATCTGCATTGGGTTCCGGCTTCTGAGTATAGTTGCGTGGTACTGTACTGGCCGCGTTTGCCTACGAAGCCCAGTAAGGTCAGGGATAGGGGCTGCCATTATGACTGTTTTAATGATGTCATGCTTAGGGGCAGGGGATTAGCTTTTGTGTAACAGATGCCGGTCAGCCAGGTGGATTGGTGGAATGATGTGATTATCAGAAAATGGCTGGTCACAGGTGCCTGTGTTTGCGTGCGTTTCTTGGAGGGAGACTGAGGTCATGTCCATTGGAATAGCTTCTGTATTCGTGCCATCTGTGCCCTGCAGCTCCCATTGGCCCCTCTTGAGATGAGCCTGGCTGCTCAGTCACTCTGCCAACTTGTGTGGTACATGCTTATGCTGATGGTTGGTTTGTTTACTGGCATGTGTACAGGGCTGGTGCAGTCTCCCTCAGGATACTGCTTTGAATGTTGCCTTTCACTGGTGTCAGGCGATGGGGGCCTGTTGTTGTTTTGTCTCATCTTTCAGTTCATTTTGCTGTACTTGAACTTTCACATGCCTGTGCTGCATCAGTACGGCAATGGTGACATGCCAAATATGGATTGCCACTCACAAGGCACTTGGAGCCCCTACATTCATTTGTTCGTTGGCATGCATGGGTGACTTGTGCATTTCACTGGTTGCATTGTGTAACTTCATTGCACCTACGAGGAGTTGTGCAATGTGGGCAGGGAGTGGTGTACAGGCACTCAGTAGGGCCATTTACGGTTGGTTCACGATGCCGTAATTCTCACCATGGCGGAATGGTACTTTCCGCCATGCTTGATGGCGTTAAGTAAATGTCCGCTGGGGTCAGAATTTGCGTACCGTTGCGCCATGGTGGTAATTACGGTTTTGCATGGCGCGCGTGCGCGTACTTGGTGCAGTTAGCGTTGGCGTTCACTACGGTGTCGCTAATGGCATCGTACTTTACGGTGACGGGTCATAGTCGCACCGAGCGGTATTCGATGGCGGTATTACATTTCCGCTATCGTTTTTCGATTTCCGCCAGGGTCGTAATGAGGGCCAGAGTCTGTAGTATACATAAATAGCAGGGTTTTGCCCCAGAACATCACACACATTCCCAACGCGTCTTAAAACGTGCACAGAAAAATCACAAGAATTATGGTATCATTTAAATAATTTTGACAAGTCCGCACCATGAGTTATACATCTTTCTTAAAATCATATTCTGGCAAACAGGGGTGTGTCTTCCCAGGTGACATGGTGGAGAAACCAGTTTATCCAGTTTCTGCCAAGCTCAGAGACCCTGCCCCTCCCAGCTTCTGCCAAGAGGAAGCTGTTTTACGATTCCCCCAATAAACCATCTGCCTGGGCCCTGGAAGGCCCATTGTTGAAGAGAAAGCCATTTATGGCCACCCCCAATAAACCCTCTGCCTGGGTCCTTTGTTTAGTCTCTAGCAGTCCCTTGGTAATTCAATCAGAGAGGGGTAACCTCCCCTCAGAATGCAGCCAGGCCTAAGAACTGCTGTGGATCCAGTTTCACTCCAATTGGGGGGAAGTTGTCAAGCAGAATCCAGTTCCTTAAGCCAGGCCCCAGCTAATGTCACTTTTAGTTACCCAGTTTTCTGCATTCAAATAAAACTAACAATTTTTACATATGCAGCTAGAATGCTGATTCTAAGCTCAAAACTATGACATTTTAACAGTGACAAACTATGTGGCAGTCACAAGTCTGTCCCTCAGTTTATTTACACATTTCGATTTTTGGTAATTTTAAATCCAGTTTCAGTTTAAGCCGCTGCAGACCTGCAGAGCTCAGCCAGTCTTGTTATAAACCTTCAAGTCACTTCAGAATATAACTTTACATTGTATCCACCTCTCAGTAAGTCTTTCTTTGGCCTGCTTTGGGTTCATTTATTCAGTTTTACACAAAAGTCTGGTGGTTTTAAAACGCCGGCTTTCTGATAGTGGTGAGTACTGGTAATGCAACCATTTTTGGGATTTAAGAAAATGAATTCCCCACAGTTCTAGGTTGCTTTTGGCAATCAGCATTGCCATTCCCAATGGTTTCAGGCTACTGTGTGGGTAGTCCAATAGTGGTTTTAGGCAGTGCCCTTCTGTGCCCATAACATCGGCAAAAATGGGTGGCAGCCTATTCTTCATGCATTTCCCTGGGCATTTTCTGGGAAGCTCTGGCCATCATGATGTTTTCAATGCCAGTAATGCACAAGTTTTTTTTTTTTTAGTAGGGCTCGGATGCATGGGTAAAAACATCCCACAAGTTGGTCCTCGATATCTCCGGGGATCACGCTGCTGATACCATAAACCTCCCAAACATATACAACCTGATTGACTCATGGATGAGAGATAACTGGATGTGCCCCAATGGGGGTAAAACAGAGTTAGCCATCTTTGGATCTCCCCAAGCAAGAGCAGAATTAGGCCCTGATTACCAGACATTTTCCATCCAGGAATGTAACATCCTAGTGCAGGATAAAATAAAAACACTTGGCGTACATCTTGACTGTGCTTTCAGCACTGAGTCACACGCAGACCGGGTTGCTAAAAATGCAGCTACTACCTAAAACGCCTTAGGAACATTTGCCCATGTCTCACTGAAATAATTGCACTACAAGAGGCAGGGCGGTTATCCTGTCTAGAATGGACTATTGTAGTGCTTTGTAGGTGGGCACTGACAAGAGGAGCATACAGAGGGTTCAGACTGTTCAGAATGATGCCATTTGAATCACAAAAAGAATCCAGAGAAAGTGCCATATTTCAATCCATCGGCAAGGCTTACACTGGCTTCCTGTCGGTGCCAGATATCAATTCAGAGCAGCTTCCTACTGCATAAATGCCTTTATGGGAAATCTCTGAGTTATCTGAAATCATTAGTATTCTGGTATGAGCCTTTATGGTCACTTCGATCAACTAACCTAAGGCTGGTCAACTGCCCATCATTCAAGAGGACCAAAGGTCTGGGCAGGTCCTTTGCTACCTGATCAGCCAAAACCTGGAATTCGCTCCCTTTACCTTAGACACAAACATCAGAACCTTCAGAAAGGCACCGAAGACCTTTCTCTTTGAGTAAACACTCTCTTCTTCATTGTTACTCTGTTCATGTCCTGCAATTTTGTAGTCTTATGTGTATATGTGTGCACTGATACCTTCAGGTTCTGGCGCGTTATAAATCAGTAAATAAATAAATGAACAGCCTAGCCAAACAAACAATCTTGACGAAAATGTGGCATTATTCTGCCTTACACGTCGAAACCGGTTGGAGCACACTGTCTAACACATGTAGCAGTATAGGAGCTCACGTTTTGGCACACAAACAAGTTCTGTAGGGGCTGCAATTTTTATAAAGTATTTTGTGCTGCAGCCTTTGGACTATAAGATTACAGAGGGATGCACATGGAGAATATATAGATGCCCACTGTATAAGGGATTATATAATATATGTATTGTCTTAAGCATTGTGTATTGTTTATTTTTCACTGAATTTGAAAATATTTAATTCGTTGTATTATGGAGGATGTTGTAAAAGTAAGATACAGGAAGGTTCATGTAAATTGTACATATTTGTATACACTTTGGGCCTGATTCACAGAAAAGTGCGCATTTCTCCCACAATTGCTATGTGCTGATACGACACTGCGAGCAGAATAAAAAATGCACGCTTTGCATATTCATGGATCTAAAAGCACATTTCTAGCAGACACGCAAAGGGAATCGTGCTGCGTGAGGAACGCCCATAACAAGCCCCCACGCAAAACAAAAACAAAGCCAAAAACCAACCTTTCCGCAAAGCTCTATGTCCACCTCCGACACAACATCCAGCACCCCAGCTATTATTATTATTTTTATTTTTTTACATTTGTATAGCACACAAACAGCCCTAGGGCATCGTGGCCCTGTTACTTGCAGGGCACTTAGTTACATGGATGTGGTACAGGTTGAGTATACAATTGCATGATTTTCATATATCCATTATACACATACATTTGTAGCACAGATTAAATATACATTTGCAGTTTTAGTCATATTTAAGTGTGCAGGTGTGCTCTGTCTCTTGCTGAGGCTGGTTAGACGAAGAGCATGATTTTTAGTGCCTTTTCGGAATGCCATGTGTGATTCCTCAGCGCATAGTGGAGGTGGGAGGGCATTCCATTGAAAGGATGCTAAGTACGGGAAGCTAGCGCCACCTGCTCTGACTCTTTTGATTAGGGGCACAGTGAGCAGGTTAGAGTAAGGCGTTCTAGTGGGTCTCACAGATGTGGATGGGTGAACCCTTTGTGAGAGGTAAGCCGGTGCGGTTAGGTGGATTTTGATAGAGGTTCCACATTAGTTCCACTCTGCGTGAGGTTCCACATAAGTAACGGCTGCACCCCAGCTACTCTGCGCGAGGTTCCACATAAGTAACAGCTGCACCTAAGCCACTCTGCACGAGGTCCCAAGTAAGTGACGCCTGAAGCCCAGCTACTCTGCATGAGGTCCCATGTAAGTAATGGCTGCACCACAGCTACTCTGCACGATGTTCCACATGAATAATGGATGTACCCCAGCCATTCTTCGTGAGGTCCCACGTAAGTAACAGCTGCACCCCAGGTACTCTGCTTGAGGTCCCACATAACTAATGGCTGCAGTCCAGCAAACCATCCCCCCTACTCCCACTGCACACAAAGTGTTGGCACATACTCCAGCTGCACATCAGCCCCCTCAAGTGCAGACACCACCCACCAGCTCTCACCTCTGCTATTACCCCAGGCAGCCCTCACACCACCCACCAGACCCCCTCACCTCCAGCACTACCCCAGGCAGCTCTCACAGCACCCACAAGCCCCCCTCACCTCTGACACTGCCCCGGGCAGCCCCCTCCAGTGCACACACCACCCACCAGACCCCCTCACCTCTGCCACTATCCCAGGCAGCCCTCACACAACCTACCAACCCTCCTCACCTCTGACACTACCCCAGGCAGCCCTCACACCACCCACCAGCCCTCCCCACCTCTGCCACTACCCAAGACAACCCTCACACCACCCACCAGCCCTCCTCACCTCTATCACCACCCCAGGCAGCCTATACGCCACCCACCAGTCCCACTCACCTCCGACACTACCCAGACATCCCTCACATCACCCACCAGCCCCCCACACCTCTGCCAGTACCGTAGGCAGCCCCCTCAAGCCCTGACACAACCCACAAGCCCCATCACCTTCAACACTACCCCGGGCAGCCCCCACACCACCCAGCAGCCCCCCTCACCACTGACACTACTCCAAGCAGCCCTCACACCACCGACCAGCCCTCCTCACCTCTGCCACTACCCAAGGCAGCCTCCCTCAAGTCGTGCCACCACCCACCAGCCCCCCTCAACTCCAACACTACCCCAGGCAGCCCTCACACCACCCACCAGCCCTCCTCAACTCCAACACTACCCCAGGCAGCCCTCACACCACCCACCAGCCCTACTCACCTCCACCACTACCCCAGACAGCCCTCACACCACCCACCAGCTCCCGCACCTCAGACACGACCCCAGGCAGCCCTTACTCCACCCACCAGTCCCCCTAACCTCCGCCACTACCCCAGGCCACCCTCACACCACCCCTCAGACCCTCTCACCCATGACACCAACCCAGCCTGGCCCTGCCACATCACCTCCTTAACAGTGAAATATTGCACAACAAATTACCTCAATTCTACTGGCCTTCCACCAACATGAAGCACACTGGCCACATACCCACCCATATACCCAACAACTGGTTGCACTGATGCAGAATGCAGGTTTTTAGCTCATTACAGGACTACCTGGTACACAACTAGTGGCACAGGAAAAGGACTGCTGAATTTAGCGACAGCTACACAGTGAAACCACCATTTACATGTCATAAAATAAAGCTGTCTTGCAATGTGATGTATTTGTATTTTCTTTTGTATTTTATTTATTTATAATGCGCACCTAACCCGGGGGTAGCCAGGCGCAGAGGCAGCAAGAGGGTTGCAAAACTTAGTTACATACATACAGTAGGGTGAGGTCCAGCTGCGGTTACAGTGCCGGACAAATCACGCCGAGTAGGAATGGTAGAGCATATACACTGTAGGCAATGCTAAATACATATTTACATGCAATGAGGTAAGGAGCCATGTAACACATCTGGGCATTGGCAAGGTCGTTATGAATCAAGAGTTTTGAGCCAGTGGGTAGTCCTGGCTCTGAACTGATGGTAGGTTAGGTCCTCCCTGCAGGTAGGAGGAAGGGAATTCCAGAATTGCGCTGCTTTTACTGGAAAGCTGTTACCTCCTGACATTGTACGTTTGAACCTGGGTACAAGAAGAAGGTTGGAGTTGGCCGTTCTTGAGGGGCGAGAGAGGGTGGGTCTAGTAAATCTGGAGATGAGGTATTGAGGGGCTGCTTGGCATTTATGAATCAGAGACACCGATTTAAGGAATATCTTGTCCTTGGTGGATAGCCAATTGACCGATCTTCTGGAATCAGAGATATGGGCTTTCTTTGGGATACTAAGGGCCGCTCTGAGGGCATTATTTTGGAGGATTTGGATTTTGTTTGAGATATATTTATTACAGCCTACATATAGAGCGTTGCAATAGTCCAACTTGGACAGGATCAGTGCCCTGGCCAAGGTGGTGCAGTTGGTGGGGGAAAGAAAGGGTTTGGCTGCCCTAATGAGTTTGCAAGTGTAAGAGGTGGCAGAGGCCATTGCATTCACTTGTTTGTTGAAGGTAAGGGTGGAATCTAGATAAAAGCTGAGGGTTTTAACCTCCTTAGCTACCTTAATCTTGTTATCGTCAATTATGAACGCTGAGTATTTTTGGTCCAGCTTGTTGAGGTAGTGTGTATCATTGTGCACATGTGTCATTGCAATTGCCTCAAACTGCTGTAGGTGAATGACGACATCACTGACAGGACACATGTGATGTCAGTGCATAGTAGCAAACAACATGCAATGAATCATTGGACTGAGGCTGGAAAGCACAACATTCTAAGCCCCTGCAATTAACATAATTTGCACAGGCATGTTTTGGGGTGATACAAAGGAATTCTGAGAGTGTGTGAGCCAATCAGATGTATGATGTGTATAGCCACATATAACCAAACTCACATGTGATGAAGAAGCAATACAGTGGCAGAGGTGCTGCATGACATGAGACCACACACTGTTTGTTATCTGATGTGTGTTGGTGATTGTCCATGCATTGTGAGCCCTTATAACCACCATACATCATTGTTGAGTGTATGCCATCCCTCCACAGTTTGGCCCCCAACCCACATGAAGTCACACAACAAATGCATAGCAAAATAAAACAAAAACACATGATCAAAGAGACAACTGTGTGATTAACAGCGAGAAACTGTATTAACAAAATATACTCTATCAAAAATCTCTATGTGGAAAGGTGGAAATGTCCAAGGGAAAAAATGAACCAAAAAAATAAACCACACAATCAACTATTTACATGGGCAGCAGGCTCAATACGGTGCCATTATGTCCTCCAGGGCAGAGTCACATTCCTCATCCTGTGGCATGATTGTAGTGTGAACGCTCAAACACAGTCATGACCTATGCACATGTGAACACCGCACATTGTACAGTGCCGAACAACACATCCCCTACAACAGATAATGCCACCAGGGCCATTGTTCTGGTGCTGGATGGCTTGCAGGCGGTCCCTCATCCTTCTCTCCTACTGATCCGCATCCCTGCAAGCCTCTTCCAGAATCTCAACCCGCCTCAGTGTCCTTCTTTCCACCACCTCTGCCCAGGCCCTGACAACCCATGCCACCCTAGCCCACTGCCTCTGTGCCATCAGCTGCATTCTCAAATCCACCCAGACGCACACCATATGGCTGAACCGGGGCCACTCCTCCTGTCAGTTGTCCAAACATTGCTGGTTAGCGTGCTTTCCCCATGTTGTTGGGACCTGTGTTGCTTGCCCCTTAACACTCCTGTGGTGCTTCTTGCCTGGCCAAGCGTCCTCTGTGCCGGCTGCCCCACTAATGCCTGCTCCTGTGCATGTGCCTGGGCAAGCACAGCGACCACCTCCGCTGACCTTTTGACTTCCACCTTAGGCAAGGACATGCTGACCACTCGACTGGGTGGTGTGGGCAGGACAGCAGGATAGGGGGTGTGATGGCAAGTGGAAAGGAAGGCCCCCTGGAGGATGACTCGGGCACAGAGGAGGCAGTAGAGGAGGGGGCAGATGAATGTGCCAGCACACAGAGACCACCCGAGAACAGTGCATGTGATAGTTGGAACATTGAGACGTTTGGTGATGAAGTGAGAGAAGCTCACAAATCTCTCTCACATCATCATGAATCCCACCCATAAACCTTGCAATTTACCAGCGAGCAGGGCATGCAACATCTCCGGGGTTGTCTCTGTGTCCCCAACGGCTTGTCGGACTGGCTGGAGGCATCCACAATGGTGGTTACGGCTGTACCAGATTTAGCAGGGACAGGAGGTTGGTCAGCTCCTTCCACTCTGCACTGCACATCCTCCTATCCCTGGCCCAGGGGTGCAGACAAAGCACCCTCCTGGATGTCCCCACTGACTCATTGCGCTGCTCTTCATCTTCCTCCTCCTCCTCCACCACCTCCATCTCGTAGGAGGACTCCAGAGAGCCGCCCTCCCTGGATGGACCCTCTGTGCCTGCACCCTGGCCCACAGCCACTAAGGAGTCGCCCTCCACAACAACCTCCTGGGACATACCCCAGCAGCAGTTCCGCCCGATGGAACTAGCGATTCCCCAGCCAACTCACCCTCAGATGATGTAGACTCCAGTAGAGTTGGCCAGGGGTGCGCTTTTGCCCGGTTGCTTTGCCCCTGCCCTTCTGCTCAACAACGATGCCTCCCCCCTCTTAACGAGCTGAATAACGGTATAAAAACATTCACATCCGTAATCTTCATCAATGGATGTCTTGCATACACAAAATTAACAAGAGGAATCATGCATCATCTCACAACCATAAACTGACACACACACAATTCATACACACATGTATGTGCCCTTGCAAACTGCATTGCAAATGTGGCATGATTGTAGTGTGAAGGCTCAATCATAGTCATGACCCATGCACATGTGAACAACGCACATTGTTCAGTGCCCGACACTTCTCCTACAGTAGGTAATGCCACCATACCAATCAGCAACAAACACAAGAGCGACCTGCGGCCATGGTCATGGAGACAGCACAAGGGCACCTGCCCACACAAACACAGTCACCAGTGTTCACATGCCACAGCATGAGCTGCAATGAAGCAACATGTACCACCGGCCATGTCTGACATCACATTGTACATGTCAGTTTACCAACCATACTATTATTGCATGTACACACATACACTTGTCTTACAAATCCAATGGAATTATAGGTCACATCCTAATCCGGGAGGCATCAATGCATGAACCCCACACATGCAGGCATCAACGCACATGTGTCACTATCATCAGATGTGCCTGCATGGATGCACTGTCAGTTGTGCCACACAGACTCAGACATCATGCACTTTACTTTACTTTACTTTAATAATTTGTATTGCACAAATCATGGACCCGTAGGCTTAAGGGCGCAGAGACAACAATGAAGACTCAACAACAAACAAGGATAGTAAAGCCCGGGACTAGACCAACAAGCAATCCAGAAAAGGGAGCAGAATTAATCAAATAACAAAGTTTTCAGTCTCTTCCGGAAAAGTTCAAAACACTTCAAACCCCTGAGACCAGGGGCAAGACCATTCTATGCTCCCGGGGCCGCATTCTGAAAAGCTCCATTTGTGGCTTTGGTGGTATAAGATCTGGTGGGGGCCAGCTGGTCGCTATTATTAGTTTTAAGGGATCTCCCATGTGTTTTTTCTATGAGCAAGTCCCGTAAATAGGAGGGCATCTTGCCCAGTCAACATTTGTGTGTAGTTAGCAGCAGACAATATAATATCCTCAACTCGACTGGGAGCCAGTGCAGACCACGCCTGGCCTCAGAGACGTGGTATCTTCAAGAAATTCTAGTAACCGCTTGTACTGCACTATTCTGTATTACCTGTAGTCGATTACAGTCCCATTTGTTGATACCATATGATAGACTGCAGCAGTAGTCAATCTTGGCACCCAGTATGGCCCTAGCAATGGTCTCAGCATTAGCTTGTGTGATAAAGGGTCGAAGATGGGACTAGAGCTTGATATAATAAGGTGAGGATGAAATTTACTGCCAAAATGAGCTTTCATGTTTAGATGTGGATCGAGGAAGATGCCCAATGTCTTGACCTTCTTTTGGGAGGCAGTACTGGTGTCCTCTATGCAAAAGCTCTCATACACAGATCCCAGTTTCCTTACCATGTTGGGAGTACCAACGACCATAACCTCAGTTTTATCTCTGTTCAGAGCAAGGGCATTCTGTATCATCCAGCTTTCAATGATGGTGTACACTTCATTATGATAACATTTGTCCTTATCATGAATGCCTGTGAGTGGGATGATACACTGAGTGTCATCAGCGTAGTTTGTAAACGCTATCCCATTTTGCTCTAAAAGCGCAAGAAAAGGTACCATGTAGATGTTATATAAGCATGGTGAAATACATGCCACTTGCGGGTACATCAAATTCCACGATCGTCGGAGGAGATTCAGCGGCAACGCAATAAACTCTGTATTCCCGGTTATTTAAGAATGAAAAAATCCACTGGGCTGCTTCAATCGAGAAGTTAGCCATGTCCTTCAACCTGATGATCAAGATGGACTGATCCACCAGGTCGAAGGCCTCCAACAAATCCAAGAACATCAGAAGAGATGACTTTCCATTGTCCTTACAATCTAATAGTCTGGATTTCAGTTCTAACAGAGCAGATTCGGTCCCAAATCCCTGCCTAAACCCTGACTGATGTTTATTGAGAATGGGATGGGTATTGAGATGAGCAGCGATTTGGACATAAGCTACCCGATCCAAGATCTTAAGCAAAAAAGGAATATTTGTGATAGTTCTATAGTTCAGAGGCATATCAGCAGGTAGCTCATATGCACGTCACTCACATGCCCACAACATAACATGATATGATATGATATGGTATGGCATTTATAACACGCCTATAGACAAGTGTTTCAATGTGCGACGAGACAAGGGAGAGGGAACAGATGGAAGACCGACAACAATCCTACTAGGTCAGGTGTCATTCAGATCGTGCAAGTGCAAGGGAAGGGTGGAAAAGGAAAGTGCAGGGGGGAGAGGGAGGGGAAAGTGCAGTACATGGGATAATAAATAACAAGATAAATAAAAGAACGGCCAGCTGGTGGCAAGTGCAGGGTGAGTGCAGACGTAAGTGCAGGTGGGGGGACTGTAGGGATACAGAAAACAGTCCCCAGGTGCAGGGGTTGCCAGGGAGGCAGTGCAGGCGTGCAACTGGCAGGGCCTGGGCCCGAGATCAGATGGGTGGCCAGGTAACCCTGCAGTATCAGTATCAGCAGGACTTCAGCAGGGAAGAGGGGGAAAGAAAGCAGAAGCAAAGAGGAAGGTTTTAAGGTGCTTCCGGAACCAAAGATGGTTCTTCCCAAGTTTCAGGGATGCAGGTAGGTTGTTCCAGGGGGAGACCCCAGCCGAAGAGAGAGATCTACCACCAACTCATTGCTTGGAGAAGCATCTGACCCTGAGGGAGTTGGAGGCGGATGAGCGAAGAGCTAGAGAGGGAAGATATTTAGGAAGAGAGAGTTGAAGGTATTGAGGCCCCAGGCCCCAGAAGATGCAGAGGGTTTTGAACTTTATCCTCGCAGCCAGTGGGAGCCAGTGCAGAGATTTCAGTCCTGGAGAGATACGATCCCTGGGCTTGAGGCCAAGGACAAGTCTCACAGTCCACATCGGTCATGTCCAAGCACTTGCTCCATATTCAAACACTGCACATGCACAACAACAACAAGCCATGAATGCACGATCCGGAAATCCTCATGCAAATGGCAGCATACAATGTCTGACACCGCAAATGGCTTGCATTGGCATGAGTCAGCATTCAGCTGCATCTCACAACACACACAAGCCCCAAACCGGATGTGGCATCTGCAAACATGCATGCCACACATACGCCCTCGAGCATTGTCCCGCGTAGGTACTGTGAGAAACCAGAAGGTGTCTCATCTGCTTGTTCCCACGGATCTCTCTCTCAGGTGGCCAGTGCACGGCCATAGCCTTTGGATCCAGACCCTGGGGGTGGACCAGTGCGGGAGGATCACCTGGATGAGGGGTCTTTGGGGAGTGGGAGTGGGACACCTGATGGCGAGTGCAGTATCCCTCTCTTCCCTGTAACATCTTTACCCCATCCTACCAGGTAGATTATATGGAAAATCTACCACCCCTTTTCCTGCACAAACGCGGTCACACGGACAGCCCGCGCTGGGAGAAAACAGACTCACACCAGAGCCGTATACCTGATATGTCCCACTACTATGGTCAGGCAAGGTCAGGCAATTACTGATGATCACTCACACATGACTGCCATTAAACATCCACACATGGATAAAAGGCCGCGCACGACAGCACATTGAGCAACGCAAAGCACACGAAAGTACAGCAGTTTCGAGTCGGCAGCTGAACGAGGGGGGAGAAAAATGGCAAACCCCGAAGGGTTCTTTAGAAGGGAAGCACCCATGACCTTTTGGCAAGACACCTATACTTTAAAAAATCCTTCACGGCAGAAAGCATAAGGCCAGGAAACCAGACTGAAGAATCCTGCATTGTGTGTTGAAGATAACGAGGGCCCTCTGCATAACTGATCAAGGCAGGGAGGAGCAGCAGATGTTGTGGTATTGTCCTTGGCTCCAAGAACAAAGAAGCGACGAAGAGATCAACACAGCCGGTGAGTTTAGTACACTGATGCAAGACGAGTCTGTGTTGAAGTCAAGGTTGCAAGCAGCAACATTATATAACGAACCATGACAAAGGAAAGGAACTTTTGTGTTTTGTTTGTTACATCAGGCCCTCTGCAATAAGAGCCTGTCATTGGGACAGAGACTTTGGGAGAAGGCCCTGATACCTACATTCAGAACTTTTATATTGCGGTCAAGAAGCCAGAGTGTGTGCGAAGCTCACACGTGCTGCCTTGCCCCATGCTGAACACGTGGGGCAGGGGAGCCAACTTCCCAACTGTCCTGACATATTCTATTTGAATTCACTTTTCTTTTGCATACATTGTTATCCCACACCATTTGTATTTAGAAGTAAGGATTGGCAATGCGTTTATTAGTATAGTATAGGCCCTCTTATTTTAACAGACACTCCACTAAGACTGCGTTATTTATTATTTGATGGTTATAGCTTGCTTCCATCCTTAAATTTAGCTTTAGATAGGAGTTTTTCCAGCCCTTGTAGTTCAATAAACACACTTAAACTGTAATCACTTGTGTCTGTCTTCATTGTTGGATACCATGCCTTCCTCACAGTACTCACCAGCAGCATCCAGATTACTTTTCCAGTCAAAGAGACGGGAGTTGAGGTCCAGATAGAGCATCTCAAGTACCTGCAGCTCTATGTGGCTGATACAGTGACAGCCAGCACGGTACACCTCCAAATCTGGCCCAGCCTCAGGTGGTCAGGAACGTAGTGCGGAGACACCTGCCCCAGCCCGAAGGCGTTGGGGATATGGTGTGGAGCCACCTGACCCAGCCCCAGGGGGTAGGGACTTGGTGTGGAGACATCTGCCCCAGCCCCAGGAGGACATGGCATGCCCCAGTCCACAGGTAGCCTGGCACCTGGATGCCAACGTGGTTCCAGCCCGACAAGGGCAGCTCCAACACCCTGTGCCACTTGTGGCAGTAAGGTACACCCTAACACACGGCACAGGACACTGGCCCACACAGGAAGAAGAACTTCACTGATGAGGAGCTCCAGATCCTCATTGACTAAATGATCGTCATATGTAGCAAAATAAGAAAAACCTACGATGGGTTGTGATAGGCTCAACGGGAATATCTAAGTATACTTTCTAAGGGGACTAGGCTTGTGATTGGTGTTAGGCAGAATTATATGCAGTACCCTTTGGGAACACCACACACGATTAAGACTACAAGTGACAGTACAAATTCACCTTTGGTACAAGCCTGCACTACACAGTAAAGTTCTAGCGAAGGCTGAGCAGTAAGACTTATCTCAAGAGCAAGTGAGCAGTATCAATAGTTACACAAAGGACAGCAATTACTATGATTCAAACAAATACTGTCTCAAGGTTTCTGACTAAAAGAATATACATTTATTTACACATCAGTTGTAAAACATTTCACTAAAGTAAAGCAGTTGAGAAATCACACTCTTAATACACCACACCATTCCCAATAGATTCTGGACAAGTTAAGCTCAAAAATGAAGTGTGAGCAAAATGGCACTCCAATAATTTAAAAGGGAGGGAAAGACAAAGTTTAGACAAAAAATGAGCAGCACCAACAGGCAAGTAAGCAGGGCAATCTAGAAAAAGGAACTACAGCGAGGGAATCAAATCAAAAAGGCTTAGGGCCAAAGTCATTAGGACAAAAGTCTTTTGCTCAAGATCACACAGTTTTGGGTAGTTAGCGGTTAAGTCTTTGCCAAGAGTTCCGGACGGAGTTGGTCAGCAGAAAAGTTAGTTTAAAGAGTGGAGAAGGACAAGCCCTCGGATTGGCGAAAGGTTTCACATACCTTCACCGCGGCTGGACGAAATGAACAACCTGATTCGAACAGTACCTTAAAATGGAGAAGCAGCTGTAGCTGAGGAGGGCGTTCCTGGCAGGTCCTGCAGGCTCACGGTTCCTGAAGCGACTGTTGGACTGACACGAAGTAGGAAGACTGGAGGGTCCTGCAGTGCCCAGGGAAGAAACAAGCAGCAGAGCAAAGCAACACATAAAAAGTGTGTTCCTTAAAATGCCAGCAGGGTCCGTTCCTCCTGGCTATCCCGTTCACTGTGGCTCTGAAAAGCAAATTCACCAGAGGAGGGAGGCCTGGATAAGAGTTTGCGTGAACTGGTTGGTCCCACCCGCTTAAGGTCTGTCGTTGGGGTATGAAGATTCGGACCTGCGGCAGGGATTCACCGGGTGGTTGAGTCGTTGTAGGGGTCCTCTTCTGTTAGCTCCTCTCGGTTCTTTCGTTCCAGTGACAACTCTGCCTTTCCAGCCCCAGAGACATGCTTTTTATGCAGTTTTCCCCCATTCACACAGCCTGGGTGTCAATCACACAGCAGAGTGGCTGTCCCGCCGGGACGGTCACCACAACCAATCAGATCAGAGTGTGACATGGGTCTCCAAGGAGACCCTCTGCAGGGAGTCCTAAACCCCTCCCTCACATCCTGTCCCCGCCAGACATACAGGCACCTAAGAAGGGCTTCTGTGTAGAAGCCCGCGAAAGGACGGTGAACAAAGGAACCAGACCTGGTTTGGAGTGCAGAGTAAAACACGGGAAAGACATTTTCAAAAAGAAATGGCGAATAAACCCATCCGGAACGTATATGGTCTAGCGGGTTTAAGTTCAAGGCTACCAAGATAGCCTAAAACAATACCAAGGTTATTTAAGATAACTGCGGTAGGAAAAATAGGGTAGTTACCACTGCCACCAGCCAAGTCTTAGTGAAAAGGGAGCGAAACAATGCTCCAAGAGAAACAGACAAAAAGGGATAAGTATTAACCCTTTCCAGTACTCTATGTAAGATAGTTTGTACTGGGTCTGTGGATTTAAAGAGACTAATAAAGTCAATGGCAACTTTACATTTTCTGGGAGACAGTAGACAGTCCCAGAAAATTGAGTCCGACTTGGGAAGTCTAAAAGACAGCCCATGTGTCACTGCACTGAAGGTGCTGTGTAACACAAAGCAAAAAGATGATGCCTGTGGAGTAGGTGAGGCTCCACAGTCTATGAACACAAGAAAAAGTTAAACACACACAGCAAAACACATGTAAGAGTGGGGAAAAAGGCTCACACTCTTGCCAGGTGAAAAAATAAATCCTAGAAATCCAGCAAAGCTGCTGAGGCACTCAGTAGGTAAGGGAAATTAACCATTCTGGAGAATTCTCCCTAACACTGGCCCCCAAGACTAAGGGACAGGAGGATTTAATCCACTCCTGGATGAATCTCTACCTCTAGTCGGTTAAAAACATCCTAGAGAGACCATCAGCATTTCGGCGGTGACATCCTGCTCTGTGCTCAATGGTGAAATCAAACCCTTGCAGGCAGATTGACCATCTCAGAAGTTTTAGGTTTTCCCCTTTCATTTGCATTAACCATCTCAAGGGTTGGTGGTCTGTCTGAATCACAAAAGTAGATCCATACAAGTATGGTCTAAACTTCTTCAGAGACCACACAATGGCAAAACATTCACGCTCTATGGTTGCCCGCCTTGTTTCTGGTTCCTTCAGTTTCCTACTGATGAAGCAAATGGGGTGCTCCCTACCTTTCTCATCCAGTTGACTAAGGACTGCACCTATACCTTTATTGGATGCATCTGTCTGCACAATGAAGGGTTGGTGATAATCAGGAGCTCTTAGGACTGGAGCTTGACAAAGGGCTTTTTTCAAAGGCTTGAGTGCACTCCTCATTCCATCTAAACTTTTTAGGGAATTTTGGAGAGGAGATCACATTCAAGGGAGAAGCTATGGTCTCATAGTTCTCTATGAAATTCCTGTAGTACCCAGTGAGACCTAGGAAAGCTCTCACTTGGTTTTGAGTAGTAGGGGTGGCCCAGTGTTGTACAGCTTGTACTTTGCTAGGCAATGGCCTTATTTCACCTCCTCCTACCTCGTGACCAAGGTAGACCACTTTGCTCTGACCAATTTGACATTTACTTGCCTTTATGGTCAGATGGGCCTGCTCAAGAGCATGCAAAACATATCCTAAGTGATCAATATGTTCTTTCCATGTAGGGCTGAACACTGCAATGTCATCCAAGTATGCCATGCAGAAGTCCTCCATCCCATTCAGAACTTGATTGACCATCCTTTGGAATGTAGCAGGTGCATTCTTTAATCCAAAAGGCATAACCTTAAACTGGTAGAGGCCTGCTGGGGTTGAGAATGCAGTTTTCTCCTTGGTATGGTCTGTCAGAGCTATTTGCCAATAGCCTGAGGACAGGTCAAATGTACTGAGGTACTTGGCTAAACCAAGTTTATCCACCAGTTCATCTGGCCGGGGCAAAGGATGGGCATCAGTCTTTGTGACTGCATTTAGAGCTCTATAGTCCATGCAGAATCTCAACTCCTTGGATCCTGCCTTTGGTACTAGAACAACTGGACTAGACCGTGGACTGGTAGAGGGCTCTATAACCCTGAGATCAAGCATCTTGTTGACCTCTCCTTTGATGTGGGATCTCACATGTTCTGACATTCTGTAACCTCTGCTTTTCACAGATAGACAGTCACCAGTGAGAATATCATGCTGGCCCCAAGGGATGAAGCCTGTTGATAGTGAAAACAGGGAGGCAAACTGATTTAACAGAACTTGGCACTCCTCCTGTTGTTCATAAGTCAATTGAGAAGAGAGATTGACTCCTTCTACTTTCACATCCAAAGGTTGGCCTCTGAGGAGGTCAGGTAGAGGTTCCCTCTCCGCTTCCTCTTGAGTTGAAGCCAGAAGCAAAGCTCCCACTTCTGGTCTCAAGACATATGCCTTCAAACGGTTGGTGTGAATGACTCTGGGAGCCTCCTTAGGTGTGCCCAAGTCCACCAGATAGTTCACCTCTCTAAGTTTGCCCACAACTTTGAAGGGTCCTATCCATTTGTCCTGCAAGGCCCTCTGCCTTGTTGGCACCATAACTAATACAAGCTGATCTTGAGTAAACCCAACCATGCTGGCCGTCTGGTCATGCCAATTTTTGACCAGAGCCTGACCTGCTTTTAAGTTATCACTAGCTTCTGCCATCATGTGTGACATTCTCCTCCGGATACCTATCACATAGTCAGTCACTCTGACTGGCTTGGGGAAGGATCACGCTCAAACCCCTCCTTAATCAGGGCGAATGGACCTCTGACTGGATGGCCATAGAGAAGTTCAAAGGGACTGTATCCAACTCCCTCCTGAGGGACTTCTCTATAAACAAAGAGAAGGCATGGCAGTAGAAGGTCCCACTTTCTTTTAAGGGGTTCCTCTAAAGCACCTATCATGCTCTTCATAGTACGATTAAACATCTCTACCAGTCTATTTGTCTGTGGATGTTAGGCTGTAGAGAACTTGTAAGTGACACCACAGTTTTTCCATATGGCTTGCATGTAGTGGGACATAAAATTGGATCCCTTGTCGGATATCACTTCCTTGGGAAACCCTACTCTGGTAAAAATACCAAGCAGAGTCTTAGCCATAGCCTGAGCCGTAACAGTGCTCATAGGTATTGCTTCTGGGTATCTTGTAGCATGGTCTACTACAACCAGGATAAACCTGTTCCCTGGAGATGTGGGAGGGTCAAGGGGACCAACAGTGTTGATGCCCACCCTCTCAAAAGGAACTCCCACCGCTGGGAGAGGCACCAGGGGTGCCACATTCTTGGCTCCACTCTTGCCAGAGGTTTGGCAGTTGTGACAGCTCCTACAGAATTTGTCAACTTCCGAACCCATTTTAGGCCAGTAGAAGTGTAAGGAGAGCCTTTCCTTGGGCTTTTTGAAACTCAAATGACCAGCCAAAGATATCTCGTGGGCCAACTGTAGGAACTGGAGTCTTTTGGCAAGGGGCATTGCAATTCTTTTGCAGTCCCCAGGGATGGACTCAGTCGGTTCACTGTAGAAGAGGCCATCTTCCCGGCTTATCCTATGCTTTCCAACTTCTTGCCCATCAAGTTGGTTAGCAGCCTGTTGTCGAAGACCCTTGAGAGTAGGACACTCTCTTTGTCCTTTGCTGAAGTCTGCCCTGCTGGGTCCACCTTCGGCCAATAAAGACTGCAGCTCAAGATGGTCAACAGGGTCAAGATCTCCAACCAAAACAGTGTATTCTTCCAGATCTGACTCTTCAGAAACCGGCTCAACCACACATGGTTGTACCTCACACTCTGCCTCAGCAGGTGGAGGGGTCACATGTGTGATCTTGGACAATCTTGGGGATGTCCTTGCTGGTAGCACAGCAGTGCTGTCTGACTTTTTCCTTGAGGTCTTGGGTTTCCCCTTTGCCTCTTTCTTTCCAGAAATAGCAGTGATCAACTCCTGTGGAGTGGGAGTGATAGTTTCTTCTATCAACTTCTCTGCAGAGCCTCTTAAGGTCCTCTCCCTTGCAGGCCTAGTGATGTCCTGTCTCATCTTACTGGGAGGCCTGGGGGTACTTGACACAGCTCCAAGAGTTTTCAGGTCATTACCCCACAGGACTCTCCCAGGCACTTCACTCTGCACACTAACAGGTAATTTGACAGTCATATAATTACACTGGAAGAGAGCTGGTGACTGGGGAAGCATTTGCACAGGGCCTGCAGCTTGGTGAAGGCGTGTGGGTGCCTTAGCAACATCCTCCACCTTGAAAAATGATTCATCTGCCACAGATATGCTGGCTCCAGTGTCTCTGATGGCAGGAGTCTCCTGGACATTCACAAGAACACTATCTTTATAATACTCTTTACTATTATCTGGGATGGAATTACAGACATCTAAATTCGGTTGTTCCCACAAGCCCAGGGACACTAAAGAAACACTAGCCGAGACTCTCATGGGTTCATCAGCCAGTAGGTGAAAGTTTCCACTGGCTATAGGTACTTTTTCCTCTGGGGAGAAGGCTAAGGAGACAGTGCGGACCCCTGAAGGTTTACCCTTACATCTGGGATCCCCTTTCACATGGTCAGTTGACACACAAACATAACATTTCCCAAATGTCTTGATGAATAGGGGTTTGCTCCGACCTCCATCTGGTTTGGTCCAGATGGTATACTAGCCTGATTTGGTTTCCCTTGTGGATTACCTGTATGTTGTTGTTTGTGGCCCTCTTTTGGATTGGGGGTATTAGAATTCTCCTTGTTATCTTCCTTTGGCTGCTTTCCTTCATCCTTCTTCTGAGTTGCCCCAGAATCCTTGTGCGTAGCCCTGTTGGCAACCCACAAGTCAGCAGCCTTAGCTAACCTCTTTGGATCTATCTCCTTAGAATCAGCCAAGTGCTGTCTGAGCTCAGGAGAGCAGGCATCATAAATTGACTCCAACATAACAAGATTCCTCATACCTTCATAAGTGTTCACTCTGTAACCCTTAACCCAACCCAACCAACTAAGTTTTTCAAACATTCACATACCCAGGTAGCCCAAGGGGTACCATCATGCTTTTTGAGGGTCCTCAACCTCTTAAGGTATTGGGAAGGGGTCTTCCCAAATCTAGCAATTAAAGCTAGCTTCACACACTCATAA
The DNA here is from genome assembly GCF_040938575.1 of Ambystoma mexicanum. NCBI lineage: Eukaryota > Metazoa > Chordata > Amphibia > Caudata > Ambystomatidae > Ambystoma > Ambystoma mexicanum. The sequence goes on from NC_090924.1 coordinate 657,622,598, forward strand.
TCCATCCTATCCACCTCCCCCAACTCCATCACAACATCAGATGCAAAAGTGGGTAGCCTAGAGAAGAGCCAGGGAAGAAACTGATTCCCTGTAAGACCTTGAATCCCATGGTTATATTCAAACATTGCCAAACAATCCAAAATATCAAGCTTAACCTCATACATACCCACAATTTCTTTAGGCATGTGGTGTCTCTTAGGACTGGAAGACCTAGAAGACTCTGGGAGAGAAGCATTCTCAAGAGATAACTTTTTCATTTCTATTTCATGATTCAACTCCATTTCTCTGAGCTTAAGTTCTTGATGCTTTTGTTCAGTTTGAGCATAAATACAGTCAATAAACAAAAAACAAAACAAAAAAGGGAATGAAAAACAAACGAAGGAGAAGTGAACAATGATAGAACCTGAAAACATTGTACCTGTTGGTACCATAACGTACATTCACAAGTCGATGTGGTGACTGATTTTGACAGAGCATAACGAGATACTTCTCTCGTTCCCCTTCTGTCCTTTTCCCCTCCCCCTTGCCCGCTACCCCCGGGCTGGGTCTGTACATCACTGAGGTGATATGAGCCTGTGCGTAGATTCTTGTTTTAATGTGTCTGTGGGTTCTTTACTTGACATTGTGATTTATTTGGGGTCACCTTCGTAGGGGGGCACTCTTGGATTTTCGATTCAGTTTCTTTGGTCTTTCTCTGGGTCATCTGGTGTATACTGCTTGGGATTGAAAGTGATGTCAGTACCTTACTGTGGGAGCGTATAATTCAACCTAAGTTTGGGCCATGTCCTCCCCATTCACTACATCAGGTGCATGTTTATCCAGGAAGTCTGCCCATAGGGTATCGCATTGAGTCGATTTACCATGTAATGATGCTGTTATTTTCTCCATGGTGCACATGTTCATTGTTACATTAACCCATTCTTTTTCGGAAGGGACAGTGGGGGATTTCCATTTTATTGTTAGGAGTGCTCGGGCAGCAAGCAGCAAATGCGGGGCCAGGCCCTGTACTTTTCTCCATTCATCCTCATATTTTTCAAACCCAAACAGGACTAGGAAGGGATCTGCATGTCTTTGGATGCCATCTATGGCCCTGATCCATCCAAGGACTTTGTTCCAGTAGACCCTGATTCGTGGACATTCCCACCACATGTGCCAATAGTCAGCAATTACACCACATTCCCGCCAACACAATGGGTTAGTTGTTTGATACATTCTGGATAGCCTGCTTGGGTCATATTGCCACCTATGTAGGAGCTTTACAGCATGCATTTTATATTGTGTGGATATCAAAGTTTTAAATGTTGCACGGCACATTTTGTCCCATGTGTCTTCATCTATGTCTGTCCCCAAGTCCCTCTCCCATCTTACCCTAAGGTGTTCTGTGCTCCCTTTTCCCGCTTCTATTAGTATTTTATACATGGCGGAAATTAGCCCCTTCATGATTGTTCTGGAGTCGAGTAGCTTCTCAAAGGGGGTGAGTTCTCTACTTAATTTCTCCTTCCATTCTTGTTTGGTCAATACTCCTTTTATCTGTAAATAGTGGAATGTGGACAGTACTCCTATTCCTAGCACTTCTGTAAGTTCTGGGAATGTTATGAAGGAGTCGCTCTGCACGAGTTGTCCCACCCTTTCCAACCCCGCCTCGTACCAGGTCTGGAATCTCTCAACATTGAGGATATGATTATTTATACCCGGGGACAATAAGTGGCTTAGCGGTGACGGCAATGTGGTAATCTTTTTCATCTCTATGCCTTCTTTCCATATGTCCCAAATAGTTGCCAGGATTGGATTTGCTTTTGATTTAGTTCGTATTCTCTTTCTTGGGGCCCATAACCACTCAGACACCGTTGCCCGGATGGAAGTAATGGTTATCCATTGTGATCCATTGTGGTTCACTCTGGTTTCATAAATGGGGGATGAGTACCCGCAATTGGGCTGCTTCATAGTATCGTCTGAGGTCCGGGATGCCTACCCCGCCTTTTTCCTTGGGCAGTGTTAGTGTGTCATATGCTATTCTGGCCTTCTTCCCTTGCCAGAGGAATTGTAGGATCGCCTTCTTGACCTCTAGAAAGTAGCTCTTTGGAATTTGAATGGGTAGCATTTGAAAGGGGTATAGGAATCTGGGGAGACAGACCATTTTTATTGCGTTGAGGGGCCCTAACCAGGATATTGTTAATTGGTTCCATCTAATCAGATCCGCGTGGAAGTTTCCAAGGAGTTTGGGGAAATTGGCTTCGTATAGAGATTCTATGTTTTTTGTAATTTGTATTTCTAGATATTTCAACTCATTGCGCTCAAGGCATAAACCAAGAGGGGAATATTTAATTTCATTTTCCTCTGTGGACCCTTTAAGGGGGAACAGGATTGATTTAGTTCATTTGATCTTAAAACCGGAAATGCAGCCATATTCCTCAAGGAGGAGTATTGCTCTGGGGACGGGCGTTTCTGGGTTGGTCACATGGAGGAGTATGTCGTCAGCATAAAGTGCCACTTTGTACTCTGCCTGGCCTAATTGCATTCCCTCTATCTGTGTATCTCTTCTCATCGTTTGCGCCGCGGTTCAAGCGAAAAGGCAAACAGAATAGCTGATAGTGGGCATCCCTGCCTGGTACCTCGCTTTAGTTCGAACCACCTAGAGTATTTCCCGTTGACGGATACTGAGGCTCTAGGTGTTGTATATACTGCTTGGATTCCCCTACTAAATGTGGGTCCTATGCCACTCTTACGCAGGAGGTACATTAGGAAGTCCCAGTTGACCCTGTCAAAAGCCTTTTCTGCATCAATGGAGAGCAAATCTAGGTCTCCATCCATGTTTGCAGAGGCATATATTAAATGTAGGGTCTTGCGCATAGTGTCAGCTCCTTGCCGGCCTAATATGAAGCCTACTTGGTCGGGATGGACAAGATGGGGCATATGTGTTTCGATTCTGGCAGCAAGGACTCTTGTGTAGATTTTGGCGTCTACCTTTAGCAAGGATATGGGGCGATATGATCTGCATTTTTTGGGGTCTTTTCCTTCCTTTGGAATCACTGTGATAAGGGCTCTAACGAAGGAGTCAGGTGGTTTGCCTGTTTCCAGGATCTCATTAAATAGGTCAACCAGGAAGGGGGTGAGTTGGGCACTGAATGACTTGTAAAAACCAGCCGTATAGCCGTCCTCTCCTGGGGATTTACCTAGGGTTAGTCTCTTTATCGCATTTTGTATTTCTTCTCCTGTTATGGGGGATTCCAGGTCGGCCGACTCAGAGGGGGTTATTTTGGGCAGTGGTATATCGTCTAAGTATGACTCAATGTCATGTGAGTCTGGGATTGTCTCTGGGGCATATAACGCTTCATAGAAGTCCACGAAGGCTTCAGGGATTGTAGTTTTGCTGGTGTCCGTGTTGGGCCCTCCGTCCACTATCTTTTGGACTCTTCGCGTTCTGCTCGTTGTTCCCTCAGTCTAGCTGCTAATAGGGCGTCCGCTTTATCCCCTTTCTCATAGAACCTTTGTTTTATTAACAGGATTTTGCGGGTGATCTGATCGCGCTCTAGTAGGCGGAGCTCTTCTCTTTTTTTCATAGCCTCATCTATCTTAGCCGGTTCTGGGGGGTCCCCCTCTTTTGCCTCTTTATCTAGTCGGTAGATTTCCTCTCTGATTCTGTTTTCAATCAGGGTTCTCTCTCTTTTTTTCTGAGCGCCCTCTCTTATAAGGATTCCCCTCCAAGTCGCTTTCCCCGCATCCCAAACTCCCTGCTTGGAGACCTCGTCTGTATTATTGATTCTAAAGTATTCGGTGATTGCGGTTTCCATCTGCGTCTGAAAGACAGGGTCTTTCCACAGGGTTTCGTTACATCTCCATTTCCCATTTTTACGTGGCAAGAGCTCCCATTGAACGTCGATGGTGACCATGTCGTGGTCAGACCATGTGATTGGGGTAATCTCAGAGTGTGATGAGTGATTGTGAATTTCTTTGGTGAGGTAAATGCAATCAATGCGAGTAAAGGTGTTGTGCGGAGCTGAAAAGAACATATTCACTTTCTCATTTGGGTTCATTTGTCTCCATACATCACTCATTCCATACAGGTCCATCATTTCCGTAAAAATAGTGTCTCCCTGTCTAATGGTGTCTTGTGATATGGGGTTAGCAGTTTTGCGGTCTAGTGTGGGGTCAGCCCATAGGTTGAAGTCCCCTCCCAAGATGACGTGGCCAGAGGATTCTAACATGATTTTGGGGATTGTTTTGGTGAGAAATCTCATTTGGTTCACATTGGGGGCGTAGATTGTGGCAATCGTGATGGGCACATTTCCAGCGTGACCTTCCATGTCTGACCAGGCCTTGGCAACATTTAAATCAATTCCTTTCCTTAAGAGGATACCCACTCCTCCCTTTCTCAGTGGACCAGAGCCCCAGAATTCTATTTCCCTTCGTGTACCCAGTACGGGCCTCTCATCACCTTTCATGAACTTAGTCTCTTGCAATAGGAGGATATCAATTTTTGTGCGACGAAATTCTCTATACACCAGCAATCTCTTAGTTGGTGAGTTAAGACCCTTGACATTGAGCGTTCCCACCCTTATGGAGCCCCAGTTTCGGGATTCATGGGTTGCTATCATCATGTAATCTGAGATTATGCACATCATTCATTTGTGTCCGCCGGCTTGTTCTGATTTTAAGTAACCACATCACATTTTTGTTCACTCGATAGTCTGCACTAGTCCATTTTTCAATTTTTCCCTTAGCCCGTGTTTCCCCCCTGTCACCTCCCCCCCTCCCTCCATGTGGTGACGTTTGGCCGGTTTCAGTTGGTGAGACTGTCCCGGTATCGAACCACGAGTGAGGAACGTTACCTCACGGTCCCTGTACAGAAAATAATACAGCGAATTACTAATTGAGCCCCCATCATTCCCTCTTCGGAACTGCCATGGAGTACCAGTTCGAGCATCAGTCATTAAAATCTTACCTCAAACAATGTTCATGCTCATTATTAAAAAGTAACATATATGCCAAATATATCACAATCATTGGAGTTCAGTCGCCGCCATCTGGTGATATGTTGCCTCTACGATATTTCCCTGATCCTTTCACCTTTTTACGCCTCGGGCCTTGGATATGCCGTGGCCTCCCTTCTCTTGCAGATTCCCGTCGGTCTTCACCATGGTCTTGCGTTCCAAGCAGATCTGCTATGCATGTTTTAATGTCTCTTTCCGAGTGCAGTCTGATCCTTGTGCCTTCATGTTCAAAGCGGAGGGAGAAGGGGTATCCCCATCTGTACCGGGTATCTCATTCTTTCAGCCACTTTGTGAGAGGTCTACACATTTTCCTAAGAGCTAAAGTCAGGGAGGAGAGATCCTGATATATCGTTATTTGTGCTCCCCCTATGGTGATGGTGCCTCCACTCCTCGCTTTCTCCAGGACTCTGGTCTTATCTTGATATCGGTGGAACCGCGCAAGGACCGTCTTCGGGCCCCCAAGTGGGCCACCTGCTCAATGAATGCGCTCCGTCTTGGGCTTGTCAATGTCATCGTCTGTTACGAGGAGTTTGATGATTTTGTGAAGCGTGACTTTAAGGTCCTCCTCCGTCTCTCCCTCCTGCTCCGGAATTCCAAAAATGCGCAAGTTGTTCCTTCTCTCCCGATTTTCCAAATCATCCATTTTAAGTTTGACTTCCTCCTCTCTCTCCTCCAGACTCGATATTCTTTGTGCCAATTGTGTCTCTAAGGTGTCTATTGAGGCTTGGTTATTTTCCACTCCTTCGACCCTTTCTTCTATGCTATCTAGCCGTTGCGTGAGTTTGTCAATTTTGCCGCCAATGCTGGTGCTCATGTTTTTGATTTCTGCCAAGAGTGCTGCGATATCCCCTTTTGTAGCAGCAGTTTCAGCACATGGAGGCGGTGTAGTTGCCATCTTGGGGTCGGTGAAGTGAGGAGCAGTTGGGTTGTATGCCTAGGTGGCTAATTTCTGTCGCATGTTCATTCGCCTGGTGAAAGGCGTCCGATGCCGTCTTTCAATTTTTTAGGGGGGGTTAGGGCGGCACGACCACCGGGTGAGCACGTGAGGAGGCACACACCCCAGGTATGGGGGCCCTACCCTCAATCTTGACTCCGGAGTCTCGTTGAGTAATGATCTTTTTTTGGGGGGAGAGCCTTGGTATGGGGCCCGCCTTAGTTTTAATGTCTCTTTGCCTCTGTCTGCCCTGGGCAGGGCTCCTCTGGATGAAGGGCACTGTTCCAGTTGCAGGGGTGTGTTCTGGGACTTCATTGCTTCTGATTTGTTCCCTTTTCCCTTCCCTGTTTTCCCCCCCTAGGGTCCAAGGTATGCCAGACTCCTCGAGTGGGTTCAGGGAAGTTTCATGGCCTATTTCTGTAATTCGGCTTCCAGTTTCGTTCGGGGTCCCCCAACGTGCCTCTCCCCTCTTTTTGTCTCTCAGTGATGCAATGGGTTCACAGTGCGCTCAGAGCATGTTTCACATCCCTTGCCGTGTGCTCTGTGAGTTTCTGGTCGTGGGATCTCTATCCTCCGCACCGGTGTGAGGCTCGGCGTGTAACACGGTATTCCTTGTGTTGGGTGTAGGAGCGTGGGAGAGGTGTGACCGAAGGGAGTATCCTGTTGTGGCCCACGGGGCACGCATCGGTTCCCCGCGCTGGTTCTCCCTCCGTGGTCTAATCACCCCGCGGGGTGGGAGTCTCTTTGACTTTGTGCGCCCAGGCCCAGGGGCGCGGTCAGACGGCCTCCGTGGCCTTCATGCTGACTTTATCCCTCAGCCCCTGCGGAGTCGGACGTTTCTTTCCGACCTCAGTTGGGCTTGGCAGGTTGTTAGCGCTGGGTGCAGGGTGCCGGGTATGTATGGGCGGTGCCGCCGTGTGGTCCGGTGCTTAAGGGCCGGGGCCTCGTATTATCAAAATCCAGGGGGGTAGGCACGACTCACCGCTTATAATCGCAGCAGAGTGGGTGCTGCTGGTCGCATGAAAATGTCTTTCTCAGATCGGCTCCACTGCTTCGAATATTGGACTTTCTCCACGTTGTCACTCGGTTTCCCTCGAGGCTGTGCTCGTCTCCATGCGGGTTTCCTATCGCCTCTGCTGTTGTTGAACTTCATGTGCGTTGCGCCAGGAGACAGGCAAACAGAAACTGGAGTTTGTCTCCGTGATTCCTTGCCCGATTTTCTTCGGGTTTCTTCCTACGGGATGCTAGACATCATCCCCAACAGTATTCCGTCGAGTATACCTCCGGGGGGGTCCGAAGTGGGGGCTCAATCCACTTTTCCGGGACCTCAGGACAGAGCTCACACAGAAGAGTTGTTCATCTGTGCACCCCCTGGTGGCCAACTGTAGTTTGAGCATTTAAACGTTTAAATTCCAATTCAAGCCTCATCTTTTCTAGAGCAATGAATTCAGGACTGAGTGTAGGACCTGGTGGGGTCCCAGTGGACAAAGGTTGAGGTTGCTGAGCAGGTAAGGGAGCAGTGAAGCCTACATTATGAGACACCTCTGGCTCTTCTAACTCATCAATAATAGACACATAATCATCCTCATCATTTTCCACATTTGCTGAGGGGTCAGGTATTTCAGACCCACCCTCCAGACTTTGTTTCTCTAACAACCTTTCAATCAATTCAGACTGTTTGCCTTTAACAGAGAGACTCCTTTCTCTACACAGATTTTTTAGATAATCCAGAGTGTAACTAAGGAGGGTCTCTTGACTGTAGCTTTCCATATCAGACATGATTAATATTGCTTTTTAGTGATGTTTAGCCTTGTGGTTAGTTGATCCATGGTAATAGCAGCAGTACCCTTTGGGAACACCACACACAATTAAGACTACAATTGACAGTACAAATTCACCTTTGGTACAAGCCTGTACTACACAGTAAAGTGGTAGCGCTGGCTGAGCAGCCAGACTTACCTCAAGAGCAATTGAGCAGTATCAATAGTTACACAAAGGACAGCAATTACTATGATTCAAACAAACACTGACTCAAGGTTTCTGAGTAAAAGAATATACATTTTATTACACATCAGTTGTAAAACATTTCACTAAAGTAAAGCAGTTGAGAAATCACACTCTTAATACACCACACCATTCCCAATAGATTCTGGACAAGTTAAGCTCAAAAATGAAGTGTGAGCAAAATGGCACTCCAATAATTTAAAAGGGAGGGAAAGACAAAGTTTAGACAAAAATTGAGCAGCACCAACAGGCAAGTAAGCAGGGCAATCTAGAAAAAGGAACTACTGTGAGGGAATCAAATCAAAAAGGCTTAGGGCCAAAGTCATTGGGACAAAAGTATTTTGCTCAAGATCACACAGTTCAGGGTAGTTAGTGGTTAAGTCTTTTCCAAGAGTTCCGGATGGGGTTGGTCGGCAGAAAAGTTAGTTTAAAGAGTAGAGAAGGACAAGCCCTCGGATTGGCGAAAGGTTTCACACATCTTCACCGCGGCTGGACGAAACGAACAACCGGATTCGAACAGTACTTAAAATGGAGAAGCACCTGTAGCTGAGGCAGATGTTTCTGGCAGGTCCTGCAGGCTCATGGTTCCTGAAATGACTGTTGGACTGACACGAAGTAGGAAGACTGGCGGGTCCTGCGCTGGCCAGGCAAGAAACCAGCAGCAGAGAAAAGCAACAAATAAAAAGTGTGTTCCTTAAAATGCAAGCAGGGTCCGTTCCTCCTGGCTATCTGGTTCACTGTGGCTCTGCACAGCAAATTCGACCAGAGGAGGGAGGCCTGGCTTGGAGTTTGGGTGAACTGGTTGGTCCCACCAGCTCAAGGGGAGAAGATTCCTTGAAGATATTCCCTGTCATTGGAGTATGACGATTTGGACCTGCAGCAGGGCTTCACCGGGCGGTTCAGTCGTTGTAGGGGTCCTCTTCTGTCAGCTCCTCCTCGGTTCTTTCATTCCAGTGGTGACTCTGCCTTTCCAGCCCCAGAGACCTGCTTTTTATGCAATTTTCCCCCATTCACACAGCCTGGCTGTCAATCACACAGCAGGGTGGCTGTCCCGCCGGGACAGTCACCACAACCAATCAGATCAGAGTGCGACATGGGTCTCCAAAGAGACCCTGTGCAGGGAGTCCTAAACCTCTCCCTCACATCCTGTACCCCCCCAGACATACAGGCACCTAAGGAGGGCTTTTGTGTAGAAGCTTGCAGAAGGACGGTGAACAAAGGAACCACATCTGGTTTGGCATGCAGAGTGAAACACGGGAAAGACATTTTCAAAAACAAATGGTGAATAAACCCAGCCGGAACCGTATAAAAACGTATATGGTCTAGCGGGTTTAAGTTCGAGGCTACCAAGATAGTCTAAAACAATACCAAAGTTATTTAAGATAACCGCGGTAGGAAAAATAGGGTAGTTACCACTGCCACCAGCCAAGTCTTAGTGAAAGGGGAGCAAAACAATGCTCCAAGAGAAACAGACGAAAAGGGATAAGTATTAACCCTTTCCAGTACTCTATGTAAGATAGTTTGCACTGGGTCTGTGGATTTAAAGAGACTAATAAAGTCAGTGGCAACTTTACATTTTCTGGGAGACAGTAGTCAGTCCCAGAAAATGGAGTCTGAGTTGGGAAGTCTAAAAAACAACCCTGTGTCACTGCATTGAAGGTGTTGTGTAACACAAAGTAAAAAGATGATGCCTTTGGAGTAGGTGAGGCTCCACAGTCTATGAACAGAAGAAAATGTTAAACAAACACAGCAAAACACATGTAAGAGTGGGAAAAAAGGCTCACACTCTTGCCAGGTGAAAAAATAAATCCTAGAAATCCAGCAAAGCTGCTGAGGGACTCAGTAGGAAAGGGAAATTAGCCATTCTGGAGAATTCTCCCTAACAATTGGGACTCTATAATCAGGTGGACAACTAATACCCACCACTAGTGCAAGTCATCTTCATTGTCATCAGATACACCACGTTTCATTGGCTCTCGAAATATAGGGCTCTTTGCTATGTGGCCCTCTATGATTGGTTGGCATACTTGTACCCTTCTGGAATATATCATTTTCTAGCAGCACACAATCTGGTACCACAGCTGGTTGTTTGTGGACTTGACCATGACTTCTCACCCAATTAACCCATCATCCATCATCACTCCTGCTGTCTGCCATTCGAATTGTCTTCGAACTCGGCCTTGCAAAATATCACTGCGCCTGGGAATAGAAGGGAGTGCGAGCATGTTCTTATCTTCAGTGTCGATGTAGCTTCCCCAAAGTCTATTTTCATCTACACCATGTGACAGAAGAGTATATTTTATCTCCTATTTCACATTTAATACTATTAAATGAATAAGACTTGGCACTCATAGTCTTTTTCCATTGCACCTCAACAGAAGCTCGCCTCACTTCTCACGTTCATTGTAACTTCTCGAATAGATAACCAGTTTCTTGGCTGCCTCAACCCTTGACACTGGGCCAGACAAGCCTTCTCGATTCTTCCTCCATCTTCAGCCATCTTTCTTTGCTGTGCCACACTTTCAGCCTTTTTTGCTCCTGGGGTCCTAGTTTGCTAAAACACGATGTAGAACAGCCAGATTCTGTAAACACACATATATATATATATATATATATATATATATATATATATATATATATATATATATATATATATATATTGGCGGCACCACCTGCAGTCTATTCACTACGTTTAGCCAGCCTTCATGATTATTTCATGAAGGGCTGATACGGCTGAGCACTCTGGTGACTGCTGCTTTGAACTGCTACTTGGATCGAACGTTTTTGAACTTCCTGGTGTCTACTATCACATGGAAAACACAAGCCCCGCCTCCTCCTCCCAGAAGCCCATATTATCTCTAGCGCGCGCATTCTCAAAGGGCTCCATCATGGGCTGATACGGCTGAGAACTCTTGTGACCGCTGCTTCGAACTGCTACTTGGATCAAACATTTTTGAACTTCCTGGTGTCTACTATCACGGTGAATATCCCTACTCTGGATAAAAGGACACTAAAAGCCACTTATAAACACCAAGTATCTTTAATTTACAGTGGAAAACATGAGCCGCGCCTCCTCCTTCTCCCAGAAGCCCATATTATCTCTAGCATGTACGCATTTGTGTGTGCGCATTCAGGAAGGGCTTCATCAAGGGCTGATATGGCTGATAAGGCTGGAGGGCGGAGTGGCGGGGTAGCGTTGTAATTATTGTGTCAAAGTTGAGTAAACCTTCCTGTATATTTTATTTTGTGTATTCAGGCTTTTATCTTGACAATATCTAATTAGTATTGTGGACTAACTTAGAATTGCTGAAAGGGACCCAAGTAGAGTTCAGTACATTGGTGACTGTGGTTTACAGTTTGGTGCATGGTGAAACTCTACACTTTAGTAACGGCAATGCCTTCTCCAAAGAGAATAGTTGAGGCAATTGCCAGAGCTCAGGAAACGGCCAAACGATCATCTAACTCGATTAATTTAATTTGTAGCACGAACATGTCTACACGAGCCGAGAGTATATCACTGGCTTCTGATATAAGGAGATATTACCCAAATCAACTGAATGCTGCCGCTATGAAAGACTGTATACTGGAACTCCCTATACCAGGAACAGTCACAATGAATATGCACCATGCTAATAGCGAAACAGTTGAGACTGCACAAATATATTACACTCCTTCTGACTTGCTGTTAGTGGCTTTTGCGGAATCTAATCTCCTGGGAATATATGACTAACTGCCTCAAAATCAACAGCACACCGAAGCTATGGTACATGGTGCTATACAAGACTTGTATCTATCCTTAAGGTCGGACATTGAGCAAGTAAGAAATAAAGAACCAAATAAGGACCAAGAAACCTCAATAATTATACTAGAAGGGGAAGCTTCATTCATGTGTCGAGAAAACCACTCCAAAGATAGATTGATTCTAGACTCTCCTGAATATCTTTCCCAGTCACCGGTTGGGTTCTCCCACTCTCAGGCGGAGTCTTCAGCTCTCTCAATCTCATACATACAGCCAACACTGAGAAAGCTGAAAGACTCCAGCCAACAGAGTTAGAACCCCACAGTGTCTGTGTCTTTTTCTTTTGCAGAAATATCTTTACAGGCAATGAACACTGCTTTATTTTCCTAAGCAAAGCTATACAAAACATTAGACTCTAGACTTACTGATCGAAATTTCTTGCTAAAGGAATAGCTTGAAACAAAAACTGTGGCACCTCACACAGTAGAAATTGCAACTATAACTGATATTGTAATAGATAATTGCAGCGAAACACATTATACTAGCGAAAGAGATTATTTCAAGGAAATTACACAAATTCTCCCTAAAATTAATGTGACAGCTAATTCACTCAAGAAAAATCAATCTAGACTGACAACTAAATTGTCTTCCCCTGCTGATTTGTTCACAAGGGTTGAATGTTCGAATACAAATGCAGATGTTATAGAAATGTCTAACTCTTGTTATAGTGACAACCTAACAACACTAACTACAAAAGACAATGCAGGTGGTAAACCTACCTTCACTATTTTCACGGAACAGGATAAGAAGAAACCTGCAACAGCCAAAACAGTGAAGATCACAAAAAGCAAGAATATAAAAATCTCGAATGTACAAACGAAAGAAAATTCCCGCTACTTCATTCATTATAGCTATCGAGTCAGAGATCGAAAGAGGCACGATTAGCGGTGATCAAGAAATAAGCTGCGTTAAAAAAGCTGATTCGATAATGGGCCTGAACCAAAATAAAATGCTAAATACGCTGGCAGTGGCATCATTGTACTTGTCTTATCCTCCATTAGACAAGCTCATACAAGAGGTGCAAATGGGGGACGAAGCAGCAGTGCTGCAGAGCAAAATAATAATGAACCAAACATCTGTTCCTCCATCGAATCCTCTGGTAAACGAGGCTGTGAAGAAAGAGGGCATCCACTTTGCTATGCTAGAAGATAGGTGAGAGGAGATACAAATATCGCTTAACTCATTTGTAACTCACCTGCAAAGAATTCAAGATCGGTTGGAACTAACAAAGAGCTCAGTGTCCCCTTGTCATGATGACCAGCGCAAACCAGTAGGACCTATTCAATGCCTAAAACAACAATTCTCTACCCGACCACAGATTAGTGGAATGATATCTGATTAAAAAGAATAGACACGGCAATTGTGATGCAACCTCACACTTTAGATTGATATTACAGTGTCGAGGTGGGGACTTCCGGGTTTATGACTTGAATAGGAACTCTGTGCTAAACATCATGGGTGAGATACCCTCTTTTGAAGACATCACTTCTGGCAAATAGAATTCCTGCATCACTTGACACCTCAGTGGTAAAACTATGGATGACTTCAGGTGTTATTAGAAATATTATTTGGCAAGCTAGACATGATGTTTATCAGCTGGGCTTCTTGATATTAAACCCAAATGAGACAATGATGTCCAATAAGTGGTTCCCAATGTACAAGTTCCGAACTGTGAGAAACCGTGGATGATTGCTCCATTGTCAATTTCATGCCTGGCTAGCAATCAATCGAACTTCAGAAATGTGACATGGAGCAAGGAAATCCCACAGGTAACAAAACAGTAACAATTCAGGAAATCTGGTCGAATTTATAAATTGGCGTGTTGGAACACAAGAGGCTATAGACACTTGATAGCATCATCCATTGAACATATTTCTGATTATGATTTAGTGATGCTGCAAGAAGTAGGGTTGTCGAATCCTCCGATCTGGTATAACCATAAGATATCGTTGGTACCAGCCTGTACCTCGGCAAAAGGGAGACCGATGGCTGGGCTTATAGTAGCAGCAAAGACATCATCAGGATGTGGAGTTATGCCATGGGTGGCACCTAATAGCTATATGCAACTAGTTAAGATTGTGATGGGGTCAACGATCTTTGCTTGTTTGAATCTATACTGGAATCACATAGCTATTAAGGAAGACCAATTTTTTAATGACCTAGAACTGATATTAAATCTTACAATCAGGATTTAACTATTGACCACACTATTATTGCAGGGGATCTCAACATGAATTGTTTTGAAAATAAGGGGACAAATCAGCAAACAGCAATACACCAGTGGAACCTTATGTTGCAGGACAGGAGCTTTCTAATGGTCAATGGTAGCAGCAAGGAAGATACTCCACCAAAACCCACATGGCAAAGGGATAACCAAATACCTCTTATTGACTACATTTATGTAGATACCAATTTGTTTGCTAGTATGAAACACTTCAGAGTGAGAGATCAAAATGTGAGTGATCACAATTTTTTAGAATTAATATGGTCAGGGCCCAAAAATATAAATCTGCGAACAACGGATTATTATAAACACCAAGTTGCTATATCGACTAGGGGTAACCGTTTCAGATGGTCACCTGACACCCTGAACGATCTGCTAATGGTTATTTCCTATCCTGTGGATATCCTAATTCCTGAAATTATTAAAAAAGAAGGTCTATATGTCACTGTGCTACAGATCTTTAAACACAACCATCCCCCACCAGCCAAAAAGGACAAATCGCATCTGCATATATTTGACAAAACAGTCCAGAAAATGAAAACTAAGTTGAGGTTAAACATTCGTGCTCTTAAGCATCTACCACATTATATAAAGTGTCATGACGTCACTAAATTAAAAACTAAATATAACAACTGGGACAAATCGAGAAGAGCACAGATGCAGTTAGCTGATGCACAATAATTAATGCTCAAAACAATGGCATCGAAAAATTCAGCCATGATATGATGGCCCTCATTACCATGGTCCATGCCGCTAAGGTTGCAATTCCGCCATGGTGGATGGCGGAATTACCGCCCCATTCCAAGGTGAGTGGGGCGGTAATTCCCCATTCACCAATGGCCCCTTCCCCATTCCCATTTTTGCTCCATAGGGCATAATGGGAATGGGGAAAGGCGATAATTACGGCACCGTAAATTACGGTGCTGTAATTTCGCCAAGGTCCCTTTGCGGCATGGCTTTTAACGGCTGCAAAAAGCAGCCGTTAAACAGCCATCCCGCAAAGGGAACCTTGTAAACAGGCGTTAAGGGTCGGCGCCGTTTACGGCGCTGTAAACCCCTTAACGCCTGAGTCGGAATGAGGCCCGATGTCTTTAAAAAGCAGTTTCTGCTGAAAAATAATCCCCCATGCAAATAAATGCTGTACCCGAAGAGGTGTAGGTGAACTACTACAATTCCTTGTATGCGGCTGCACCGTGGTCTTACCATACTTTACGCACGCCTCCTGATCGAACAACCCAGCTGTCTATAAATAAAGAGGATATTATCTCACATATTACGAAACTAAGCTTGTCGCAAGCGCCGGGGCCTGACGGGCTGTCCAACCTTATGATGAAGAAGCACCCAGAGGCTTGGGCTCAAATATTGAGTGTGACATTCTCATAGGATATACATTGCCAATGAATTCCACCGTTGTGGCAAAAGTTGGTCATTGTACCCATTTACAAGAAGGGGGATCGACAGTGTCCACAGAATTACAGACAGTGGCCTTGTTGGATGCCCTCGGGAAGTTATGTGCCGGTGTGTTCTGGTTGAATTCAACAGTTGGGCCAAAGAATAGGACGTCTATGACCCTTTTCAAACAGGGTTTATGCCAGGACTAGGTACATCCATTAACCTGCATGTTTTGCACCTAATTAAGCAGCATGAATGGCAACTAAAACAACCTATATATAGTGCCTTCAATGAAACAGCTTTCGATTCAGTTTCGAGGGAACTTTTATTCTGCAAACTCTCAAAGACCACATGTCCAGGCCATTTACAACGTTGGATAAGGGAGTTTCCTTCAAAAACTTCCATTCAAATAAGGCTTTCCTTAGATGGCAGATTGACACTCATCACGAGTTGGGCAGTAACGCCGGCGCTATAAGCGCCGGCGCTAATCGCCCTACCGCCAAACCCCCCGGCACTATTAGCGCCGCATCACGGGTTTGGCGGAAAGGTTATTGCCCATTCCCCATTGGGCCCATTTGGGAATTCCTCATTCCCCATTGGGCCCAATGGGGAAAATGTGCGCTATTACCGCCGGTGGACTTCCCACTGGCGGTAATCGCTACCGAAAATCGGCAATTGTCCATGATCTGGCGGACCCTTGAATGTGGCGGTAATAGCGCTACCGCAGCATTTAAGGGTTACAGCTAGACTCGTGATGAGGCCCAATCCATCAACACACACAGAGGTTTGAAACAGGGATGCCTGTTGGCGTCAACTCTGTTTAACTTTTTTATTCCGGATATTGTGAAAGACTTTAAAAAGGTACAAACTGATGCACTGCAATTAGTTGAACAAGAGATCCCCTGGCTGTTCTATGCCAATGATTTGGTATTGTTGGCAAAGACGGCCAGGGGACTGCAAGACTTACTGTTCCAACTATCTGTATATACGAGTGAAAATAAATTAGTAATTAATCTGTCTAAATCCAAGATTATGGTAACCTCGCAAGTACCGATGACCAAGAGGAACTGCTATAAATGGACATTGCAAAATAAACCGTTAGAACTGGTAGGTGAGTACAAGTATTTTGGGCTGAATGTTGATAACATGATATCTGATGCCCCATACTACTGTGAGCTTTGCACAAAAATGAAAACAGCTGCTGCTGAAGCTACCATCTTGAACAGTAGATATGGCCGATTCTCATTGCTACCAGTCCTGATGTTCTATCCACAAAAAGCGGTTCCAACTACAATCTATGGTGCAGAATCAGGGAATTGGCGAGGCGATCCCTTCTGGACAAGAGTAGAGGGTTCGGTCTGGAAAAAACGACTGAATGGGCCTCATTACACGGATGGCGGTGAACCATGGCACTATTAGCGCCATGGTTCAATGCCGGTAAAATACCGGCACCGCCTTGGTCGAAAGGGGAATTACCGCCCTATTCCAAGGTTGGCGGGGTGGTAATTCCCCCTTCCACCATTGCCCTTCTCATTTTTGCCCCATAGGGCATAATGGGAATGGGGAAGGCGCTAATTACGGTACCACAAAAAGCAGGCATTAAATTCCCCAACCCGCAAAGGGACCTCGTAGTTAGGCGGTAAGGATTTACCAGTACCGGTGTTTTACCGGTACCGGTAAATCCTTACCGCCATCCGTGTAATGAGGCCCAATATCTCAAAATCTGTTTCCATGTGCATTTTACGCTATGAGCTGGGCTTGACTTCACTTTATGCATTATATTTGTGGAAATTATGTAGCCTGCACAGAAAGTGTATTATGGAGGTTAAACCAAATTCTATTCTTGATGTTCTGTCTAAATATAAAAAATCAACGGACCATAAAAATATGAAAGTTTGGCGGATGAAGGTTCAGGAGTTTTTAGCAGCAGCGGACGTAACTGAAGAAGTACTTATCTCAAATCCCAATAAGGCGAGAAAAAAGAATTCTAATTTGGGACTGGATTAATACTCGTGCGCATTGTCTGCAATGTAAAGATTCAGAATTATACTTGTCTTTGAACAAAAAACCACAAAGCCCGGAATTTTATGCAACTCAGTTTCCGGGGGCTAAATATCAGGATTTATTCATCAAATTCAGACTGAACATCGCACACACAAAAGAGATTATAGCCAAATGGAAGTTTATTCCAATGGAGGAATATTACTGTCGCTTCTGCAACAACTCCACTGAACCGGAAACACTAATCCATCTTCTAATTAACTGTCCAAGATTAATGGAAAAGAGAATTAAATATTTTACACATTTTATTGAAGGATATTAGAATGTCCACTGTAGAAACATTTTGGAATTACTTGTATAACACCAACAGGAACACACTGAGAATTGTAATAGTAAAATTCTAGAATGCACTGAGACTTGAAGATGGCCAGGTGATATGCAATAGCTTTCTTAGAGGCTGATATAATAAGAGATGTGAGAATACAAACCTATCTCCTGTAATGAAAACCGCACCACGTGTGAGAGAACAGTTGTGAAGAGTAGAGGCACTAGAAATTTGAAGGTTAACGGCAGTATTTAAGCAGATGCAATCCACTTAGCATGCATAAAGAGGCACAATGAATTTGAGAGGGTGCATTTGTACTTTGTGTGCTATTTATTTAGAATGTATAATATGCTGTATTTGATGAATTTTAATGTAACAAATGATGCAATTTTTTAGATGTTTTGTATTAGAAAATATTGAAAAAAGTTGATTATTCAACTATATCAATAAAAAAAAAAAGTTATAAAGCGATTTGCATTTTCTTCAGTGTTCTTCGCACGTACAATCTTCATTTGCACACATGAAATGTTACTCGAATCTTCACTTCGGAATCAGATTCCATAATGTCTATATACTTTCTTTCTTGGCATCTCTTTTTGGTGCGTCATCTCTGCTTCATGTGACGTCACCATCCTCTTGCATTCATCGCTTCATTCTTCTTCAAGGACCTCCCTTAAGAGACTGTCATTTCTCAGTGGGTTCATCATGTAAGGCTTTCTCAATGAATACCTGGTTTCGAGGATTCTTCGTGCAATAGGTACAGTACTGGCATCGTGCATGTTGCAATTTCCGGTTTCCAACATGCAGGAAAAATAGCGGTGGAATTTCCGGTAATGGCATTTGGCTCCTCCTCTACAATGCATATCTGATCTGTCTGTCAATGCACCTTGTTGTGTTCCCAGAGTGTGGTTGCAAAAGTGTCCACAGACCACATGCACATTGACCCAATTCCAGTGACACAGAGAGCCTACTCATTGTGATGCATGCTCCGTTTTACCCTCCCACACTCTGGGCCCACTCCATGGGGCCACTCCCCTCATCCTCTTCTGAATCAGTGGACCTTGTTTACATCACCCAATCCACTCTTGTTCTTTCTGCACTTCAAGGACTGGGACTAGAAGGCACACTTTTGGGTGTACCTGCTCATGGGCTTCTTCCCTTTCCACGCCTTCCTGCAGGTCCTCATTGTCTTCCCCTGTCGCAGACCAGATTAGTGTGTCATGTGTTGACCGTGGTGTTGTCTGTGGCTATGGATGTCTGGCTGTTCCTATGTGATGTCATTGAACATTCAAATGTCACATGTGCATTACTTTTTCCCCTGGTATGTGTGGCAACTTGACAGTTGAATGGCTCCTCATTGTGCGATTACACCACTGTTGAATGTCAATTTGCCCACTATTGGCATGGACATGATAGGTAGAGAGTGGTCACTTGTCAGCAAATGCCATGCATCTGTTGCTCAATGGACCAATTGTGTGTATGCACAATGTCTGATGGGTGCGTGTCCTGACATTTCTTGTTGGAGTGCACCTTGTAGCATATGTGCATTGTTGTCTCTTTGAACATGGATCAATATGTATTTCTCTGTCTATGTGCAGATGAGGATACTGATAATGATGTATTATTTATATAGCGCCTTTACCCAAAGCGCTTTACAGAGCACATATTTACATACAATATCACCCAACCGAAATTGCTACTCATTTTTTCGACCTCAGAAGGATGAAAGGCTGAGTTGGCCTTGCTGGGATTTGAACCTGCAGCCTGCAGATCACACTCAGATCGCAGCAACAAGCGCTCAACCCGCTGAACTATCTTACCGGATGTACCAGATACAAAGGAGGAGGTGTTAATGGTGCATCAGACCACCAATTGGAGACGTGATGTAGAAGGTCGTGAAAACCCACTGGTGCTCCAGACCATCCTGAGTAGTGCTGCAGACTCTTCAGCTCCTTTTGATTCATCTGGCTTTGATGCTGAACCTCATGTGCATACCTCAAAGAGGTGAAATGTGAGTGGCCGAATGCACGGATCAGGTGGGCCCGTGAGTCTACGGCGGGGCATCTGGCTTCTCAGGCCAGTCAGTGGTTTTGAAATCACCTATTTGAACAGAAAGGCCCTCTTTTTTGTTGCCGGGGGGCTTGTGAGATGAGGGGAAATTAGTAATATAAACAAGAACAGAGACTCCCAAGCTACCCCACCTGTAAACACAATTGGGGGTCAGATATGGTGTGATCATTACAATATTGCTATGTATAAATCAGCAATTTTCACTAGGTCAGGATCAGTTAAAAAACAATTTATTCAAGAACCTATCTTTAAGAATCTGCAGATAACGGACCAACACTTCATTGCACAGCTCTGAAAAATAGTACAGAAAAACATCAAGGGGAACCTACAGTGCCACATGTTAGCATGACTAATGCTTGACTACATAGATAGTGATGTTAGTAACATTGGTGGAAAAGCGATTCATAATGTGTCTTAGACAAGCAGTCCACAGGGATTGTAAACACAGAATATGTTTTGGCTTAATAGGGAGGGGCGGTGTAATCATATCCTTTCCTTATGAAATTAAGCCCTTTAAGCCTTCTTCAGGACACATGAGGATTGGTAATGTATGGACGTTGGAGGGTTCATCTCCCGTCAAGTGCTGTTTATAGAGAATACACCACAGAAATACAGAGTGAAAACCTGACCAATGTTAAAAAAGTAATAGAAACAATGAATAGATAAAAAGTAAGGCACACACTACTGATTACCCACCTATCATTACTTCTGTGTGTGTAGGGCTGTGGATTATAGATGGCGAAACAAATAATAATGTGATAATGCAATCCCAGTCACTGAGGAAAGAGAGTGATGAGAGGCAATTTATCTTCCATACATCAAGATGTATTCAGAATATCTATGTAGCTGTGATGGCAATATATTTATTACCTTGTCTTTTCTTACATCAGCGCTGTTGGATATTCAGTGCCGAGAGAAGGCGTCTGTCTAGAAGACCCACAATTATAATTTGCGTGTCTGTGGTTCTCTGTAAAGAACTAACCATTGTCCTGTATGGTTGAAAATGCTGAACAAGCTTTTCTGTATTTTGCTTTTCCACACAAAGCATCACACAGTCTTCTAACATTACTTTTAGAACTGAGGTTTTTCAGCCACACACCCCCATTTGTGTATGTTTGAAGAGGCAACGCAGAACCAGCGATTGCTCTCCATCTTGAAGAAGGTTGATTACGAACAATTGGACAAGGGGACCTTTCCCTTGCAGATAACTCAACCGAAACATGTTGACAACAGTTTTCTAAATCCCTGAACATAGTCAGAGGGTCACATTGTAAAGTAACAAAGTGGGAAATAGACATTGATGCCAAAGTGTGATATCAATGGTATATCACGGATGTTTTGTTATAAAGGGATGATAAATGCTTGAGAATATTTAATGAGTGAAGTGGTATGGAGGGATGTGTTTGCGGTATAGAAAAAACATATTTTGTTGATGTAAATGTCATCGATTATTTTCTAATGATTGTTTTTTGTACAATAAATGCTATGCTACTATGACTTAAAATAGACAGCTGTCATCTCTGGTCTAGTTGGCCCACCTCCTTTTTGTATTGCCTTGTGATATTTCCTGGAGGGCCATAGACGTTAATCAGGCACCCTTAGTTTTTCCCTTTACCTCGACATACTAAACATTAGCATGTTAGCCTTCTCTGATATCTACACAGTTACTAGGTTGAACTAGTTACTTCTGTGCACTCGCCTGGTTTCGAGTTGTTCTTGGTTTCATGGCAGACACTGACTATGAAAGGTAGGACTCTGTTAATTGGTGTACATTTCTTCTGTGTTTTAAACCTACACGCTGCACCCATGTGATGAGTGTTGTCTACAATAAAGCGGACTTTGATGCTTGATACTTAGCAATATGTTGCCTAACACTAACTTGTGCTAATACATGTGTGATGCTTTGTGTGGAAAAGCAAAATACAGAAAAGCTTGTTCAGCATTTTCAACCATACAGGACAATGGTTAGTTCTTTACAGAGAACCACAGACACGCAAATTATAATTGTGGGTCTTCTAGACAGACGCCTTCTCTCGGCACTGAATATCCAACAGCGCTGATGTAAGAAAAGACAAGGTAATAAATATATTGCCATCACAGCTACATAGATATTCTGAATACATCTTGATGTATGGAAGATAAATTGCCTCTCATCACTCTCTTTCCTCAGTGACTGGGATTGCATTATCACATTATTATTTGTTTCGCCATCTATAATCCACAGCCCTACACACACAGAAGTAATGATAGGTGGGTAATCAGTAGTGTGTGCCTTACTTTTTTTCTATTCATTGTTTCTATTACTTTTTTAACACCAGCGATTGCTCTCCGTCTTGAAGAAGGTTGATTACTAACAATTGGACAAGGGGACCTTTCCCTTGCAGAGAACTCAACCGAAACATGTTGACAACAGTTTTCTAAATCCCTGAACATAGTCAGAGGGTCACATTGTAAAGTAACAAAGTGGGAAATAGACATTGATGCCAAAGTGTGATATCAATGGTATATCACGGATGTTTTGTTATAAAGGGATGATGAATGCTTGAGAATATTTAATGAGTGAAGTGGTATGGAGGGATGTGTTTGCGGTATAGAAAAACCATATTTAGTTGATGTAAATGTCATCGATTATTTTCTAATGATTGTTTTTTGTACAATAAATGCTATGCTACTATGACTTAAAATAGTCAGCTGTCGTCTCTGGTCTAGTTGGCCCACCTCCTTTTTGTATTGCCTAGTATGTCGAGGTGCCTGAGAGGGTTGCCATCTTGGGAAGCGGTGTGCAATCACCCAGCAGCAATGACGCTGGTACAATATGTGGAGCCAGTCCAAAGGGGGGCGAAGGAAAATGGGAAAACAATATCCGCGGTTATTGCACACATCCCCCATCCCGGGAAATGCGAAAATATTGAATATTAAATGTGAATCGAAACACCACCTTATGGCTCTCTGTATCTGTGTGTCATTGAGCTCCAAAAAACAAGACAGAGACCTCTTATTCACAGTGCGCAGAGGTCCAAAACATTATGACCCCACACTACATAAATACATGAAGGGCAAAAGGTCAGGCAAAGGCATGCTTTGTGTGTTGTCTTGTTTTTCTTGTGTGTGCCCTGAGGCCCGCGGGCGAGCTTGCGCGTTATCAAACATTTTAATTAATAAATGTGTGTTAATGGATGTTTAGTGGATAAATAAGTTCCATTCAATGGCGATGTTAAGGCCATTTTTTACTGTATCACAGTTGGAAATCCATTTTTGCTCCAGTTCCCTCAGTAAGAGGTCTCTATCACCTCCTCGTGGGGAAAATGTAACTGTTTGAATCACAAACCACACCAGTTTGGTATGTTTGTGATTGGCGTCCTTAAAATGGGCTACTAATGGTTTATCTGCAATTTGATTTTTGATGCATGAGAGATGCTCGCAAATTCGTTGACAGACTTCTCTTTTGGATTTGCCTATATACAAGAGGCCACAGGGGCATTTAATAATGTAAATTGCCCATTTCGTGCAGCAGTTAGTGAAAAAATCTAAATTCCACAGTCAATCATTTAGTTCCACTACCTTGATGTCTTTGGTGAGACCACATACCAAAAAATTCACGCATTTAAAGTGCCCTCTCACTGCGGGTAGGCCCCACAGAGTAGGTTGGATTGGTTGACTGGCTCTTGATTCCTCGTAAGTGTTTACAAATTTGTCTTTTAAATGTTCTGTTCTTTTGAACGCGAAAAAAGGTTTATTGATGTTAAAGTCATCTGTGTGTAAAATACTCCAATTTTGGAAGATGGTTCTTCTCAATTGATGGTTTATCAGCGAGAAGGATGTGACACGTGATTTTCTCTACTTGTTGTTTAGTATGTTTTGACAAGCAAGTATGCTGTTGATGTTGCAAACTCTTTTACGAGCTCTCCGGATGTCTGGGGCAGGATATCTGTGTTCCTTTAGTCTAACGCTTAACTGCTTGGTGTCAAAATCATCCATGGTACTGCAGTTGTGACAGATACGAAGAAATTGGCTGAAGGAAAGATCTTCCCTTAGGCTTCGAGGTTGAAAACTTCTGTAGGCAAGGAGGGCATTTTTATCAGTTGGCTTTCTAAACAGATTAGTGCCCAATTTATTATCTGTAGTTTTATAAATTTAAAGATCTAAAAAGGCAGTTTTCTGTAGATCAAAAGAGATGGTGAATTTGATTAACATTTAACTGGTTTTGTTTGTTAAGCCACTCCAAAAACGCGATGTATCGACGCCAGGACGTAACATGATCATCAAAAGGGTTATCCATGTTAAAGATGGTTAACTGCTCAACGTCATTCATGCACAGATTGGCAAGGTCTGGGGCAAAGGTCGCTCCGATGCTGGTCCCACAGCGTTGTTGCTAATACACGCCCTCGTATATAAAGAAGTTCTCTGTTAATGCCAATCTAATGTATTCCATAATAAATTCCGAAGGTACTGTCATATCGGATTTTTTGTCAAGGAATGAGTGCATAACTTCTATACTGGTCATCTGTGGAATACTGGTATACAGTGCTTCCACATCTAAGTGATTAAGATATCATTCTCACCAATTTCCACTTGGTCCAATATTTTGATCATGGAGGTGGTATCCTGAACAAAGGATTCCATTTGGCATACAAATGGTCTCAGAAACAAGTTGGCATAGATAGACAAGCGTTCTAAAATAGAACTTATTGCTGAGATAATAGGTGGGCCCGTTGGGCATTTGACAGTTTTGTGGATATTTGGCAGGCAGTAGAATTCCAGTGTTGTGGGGTGCTTTTTTAACTAGGAACGATTACTCGTCCTCATTTATTTATTTATTTATTATTACATTTGTAAGGCACACCTAACCCTCAGGTATCTGGGCGCATCAGCTTCTGAATGTGGTTACAGATTCAGTAGACTGAAGAGATTGGTTACAAGATCAGCAAGCTTTAGGATATGGTTACAGGATGTGCACATCGTAAATGAGGTATGCTTAGGTATGAGGTATGGTTACAGGTTATACAAAACAGAGGTGATGCAAATTTAAGAGATTGGTTGCAAATTCAGCATGCTTAAAAGATATGGTTACAGGCTGTACAGATCATAAATGAGACATGCTTAAGTATGTGGTTACATGGTTACAGGTTATACAAAAGAGAGGTGATGCAGACTAGGGGCTCTGCATAACGAGTTATGACAGTTTATGATTATGGTTACATGGTTTGTGATGGCTTACATGGTAAGGTGCAGGTCATGCCAGGTTGCTGACAGCTAGGGAGAGTGAAACTTAGTGTCCTAAGGAAAGAGCCAAGTTTTTATTTTTTTGCGGAATGAAAGTAGGGCAGGATCCAATTTTATATCCCGTGGCAAGGCGTTCCAGTAATTAGCTGCCATAACGGGGAAGCTTGAGCCGCCTGCTCTTTGTCTTTTGTATCCGGGATTGGTTAGTTGCCTGAGGTAGGCAATGCGGGTAGGTCTGGATGATTGGTTTTTAGATATCAAATTGGACAGGTAGCATGGGGCAGTGTTAGGTATTTATGTGTGAGTGTAAGTACTTTAAATTTGATCAGGTCCTTCACTGCTAGCCAATGAATGTTTCTTCTGACGGAAGAGATGTGCTCAGATTTGGGGATATTTAGTGCTGCTCTTATGGTGTAATTCTGCACAATTTGGAGTTTCAGGATGTTTTTGGTCGATGAGCCTGTGAGGATGGCATTGCAGTAGTCAATCCTAGAGAGGATGAGTGCTCTTGCCAGGGTGATATGGTTCTCTTCTGTGAGGTAATGTCTGCAGGCCATGATAAGTTTAGCTGTGTAGGCAGATGCAGAGGTGATATCATTGACTTTCTGTGAAAGAGTGAGTGAGGAGTCGAGATAGACTACTAGGGTTTTAACCTCTTTGGCGGTAGTGATCATGTTTCCATCTATATTGAAGGATTGGTAGAGTGGTAAGAGATTTTTAAGTTTTGCTTGGCTGCCCAGGATCAGAATCTCGGTCTTATCATGATTAAGACATAACTCGTTCTGGGCTATCCATGCCTCGATCGTGTGAGATTGCATTTAGGGCATTTGTGTCGTGATATAGTCGCCCGTGATAGGGATAAGTATTTGGGTATCGTCAGCATAATTTGTATATGAGACACCCAAATAATCCAATTTATCGAAGAGAGGTTTCGTGAATGTGATGTACATGGTGGATGAAACGCATTAACCCTGGCGCACTCCCCAAGTGACTGGGGTAGGGCTAGCTGTTGAGGAGGAGAAGACTCTCATTGTTCTGTTTGCCAAGAACGATTTGATCCATGCTATGGCGTTGTTGGAGAAGTGGGCATCACTGGCTAGGTGACTGCATAGGATGTTGTGGTTTACCAGATCGAATGCCGCTGAGAGGTCTAAGAGAAGGAGGATGGCTAGGTCACCTCTATGTCGGATCTGGTCCATTTACGCTTTAAGGTCTTCTACTGCCATTTCCATGCCGTGCCCTGGGCAGAAACCTGATTGTCGGAGGCCCAGCAGCTGGTATGTGTCTAAATATTTTTGAATCTGGACATATGCTACCCTATCCAGAATTTTTAACAGGAAAGGTACCCTTGTGATGGGCCGGCAATTAGTAGGTGCATTCGGGTCTAGGGTTGGTTTTTTCAAGGGGGGCAACACCCAAGCTTCCTTGAGGTTATACAACACTTTGTTGGAGGCAAATGAGTTATTTATAAGTGAGGTGATGAAAGGTGCCAGGTGATCTGCACAGTCTTTGATAAGGGTCGCAGGACAGATGTCACCTTGGCATCATGAAGGTTTGAGACCTTTTATGATTTTGGTAGTTTTCGTAATAGTGGGTGGAGCACGGATGCAACGGGCAGCAAGCGGTTGGACACATGAGCACAAGAACGTGAGCTACGCACAAGGGTTGCAAGTGTGTTTGGGGCTGTGGGGATGGAGCACACATAGTCAGAGCGGTGGCAAAAGAAAGTCTCACTGTACAGGAGCTGGAGTGTCCGGAGTGCAGTGGATGATTCGTTGCTGACAGGCCTCCATGCAGGCTAAGGCTCTTCTTAGCTCACAGGCAGATACATAGGGCCTCATTACGACTTTGGCGGTAGCCATGCCCTTAATAAGGGCATGGCTGCCACCAAAACCGGGTCCGGGTCCAGGTTCCCTGAATGGGGAATTACCAGGTTATTCCAAGTTTGGAGGGCCCGGTAATTCCTCCTTCAGGGAACCCGGGCCCGGACCTTCCCCATTCCCATTTGAGCCCCCATTTGGCTCAATGGGAATGGGTGCAGGGAGCTAACAATGGGCCGATTACGACCGGCCCGTTGTTAGCTCCCTGGTCCCCTTGCGGGACCTCGGTAAGGGTGCCTGGTTTTACCAGGCACCCTTACCGGGTCCCGCAAGGGGACCTCATAATGAGGCAGAAGGGTTTAACGGGTCTGCCTCCATTAGCGGCACCCGTTAACCCATTCTGCCAGGGTCCTAATGAGGCCCATAGTGTTAAAGGTGGTGAGAATATCCACGTAGGCTGGCGTAGAATGAGGATGGAGCGCTCTGAGCTCAGCACACTCGGTCAAGCTCAGTCAAGAGACTTAGATTCGTGCCTTCGTTAGGGGCCGGGGATCCTGCCTGCCACCGGATGTGATTGGCTTTCGGAGGAAACTGTAGCCAATCAGAGCGAGGCCTGCTACAACCAGACAACACCAGATGGGATGGCATCTTAAGGATGCAGGGCGGCCATTTTAGCAGCGGTAGATTTCGAGTAAAGGCACATCAAATGCCTACAAAGCATGTACAATAGACCGATGTCGGGCTGGTAGCTTGTCTGCAGCTGAGCAGGAGGTTAGCTCAATATTTGTAGTGGCTGTAGCCGGGGTCCACGCAGCTCGTCGTGTTGAAAAGTAGAAATCAGCAACATACGCTGATCAAAGCATTGGGCCCGCGGGCTTACCTACAATGCTGGAGAAGGTTGGGTTGTGGGCACTGCTCCTGCAGTGAGTGGTAGAGGAGAACCTGCTCCTGGAGAAGGACTGCTGGTACGAGGCTCAGTCAAGAGCCTTAGTTTCGTGCCTTTGTTACGGGCTGGTGTTTACACCTGCTGGCGGATGTGATTGGCTTTTGGAGAAAACTGTAGCCAATCGGAGCAAGGCTGATTGGCTACACCAGATCGGGTGGCACATCGAGGATGCAGGGTGGCCATTTTAGCAGAGGTATATTTCAAGTAAAAGCGCAACAAATGCCTACAACACATGTAAAATATGCTGATGTGGGGCTGGTAGCTTGTCTGCAGTTGAGCCGGGGGTTAGCTCAATATATGTACTGGCTGTTGCTGGGGTCCACGCAGCTTGTCGCATTTAAAAGTAGAAATCAGCAACACACGCTGATCAAAGCATTGGGCCCACAGGCTTACCTATAATGCTGGAGAAGGTCAGGCTGGGCCGTGGGAACTGCTCCTGCAGTGGTAGAGGAGCGTTGGCTCCTGGAGAAAGACTGCTGGTACGAGGCTCAGTCCAGAGCCTTAATTTTGTGCCTTTGTTACGGGCCGGCGTTCCCACCTGCCGGTGGATGTGATTGGCTTTTGGAGGAAACTGTAGCCAATCAGAGCGAGGTCTGCTATAACCAGGCAACACCAGATCGGGTGGCACGTTGAGGATGCAGGGCGGCCATCTTAGCAGGGGTAGATTTAGAGTAAAAGTGCATCAAATGCCTATAACGCATGTAAAATACGCCGATGGGCTGGTAGCTTGTCTGAAGTTGAGCAGGAGGTTAGCCAATATAAGTAGTGGCTGTTGCCGGGGTCCACGCAGCTCGTTGTGTTGAAAAGTAGAAATCAGCAACACACGCTGATCAAAGCATTGGGCCCACAGGCTCACATACAATGCTGTAGAAGGTCCGGCTGGGCTGTGGGAACTGCTCCTGCAATTTATCCATCCCTCTGCTAGAGGATGAAGCAAAAGGCTTTTGATTTCAACTTCTAGCCTACTGGTGGGGGTTTTCTCTAGTTTTCTATAGAATTTGATGTTGTCTAGATGTTCTTTAACCTCTTGTTTATACAACTATCTTGACCAAAAAACAATACCCCCACCTTTGTCCTCTGGCTTTATGATAAAGGACGGTTGGGTAGCAAGATTGTTTAATGTTAACCGTTCAGCCTTGGATAAGTTGGCAATATAATTATTCTTAGTAATTAACATTTTTTCCATTTCTCTTAATACTTTATTTTCTAAAGCTAGAATTTCTGTCAAAATCATGTATGCCGAAGAAACGAAAGTTAATGGGGGTTTCAGGCCAGAGCCCACAGCAGTACTCTGTTTGTCTTTGTCAGAATTCTGAAAGAAATATTTTAGTCTGAGAATTCTAAAGAAATTCCTGAGTCCCACCTCCATTTGGAATCTATTAACTCTAGTACATGGTACAAAACTGAGTCCTTTACTAAGGATACTGGATTCATCTTTAGTGAGGATGTGATCACTTAAGTTAAAGATAGGAATTACCAACTCTGAGGAGGGGGATGTGGCATCCAGTGATGTGTGCGCATCCTATGGTTGCCTGGTTGTCTAGTTTTGCCTCTTCTCCCTCTCCCTTGGAAGAATTGTTTTTGTTGTCCTCTTTAATGTTGACCACTCCTATTAGGCATTGATGGACCACCACTAGTGTCCGAATCGCTACTGTTAGAGGTCTCAGAGAATGTCACGTAATTTTTGGGGTATCTAAATGATTTTGACTCTCATTGTTCCCATGGTTAGGATCAGAGAATATCACATAATTTTTGGGGTATCTAAATTATTTGGACTCTCATTGTTCCCATGGTTAGTGTTCATCTGTTTATAGAACCCTGGTACTAGATACGGATACGTCTCGTCTTCCTTATAGTTGTTAATGTCCTTTTTTAATTTCCAATTTTATTTACGATGAATGACTTGAATTTTTGAATTTCTTCGTTAATCTTTTCCAGTTGAGTTTTTATATCTGGAATGACTCTTCTTTTATTATCATTTCCAAAAGAGATAGTTCATCTTTCTGTTTTTTTGGCCTCTTCCTCAGCAGTTTCAATTATGAGGATAACCCAATCTCTAGAGCATTTGTTACCCACCCCACTGAAATTGGTCTTGAATTTAGGGTTGTCTAGAAAAACTCTTGGTATATTTTTAACTTGTAATCCCTCCGGAATTACTCCTGCTTTCAAATATTCCAACACAAATTGGCCATGGGATTCAGTTTTTCCTTTTTCTGTGCAATTGCATCTAGATCATTGGTGTTGGGAGTATTATCTTTAGTCCCAATTGTAGGTTGTCCCAACATAGAGGGTAGGTCCAAAAGTTTTTTAAATAATTTGTCGGAGAACAAGACTATATTTACATTCACCATAGTGCCTCTAAATGGTGCTCTGCCAATCAAAGGGTTTTCCTTAATTGTGAAATCACCTATTTGACCAGAAAGACCCTCTTTTTGTTGCCAGGGGCTTGTGAGGTGAGGGAAAATTAGCAATATAAACAAGAACAGAGT
Source organism: Ambystoma mexicanum (assembly GCF_040938575.1). Taxonomy (NCBI): domain Eukaryota; kingdom Metazoa; phylum Chordata; class Amphibia; order Caudata; family Ambystomatidae; genus Ambystoma; species Ambystoma mexicanum. The sequence goes on from NC_090924.1 coordinate 657,652,816, forward strand.
CTCACAAGCTACCCTACCTCTACACACAATTGGGGGTCAGATATGGTGTGATCATTACACTTTTGCTATCTATAAATCAGCAATTGACACTAGTTCAGGATCTGTTAAAAAACAATTTATTCAAGAACATTTTTAGAATAATCAGCAGATAACAGACCAGCACTTCATTGCACAACTCTGAAAAATAGTAGAGAAACATCAAGAGGAAACTAGTGCCACATGCTAACATTGCTAATGCATGACTACATAGATAGTGATGTTAGTACCATGGGTGTAAAAGCGATTCATAATGTGCCTTAGAAAAGCAGTCCACAGGGAGCGTCAACACAGAATGTGTTTCTGCTTAATAGGGAGGGGCGGTGTAATCACAGTGGTTGTCCACCCATCTGCGGTTGTTATGGCTTCATGGCTACCCTCCCATGATTAGGCTTCTAGTCTGGGGGCAACAGGCATGGAACGTTGCATCTGGCAACCATGGGCCCCGCACACGGGTGGGACGTGTGCAGGCTGGGAAGACAGAGTGGCAGCAGCATATGCTGTGTGCCGACCCTCCAATGTGGGAATGTGTTGGACAAGATATCTCAGGGGATGGATAAGATGTCCATGCATTGGTGTGATGTGGGTGGAGGTGGCTTAATGTGTGCCAGGACACATGGTGATGGGCGGCTGGTGAGTCGGTGTATGCATTTGTTGCATGCCACTCAGGGGGCACATGTTGGTGTACGTTTGGGTGTATGGATGTGTTACCGGCACTCATATTGATATTTGTTTCTCTACAGAGGATTTTGGCATTGAATGATGGATGCAGGATTTGTGAAGGAAGTAACAGCTCTATGCATGTACAGGAAACAGCATGAGGGTTTGTTGGTTTCCATGAGAGTTTGTGGACTGCACAGTTCCGATGATGCAGGCTCACATGGGATGAGGTAAGATGTGCATTTCTCTTGCAGTGCACTTTATTTTCCGGTTTCAACATGACTGCTTTGGTCTAACTGTGTATTGTGGGCATAGTGGTTGTTAGGGAATGGTTTGGCCACTGAACCAGTTTATTGTTGTGTGACACACATTGTGGGTCCAGGGCTGTCCTCGCATGAGTTTGTTAGCATCAAATTTGTAGTACGCCTTCCTACCTGTTGTCTCATGTGTGTGGTTTTGTGTCTAAATGCAGTCCAGTTGTCGTACATGTGCTGGCGCTCTGGGATTTTGTTCCCTGTGCTGTCGGTTTTTTGGGTGTCCTACATGGACAATGTGGTATCAAGTTGATATGCCTGTGTGGTTCAGTTGTGTACTGCCAATCAGATTAGTGGCATGCACCACAGGCTTCTTTTCATGTGTGATTGCACCATTATTTGACGTTCCTGTGAATGCGGCCCTTGGGGTGTGTCAGACACTTTTTCTCTATTACAAATTGGCTCTTATTCTGTTGTTTTGATATGTTTACTTATTCCAAGTATGTATGTCACATGTTTAATCATGCACCTCTGCTTTTACACTCAAAGCAACATGGATATGTTTGTACCTGTAGTACACATGGTCCCACAGGTCTTTAATCAGATTTGGCTTGCTTCTCGGAATTGGTGAAATTGTTGATGTTGGTGTCCATGAATGGCTAGGTTCTAAGATTTGATTGTTGCCTAGTTCATGTATTTTTCAGTAGCATCATATTTGTACTTGTTCATGAATATTTGCAATTTCTACAGTTGCTGATCCTCAAGATTGATTTCACCACATACTTCACAGAGTTGTAGTGGTATACTGCCACTTAAAACTCTTTCCAGGGGCCTCTGCTTGGCCATGTTGTTTTATGTTTAATGGACACACACATTTACACTCCCAGTGGCATATTCTCAGGATGCTGTTGTGGGCACAGACGATAGGCCACAATTCATCTTTGAATGGCACCTGGGAGGTGGCTTCACTGTGTGTACTCCACAGGGGCTGGTATTTATGTGAAGTACGATTGCACCATTAGGGTACGTGCGGCCTCTTCACGTGTCCTTTGGCCATCCATGGTCAAGGGTGGTGCCTGTGGGTGCAGGCGGTGTCCGACCTGGATGTTCATTGGTGCAATAAGCCATGTGGCAATATTGTGCAGGACACATGTAGCCACAATTGGTCTACAGACTACTGATGGTGCATACAGCAAACCTCATCCAGAGCGGTCAAGGGAGCCGGAACCATGACTTTAGCATTCCATAATGTGCGCTCCACTATGCCCCAAGTGGCTATATGTGCAGTATTGTACCACACCTCAGCTGGTATTTTGGGGTTCCTGGTGGGTGTCATCATGAAGGTAGTCAGCAGGTAGGCAATGTCCCCTGTAAATATCGACATGGTTGTTATTGTCATTTTTTGGCAGGGTCGATTGTTCAGTATGTACAGTATTGTTCATACTCACTGATGAGCAATGCGCTGCCATGTTTTCCAGATACCAGGGCCCAGTGCAGTGGTGAAATGCAGAAGATGTAGCTTTCGTGTGTGCTGCCTGGGAAATTCCATGATTATTCCCTTAGCATCACACACTACCTGCACATTAATGGAGTTCCAGTGCTTTCTGTTCCTGTAGATGTGCTCTCTCAATCGGGGTGGCAGTAGCACTACGTGCAGTCTATGACACCTAGTACATGGGGGAAGTGTGCCACTGCATAGAATTCCTGCATGACTGTCTGCCTTTCTGCCAGTGTTCAGGGAATGTATGTGCCTGTGCACACATGCACGTGCTGTTATACAGGACAGCACCTGGTGTAGAGAGCATGACTGAGTGGCCTGTGATATCCCACCAACTACTGCAGTGGTCCACTGTAAGGACCCAGTGGCAAGGAAACGTAGTGCAGTCAGAACTTTTTCTAGCATGGTAAGGGCCTGGGAGCAGATGGGGGTGATATTAGGTTATCTTCCCACTCCAGGACAAAGTCTAGGATTATATGGGGAGTGCACCTGTACCTGCCATAGACCTGAAAATCGGGCATCCCAAAAAGTGTGGTACATCCTTGGCCTACTGCGGTGTCGGTGCACAATTGCTCTGAGTACTTCTGGATTCATCATGGCTGTATTTGGTGTGTAGTGCATGCTTTGTACGCATTTGTTCCTATGTGCGTTGAATGCGCATTGATGTTTATGCCTGTCATGTGGCGTATGGGTTCTGGTATTTGTGTGTACTTTTTCGCAAACCGACACCCAGTTCAAATCCACAAATACGGTGATATATGCATGATGATGGCAGTGTGATTGCTTGGCTGTGTACTTGTTCCGCCCCATATTTTGGTCGATGCGCATGCCCGGCCCACACTCTGCATGGAGTCTCATGCAAGTCGCTCGTCGACTTGCACAGACGTGCCGGGCCTGCACGAACTCCACGCAAGTCCCAAGAAAGTCCTGTGCAGTTAGTTCCATGAATCGACAAATGCAGATTTGCGCGCAGTTTGGCACGCAAGTTCCCTATTTTCAGTGCAAATAATTCTATGAATCGGCTCCTTTGTATGCACAGAATGTCTTTGCAAAATAGAAATGCACTTTTTTCATAATTAAAGATATGCAATAGAAGCTTGCTAGTGTCATGTTGCTGATGAATTTCCAAATGTGGAATTATTCCTCTAAAGATTTTTTTAAATGAGCTCACAGTGAATTTTTCCTGTACGCGATGCATTCTGCATACACATATTATTCACGGCCAATGGGTTAAGGAAAATATGCCTTTCCGAAAATATGACTTTGAGAATAGGACCCATCTCTCTTGACTGGCACCCAAAAAAGTTTTGAAAATCTGCACAAACGTGTACATTTAGGCCCCGGACTAGTATTTTTTCAAATGTATTTGTTTATAGCATGGCCCTAGCTCAAGAGTAGCAGAGCGCTGAACAGAATGTGAGTAGCCGTCATTTGGGCTGGCATCTTTTAAATGTAGCGCAGTACAGTGAGGTATGTGCATCAGTATGTATATCCAATTGAATTAGTCCTCAGTGAGTTGTTTTTTAAAGAGCCATGTATTGAGAGATTTGCAAAATTTGAGAATTGTGGGGCCATTCCGAGCCAACACCGGGGTAGAGTTCCAGAGGGTGGGTGCATGACAAAAGGATTGTTTGCAAGTCCTCTCTTTGCAGATGAGTTGTGATTCAAGCTCGTTAGTCGATGTAAATGATACATGCTGTCTCCCGTAAAAAAAGTGTGTTGCATAGTGGTGGACTGATTTTAAGGGAGACCAGTGAGCAGCTGGGAATCCTGTCAGGATAGCATTTAACCCACCGATGTGTGAGACCACAAGGGACTGCACTCCAGTACAGAAGCCATGCGATGGGATGTAGGGCTTAATTTTTCAAAGGGTAGAGATTCTGAGCCAGGCTATTTGGGCCTTCTTGACTATGTGTTTCTGAAAGGACAGATTGCTGTCAATGGTGAAGCCTAAGGATTTTGCTGAGTCTGGGAGTTGTGGATCAAATCCTTATAGTCACATATCATTGAGCCTCTGCTGGATAAGTTGTTTTTTATCAGGAGTACCAATGAGGACAAATTCAGTCTTGCATGGGTTTGGTTTGAGGCAGGCAGTCGTAATCCAGGACTGGATGCGGGCTAGGTAGTCACAGAGACGAATGATGTCCTGAGTGCTATTTACTCTGCAACTGAGTATCGTCTGATTATTGGTGGATAGCTATATTGGGATGTTTGAGGAGAGTGCCCATAGGCTTCATGTAAAGATTAAAAAGGATTGGTGAGAGGATGGAGCCTTGGGGGTCTCTGCAGGAGATCTGGAGTCGGTTAGAATGCAAAGTAGTGTAGACAGACCTCCTAACAACCAGATGCAAAAAAGCAATCCTCTCAGGAAAAAAGGCTTGGTGCACCTCTTTGCAAAGAAAACAAATGTATTTTGTATACAAAAGGAAAACGGTGAAAGCCGGTGCTGTAGAACCGAACTGCCACTGAGCTCACTGGGTTAGTACAAAAAATGAAGACCATTTAAGGCAAATAATCATCACTTGTGACACACAAAGTATACAGTGTTTATCCCCAACCCTCACTGGCTACCAACTATATACATACTACCATTTCCCTGTAGTCCCTGAACCAATTGGCCACCTCTAATATACTCCTTGCCTTCTGGTACATGGTCCTCTATTCTGTCACCTTGGGTTCACTTTATATGATTGGTGGGCCTATGGGAATGTTGCTCTCCCCATGGGCCTAGTCACATGGTGTGCACCTGGTTGTTAACATGAGCTCAGTGGATACCTTTGAGGTCAAACTGGCCCTCTGGCATAAAGGAGTGCTTCTCTTGATCCCAGACATGCAGGCACCCCATCGTGGGACTTATGTTGTTTATTTATTGGACATTTGTATGGCGCCTATACACAGGTGTTTCCAGGTACCACAAGACAAGAGTGGGGGGGGGGGGGTAACATGGGAAATCATAAGAATATAACAACAAAGAAATTGTTATATTGGTCTTGTAACAATCTGACTGTGCAGTGAATGACAAGGTGATAAGTGCAAGGGGGAGGGGAGAAGTGCAGAAGGGGGGTGCCCTCATGGTGGGGGCAGCCAAGTGCTGGTTTAGCTGAGGTGGCAAGTGCCAGAGGAAAGATGAGGGTAAGCATTGGACAGGAGGACTAAGTTGTCATAGTCCGGGAATGGGAGCCCAAGGGCAAGTGCTGGTAGAGGATGCTGGGGGAGACTGGTGGACGGTGTTCTGAGCATCATGTCTTGCTCCTCGTAGTACAAATCATGGGATGTTTCACTCCTTGCTCCCCCCTTATCAGTTGCCCCTCCCCAGAGCTTCTCCTTGGCCTATCTAGGACCACACTAGGCCACATTCTGATAGATTTAGGTGTTCTGTTTGTGGGCATCTGGAAGTTCAAATGGGATGACAGCCAAAAAAGTGATGGGTGGAAGGTTTCGAATACATTGGAACCACTGGCAATGCTCTGGACAACCTTCCACACCATCTGGTTTTATCCTGTCTGTGCCATTGCAAAAGGGGTCCAGCCAAATGCAAATCAGTCAGGTGCTACCACCAGTGCTAGGAGCGTAGCCCGAACTGCTAGACCAGGTTCCCCTCTGTACGGAAACACAAGAAACCTCAGACATGTTTTGGCCTTGTTGGGCCTCCTTAGTGAGGTGCAGCTTGGTTCCCTTTTACGCAGCGAGCAAAGGGCCCATGTCTGGGCATACCCTCTCTCACATAGGGAGACAAACGTCAATCAAAAAAGTGATGGGTGAAAGGTTTTGAATAAATCTGAACCACTGCAATGCTCTGGGCAACCTTCCACACCACCGCTTTTCAGCCTTCAAATTGGATGGTCATTATCCTGGTAGGTGCTTATGTCCTACATCTAGACCAGGCCTTTGGCAGCTCAAGACCTCTGCTCTGTCTCCCATTGGTTTGTCCTTCGGGACAGACGCAGCCCTACCCGCGCTCAGCCATGCACATTCATTTCTGGTTTTGCAGGTCTGCAACATGGTGCAATTGTATTTTATCTATCAGGCCTGAAGAATTCTATGTTCGGTTTACATACTGGGCCTTGGGATGGGAATGAGATTTAGAACATAATAACATGCTGTACTGCTTCTTATCTTGTGGCCTGCGGCAGGCCAGACCTCACTCTAAATATGATGGTACTTCAGTATTTCTCGCAGCGGGTGACCAGGGCCTATGTTTACATTATTATACACTATATTACAACTAATGTACTTGAATATCACTCATTATCACTCATGCCCTATCCTGGGGCACCGTTGCTTGCACCACCCCCCTGCGGCTGCACATGTTCATTTCTTTGAGCACTAATATAGTTTCCTCATCCTTAATCGCTTTGGTGGGCATGTGAACTTAGACGTGCTTCCCAACATTCACCCCTCTAGTTAATCTTCCATTAACTAACCCTGCTGCTTCCCATGCTCTATAATCGTCATCCTTGGGCATCCACATCCTGAACACATGATGTAGACTTCTCTCATCTTGGGCATATTTCTCCGGGGTACACACAAGATAGATACAGACCCCATCACTAGCTAAATCAACCCAGTGCTCTACATCATTTTTGGGATCTGGTGCGGGGAAGTCAACGTCCCATTTTTTTGCACATGCCCCCTTCCATGGCTGTCAGCAAGTCTAAGACATATCAGTTTTGAAGGGTCATAAAATGGATCACATGCATTTTGCTCTTGATCTCATTCACTCCTTGTTCCATATCGTTCACCAACTGGATCATTTCCCACCTCACGATCCGGAGCCATTTGGCATTGGCTATTCTTTCAACAGTTTGGAGGAATCTTTGGACAAATAATTTGATCACTTCTGGTGACTACTTAGTAAACACTTCTTCTTGGGAGTGGGGGTTGCTTCAACTGTGCTGTGGCCGACTTGGGTGCCATAGTTAAGTGGGCTTCAAGAACCACAAGGATGTCTGAACGTAAGGTCAAACATGTACCTCTACATGATGGTGGGAGATGCTTGCATGCTCACAGGCCACACACCCAGAAGATGCCCATGAGGCCTGCTGTACCCTTGCTGAGATCAGGGATGAACAATGTCTTGTTACATTTGCTGTTGGTTCCAACCGGAACAGTTCCATGTCCTCGAAAACAAAACTCATAGTCTTCTGCCGCTTGCACTTTCACAGGTGTTTCTTTGGTTTCGATCCATGTCAGTTTCAAAACATACGTTACCCATATAGTGAGACCGTTCTTGTTGACATTCGATACAAATTCTTCATCAAACCCTGCCAACCTCCCTGACATGCAGCTCACTTCCGTCTCTTCCCATCTGTTTTACATGAATAACAAACACACTGTCCATCTTTAGCAGTGGTGATGGCTTACATCGTGGCTCTTTGTCATCTTTTGCAAATGTCTCTTCATCTTTATCCATCAGCACAACTTGTCCTCTGTGCCCCTAGAACATGGTGCAAACCCAACTCAGTGCCAGATGAACCAAAAAATGGGCTTCCAGAGATGGCATTTCCTGGGGTATTAACATTTGCGTGCCCCCGACACATGGGGGTTGAGAGAGCAAATATGGCAGCTTCCATTTGACCGCCTGTTCCTTACTGCGCGCATGCCACAACCATATAAAGTGGCTCAATACATATAAACAGAGACTTAAAACAAATCCAAAACATATATTGGACACTGAAATGCTCATCCAGTGCTTATGACATGAAAGCTGTAGGGGATGAGAAGAATTTGGCAAGCACACAATGCCAATAACATGCTTCAAATTTGTAAATGCGGCTAAAACAGTTTAATCACAATGGGCCTCATTACGAGTCCGGTGGTAACCGTGCCTGAAATTCTGGCAGGTTACCGCCGGACTTGTATTACCATTCTGCCTCCGTGATTCCCGGAATTACCGGGACATTACGACCCCGGTGACCTGGGAATTCCAGAGGCGGAACTCTATAAATCCCCCTTCCCATTGAGTCCTATAGGACTCAATGGGAATGGGGAAGTGGAAACACCGGCACTATCTTGTGATGGTGCCGGTGTTTCCACGTCCGCCTGCAGGCAGGTGGTGTTAAACCCGTCAGGTCAGGTCAGACCTAGCTGGAATGACACCTCCGCCTGCAGGACTAGAGATCACCCGGTATGGAAACAACGGTGGCGTCGGATTTACTGCCACTGTTATTTCCATACCGGGTGACTCATAATGAGGCCCAATGAGTCAATATTACAGGGATTCACATGTTTTAAGTAATTGTTATTCATCCTGAAGGAGATGAGGTAGTGAGGGTGTGTTGAGGTAGTAAGGTTCACGCAATAAATAAGAAACAGTCAGTTGATGCAAAGTGAGCAAAATGTATGCAACGTGCACAAAACGAACAGAAGCTATTCAATTGGGTGACAGAGAATCAGGTGAAGGAGCATGTGTATGGGGAGACCGTCGGACATCAAAGAGGTGTTCCCAATACTGCAGTTACTGAAGTTTGAGCGTAAATGGAGTGGCATAGACGACTGCATAGAGGCCGTTGTACCTTGGCTCGCTTCATCTTCAGAAGAAAGTTTCTTACAAATACAGGGTCTCCAGGTTTCAGTTGAAGGGGTAGCAAGCTCGCAGATTCTGATGCAGCGCTGTGTTTTTCTTCTGTTCTCCTTGGTGCTATTTGTCGAGAACTAATCTTTATTGAATTATTCCACTGACACAAACACGTTTTGAATTCATCACCCAAGATGGAAGCAACCAGGGCCAAGGGCAAACAGTGGACCCAATTCTTTTTAAGGGTAACACACAATTTAGATACTTTAGCATTTAAGAGGCCATTTATCTGCTCGACAACACCATTGGCTTGAGGATGATATGTTGAGAACATCTTATGCTTGATTCCTAATAGAGCTGTTATTTCTTTAAATAGCTCATTGAAGAAGTGGGTTCCATTATCATATTTAAGTACTTTGCACACTTCCCAGTGGGGAAACACTCCTCGCACTAAAAATGTAGCCACTTACTTAGCGTCTGGCTCAACCCAATGTGAGAAGGGGCACAAAACAACAATCAGGAACCAATAAGTGTTGGACTGTTCTCTCATGTCGGCAAAATCTATATGAAAATCCCTGAACGGTCTGCTGGGGCGCAGTAATGTGCCTCCCGGCGTTCGCAATGTTCACCCAGTGTTGTATGTCTGAAAAACGATACAGTTTGAAATAAACACATTTAATAGCACTTGCATGTTGGACTGCTTTTATATACATGAGGGGTAATGCAGTTGTTCAAATGCTACCATCACTAGCTCCATGGGCATAACTGCCTTACCTGTGATGACCTGTCTCCATATCAAGTCAGTGGGAGATTTCTCACACCATCTTTTCTGCCATAGTGCCTTTTCGGCCTGTGGCGCCTGTCCCTGTAGCTCTATTATCTGGGTAACTGGTACTGAAGTAAACAGAAAGTCTAATTGTAACTGCATATTAACTGTTTCTGAGTACACTGTGATGTCTGGCACTGGGAGGTAGATGGCTATTTTGGCTGACCGGCCTGCTGCTTCGTTACCAAGATAAATTGGACCTTTGTTGTTCGTATGCATGGCACACTTGATGACAGCGACAAGTGTAGGCCGCGAGAGAGCAGAGATCAGCCTGTCTAACAGTGCAGCATGTTGAACTGGAGATCCATCTGCCCTCCTAAACCCCTTCCTCTTTCATCTTGACAGTCCAGAATGAACAATGCTAGTAACATATGCTGAATCAGAGTAAATGGTAACTCGGCACCCTTGGGACGCCTCTAGTGCTTCTAGCAGGGCAATAATCTTTGCAGCCTGGGCAGAGTAATGAATAGGTAATATCTTTTACACCAACAACTCAAATTCCTCATCACCTAACCGGAACAATGCCACACCTGTACATCTTTTACCCATCTCTTGGTCAATAGTGGCTGAACTGTCAACAAAGAATACTTCTCCATCATCAAGAGCACAGTCCCTTGCTTTTATTATGTCATCAGCAGGGCCTTCATATGTGGCACAGTCATGCACATCATCAGCGTCAGTGATTGGTTCAGTCAGAAAGGTGGCTGGGTTTACTGTCTTACATTGGACAATATGAATGGAGGGGCTGGACAATATTCTGAAGCTCTTTGTGTTATCAGTGTAGATTTGGACCTTTCTAGGATGGTAAATACTGCATGCTCCATCTAATGTCACTGAAAATCTCATTGTGATGGTGGCTAACTTCTTGATAGCAAAGGCACCTGCAGCCAGAGCTTGTTCGCACTGGAACTGTCCTTGCACAACTGAGTCCAGCATGCCACTGTAGTATGCTAAAGGTTTGTGGCCCATAGTGCTTTTTGTGTCAAAACTGCCATCATCATTTGGCTGTCTGAGTGTGAAAAGAGATAGAACGCTTGGACATAGTCAGGTGTGGCTAGGACTGAGGCGGTAGCAATGACGTCCTTGAGCTCTTGAAAACTAATGAGCATTTCTTCAGTCCATGTGATGGTGCTCTTTGTCTTTTGGGCCTATGAGTGGCTGCAGTAATGGTGGAGTGTATGTTGAATAATCGAGGATCCATGCCCTACAATAATTGCATAACCCTAGAAAAATGTGCATGTCTTTGACTGTCACTGGTTTGGGTTTGTTGTACACTGGTGTTACATGCTGTGGAGTCACTTTCTTGCCATTGATGGAAATCAATTGGGCAAGATATAATACTTCCTGTTGACAATACTGCAACTTTACTCAGTCTACTTTATATCTTTTGTCAGCCAGTAACTTTAACAGTGTAATGGAGTCCTACCTGCCTTGCTGCTCATTGGCACTACACACTAGAAAATCGTCTGTATAATGAATGATGGTACTTGGCACATGCATGTTGCCCAATTATGCATGTAGCACCCTGTTAAAAATACTGGGGGACTCACAGTACCCTTGCAGGAGCCTTGTGTGCTGGAATCACCTCCCGCCATATGTAAACGCAGTGAGGTATTGAGAGTCAGGCTGCAACAGAGAAGAATGCATTTTTCAAATCAATGACAGTAAAGTGGGTTGCTGTGGTGGGTATGTTACATAATATTGTCACAGGGTTTGGCGCAACAGGAAACTCTCCCTGTACTATATCTTTCAAAGATCATCCTCCAGCTAGAAACCTTTGATTTTTTGACAGCGTATATAGCCGTGTTGCAGGGAGAATTAGACGGCACAATAATGCCTTGGTGTAGAAGAGCTGTAATGGTGACATTTATTCCTTCCCCAGCTACTTTGAACAAGGGGTACTGTTTAATCTTGGGCAACACTGCACCTGGTTTAAGCGCAATATGTATTGGTGCGACACCTAGTAAGAATCCAACATCATGGGGCTTACTCATCCACAAATTGTCAGGCACTTGCGCTACATCACTTTGAGCAAAGGGTCGGACACTTCCTGCCAATAACATAGGACACAGGACAAGTCAGTATTATACCATTATTTCGCATTGGGACACAAACTGCCAATATTATTTCTCCAGCATTGTTCTCATCCTTGCATAAGTCACTGTCTGTTACTTCTTTTTAGGGTCAGGTCAGATCTATGCACAGAACTGTGTGCCATTCTCCTCCTTCTGTATCTGTCCCTATCAGGCAAACTTCTCTTTTGACACTATCACGCCTTCTAAGTCGAGCATAATAATGGTCAATGCAACATGTTCTTGGGGCTAGGCTGGTCTAAACAGGAATTCAGATGGTACTCTCCAGCACTGATTGGCCACATGTGGCACTGCATTTAGGAGCACTGTAATCCCATACATAAACAGATCAGGGTGCACCAGCATTCATCTGGCTGCTGCTTCATTCCCCAATGCTTGTATGATCAACATTACCCTTATGTGGCATACTTCTGGGGTGGAACACACCAACCCTTTTTCAGTAAACAAGGTGGTCATATTGAGTTTACTGAGCAAATCCCTCCCTAACAGGTTAACAGGGGTTGCCGTTGAGAACAACAATGGGGCCTGTAACACACTGTTACCTACCTTAATGGGTAATCCTTCTGTGAATGGAACTGAATTTATTGCCCCAGAGAACCCCTGCGTGTCCATTACCTCACCTGACAAAGGGAATGCCCCTCTTTAATAAAGAATCTGCTGCACCTGTGTCTACAATGAAAATGAATGGGTTGCTTCCTATCTCCATGCCCAACAAGGGTTCCTCTTCAGGGTTGGCAGTGACTGACAGGACTGGGCACACTAAGTTTCTCTGTGGTCTGTCCTAATCTGGGTGTGTGTTTGTCTGTGGGAAGACGACAGGGCTCCCCCCACTACACTGGCCCCTTGGTAGTGCGTTACTCTGCCATGGGGTACTGCATTACTGCTAGGTACTTGAGGGGCCTGTTACTCCATGGAGTGTACCGCATATGCTGGCGTGTCACTGGGCACTTGCAATTGAGTGAACTGTGGTGGGGGAGCAGGCGGGGACATGGGTGGTGGTACACAGTACGGAGCTGCTGGGGGTGCTCGAGCATAGGGCTGTGGGGATGGAGCGGGGGTACCTCATCAACAGAGAGATCAAAGGAGTCAAGAGAGGAGCCTACAAATATGATATCTAGAGGATTGCAGTGTGTGTAGGTGGGAAGGAAAACTAAGTTGACCAGAGCATTGACAGAGAAAGCAGAGCCCAGCTGTAATCTTGTCATGTCTCCCTTCTCCAGATGGTCTTGGTGGTGGCTAAACTGCTGTCGATATGTTTGTACCCGGAGTATTTTTCTCGGGAGTCGGCAGACACAGAGTCCTCCCAAGATGGTGGGGATTTGCAGGTCTATACCTCTCCAGCCTTCTACAGTTTCTCTGAAAGCAGAGTCTCCACAACCGGACGGTCAGGTGACCCTATTTCAACTGTGGACTCTAGCTCATCCATGTGTCGCTACTCTTTGGAAAGGCGCTCCGTAACTTAGTTTCTAGGAATCCTCATAGAAGCATCTATTACATCTGTCTACTCCTTCTATCTATCTAACTATTAATCCTTTGTATTTTATTAGAGATCTAGCCCCTGAATCTGCTTCTCTTCTCTCCTCGCTTACCTGGACAGCCCCCCCTGATGTTCATCAGGAGCCGGTTACTTTTCTCCACGGCAGCGCGTCTCGTCGTGGGAACGCCCCGAGATCACTCCAGTCCCGAGACGGTAGGGAGACCATTCGACCGTTCTATTCGCCTTTCCATACTAATCGAAGATTAACAGTTCCCTCTATTTCTTAGATTCTACTTTCGAGCCGGCCAGTGCTAGGGAAACAAATACCATTAGCCCCGATTCATCGATCATTGCCGCAGTTCTTCAGAGGTAGGTGCAGAGCAATAGTACAGACATTTTTCCAAGTCTTACTAGTTTCCCTTTACGTTATTTCTCAGCTTCCAAACCATCAGCTTCCTTTCTTCAGGGATCAACCCCCATCAAAGGCTGTGGAAAGAGAGTATTGTTTCTCCCGCTTAATACATGTCACACATTCTCAGGTATTTCTCTACTCTCGCTAAAACAGTACTGCTGACTTCTTGTTTTTTACTCTACTTACCTTATCTCATTTCCACCTCTTAGACACCATTGATCGCATTCTGGAAGACAACCTTAATTACCCATCCCTCCTGAGTTGATCCACCTACACACACTATTCCAGTGACGATTGTTTTCTACCGCAGAGGGTTTTCCTGGGATTTCTGCTGTCCACAGTTCCTCTGTTCCCAGGCTGGGGGCAGTGGAGATTCTAGGGGAATTTTCAACATCATCTCAAAGGTATCTGCTGACCAGGTTAGTGAAGTCTGTGACAGAGTTACTATTTGCTGCATAAACTGAAATCTTGATAAATCTACTGCTGGTGGTATGCAGCCGCCTGCCTGCTCCAGCATTGCCATGAGAAATGTCCCATACTCCCACATGTCCAACATTGCCCTGTATTTCCCCATCTCAGGCCCATTCCTTGAAAACCTCCTCTCCCTTCTTGGGTTTCTGCGAACCCCCCCTTCCCCGTGGATACCCTCCTCAGGGCCATCCCTGGTACTGCGGCTGAAACTCACCATCCCAATCGTATCCACCTCCCCACTTAGGTGCTGTTTCCCGGACCACCCTATGTTTGGTCTACCCTCCTTGCGGTGCCGCTACTGCTGCCCCTCTACTCAATTACTGAATTTTTTGCTAACTTCTTTTGCACTCGTTTTGCTTCCTCTGTCTGTACCTTCTGTGCCCTTTCTTTTTCTTTCTCTCTCAACCATTTACAATTTTGTACAATTATGGACTGTATCTCCGCCCACCATTTTTCTTCAATCCCCACTGTCTTATCAAGTGCTTTCTGCACCTTCTTGGGGTGTCCTATTTTGACCATGAAATAGAAAAATGGAATTGACCGATCCCATGAGTCACCCGTTTTTGTCCTCCACATCTCTTCAGTCTGTAAAATATACTGAGTGGGGTCTTCATCATCCCGCATTGTGCGCTGCATTATGGACTGGAGATCCGGTGTGTCGGGGTACATGCACCACATCACTGCCCACACTCAGGCCCTGATAAAATTAAAATGAACCCCATTGTGACTGTCATCCCCTAATCACACCCCTTGGTTCCCTGCTTTAGGCTAATGGTCATCCACCTGATCTCCCAGTATTGCAACAAAATCTTTATGTCGCCCATGGCCAGGGTAATGCATGCCGCCTGTTTTTCAAATGCGAATATCCATTTCCCTGTTCCAGCTATAAGGGATGGTAGTGTCTTTATCAAATTATTCTTGTCCATGTGCAGCCATGGTACATATTGTGCCCTCCCTGGTCCTTTATGCAACAGTGGGAACTGTGCCCCCACCATCTTCATCACCTTCTTTTTTCCGACCTGCTTTCCCTTGGCAACCAGAATGCACCCATAGCTGTTCTAAACATAGGTGCCCACAGGCGCTCCATCTGTAGAAATATTATGGGTGGGGCCTCTTCATCCCCCAGCTTGTCCGCTTTTCCCCACTCCTCATCCCCAACTCCTGCTCCCATTTCATTCTCTGAACGCTCTGTCCCGTAATACAAGCTTCCTGCCAGCTGCCTTCCCCATCCCCTATTCTCCTCCTTAATATGCATGTCTCTGATCGCTGTACTATCATTTCTGAACAGAATGTCTCCTGCTCTCCACTCATCTGTCCCAATGGGTGCCTGCTGCCTGTCCCCTTATATACAAATTTAACCTCGCCAACTCTTCCTCTGTCCTCAACGCTTCTTTCTTTTCAGATTTACAATGTGGTCCCTCTGTTCTTGAGCATGTGCGGCTGCAGAGGCTATGGGGTTTGGGAGGCTCTGATACTGTGCCTTTGATGAAGGAGGTGGAGGAGCAGTTGCGGGCAAGGGGACATATGTAGGGTTTGTGTACCCTGACTGCACGTGTGGGATTGGACCCTAATGGGGGAGACTGCGCTTCTTGCACTGACTGTGTTGCTTGTGTTGTGACCGATGGGACACGGGTTCCTGACCTGCTGCAGCTGTGGGTGTGATTGGGGTCGGGTCACACATTAATGGTGGCCTGCTGGCTGCCTTCGAGAGATCAAAGGGGACGTCTTTTAAATCCTCAACCATCTTTCATAACTCAAACACTTCCTTTCTATTCTTCAAATCTTTTCTATTACTTTTTCCTGCTAAGAATGTGTACATGAGGATCAAAACATCTTTGTCGTTTAATCCCTGTTCTGGCCATGGCCTGTACATGCCCCCTCTTGTCTCATCTCGGCCTGCCACACTCATGATCTTCCCATACAACGGGAGAGCTGTGCACATATATTCCAATGGAGTCACTGGCTCCATTTTAGCTGCCCCTACTCAGATATTATGTAATACTTCCTTTTCGTCTGGCTCTGACACAGCCATGCCCTACTGTCTTGTTACCCCTCCTCTCTTTCCCATTTCTGATACGCCACCCTTCCTCTTTGTCAACTTCCATGTGCACACACCACACTCATATCTAATACCACTATATCCCGCACCACTGACGACGGCGCTGCATAAAAGGAGTGGGCAGGAGCCCCCTTTCCATCTCCATCCCCACGGAGACGTCCCACCTTATATGTATTTGCCCAGCATCAGAGGGTAAGATACGGCGCCCACACTCCCCTTGCAAATTATCGGCCCAATATTGTTTTTTTACTTTGAATGGGAAAATACTTCTAACCATCATCGTAAATCTGGATGTCTGACCCTGCACCATCATCTTTTCAAGTTTGAAGCCATTTCTGCATAGAGCCACCATTACGTGCAACAAGGTAATGGCCGCCATAGACTTGGCTAATGCAGTGCATCCTGTTGGCTCCAGCCACTCCTAAAACGTCTACCTACCCGATAGGATACCTGCTATTACTTTCGACCCCCACCGTCAGGCGGAAGCCCAACACTGAAGGGCTAGCCAAAGGGCCTGTCAGTGCCTGTCCGCGCCTCTCATGCACTCGGCACAACCCTCTGCCTGAGACATTTAAATCGGCATGCAGTTCCGCTTGGCAGCCATGTAAGTACTTTTGAAAATCCTATATGTCCCCTTGGGTAATCCTCGCCCATTGCAACTACTGATCCAAAAGCATCACTGAGCTTGCCCGCTCTGCCTGATTCTTTGACCACACCTAAAGTGGTGGGAGCGGGTCATCTCTTCTTCAATAACTGTACTTTAAATGTCATGTATTCCACCTTGCAAAACAGGCCTACAATTCTTGCAGCACATTTTTATCTATAACGCTGCTTCGCACGTACTTCGCAAACTAGTAGACCACCAAATAGTTGAAACAGCTTAGTACGGCCACGGTATATTCTCCAATATTACTCCTCTATGCCTTCACATTTTATGTTCCAAAACAAGCTCACAACTGTTAGGTTGTTAAATAACTGACTATTGCATGTCCCATGTTTTTTTAAAATCACCTACTGCTGCTATGTACTGAAATAGCCTACTGATGCTATAACTTATCCTGATTACTCCTTGGAATACTCTGACCCTAGCCTACTTACCCCGACTAGCACTATGCTAAAACGGAACCAGCATATTTGTCTACACTACCACCTTGCTAATGTATCATATTGTGCCAAAATCTACCTGAGCTGAATGCTTTTAGAATACTGTGCCAAAACTTAACTGAACCGAATGTTCTTAGAATTTTGTGACTTTAGCCCATTTGCCCTGATTGCACTATGCTTAAATGGGACTAGCCTATTTGTCCACATGACCACTCTGCTAATGTGTACTCACCTTCCATCTGCCCCTAATGAAAGTATCCCAACCTTTGGAATTAGACTTATTTGAATGTATCTCTACTGTTAGTGTTAGGGAGAATTCTCCAGAATGGCTAATTTCCCTTACCTGTTGAGTCCCTCGGCAGCTTTGCTGGATTTCTAGGGTTTAATTTTTTTACCAGGTGAGAGTGTGAGCCTTTTTTCCCACTCTTACATGTGTTTTGCTGTGTGTTGTACATTTTATGCTCACGGGCTATGGAGTCTCACCCACCCCAAAGGTGAAATTGTACTTACACTTGTAGTCTTAATTGTGTGAGGTGTTCCCAAAGGGTACTGCATATGATTCTGCCTAACACTGGTGTACAGTGGTGAGGATACAGTATAGTGATTACACTTAGAGTGTTGCTAATACCTTGGCTCAACTAACCACAAGGCTAAACAACACTAAAAGCAATTTTAATCATGTCTGATATGGAAAGCTACAGTCAGGAGACCCTCCTTACTTACACTGTTGATCATTTGAAAAATCGGTTCCATGTCTTAAAATGGCGGCAAAAATGGCCGTGATTACAAATTATTGCGCCATGGTTTTTTGCGCCACAATTATGTAAAGGATGCCCCCGCAACCCCCAAACCCATTATACCATTTAAGAGGAGTGGGGGACACCCCCGCAACCCCTCGCCCCTTAAATGGTATGATGAATTTTTTTTAACGGCGACATTTTTGCCGGGATTTTATTACCTGATACCGAAAAATCTGTGTAGAGATAGGAATCTCTCTGTTAAAGGCAAAACGTCAGAATTATTTGAAAAGTTGTTGGAAAACCAAAGTCTGGGGAGTGGGTCTGAAATGCCTACGCCTTCAGCAAATGTGGAAAATGATGAGGAGGATAATGTTTCAAAAATTATGGAAAAGCTATATGAGGCAGATGAGTCTCACAATGTAGGCCCTATTGCTCCTCTACTTGCTCAGAAACCTCAACCTTTGTCCTCTGGGACCCCATCAGGTTCTACACTCAGTCGTGAATTCTTTGCTCTAGAAAAAATGAGGCTTGAATTGGAATTCAAACGTATTAATGCTCAAACTGAACAAAAGAATCAAGAATTTAAGCTCAGAGAAATGGAGATGAATCATGCACTAGAAATGAAAAAGTTTTCTATTGAGAATGCTTCTCTCCCAGAGTATTATAGGTCTTCCAGTCCTAAGAGACCCTGTATGCCTAAAGAAATTATGGGTATGTATGAGGCTAAGCTTGATATTTTGGATTGGTTGGCAATGTTTGAGTATAACCATGGGATTCAAGACATTACATGGAATCAGTTGCTTCCTTGGCTCTTCTTTAGGCTTCCCATTGTTGCATCTGATGTTGTGATGAAGTTGGGGAGGTGGATAGGATGGATTATGAGTGTGTGAAGCAAGCTTTAATTGCTAGATTTGGGAAGACACCCTTCCCAGCTCCTTAAGAGGTTTAGGACCCTCAAAAAGCATGATGGTACCCCTTGGGCTACCTGGGTGTGTGAATGTTTGAAGAATTTAGAGGTTGGATTAAGGGTTACAGAGTTAACACTTATGAAGGTATGAGAAATCTTGTTATGTTGGAGTCAAAATATGATGCCTGCTCTCCTGAGCTCAGACAACACTTGGCTGATTCTAAGGAGATAGATCCAAAGAAGTTAGCTAAGGCTGTTGACTTGTGGGTTGCCAACAGGGCTACTCACAAGGATTCGGGGGCAACTTAGAAAAAGGATGAGGGCAAGCAGCCAAAGAAAGATAGCAAGGAGAATTCTAATTCCTCCAATCCAAAAGAGGGCCCCAAATATAACAAGGGTAAGCCCCAAGGGAAACTGAATCAGGCTAGTGTACCTCCTGGTGTAAAACCAGAGGTGGGTCCGAACAAACCCCAATTCAACAGAACATTTGGTAAATGTTATGTTTGTGGGTCAACTGACCATGTGAAAGGGGATCCCAGATGCAAGGGTAAACCTTCAGGGTCCACACTGTCTCCTTAGCCTTCTCCCCAGAGGGAGAAGTACCTATGGCCAGTGGAAACTTTCACCTACTGGCTGATGAACCCATGAGAGTCTCAGCTAGTGTTTCTTTAGTGTCCCTGGGTTTGTGGGAACAACAGAATTTAGATGTCTATAATTCCATCCCAGATAATACTAAAGAGTATTATAAAGATAGTGGGGGTCATTCTGAGTTTTGAGGCAGCCATGGTGCTATTAGCACCATGGCTGCCTCCAAACTCGGGTCTGGGTGCGAGTAGTCGGAATGGGGACTTACTGAGACATTCCGACTTATGCAGACCCGGTAAATCCCCATTTCAAAAACCATTCCCATTTGAGCCCCCATAGGGCTCAAAGGGAATGGGGAAGGAGCTAATAACGGCCCCGCAAATTGCGGGCCCGTTATTAGCTCCATGGTCCCTTAACGGGTCCCGCTAAGGGCGGCTGGTAAAACCAGCTGGCCCTAGTGGGACCCACTAAGGGACCTCGGAATGCGGCAGTAGGGGGTTAACGGCACAGGCATCCTTACCGGTGCCGTTAACCCCCTACCGCCATACTCGGAATTACCCCCTGTGTCCTTGTAAATGGCCAGGAGACCCCTGCCATCAGAGACACTGGAGCCAGCATAACTGTGGTTGATGAATCATTTTTCAAGGTAGAGGATGTTGCTAAGGCACCCAAACACCTAACCAAGTTAGCTGGAGGCCCTGTGGAAATGCTTCCCCAGTTACCAGCTCTCATCCAGTGCAATGACATGATTGTCAAAATACCTGTTAGTGTGCCTAGTGAAGTGCCTGGGAGAGTCCTGTTGGGAAATTACCTGAAAACTCTTGGAGTTGTGTCTAGTACCCCCAAGCCTCCCAGTCAAAGGAAACAGGAGCTCACCAGGCCTGCAAGGGAGAGGACCTTGAGAGGCTCTCCAGGGGACTTGATAGAGGAAACTATCACCCCCAGTCCACGGGACTTACTAACTGCTATTTAAAAAAAGAAAGAGGCAAAGGGGAAGCCTAAGACCTCCCAGAAGAAAGCAGATAGCACCCCTGTGCTACCAACCAGGACATCCCCAAGATTGTCCATAGGCACACCTGTGACTCCTCCTCGAGCTGAGGCTTAGTGTGAGGTACAACCCTGTACGGTTGATCCAGTTTCTGAAGAATTAGATCTGGAAGAGGACCTTACTCTAGTTGGAGATCTGGATCCTGCTGACCATCCTGAGCTGAAGTCTTTACTGGCAGAAGGTGGACCCAACAGGGCAGACTTTAGAAGAGGACAAAGAGGGTATCCTACTCTTGAAGTACTTTGCCTACAGGCAGCTTCTCAGCTCTATGGGCAAGAGCCTGGGAAGCACAGGTTGCATTGGGAAGATGGCCTCTTCTACAGTGAACCGACTGAGTCTATCCCTGGGGTCTGCAAAAGACTTGTAGTGCACCTAGAAAACCGACTCCAGTTCCTACAGTTGGCCCATGAGATACCTTTGGCTGGTCACTTGAGTTTCAAAAAGACCAAGGAAAGGCTCTCTTTATACTTCTACTGGCCTAAGATGGTTTCAGAAGTTTACAAATTCTGTAGGAGCCGTCACATTTGCCAAACCTCTGGCAAGAGTGGAGCCAAGAATGTGGCACCATTGGTGCCTCTCCCAGTGGTGGGAGTTCCTTTTGAGAGGGTGGGAATTTACATTGTTGGTCCTCTTGACCCTCCCACATCTTCATGAAATAGGTTTATCCTGGTTGTAGTAGACCATGCTACTAGATATCCTGAGGTGATACCTATGAGAACTGTTACGGCTCAGGCTGTGGCTAAGGCTCTGCATGGAAGTTATACCAGAGTACGGTTTCCTAAGGAAGTGATATCCGACAGGGGGTTTAATTGTATGTCCCACTAGATGCAAGCCATGTGGAAAAACTTTGGTGTCACTTACAAGTTCTCTACAGCCTACCATCCACAACCTAATGGACTGGTTGAAAGGTGTAATCGCACTATGAAGAGCATGATAGGTGCTTTAGAAGAACCCCTTGAAAGAAAGTGCAACCTTCTACTGCCATGCCTTCTCTTTGCTTATGGAGAAGTCCCTCAGGAGGGAGCTGGATATAGTCCCTTTGAACCTCTTTATGGCCATCCAGTCAGAGGTCCTTTGGCCCTGATTAAGGAGGGGTTGGAGAGTGCTCCTTCCCTCAAGCCAGTCAGAGTGACTGACTATGTGATAGGTCTCTGGAGGAGAATGTCACACATGAAGGCAGAAGCTAATGATAACTTGAAAGCAGGTCAGGCTCTGGTCAAACATTGGCATGACCAGAAGGCCAACATGGTTGAGTTCGCTCAAGACCAGCTTGTCCTAGTTATGGTGCCAACAAGGCAGAGGGCCTTGCAGGACAAGTGGATAGGACCCTTCAAGGTTGTGGGAAAACTTGGATAGGTGAACTCTCTGGTAGACTTAGGCGGACCTAAGGAGGCTACCAGAGTCTTTCACACCAACCTTTTGAAGGCCTATGTCTCGAGACCAGAAGTGGGAGCTTTACTTCTAGCCTCAGCTCAAGAGGAGGAGAGTGAACCTCTACCTGACCAACTCACAGGACAGCCTTTAGATGAGAAAATAGAAGGAGTTAATCTCTCTTCTAATCTGACATCTGAACAACAGGAGGAGTGCAAGTTTCTGTAAATCAGTTTGCCTCCCTGTTTTCACTATCACCAGGCTTGACCCCTTGGGGCCAGCATGAGATTCTAACTGGTGACTGCTTACCTGTGAAAAGAAGAGGTTACAGCATGTAAGACCATGTAAGGACCCACATAAAGGAGGAGGTCAACAAGATGCCTGATCTCAGGTTTATAGAGGCCTCTACAAGTCCATGGTCTAGTCCAGTTGTTATAGTACCAAAAGCAGGATCCAAAGAGTTGAGATTCTGTGTGGACTATAGAGCTCTAAATGCAGTCACAAAGACTGATGCCCATCCTTTACCAAGAAGAGATGAACTGGTGGATAAACTTGGTGCAGCCAAGTACCTCAGTACATTTGATCTTACATCAGGCTATTGGCAAATAGCCCGGACAGACCATGCCAAGGAGAAAACTGCATTTTTGACCCCAGCAGGCCTCTACCAGTTTTAGGTTATGCCTTTTGGATTAAAGAATGCACCTGCTACATTCCAAAGGATGGTCAATCAAGTTCTGAATGGGATGGAGGACTTCTGCATGGCATACTTGGATGACATTGCAGTGTTCAGCCCTACTTGGAAAGAATATGTTGAAGACTTAGGATGTGTATTGCAGGCTCTTGAGCAGGCCCATCTGACCATAAAGGCAAGTGAATGTCAAATTGGTCAGAGCAAAGTGGTCTACCTTAGTCATGAGGTGGGAGGAGGTGAAATAAGGCCATTGCCTAGCAAAGTACAAGCTGTACAAAACTAGGCCATCCCTACTACTCAAGCCCAGGTGCGAGCCTTCCTAGGTCTCACTGGGTACTACAGGAACTTCATAGAGAACTATGGACCATAGCTTCTCCCTTGAATGTGGTCTTCTCTCCAAAATTCCCTATAAAGGTCAAATGGAATGAGGAGTGCACTCAAGCCTTTGAAACCCTGAAGAAAGCCATTTGTCAAGCTCCAGTTCTAAGAGCTACTGATTATCACCAACCCTTCATTGTGCAGACAGATGGCTCCAATACAGGTATAGGTGCAGTCCTTAGTCAACTGGATGAGAAAGGTAGGGAGCACCCCATTTGCTTCATCAGCAGGAAGCTGAAGGAACCAGGAACAAGGTGGGCAACTTTTGAGCTTGAATGCTTTGCTATTGTGTGGTCTCTGAAGAAGTTTAGACCATACTTGTATGGATCTACTTTTGTGATTCAGATAGGCCACCAACCCTTGAGATGGTTGATGCAAATGAAAGGGGAAAACCCAAAACTACTAAGAATGTCAATCTGCCTGCAAGGATTTGATTTCACCATTGAGCTTAGATCAGGATGTCACTACCAAAATGCTAATGGTCTCTCTAGGATGTTTGACCGACTAGAGTGAAGAGATTCACCCAGGAGTGGATTAAATCCTCCTGTCCCTTAGTCTGGGGGGCGAGTGCTAGTGAGAATTCTCCAGAATGGCTAATTTCCCTTACCTATTGAGTCCCTCAGCAACCTTGCTGGGTTTCTAGGGTTTAATCTTTTTACCTGGTAAGAGTGTGAGCCTTTTTTCCCACTCTTACATGTGTTTTGCTGTGTGTTGTACATTTTATGCTCATGGGCTATGGAGTCTCACCCACCCCATAGGCATCATCCCTTTACTGTGTGTCACACAGCTCCTCAGTGCAGTGGCACAGGGTTGTCTTTTCAGACTTCCCACTTTAAACTCCATTTTCTGGGACTGACTACTGTCTCCCAGAACATGTAAAGTTGCCATTGACTTTACTAGTTTTTTTAAATTTACAGACCCAGTACATCCTATCTTCCAATAGAGTACTGGAGGGATTAATAGTTATCCCCTTTTGTCTGATTAGTGTATTCCCCTTTCTGAACATTAGTGTATTCCCCTTTCTCTAAGATTTGGCTGGTGGCAGTGGTATCTACCATTTTTATTCTACCGTGGACTATGAAAATAGCCTCGGTACAGTTAGAGGCTATGGTGGTAGCCTCAAACTCAAACCCGGTAATCCACGTTTATTTTAACTTGGTTCCGGTCGAGTTATTTTGCCATATATTTTTGTAAAGGTCTTTCTAGTGTTTTACTCTGCGTGCCAAACCAGGTTTGGTTCCTTTGTTTGCCGTCCTTTGGCGGGCTTCTACACAGAAGCCCTCCTTAGGCGTCTGAGTGTCTGGGTGGGCAGGATGTGAGGGAGGGCTTTGAGGCCCCCTGCACAGGGTCTCCTTGGAGACCCAAGTCACACTCTTGTTTGATTGGCTAGGTGGCTGTCCTGCAAGGATAGCCACCCTGCTGTGTGATTGACAGCCAGGCTGTGTGAATGGGGGATTTGGGGCATAAAAAGCCAGTCTCTGGGACTGGAAGGCAGAGTCACCACTGGAACTAGAGAACCAATGAGGAGCTGAAGGAAGATGACTGCTGCAACTACTGGACACCCGGTGAATCCCTGCTGCAGGTCCGAATCGCCTGAAACCTCAACGACAGAGGAGATCTGCAAGGAATCTTCTTCCCTTGAGCTTGGTGGGAACAACCAGCTCGCCAAACACCAGACACCGGTCCTCATCCTGGTCAAATTTGCTGTGCATCGCTGCAGTAGATCGGATAGCCAGTGGGAAGAGAACCAGTTTGGGTTTTAAGGAGCACACCTTTTATTTGTTGTTTTGCCCCGATGCTGGCTTCTTCCCTGGGCAGTGCAGGACCCTCCAGCCATCCTCCTTCTTGTCACCACGACTGAAGCTTCAGGAACCGTGAGCCTGCAGGAATTGCCAGGAACAACTGCCTCAGCTACAGCATTCTTCTTCTTTTAAGGTACTGTTCAAACTCGTGCGTTCTTTCCGTCCGACCGCAATTAAAGTGCTGGAAATATTTTGCCTCTCCGAAGGCTTGTCTTTCTCTTCTCCTTTAAATAACTTTTCCTCCGACCAACTTCGTTTTAAATTCTTGGCAAAGACTTAACCGCAAACTACTTTGAACTGTGTGATCCTCTGCAAAGACTATCAACCATTCACATTGGCCCAGACCTATTGACTTGAATCCTAGTTGTAGTAGCCTTTTCTAGATTTCCGTGCCTATAGCTTGTTGGTGCTGTTGATTTTGAATAACCTTGTCTTTTCTCCCTTTTAAATTGCTGGAGAGCCATTTTGCTCACACTTCATTTTGAGCCTAACTTGTCCAGAATTGATTGGGTGTTGTTGTATTATATTCAGACTGTGATTTTCTGCTGCTTTATGATAGTGAACTGTTTTATAACTGATGGTGTAAATAAATGTACATTCTTTTACTCAGAAACCTTGAATCAGTGTTTGATTGAATCATAGTAATTGTTGTCCTTTGTGTAAACTCTTGTACTGCTCACTTTACTCTTGAGATAAGTCTGGCTGCACAGCCATCGCTACCACTTTACTGTGTACTACAGGCTTGTACCAAAGGTGAAATTGTACTTACACTTGTAGTCTTAATTGTGTGTGGTGTTCCCAAAGGGTACTGCATATGATTCTGCCTAACAGTTAGGGTACCTGTCACATAGAGCCTGAGCTCACCTGAGATATACCAGACTACTCCCCAGGAGGAACTAGCCAACTGCTAGCCACCACATATATATACCACCTAAAGTTTTACCTCACTAAGGTGACCCAGTATAACTTGCTAAGCATCCACCACAGCTGTCATTGCCCCAACCCTGACCTGGCGCTACATACCTCCTGCGGAATAACAACTATTACAGACAAATAGAACTATGCACACCATAAAGAGTCAACTGTATATTATATGACTGTCACTCCTTTGTGCCCGCACAATAATGTCCTGCATTAATCTCTTACCCCGCACCTCACAGGAGAGAAACCTGAGACTTCGAGCAAGACTGCCCCGGATCTCGAAACCTAAGACCAATAGAATCAGGTGCTTAGACGCCCCCCTTAGACATAACACTTTTGCCATAGACTATATTCCCGCTATACCAACTTCGGAATCCGTGCAAAAAACTCTGACCCATACCATCGCCCACCACCCTCACAATCACACTAAACAAAGACCCTCCCCTCCCCAAGGGCAGAACAAAATGACAACTATTTCAGGAGCCCTCTTTACTACCAGATCCCTCATGGCGCACACTACCGAAATTGCAGACATAGGGCCTCATCACAACCTCGGCGGTAATGCCGGCGGTATTAGCGCGGGGGCTATTAGCGCGACCGCCATAGCCCCCGGCGCTAATAGTGCGGGATCACAAGTTGGGCAGACCTGGAAGTCCCCATTCCCCATTGAGCCCATTCGGGAATGCCCCATTCCCCATTGGGCTCAATGGGGAAATTTCGCGCTCATACGCCGGCGGATTTCCTGCCGGCGGTATGAGCGCGAATTCTCGGCGGATTTCACACCAGCTCAGAGCTGGGTTGAAACCCGCCGAGGCCCTGATTCGGCGGACCCTTAAATCCGGCGGTAATAGCGCTACCGCCGGATTTAAAGGTTACCGTCGAGGTCGTGATGAGGCCCACAATCTCTACTGACGACTTAGACATCCTGGCTGTTACTGAATCCTGGCTACATGATACAGCAGGCCCAGCTCTCATGTTAGCCATACCAGACAGTTACCAAATACTGAGAGTTGACAGGCCCAACTCTAGAGGGGGCGGCCTTGCCATCATAGCCACAACCAAACTGACACTAAGGCTATCCACACCCCCTGAAATCAAATCCTGGGAACTACTCTCAGCCAAACTCCCTATCTCCAATAATAGTACATTAAGCATCTTTCTGGTATATAGACCTCCTGGTCCAATAGGCACCTTTCAAGAGGACCTCTCCAGCCTCCTCAACAACAACATTAAGGATACCACACAGCTCCTACTGCTAGGAGATTTCAATTTGGGCTTCAATGACCCCGAGGATAAACAGGCACAAACTATTGAAACTATTTTGACAGAACACGGCCTGACCCAAAAAGTCCTTGCTCCTACTCATATGAAAGGTTGAATATTAGACTGGGTAGCCAACCTGAACTGTTCTATCACCATCACCAAAATAACCCCACAACCTTGGACCGACTATCACCTACTTGATTTCTCTTCTTCAATAGAGCCCCAAAAGCAGAAAAATATTGAAATAGTACCACTGCTCCCAACCAGAAGCAAAAAAAGACATTACTGTTGAAAAACTACTTCCTCTCCTCCTACCTACCATCTCCTCAATTACCAACAAATCCGACCCTATCGCATTAGTAGAGACTTTCAACAAAACTATGACTAACGCCCTTGACACTATTGCACCAGTCAAATTACGCAAAAGCAAGCAAAAGTCACACCTTAATACCTGGTTCACACCCTAGCTGAAAGAATTACGACTCCAAAAAAGGAAACTTCAAGCCATCTGGTGACACTCCCCTACGGTTGAGAACAAAACTTTACTAACTCATTTCGCTAATATATACAAGAAATAAATATTCCTCACAAAAAGGAATATGTTCAATGAAAGAATCACCAAGGCTAACTCCAACACCAAGGAGCTTTTCACCATCCTTCGTGAAATGGAAAACCCTATTCCACCCGCAGATAACATCCCAAAAGATAAACAATGGTGCACCAGCATCCAAAATGCTTTATCAAATAAAATAGCCACTCTGCAGACTAAAATAGCTGATAAAAAAGCATCCTTGCGCTCCACTGAGACTCATCCTAACCCACCCACTGCTACTCCAATCAGCAATACACCTTTCAGATTCACCAATATCTCCATATTGGAAACCGAGAAGGTTACATTATCCCTGAAGCCATCTAACTGTCAGGGCGACAGCTGCCCAGCCCAAATAATTAAGGATGCAGCTAGAGATTTAGCACCCTTCATCTCCAAGCTAATTAATGCCTCCTTCAAATCATGCACTGTACCAATCAATCTCAAAGCATCTCGGGTACTACCGCTCCTTAAGAAACAGACCCTAGCCCGGCCATCCCAACTAATTACAGACCCATTACTACATTCCCATTCCTCCTCAAAATTATCGATAGAGTAGCCTACCTCCAAATCCAAAATTACCTTGAGGCTAACCTCTTACTAGGATCGCGCCAATCAGGATTCAGACCACAACATGGGACTGAAACAGCCTTAATTAATTTAAAGACACAAATCAACGAGTTGAAGGACAAAGGTAAAACAGCTATGCTACTCCTCCTCGACCTATCGGCATCCTTCGACCTGGTGGATCATGCAGTGTTATGCGAACACTTAGCGTCAGCTGCACATTTCTTGAGTGATGCTATAGCCTGGACAATCCTTCCTAGCTAACTGTACGATGAGAGTGTTCTCCCCTTCAGCCGCAGCAGACCCTATCCAAATCACCTGTGGTGTCCCACAAGGTTCATGCGTCTCACCAACAATGTATAACATCTTTACCAAGCCACCTTTTCGACAAACTTGACAGACTGGGTGTCACATATACCAATTATGCTGATTCCACCCAGATCCTCATACCCCTTTCAGGCAACTTCGTCGAAGACACTGCTCTGGTAAATAGGATATACCTCCTCATTCAGGCATGGATGGCCTCACATGGCCTCTGCCTGAATGACGACCAAACTGAGATCCTGATTCTGGGTTCTAACTCTAACCTAAAAAAACTTTGCAACAACTATGCCACCTTTAACATCGATGGCAACGTAATCAAAGTAGTAACCGAGGTAAAAACATTAGGATTTTACCTTGATTCTACATTAACACTAAAAAACAATTTCGCTCCCTGGCTTCATCTACAGCTTATACCTGTAAATTGATTAGGGCCTGCAGACCCTTTTTATCTAAAGCTAGCTGCATTACGCTTGCCAATGCACTAATAATGTCCAAGCTAGACTACTGCAATGCCCTCTACGTAGGCGCCAACAAAACCACCCTAAACAAAATGCAAATACTACAAACAATGCCCTCAGAGCTGCGTTGAACATACCCCGTACAGAGCACATTTCCAACATCAGAAGAGACGAGCACTGGCTGCAAATTAGTGACAGGATACTCCTTAAAACGATATCCCCCACCTTCAAATGTCTCAATAACACTGCACCTCCCTATCTCTCTGCCAGACTGACCAGAAAAGTATATCCTCACCATACTAGATTATCTAACCTTCTCAACCTAGAAACTCCCAGATTCAGACCCTCCAAAGCTGGTGGAGGCAGCTTCCAAGTGAAAGGGGCACTCAGCTTCCAAGTGAAAGCGGCACTCACGTGGAATGCACTCCCCTCTGCCTTTAGAGTGGAACAGCCATACTCTAGATTCAGAAGTAATCAATTACACTGGCTTCGCATCAAGGACACCTAAGAAACTGGTTTCCCTCCCCACTTACTTATGCTCCAGACCCTCAGGATAGCCCGAATATATTTCTATGTGTGTCACTCTACTGACCCGTTTAATTCACCTACGTGTACTTTGCACCCCCATACACAATTGTATGCACTGTAATTGTTTATGTTATGTATTGACTTCTATGTTGTAACTAAGCTTCAAATATTATTGTAACTGCTGCGCCCAGCTACCTCAGAGTTTGGTGCGCATTACCAAATAAAGAATCAAAAAAACAAACAAACTCCCTCACACACATCCTCCACATCCTCACTTCACTTTACTTCAATAGTTAAATACAACAAAAGCCAGACCCCTTCCCAGTCTCTACCACCACAATAATAACACCAATAAAAACACCAAAATACACATTTTTGTTCTCATCCCCCTTTATATTGGGCAGTGAGATCCCAGGCCCCTCAATACACAGAGCCTCTACCCTTATACCTATTTTCCTCTTAGTCATACAGTGCTGTATTCTTCCCCCAATCGGAAAGGATCCCATTACTCCTTTATTCTCTTTACTTCATATAATAATATTATTTATGAGAAGAAGAAAAAGAAGAACGGTCAAAAATACAACATGCCACATACTTTATCCACCACACAATCAAACCACTGTCACTCATGCAACACTCTTCCACACACCCTTCAACACACCCTTCACCACTCACATTTCCCCCACCTGTGTTGTTTTGTCCCGCAATGGGTGCACTTACATCTACGTGTTCTCCCAAATGCCTCTGTCACAGGGTCCCATCAACGGCCTTCACAATCCAGGAGTGGGGCCCTGCGCCAAAGAACAGACAGGAATTTAGGCAACATTGCTCCTGTATACCTCTACTATTTGTGCACAGGGGACTGGTCACTGTAGGTGGACGCCGCCCCTCTGGATGTATGGCCAGGAATCCTCCATCCCTGTGGAGAGTCTGTGATCATGTTGGGGTCATCAATTTTGTAAGGCAGACCTCCTGACAACCAGTCCCAGAAAAAAACAATCCTCTGAGGAAAAAGGCTTGATGCACCTCTTTGCAAGGAACACAAATGTATTTTGTATTCAAAAGGTAAAAGGTGACAGAGGTGCCGTAGAACCCAACTGCCACAGAGCTCACTGGGTTAGTTCAAAAGATGCAGACCATTATAAGGCAAATAATCATCACTCGTGACACACACATAGCTCTCAACTCACACGCTTTTGGCGGGTGTCACCCGCCTTGTAAAGGGCTGACTCACCCGCCAAGCCTCCTGCACGCCCATGTATTCCAATGGGCGTCTCACCCGCCAAAAACAAAATCGGGTGGTTTCACCCGCCTTTGCAACACAAATGGTTGAGAGCTATGCACACACAGTATACAGTGTTTATCCCCCACCCTCATTGGCTTCCACCTACATACATGCTACCAGTCCCCTATAGTCCCTTGACCAATTGCCCACCTTTAATCTACTACTTGACCTCTGGCACGTGGTCCTCTATCCCCTCACCCTGGGTTCCTGTTTTATGATTGGTGGGCCTCTGGGAGTTTTGCCCTCCCCATGGGCCTAGTCACCTGGTATGCTCCTGGTCATTAACATGAGCTCAGTGGATACTTTCGAGGTCAAATTGGCCCTCTGGAATAAAGGAGTGATTCTCTTGATCCCAGACATGCGGGTGCCCCCAGCGTACCTCCCCGTCGTGGGATTAAAGTTGTTGGCATCACCTCTTGCTCCTCAGAGTACATATCACAGGATTTTTCACTCCTTGCTCCCCCTTATCAGTTGCCCCTCCCCAGAGTTTCTCTTGGGCTTCTCCAGGACCACACTAATCAGCCAAATTCTCTGATAGATTTAGGTGTTCTGTTTGTGGGCTTCTGGCAGTACAAATGGGATGGCCATTATTCTGGGGGGTGCTAGTGTCCTAAATCTAGACCAGGCCTTTGGCAGCTCTAGACCGCTACCCCGGCTTTTATTGGTTTGTCCTTCAGGGCGGGTGCAGCCCTACCCATGCTCAGTCATTCACATTCCTTTCTGGTTTCACAGGCCTACAACACAATACAATTGTATTTTATCTGTCAGGCCTGAAGGCTTCTATGTTTGGTTTTCATGCTAGGGCTTGGGATGGGAATAAGATTTAGAACTTAATACCATGCTGCATTGTTGCTTTTCTCACTCGAAATATGGCAGTATTTTAGTATTTCTCGCAGCGGGGAACTTGGCCCTAAATCTACATTATTATACATTATATTGCAACTAATGTACTTGAATATCACTCATTATCACTCATGACCTATACTGGGGCCTACCTAAGTTTCCATAGCTGCTACAAAACACTGCATTTGTTATTCCCATGTTGCATGCACCCCCACCCCCTGCGGCTATGCATGTTCATGTTGCCGTACACTAATATATTTTCCTCAACCTAAATCATTTGGGTGGGCCTGGGAGCTGGATATGCACGCCCAAAGTAACTACAGCAATACATTGTATATACAACTGTTTAACTTTGGATGGAGCAAGCCAAGTGATCAGGTAGCATAAAGGTGGGCACAGGATGCCCCTTCACTTGCGCGCAGATTAAGCCTGGGCCTGTTTGTAAATAATTCCACTGATTAAATTATTTTGATGTCACCTGGAAGAGCATTCTAGTGGTGAGGAGACAGTAGAGAAAATTAGCAGAAGTAGGGGTTGGTGCAATGGGTCACAGGAGAGAGATGTTGTTGAAGTTTGTAGAGCGTGGAGGTCTTGTGGGAGAGTAGAGGCAGATTCTAATGAGTAGAAACTAGTCCATGGATACATTTAAAGACAACAAGTAGAAACTTGAAAAGGATGTGATTTAGCATCCAGAATTACCAGGTGTGGTTGACGGTACACAGAGGTGGATGAAGCTAAAGAAAGGTTTTAGAGGGTCCATGTGACAAAATTGAACACTTTGTTGAAGCAAACAAAAGATAAGAATTGGAGGCCCATTAGCAGGCTGACACTTCAGCAAGTTTACTGAGGACCAGAGTGGTGAGTGGCCCTATTGGGAGAGTGGTATGTGAGGTTCAGTCAGATCTTCCATATGTTTACACAGTTAATCTTGTCCATAGTGACAGCAGCAGTGATTAAGTAAATTCATTTAACATTGCAATGAAGTGGACCCAAAGGTTTCAAACTTTAAGTGATGGAGTAAGGAGGTATGTGGAAAAGGAGATAGGGGATGGGAAACTGGGTTTGGTAATGGAAGCCATTAGAAAGGTGACTTACATTTTAGTGAAGTGCACCGCCATCCAGCATAGCAACATCCACTGGTAGATGTTGGGGATGCAGCTGGTAATGTGCTCAGAGATGTCATGGGCATGGGAGGGGATAAGGAGAAGAAGGTATGGGTTTTAACATAAAGGAGCTGATAAGATAATTGAAAGGAAAACATGAGTCTCCCCTGGAAGGAGGTGTATGGAGTAAAGATGAGTTGGTCCATGACAGATCCTTTTCCAGATTCCCACTGGAAGAGGGCTGGTGGAGGGGGTGTTAGATTTCCAGGACATGGGGAAGGATTAGTCTTAGAAGTAAGAGGTCACACATTTCACTACAGTGACCCTGAAGTGTAGTTGAGAGAGAGAGTTCGTAGGAGGGAGGGATGATCAACAGTGCAAAGGCAGCTGAGATATTGAATAAAATGATGGTGGAAGAGAGTTGTAAGTGATGATCAGTAGTAAAAAATGTATTGGCATGAGTGAAAGCAGTTTCTATGGAGTATTTTCTGTGGAGGGGGTGCATTACATATGTACCCAAAGGTAGCTTGTGATGCAGTTGAAGACAACTCTATAAAGGATTTCATAGTTGGGGGGCCAGATGAGTGGCAGGTCAGTAGAAGAAGGGCTTGTTAGGGTAATCAGTTGCTTTTTATTCCATATATGCATGGTCATTACCACCTTGCATCATTTTTTTAAAATTATTATTATTGAATATAGTTGAATTTAATCAACTTTTTTCAATCATTACAATTTTATCAATCATTTCATTAACAAGAGTAAAATAAAGAGAAAAAAAGGCGATTTTTACATATACAATTACAATTTTCGATTCTCAATTTTTACACCAACAAATCTCCATAAAACTCATCACATAAAATCACAAGAATACAATCTACAAACACGTGGAGAACACTTTCAAAGGTAATTTAAATTGATTTAAAACTCATCTGTGCAGATCGATAAAATGCCATTCATTCCATTTGCAAAGCTGCCAAAAAATTATTGGTGGCTAAACTAATACTCATGGATTTAGTAGCAGCCAATGCTATTCAACGATGTTCAGGGTTCATCTGTGCAAAGTACGCAAGATGTTTTGCGAAATGAGTCCTCCTTAAATTTATAAGTGCCGGACAGTCAATAATTACATGATGCAGTGTCTCAACAACACTATTATCTTTACAAAAATGACACCATCTATCATCAAAAGGTATCAATTTCCTTCTGGCTTTAATCTCACGGGTAGGCCAGATATTACATCGGAAGCGCAATATGGCATATCTTGAGGCAGGTGATGGAGCTAGATTTAAATATGAAGCCATTTCTCTATAGCGTTTAGGACTGAATACTGAGGCATCAAAATCCTTATATTGGAGACATCTATCCCTCGTATCAATCCAATCCATCAGATACATTTTTTTTTTAGCCCGGTCTGGATTAAATAGGAGGGTCTCAAGAGAAATATCAGCATGCAGCATAACAGCAAATATGTTATTTAACCATTGTCTCGGAAAGCTTTCAGAAGTTTTAAGTAAATAGCTGGTAACTGTAGCTAGTGTGGTATTATTGCTTGAAGACAGCAAACATTTCCGTAACAAGGCACATAGGCGCCAGTTATACATTGCAGTTAATGAGATTAACCCAAGTTCGTAGCGAATGAGCACTCCTGGGGTACATTGTGGTAAGTGTAAAATAGCACGCCAAAATTTTGTTTCTAATGAATTCAGAAGAGTCATTGAAATTGTACAATATGTCTCGAGACCATATACTAATGTAGCAACTACGTTCTGGCTCCAGTAAATAATAGCAGGCTTTAATGTAAATGTAATGCCATACTTGGAAAGAACTATTCTGGTTTGGTATATGGCAGTGGATAGCTTTTGTTCGATTTTACGTAGTTGCGAATGGTCGGACGGACGGCCATGAAAAATGAGGCCTAAATAAATGTAATTTGGAACTATTTGTAAAGCAGTATTTTCCATTTGCCAAATCATTCTCTTTCTTCGCATGCCCTTTGGGACATATGTAACAATTTGGGTCTTAGTACTATTAACAACTAATTCATTGTCTCGAAAATATAAACAAAGTGAATTTAACAAATTATTTAAACCGCTTGGGGTCTTTGATACTAAAACAAGATCGTCTGCGTACCATAAAGCATTAATTTTCACACCATTTGATTTTGGGGCATCAGCTACGAGCTTGGTGAAAATCCATCGCACATCATTAATAAAAAAGTTAAACAATGCTGATGCCAAAATGCATCCTTGTTTTAAACCTCTATTTGTAACAACATCGCCTGAGAGTAGCCCTTCCATATTTAATCTTATGAATACCTTTGTCTGAGAGTGAAGCAAAAAAATAATGTCAATCAGAGTTGGAGGACAATCAGCATGAATTAGTTTAGCCATAAACTTTGCACAGAATCAAAGGCGAAGTGTAAGTCCACAAATGCGAAATAAAGTGGAAATCTCTTAGTTTGAGCTTGATGTCTGATGGCATTCAAGGTGATCAAGTTTACCGCAGTCCCCAAACCCGCGACAAACCCAGTTTGGGCAGGATCGCGGAGGCCAGCTTTGACTGTCCATTCATTAAATTCCCTTAAAACCATCCTTGAAAAGATTTTCCCCGGCGCATCTAACAATGCTATCGGCCGATAGCTTTTGGGGTCCTTACGGTCACCCTTTTATATATTGGTACAATTATAGATGAACGCCATGATTTAGGAATTGTTTTAATTTGTATGATGTGTTGAAAGGCATTATTTAGAATATTTGCCCACTCATTTACATTTTGTTTAAACATGTAATTCGAGAGGCCATCAGGGCCTGCTGCCCTTGAGGAGGATGATCTTTTAATAAAGTCCTCAACTATTGCTACGGAGCACTTCAAACGCCACCTTCCAACCATACTCGTATTGTGAGTGTAATTGCACATTTTGCTTTCAGCATATAGTTTAGTGAAATGGTTAATCCATTGTACTTCTGTCACAGCATTAATTTGGGAATTCACTTGAGAGCCAGCCTTACAAATGTTTAGTAATTTCCATCCCTGGGCCGAATCTTTTTTATAACATGCTGTCAAAAATTTCTCACCATCAATTTGCAAAAGAGCAGCCTTCCTTGATCGAACCCAATTACGATAATGACAATTGGCTGATTTAATAGCTTTTGTTTGATCAGCCATGGGTAATTTACGGAGGCTTCTAATCTCTTTTCTATGTGCCTTTTTGCGGGCATGAAGTGCTAAGTCAAATTCATGGCTATGAATCACGGAGGTCTTATGTTTCAGTAAGTGAATATTCTTAAAAGTATTTAAGACATCAACATATGATTCAACATTGCTCGTTCCATGGCTGTTCAAAATAGCAGTGTTTATGGCTGAAAGTTTATCATAGGACCAGCTAAAATGATTCCTACCATTATTAACCACAAGAGTTTGTCTATACCATTGTTTGGTGGCCGGTGCAATTTGGTTTTCAATGGACCAAACAAGAGATAATAAATGGTGGTCACTTTGTACCTGCTTAACAACAGCAAATTTGGTGGCATTCATAAAAATATTATTGCTCATAAAAATATAATCAATAGTGGACTTGTAATTTCCTCTCTCCCAAGTGTTCATCGGAGGAATAGCGCCAAGAATAGCACCATTCTCCATCCTTAGATTAAGGTAATTCATGAATAACAACCATCTCTGACTATCAGAATTTATACTCTTTTTGTTAGTTTCAAGGCATGAGAGATTGAAATCACCCATTACCAAGATGCCAGAGATCTCTTTATCTATAGCAATTATTTCAAAAAGACTCGAGAGAGTACTGTAGAATATTTCTTCAAGAATGCCCACTGGATTTCGATAAAGATTAATCAGGGCGTATGTTTCTAGGCCAATGGTGATTCTGACTAGCTGAATGAACTTATTTGGAGATTTCCATGCAGAGATTCCAAGTCCTCTACTGGATTTCACTGCCACTAGCAGACCAGAAGTTGGCCTTCCTTTACCAGAGAATTCAGCTGGTAGTAAAACAAGATCATGGTCGTCCCATATAAGAGCATGTAACATCCAAGTTTCCTGCAAAACTACGATGTCATAGTTATTCAAATTATCATTGTTGGTCCATTGAAGGTGTGAGGAGCCCCGCGTATTCCAACTGGCAAGTGAAATTTCAATACTTATGACTCCCGTTCGTGGTTATGAATGAGTGTTATGCATTGATAATGATATTAAATTATGGCTGTTTTCATTGACACAGAAATGACATACTCATACTGGCTCTACTGCAGGGGTTGTGAGTGTCTCTATATTATCAGGCTCATGAAGGTTCTGTCGGGCTGGATCCTGGGCCAATAAAAAACCCATATTAAACAGTTCCATTCTTGCATTCCATAATAAATTACGCACTACTCCTGATTCAACCCATAAACGAACAACAGATAGATTCCTATCGCAAAGAAATTCAATTTGATCTATGTCACTCGAAGCAATTGCTTCCAATCCCTCAACATCACCAAAAATATTTAGCACACTAGCACGACATAGATCATATTTAGGAAAATCACCATCACGGCATTTCAAAATCAAAGTGTGATAAGTTTTAAATCTCAGAGCATTAGAGTCTCTTTTATCACTCACATGAACTTTTGACACTGTTTTCTGAGTGTCAGTGTTTTTGGGAATTTGAATGGCCCTATGCCCAGAGCAGCCACCAGATGTAGAGGCTGCGGAAGACTTAGGGTTTTTTGCATCTTTAAATGGGATATTAATCTGTTCATTGCTAAAGTGTACTGTTTTGGGTTGATGGGACTGTAGATTGACGGGGGTTGATTCTGGCAACACCTCTGACAATCTATTCAAGAGATAGGAATCAACTGCCGCTTTAAGAGTACTCAGTCGATTGTCAGGGCCTTGTTGTGGTATGGCAGTTGAAGTGGAAGGTTTCTCAACACCAACTACCATCACTCTTGAGTGTGTGTGTGTCATGGATTCTGTGGACTTTTGGAGCTGACCTGGTATGTCTATATTTGAACCGTGAGACACTAATTCAAGAAGATCATCTAGTGGTGTGTAACCCAAAGTCAAGTCCTGTGTCACTGAATGGTTAACTGGAATGGGGACAGATCTTAATGGCACATGTACATCCGTATGCGGAGTGACATTATTGGTTAAAGGCTCTCGAAGTGTCTCTATTGACGCTGGTATAAGGCAATCAGAGTTTGTCTGATTCACTACAGAGACATTTTCTTGCTGTGAGTTAGGCTTAGGTAAAGCATTCGTGTTTCTTAAAGGAACTTTAATTTGTGCCGTTTTCTTTTTTTTGCTTAGTGTCAGTTGGTGAGATTTTTTTTTTGTGTAGCTCTATTGACAGTTTTAGCACCACACTGATCTTGGGTAGTGGTTCTCTCAGGAGAATCAACACTTATCCAAGAGTCGTTTTTTCTTTCTGCGGTGATCTCTACACTTTCTACAGGACGAATAATATTGGTAAATGAAGGCAAAACTGAGTCTGTCATGATGGGTAGGTTGCGACGAGACTCTAATGCTACGAGTCTCTGCCCAATACTTGAGTCAACATGAGTTTGACCAGTTTGGTTAGACAAGCAGTAGGTCTCTAAATTGGACAATCTTTGCATGATATTTTCCATTTTCGATGTATTAGGAACAGGGTGAGAGCCAACTTTCAGCTCATTTCCAATTAGATCTAGCTTGGAGGCAAGACTAGTGATCTTATAATCTAGGGATTCATACAGTTTAAACAGACTAGATATAGGCGTATGTATGGCTCCAAGGGTAATCTCCATAAGAGCAGGATTAGCCGAATGTTCACGAGGTTTCCTCGTGGATTGACATCGGCGCGGCGTTGGTTGTAAAAAGGATATGTCCTCACCATGTCTTGTTGAGTCCATAGAGCCAGGTAGATTATAATCTGTCAGGACTAATGCTCTCGAGCTTTCTAATTCTCGGCCATCTACATGGACTGATGAATCTAGTAACGGGACCTCCTCAGACACCACTTCTATTATTTCAACATTCTCTATACCCATTACCGAATCATTCAAAGGTGTTTCGTTACAAGATACAGGACAGTCATCATGACTAGATATTACATCTTCGTTCAAGGATTCTTCTATTACCACTGGGATGGATTGTGGACATTTTTTAATTTTTTGAGGGGACTGTGCTATAGCGAGTATAGTAGAATTAGAGATAGTAATCCCTAATTTCGAAACGTTAGAAGCACAAGATGGCACTGCTACTTCCTGCGACACAACAATAGGCATTTGAGAAATAATGAGTTCATTAGCCTTAGATATTGAAGTCGAGTTATCACTTTGATTAGAGACACTCGTAAGGCTTTTGGGCTTGTCACAAGATTTGGGTACCAGATCGTTAATCAGAGTGTTCAAAGAATGTTTTGCTAATGCACCAGTGGGAGCAGTGCAAGAATTATTGTCAAACATAACTTTGTCCATCACACATGGCATTTCTGCGGTTAGATTATACATAGTTTCGGTCCCTCAGAGTCGGAATCAAACTTAAGCAGAGAATGTAAAGGAAGCTTGACTTTTCAAAGTTAAAATGGCACGTAACTTAGTTACCTGCACCTGCGATCTAATGAACATTCAGCTTTACACCATAGCACACGTAGATTGTTGATTTCCGGAAAGGATCAAAGAGATTATGCCTCTGCAGTCTCCAAACCAGAATATAGTGCCACCAGCGCCTAACAGTCGCACAACAGCACAGCTAGCGGCCTTGTCACCGCCGGGCTTAACGCCGCAAGGGTGGATGGGAGGGCGCTTTGTAGCTGTAGTAGATCACGTGATGTTCCACGTGACTAGCGCCGGTTCCGCCTCCTCAGGGCCGCGCTCGAAGTCCTGCAAGAGCTTTGCGTGTGCTCGCAGTGCAGGATTGTGCAAAGTAAAACCAACGTTCCAACAATCACTGGATACAAAAGAATACGCCGCTCGGGCGGATGGGAGGGCGCTTTGTAGCTGTAGTAGATCACGTGATGTTCCATAAAAAATGTATTGGCATGAGTGAAAGCAGTTTCTATGGAGTATTTTCTGTGGAGGGGGTGCATTAAAAATGTACCCAAAGGTAGCTTGTGATGCAGTTGAAGACAACTCTATAAAGGATTTCATAGTTGGGGGGCCAGATGAGTGGCAGGTCAGTAGAAGAAGGGCTTGTTAGGGTAATCAGTTGCTTTTTATTCCATATATGTATGGTCATTACCACCTTGCATCATGCTGAAAAGATTCCAGTTGATCGAGAGATTGAAGAGAGTGGAGAAGTGAGGGCAGGTGACCATTGCAAATTCTTTGATCATTTGGGGTTTGACTGGATCTATGGGATCACAACATGGATTAGATGAGAGAAGGATGAGTGCAGGATCAGCAAGAAAAGTTGGAGATAAGTTAAATGGAGAGAGTGTGGGTGTTGTAGAGAACAGGTATGAGTCAGGACAAATGGGTGAGGGATAAGTGAAGAGGGTATGCTAGATTTGAGTGATATTAGAGGAGAAACAGGCAGGGACGTCACACGCTGAGATAGAGGAGGATATGGAGAAAAGGTTAGGGATAAAGCAATTCTTTGAGGGTCATAGACACCTTGAAAGTCACAGAAAGGATGCAAGTGGAGGCAGGAGATAAGAGCAATGTGGTAGAAAGATTTTGCATGAGTCATGAGCAGTGGTATGACCAGGGAGAGTTCTTGTAAGCAGTGAGAAGAGTAGGGGAGTGAGCTTTGCATCAGCAGCACAAATGAAGACGCATGGGTTTACTCAACTGTTGGATGGCTATTGAAAGTCATGGATGAGGACATGGTGGGAGAGGGGGAATCAGCAGGCTGGATAGTGATAGTCAAAATGGGTAACCAGCGTAGTGTTGAAATCATCAAAGGCAAGTCCTAAAGAGTGAACAAAGGGATAAAGAGAGATTTTAGAGGGAGATCTTCATTTCAAGGTAATAGTCCATGAAGTGAGGCTTGCATTTGTTTTTAAGGGGTAGCTTCGGGAGGGGGAGTGAGAGTAGATATTAAACAGAGATTGTGAAGTGGATAAATGAGTGGCCAGAGAGTGAAGCATCAACAGAGAGATCAAAGGAGTCAAGAGATGAGCCTACAAATGTGATGTCTAGTGGATTGCAGTGTGTGTAGGTGGGAAGGAAAAGTAAGTTGACCAGAACATTGACAGAGAAAGCGGAGCCCAGATGTAATCAATGGTCAATGATCATGCCGTGTGGTTGAGATCACCCATTCCGAAAGTAGGATATCAACCAGGAGAAATCCAAGTATTAGTTTGAGGCGTGCAAAGAAAAGAATGAGGGTGCCAGTTGGGTGGTAGATGGTGTGACAACATGACTTCTGTTCTGCTGGAGTATAAGGATGAGTAGTAGCTAAACCTCCTACTCATCCCCATAACAATGATCCCAATCATAATGGTTAAACAGGCACAGCCAAGAGGTAATCCTCTTTCACCTTCTTTGGTAATGTTGGCAGTGGGATGGCTATACTCTCAGAAGGGGGTGAATGGGATCCAGTAGCAACCCAAACAGCAAAGTCCAAACATTAACAAATAAAAGGAATGTCATATCAAGGTTCTATAAAAATATACTTTCATCAAACATACCAATGTACAAATAATTAGAAAATCCCACTCCTCTAAGAGAGAGCACAGAATGTGCAATAAATAGAAAGATGCAGCACACTGGGTAATGAATCAGGGAAGAAATAGCAACAAGAAACCACACTGAATACAATACAAGGATATGTCTTTCTGGGGAATTGGTGCAAAACCTAATGAGTCTCTAGGGCATAATGATGGACTAAGAGGGAAGTTCTGGTCAATACTACATTTGCCCTGTTCTCAGGTGCTTCAACAGAGATTAACAGGCTTCAGGCTGGACTTTGGGCAGGTCAAATCAGGTTTGGGTGCGGTGAGTCATGCTGGGGCAAGCAGTGAGCTGGCATCTAGTCAGTTCGAATTGGGAACTCAATGTGGTTCAAGTGAAGTGTTCTGGTTGTGCAGTTAGGATCGTTCGTCAGGCTGGACCTGGAGTGGAGGTGGTTGAAGACATTGGTAACCACTGATTTGGTTTGGCATGTGACACAACGCTCCAGCAATCCGAGTCGAAATCCTTCCATTCAATGAAGTGACCTTGGTGCTCCGATCTAAGGTTTGAAAATGCATGTGTGGTCCGCAGCGGAGAGCAGATATTTTGAACGAAACAGGTGATGTGCTTGTCTTAGCATTATGAGGCAGCAAATTGGTTGATGCAGTGGAAGTTCAAGTTCAGTGGAGTGTCAAAAGTAGCAAGTCTCTCTGGTTAGAAAACAATGAACATGGTTCGAATGCCTTTTGACTGGTTTGATGTGGCAGAACAGGGAGCTTTGACTAATCTGGTCCTACTCTTGCTGCGAGCCCCACTCCAGGGGCAATACAACAGGATGAGTCCATTGAAGTTCTGCTCTCCCATCGTAGGGAGGTTTGGTGCAGAGTGGCAAGTCCTGTTCCTCAGCAAGAGTCACACCCAATGTGCCCTGGGAGTGGGTAAGAAGCAGAGGTTGCCTCTGCTCTTGCATTCTCCTTCTTCACCTCAATGACTTGGGACTTTAGAAAGATCAACATTCTCAAAAGATATCCAAAATTCTTCCTTAACTTCTTGATGCCCAAAAGTGAATGCAAAAGCCCACATGTAATTGGCCAAAAGCAAGCCTGCTTTAAGGAGTCCAGTTCATGTCCTTGAGACAAGTGATCTTTGCCTGATGACATCAAACCCAAAGTGCTCTGTGCTAAAGGATGTGAAGGCTAAAGGAAGGCAAGAGAAGTGTATAGCGAGAAACAAGATGGTGGAATCTTCCTCCTACTATGCTGAGCTCCCTCTATCTAACCCTCCCCCTTCTCTTCTCCA
Organism: Ambystoma mexicanum; assembly: GCF_040938575.1. Taxonomy (NCBI): domain Eukaryota; kingdom Metazoa; phylum Chordata; class Amphibia; order Caudata; family Ambystomatidae; genus Ambystoma; species Ambystoma mexicanum. Next base: position 657,695,516 of record NC_090924.1, read on the forward strand.
TAGCTATAAAAGCTCTTTTCGTATGCATCCTCCTGGTAAGAGGCTAGTCCTTGTGGGATCAGTGAGGCCCTTGACAGCTCCTAATGAGAGGTGTTACCCGGCCTCACAAAGGAACAAAGGAGAGGCACAGCCATTCAGCATCCTGCCCTGCAGGCTGAACCTTCCTCTGTATATATACAACTCTCAAATACAAAGGTGATGAATGTCTTGAAGTTTTGTGCAACTGGGCATTTCCAGACCTCTATGTTGTTGGCATCTCCAAACCAACATTCAGTAGCATTCTAATAGAAGTGCTGAATGCCATAATTTCATGTGTCAGGTATCACATACAATTCCCAACAGGTGATGGAACACATCTGGCCTTCATACCCTCCAAGACACTGGAGTAGATGTTTTAGACTTGAAATGTTTCCACAGCATCAACTAGCAGGCAGTGTGTGATGCAAACATGGTCTTCACACATATATAAGTCAAGTTCCCTGGTTCGGCATGCAGAGTAGCAGTGTGCCATGGTTGATGCAATGTATGAGCAACAGGGTAATTGCCTGAACACATGAGTCAGGTTGCAGGTATATTGATAAAGAGCATGTGGCAAATCTGCATTGACAAATCCAATGTGTGCCTCTCTCATCCCACATGGTATACTACCTACCCATGCAGACCATAGCTTCTGATCTTAGTGGGCAAACCTCGAACGTCAGCAGACCACCACTACAATCAAAAGCTCTGGAAGACAAGCAATATGATAGAACAGGCCTTAGCAATTCTGAAGAACTGATGGCACTGCCTTCACTGCACAGGGGACATGTTCATATATGCACAAGCAAAGGTGTGCAGCATCCTTCTGCTTTGCTGCATCTTACACAATATTGCCATGTATAGGGGTGTGCCATTAGGGTAATGAATCCTAGGCTGTAAAGCCCAGGAAGTTTCTATACATTTCAAAGCGTTCATCACAACAATTCAAGGGGCCTCATTACTACCCTGGAGGAAACCATGCTGCTTTTTGCGGCATGGCTACCCCCATTCTGGGTACCGGGTCTGGTTTCCCTGAATGGGGAAATACCGGGCCATTCCGACCTTGGAGGGCCCGGTATTTCCCCATTCAAGGAGCCAGGACCCGGTACATCCCCATTCCCATTTCTACCCCCATAGGGCTCAATGGGAATGGGGATGATGCTAACAACGGGCCCGTTAATGATGGGCCCGTTGTTAGCATCCTGCTCTGCTCGCGGGTGCTGCGAGCAGACCTCGTAATGAGGCGGTAGGGAGTTAACGGGGCCGGCAGCTCTACCGGCGCCGTTAACCCCCTACCACCTTCCTTGTAATGAGGCTCAAGATCTTTTCTTGTATGTATTTCTCATAACAGCAGTGAAAAATTCAAATATGTCTTTATTTATCAAAGACACAGGGCCTCATTCCGACATTTGCGCAAAGGGATACTGGGCACCGGTAAGGACATCGGTGCCGGTAATCCCTTTGGGCCCTGTTCTGAGGTCCCTTAGCGGGTCCCACAATGGGTGCCTGGTTTTACCAGGCACCCTTAGCGGGAACCGCTAAGGGACCAGAGAGCTAATAACGGACCGCAAATTGGGGTACCGTTATTAGCTACTTCCCCATTCCCATTGAGCCCTATGGGGCTTAAATGGGAATGGGGAATTTTTTTTTCAATGGGGACTTACCGGTCCCTCCAAGATCGGATTGGACCGGTAAGTCTTCATTGAACCAGGTCGGACCCGGTACCGGTATGGGAGGTAGTCATGGCGCAAATAGCTCCATGATTACCTCAATACTCGGAATGAGGCCCACAGGCACTGTCGTCCAATGCATTTCGGTCATCAGACCAGCTTCAGGGACACAATTCTAGAAAATTAACAAATCATTTAGGGCACTATCTGTTAGCAGCTATCTCCTTATATACATAGAGTGTAATCCTTGAATGCCTTAAGGTGCTCATTCTCTCCACTTCCCAAAAATGTATCTGGCTCCACTGTTTGCAAGTCAGTTTCTTTCACTGTTTTCATCGTCCTCACACTAAGCACGGATTTCTATGTGGCTCTGGTTCACTTTGATGCCAGACCTTGTGCACCCAAGACCTTCTTCCTGAGAACCACTCTGTGCATGGATCTGTGGACGGGTGCCAAACTGTCTATCAAATCCCAAATGCCGGAAAAGCCTTTCCCAGGCTGATTATCTTGGTGTTTCTCACTAGGGAGTATTTTTGAGCCCTGGACACATTGCTAGAGAACTTCCTTGTGGGGCACCTGATTCATAGGATTACTGAAGGGTTCTTGCCCCACTAGGGCAACTGCTCTATCCACTGGAAGCCTGACTGAACTAGGACTGGGAGGATCATCCATGTAATGCCTCCGGGGGTCACTTCACAGAGAGAGTGTTCGCCCTTGCTCCCCATATTTCCCCACTTTCTCTCAATGGAGTGTATCCAGTGATAATATTGCTGTGAAAATGGTGGCCAGTAGGTGACATTTCCCTAAAAATGCACCCTCTAGACAATCACTTTCCCCAAATATTCTTAGATTGGAGGTAACAATATGTAATTATAATTAAAAAAAATATTTACACAAATACAGAATACAAAAAATAATTAATTACACAAATTACATTACAAATAACACCATTTGTAAAAGAGAATAATAGCAAGAAAAATGAAACAAAATATACATGAGAAGTTATAAAGCATTTGAAATACTCAAATCAACGCTTTCCTTTACAGACATTATTATCTAATTCCCGCTCAAGGTTAATATCATTTAACTGCATTACTCAATCAAGAGAGTGTTAAACAGATTTCCAAAAACGAATTTCTAAAACTCTAAACGTAATTGATCTTGTTCTATTACTGCATTTTAGTAGTTGATATATGAGAATCTGTCATAAGCCTACTCCATAAGCTAGTTGTACATCTTCAGATGTCGAATGTACATAAGGGCCTAGAACATGAAGCCTTAGTTTATCCAAACGTAGACATTCCATAAGCAAGTGATATAGGGTTTCCAAGCATGTGTTCTTACATAATCTACAACTCCTGTGCTCTTTAGGAATCCCCAATTTAGGTCCATTGACCTCAAGTGTGGGTAACCAATTTAACCTACATTGTAGGAACCAATTCCTTAGTAATTTATACTGAAATGTCCAAATAGAGGGTCTCATTCCATTGGTAGACATGTTGCATATACTGTTATTTCTGTATAGTTGTAACCTTTGAAGATCTACCAGATCAGATATTCTATCCCATCTTTTGATTTTTGTTTTTATAACAGTCTGTGAGTCTGTAATGACTATGGGCCTCATTACACGTTGTGCGGTAAGGGAATAACGGTACCGGTGAGCGATTACCGGTACCGCTAAATTCCCTAGCTACGACCCGGACTTGCCGTTATTAGCGGAACCGGTAAGTATGGTGCCACTAATAGCGACAAGTCCGTAGGCGCGCGCTCCCCAGACCGGAAATATGGGCATGGCGCTAACTGCACGGCATCACAAGCCATGCGGACATGGCAATAGCGGCACAGTAAAGACCCAAAAACCCCTTACCAGCATGGCGCTAATACCGGCATCGCGAACCACCCGTTAAGAGACCTGAGCAGTGTTCCCACCTGCCACAGGTGGACACATCCAGCACAGGTGGAGGCAATGGAGACTTGCAGCAAAAAAGAGCACACCACACCCCTTCCCACACACCTTCCCACACCAAAATGGTTCCAATACTGGCAGGATTACATGGGCTGGAGGACACGATTGCAGTGCGGCAGCACCAACAACAGGCAGCACAGAGGAGACGCAGGAGGAGGAGGAGGAGGAGGAGGAGGAGGGCAAGACAGGCGCAGCACGCACCACCAGGGCACCCAGAAATACCACAGAGCCAGCCACCAATACCCAGGATCCAAGCCAGTCCATTTAACCAAACACCTGAGCACATACATACCCCGTACCGTCTGCACCGGGATACCATCACCAGCAACGTGGATAAGATACATGAGGAGAGCGTGAGCCTCATAGACATCAGAACTGCAATCCCCCATCTACTGAAGGTGGTGACTGTGCACCACTTCCTGGCCAAAGGCTCCTAGCAGCATACTGTGTGGCAGATGCATGGCATCTCACAACCAGTATTCCCATGCACGCCGAACCAGGTACACAATGCCCTCCTGAAGCTTGCACATGAACACATATTCCTGCCAACACATATTCCTGCCACGGACTGTCCAGGAGATCGCAAACACCAAAGTTGCCATCTATTCACTTGCAACCATCCCAAGTAGCATCGGGGCCATCAACTGTACCCATGTGGAATTGGTGGTCCCACATCACAATGAAGTAGTCCACCGAAACAGAAAACAATTCCACTCCATCATTGTCCGAATGGCATGTGACGCAAACAAGATAATCACACATTGTTGCTCCAGACATCCCGGCTCAACCCATGATTCGATGGTCCTGTAGAACTCAACCATACCACGCAACATGGAGCGACAAGCCGGCCAACAATCGTGGCAACTTGGTGATTAGCAGGGCATGTACATGGTGGTGTGATTGGGGGGGGGAGAGAAACATACACCAACTGGGAGTTGACTGTCGTGCATGGGACAAATGGTCATACAGATGTACGCCAATGTCCATCGGGGAACTCCACAATGTACTTGAGAAGACCCCACATGAAATGTGAAGCTGCACAATATTGAATATAATCCAACTTTCGAAAGATTACACATCCATCCACACCCACATTTCACATCATGCAACACCACATAATACACAAATCAGCAACATACCGTCATGACAGTCATACAGAATTTGGGCAGCACAACATCAATACAGCAATGTGCCCTAGAATGCATGCAAAGGGATCACCCCTAGCCATAGCATCTGACCACAAACCCATAGCACCACTGAAGTGATGCTTCACAGCATAGCAACATGGATGTTGGAATGGCAGTACACTGGCATTGCGGTACTAAATTTGCCTGGGCCCAAGGACACCTGAGACCTGGCCTCACCCAGGACATATCTATTACTGTTGGAGGCATGATTCGGGCATGTCGACTTGCATGGTCGAGCTCAGTTTTGCACATTGCAGTCACGCAGATCGTCTGCATGCATGCTGTCAGTTGTGATTTCCAATCACAATGCAAAGACAATTTGTGTGACATGTACAGGCCGCACCAGAGGTGGCCGGTAACAGGTACCCGTTCTTTACCCCATACAGGCAAAGCCGGCTATCCCCTGAAGAGGTGGCTCCTAACCCCTGTATGGAACCCACAGAACCAGCAGGAAGAGGACAACAATATTTCACATACCCGTACCCGCGTCGTGATGGAGCAGACATTTGGCCTTTCAAACGCACAGCTCTGGTGCCTAAGCGTGCCGGGTGAGGCTCTCCTGTACGGCCATGACAAAGTGCCGAAGATAACCATGGCATGTGTGACGCAGCACAAAATGTGCATCAGACGGAATGTGCCTATGCCACCTGACATGCAACCACCAGATGAGGATGATGTGGATGGTGATGAGGATGGTTGAAATGGCCCGCCAGGACATGCAAGAGGCGATGGCCACGAGGGGGGACACGATGTGCGTCAGCATCTGATGTATCAGATTCCATGAGATACAAGGGAAAACTATTATGGATGGAGATGGGTATTGTTGCCCTGATGCATGTGGTGAGTCCCACAAAGAACCATCTCCCCAATACAGTACACATACACAATGATGAAGACCAAGCCTGTGTTTCAAATTCTCAACAGTGTATTGTGAACAAAATTCAAACAAAAAGTGCATGGTCCCAACTGTGCAAACGACCTCACCCTCCTCCCCCCACAACACTCCCAAAAACACCCTTACCCCCCTCCCCCCACAACACTCCCAAGAACACCCTTACCCCCCTCCCCCCACAACACTCCCAAGAACACCCTTACCCCCCTCCCCCCACAACACTCCCAAAAACACCCTTACCCCCCCACAACACTCCCAAGAACACCCTTACCCCCCTCCCCCCACAACACTCCCAAAAACACCCTTCCCCCACTCC